>NC_135344.1:52176423-53376423 GCF_023851605.1 Tamandua tetradactyla | reverse complement strand
ACTTTGTGCCACTGATTGTACACTTACTGTAGATTGTATGGTGCATGAATAAAACTGTTTAAAAATAAAGAAAAAGATACAAGTGCTGGACAATATGTGGAAAGAGAGGTGCCTATTTACTGTGAGTAGGGAAGTAGGAAGGTGTACCTCTTCTGGAGGGCAGTGTGACAGTACCACAGGAAGCTAAGTATAGGGTTGCCATATGATCCTGCAACCCTGTTATTAGCTATATACTTGGAAGAACTGAAATCAGTGATGTGAATAGACAGTTGCACACTGATGTTTATGGTGCATTATTCACAATTGTCAATGGAAAGAAGTGGCCTAAGGTTACATCAATTGATGAACAGAAGGGCAAACTATGGTATATCATTTGATGTAATATTGTGCAGTTACAACAAGAAATGACGTTGTGGGGCATGCAACTAGGTAAATGAAGCTTGAGGACAGTATGTTGAGTGAAATGTCAGAAACAAAAGGACATAATGTGACATTTTAAAGTATTAGTTATCATCTATTTTCAGCACCCTGCAATAATGTGTGAGACTAAAGCAAAAAATGTTTATTTGTTACAAAATTTAGATTTTGACTAGAGCATTTCCTAATATAACTCATGTAGAAAGTTTGATTGAATGTCATAAGTACTTGGAATCTCAGGTAGGACATGAGATTTTGTTGGTTTGTCCAGAGTGATCCCCTGATGAATCCCAGAATGATTTGATCAGTGACTGGAAAAGTATTTGCAAGCCCCCTTCGGGGAATGGTGAGAGTGGGGAGAAATTCAACTTCCCCAAGTTGAATTCTTGATATTCTCACAAGCAGTGTGGACAACCGAAGCTATAGGCTGAGCCCCCAGTCTTGGGGTTTGTTCACATGAAACTTAACCCCACAAAAGATAAGTCAAGTCTACTTAAAATTTAGGCCTAAGAGTCACCCCCAAGAGAGCCTCTTTTGTTGCTCAGATGTGGCCTCTCTCTCCAGTCAATAAAAAATAAATAAATAAACAAAAGGACAAGTATTATATGGTCTCACTAACATAAAGTAACTGAACAAACTTTGAGTCCTGAATTCGAGTACATAGGTTATCAGGGGATAGAAGTGGACAGAGATAGGGAAATCAATAATTAAGGAGTACAGAATGTTTAATAAGTCTCATCGTAAAGTTTCTAACCCTTACCATAGTCACATTTATTCCTGAGTTTTACTGTTATTTCTAAATTCTGAGATGCTATGCTCTTTGTGTAAAATGTAGTAATTCCCTAAACTTTAAGTATCTGTGTGGCACCTAAGACTCAGAGTTAGACTTCTGCAGCTCTGAAAGTCGGCATTACTCCATACAACAACTGTTAAAGAAGCTGAGGAAGAGATCAGACTTCAATTAGAAGTATGAATGAAACGGACCTGGTTAGGACTAAGGTAAATCAAAATACAGAATAAAGTATGATATTAATTATATTTTAAAACTTCAATTTCTGTGTGAAACCAATGAAAGATATGTTTATTTTGTGCTAAATTTAATTTTTCTGTAGCACACTATCTAATTTAACCTCTGTGGTCAGTTTAAACAATCAATTACATTGAAACTAGAATAGAGGATGTGATCTTGTCACTCTATACAGGTTAATGTAATACCCTGATACATTCCTGTGTATTTTTGGGCAAAAAATATAAAAGTATCTGCAAAGTCTTCTCGAGTGAGAAAGAAATGTAGTACTATTAAACTTCCCTACCTGGGGAATTCCTGATATTCTCCAAGAAGTAAGGACTTCGAATTTAATAAATCAAGCCCTCAATCTTGAGATTTGCCATCATGAAGCTTATTTTTGAAAAAAGGTGAAGTTAAGCCTACTTATAATTATGCTTAAACATCACTTCCCAAGAACCTCTTTTTTTTCAATATTTTTATTGAGAAATATCCACACATGTAAAGTCCAACCATATTATACAATCAATGGCTCACAATATCATCACATAGCTGTGTATTCTTCACCATGATCATTTTTAGGACATTTGTATCACCCTAGAAAAAGAAATAAAAAACAAACAAAAAAAAGAACTCATAAATCCCATAACTCCTTACCTCTCTCTCTCATTGACCTACAGTATTTCAATCTACCCAGTTTTTACCCTTTATCTCTGCCCATTATTTATTTTTATCCTTATTAGTTTTTTACTCTTCTGTACATACCTTGTATAAAAGGAACTTCAGACCCAAAGTTTTCATGATCACGCAGTCACATTGCCAAAAGCGATATAGTTATACAGTCTTCTTCAAGCATCAAGCCTACTGGAACACAGTGCAACAGCTCCAGGCACTCCCTGTAGCCACTCCATTACACCAGAAACTAAAAAAGGATACCTATATAATGCATAAGAATAATCTCTAGGATAATCTCTCAACTCTGTTTGAAATCTTTCAGCCACTGAGTCCCGAGAACCTCTTTTGTTTCTCAGATATGACCTCTCTCTGGAAGCCATCTCTGCAAATAAACTCACTACCCTCCCCCGCCATGTGGGATATGACTTCCAGGGGTGTAAGTCTCCCTGGCAATGTGGACATGATTATCCCTGGCATAATGGCATTAGAATGCCTCCTTGATCAAAAGGGGGGAAATAAATGAAGGAAAATAAAGTGTCAGTGGCTAAGATATCTCAAATAGGGTTGGGAACTCATTCTGGAGGTTATTCTTATGCAAGCTTCAGCCAGATATTGCAAATAATCATGTATGCCAAGCTCCCGACCAACAGTATTTTTGAAAATCCTAAAAATTACCCTGGGCTCTACCTGACACTCCAAATATTTTACTTCGTAAGTTTATTTTTTTCCAAAAACTTAAGGCCTCCAGACTGTTCCTATGCCAGATAAGCCCTGAAACCCAGAGGTAAGAGTCTCTTCAAGAACATCAACCAGTTTCATTCCTCTTCCCCATAAGGTTGACACCCCATTTCACCATTAATAAGTCAAAATGGTATTGTCCAGATATCTCTGAAGATAGAGAGAATGATCAAATGAAAGGGAGGAGGGGTAACTGAGAAATTAATATTTGACAAATGATTATGACCATTGACTCATTATAAAGATATTTCTTTTTAGTTTCTAGTGTATCAAATAGCCGGAAAGAAGTACCTGAAATTGTTGAACTGTAATCCAGTTTGATAATGATAACCATATATTTTTTATTGTGTAACCCTGTGATTGTAATAACCTCATGACTGATACTTCCTTTATCCAGTGTATGGGTAGATGAATAATAAAATATAGACATGCATGAAAATAATAATAATAAGTCAATAATATGGGGAAAATTGTCCCTAAATCAACTGTGGACAATAATTATAGTACTACTTTAATAATCTTTCATCAATTGTAATTAATGTAACCACTGTTAAAAAAAAGTAGAATTACATAAATGGTGTTATCAATTGTAACAAATTTTCTAATGCAAGTGTTGGTGGTGGGGTGGTGCATTGGAATCCTGTATTTTATGCATGATTGTTCTGTAAACCCACAACATCTCTGACAAAAAATGTTTTTTGAAATTTTATAGGTTTTCACAAACTCATAAAGCAATATATTCCCCATCACATGATTATACAGAATTGTTTCACCACCCTGAAAGAATTTCCTATAAATCATCTTTTCCACCTGCAGGTCCCCTCACTTAATTAAAAACCCCAGCAATTATTCATCTCTTTATAGTTTTCCTTTCCCAGAACGTCATTTAAATGGAATTGTGCAGTATGTAGCTTTTTTCAGACTGGTTTCTTTTTCTTATCCATATGCACTGAAGATTCACTCCCCCCAACCTTTTCTGTGGTTTGATAGCTCATCCTTTTGATCACTGGGTAATGTTTCATGGTATGGGTGTCCAGTAATTTGCCTGTTCACCTATTGAGGGATATTTTGGTAGCCTCTTGTTTTTGATAATTTTGAGTAAAGCTCCCATAAATATTTTCATGCAGGTTTTTGTGCTTCCATAGTTTTCAAATCAGTTGGGTGTATATCTATGATTATGATTCCTGTATTGCATGGTAAGACTGTGTTTGGATTTCTGGGAGGCTGTTAGACTTTCTTTCCAAGTGGCTGTACCATTTTTCATTCCAACCCATCAATCAATGAGTTTTTATTGCTCAAAATAAAAAGAATTAAAAAAGAATTAACAGAGGAGTGCACAGGATTATGTAAACCAAAAAGGTATAGTGAGATGCAAAAGCAGCAAAGGAAGTATTTTACTCTGAAGTAGCAAAGGAAGGATCATAATTATAGAGCCCCATTGAAAAGTGGTATAATAAAAAACATACCTGAAAGGTGGTATAATTAAAAAACAATTCCCTTAATTATAGGGGAATGCAGCAACTAGCAGAATTGTGGTGTGGTAGGTAAGAGGAGGAAATTATAACATTCCTGAGCTCCCTTCCCTATTGCCCTCTGATTTTCTGCCAGTATCTTTCATTGGCCAAATTCAACCAGAAGCCAAAAAAGATAAGCTGTCCAGATGACGGAGCCTATACCTGCCACTCTCAGGATACCATAACAGGATAGAAAAAAGGTAAAGGATGATCCTGGGGTTGGAAAACAGAAAAAAAAATCAAGTTAATAATAAGCTTGTATCAATTGAAAGTATCTTTGTACTTGTCCCAGACAGGCCCGTACCACTATCATCTTTTACCTATTATATCCTGCTCAGGACTCTAAGTGCATCAGACAAACATAAATATATCAAACCTGATTCACAAATGACCCTGTATTACCTTAGACTAAGCAGCTATGAAGGAAGATATACAGTATACTAATATATCTAACGGTTACTTGTTCTTTATCAGTAACTCATGAATAGTCAGATTCAAGGGAGAAGCAAGGTTGAGGACTGATGGAAGCATATATAGTAGGAAAAGGCTAAGATTGAACATCTCAATATAGACTCAATGCTTGAAAGTACCTAAGTCCTTAAAAATTCTCAGCCTAAGTTCCTTAATGAAAAAGATATTCTGTATAATTGGCTGGACAGGACAACTCTTTGGGTATATAAATCCTCCACCTTCTCTCGATAACACAGTATGTTGTTTACTATACTCCCAAAAACAGCAGGCTTGGTGTCAGAATGGAGGATGTGCACAGTCTGGGCATCATGGATTTCCCCTAATCAAGCCCTTCTAGTACTCCCATTTTGAGTCTTCAGTTTTCTCATAACAGCAACCAACTTCCTGGTGGAATGTGCCACCATACAATGCTGTCCAGTGACAAATTCTTTTAGTGCTATTATATCCTGCTTTGGCCACCAATTCATTCTTACCAAATAATTAGCTATTATAGATTTTAAATTTGATTCTCTGACCTCTACGATTTTTTTCACAGCTATCATCTAAGTACTTTATATATTAGCAATATGTTTCATTCTGCATTACTTCCAGCTAAAGACGTCATTTATCAGCCAGAGAAATGGATGGGCTGATATCCATGGGATTCACTGGTTTAAATCCAAACACAGCTTGATTAATATGCTGAAAGAGAGAATGATTGATAATTGTTTACATTATCGGTAGAGAGAGAACATGTTAAAAGTTTGAATTATTGTCTGGAAAGTGAGATGTATCATCCTAGCTGGTGACCAACATATAGAGCTCTCTTGCCCCTAAACCAGAATTTAGGTTTTCAAGAATCAAAGATAGAGGTTAATATCTCTTATTATCTGATGTATCACCAAATATATTGTTCTTTATCCTTTTCATAAATGGCACTTTCTTTGGGTCTGAAAGCTTTGGTCTCCAAGGAGACCATTTATATGCTTGTTCCTAACCATTCCTGATTGATTCATACGAGCAAATTAGACTCCACATATGACACAGAAATAATTCATTCCTGAAAGTTAAAATGTGCACATAGAAATACAGAGACTGGGAGTTGCTGAAGTTGATTTAAATATTGTACTGTGACCAAAAGAAAGATGTAGTAACTACTGCTATGTTGTGGTTATGATATACCACATGTCCTCCCTTACCAAAGATGCCTTTCCCTTTTTCCCTCTTCCCTTATCCAAACTAATAATGCTCTATATTTAATGAAATACCAAAATGATCTTCCATTAAATAAGTTTTGTCTAAGCTAGTCTTTCAATCTTAAAGCATGTTTAGTGAAAATAATTGTAACATATCTATAGTGTTTGTGTATTTCTAATTATGCTATCAATTTACAGAATAGCCCCACAAGTGTTTTGTAACATAATAAAATGATAATTATAATCAGTGTACTTGACAAAAGAATATGATATTTTAAAAATTTTAGTAGTAATTACATTTTGGAAACTAATGTTTGATAATCAGAACAAAACAAACCATATTGGCATTTCATATTATTTTAACTAAGGATAATTTGTTTAGGAAAAACTTATAAAACTCAAAGGATCATAAACTAACTATCAATTATATAAAAATAAAAACAGTTCTGATGTGTTGGAGAAAATAATTTTAAATATCATGTTTAAATTCCATCATGGCAAAAATTAAATTAGTTAAATTCTATGCTAAATGTGATTGAAGGAGTGTTTAGCTTTAAATAGCTAACTATAAATAGAGTAATAGATATGATTGAAACTAATCTTCCTAAGAAAAATCATATGAAAGTAATAGTCAATGGTTATTATTTTTATATTTATGTGGCGAATTAGGAAAATGCCAGATAAAACTAAAAGTCCTTGAGACATACTATGTACAATATAATATCTAACTATTACACACTATCTTTGTGGATAAGAAATATAGGTATTAGGTTTATTTTATTTTAATTACTTTTTCATAACTTGGAAAAGAAGCTAAAGTTATTCTGCATTTATCTTTCTCTTTTTCATTTTAACCAATATAGTCATTAATTATAAGTGGTATATTACCAAGTCAGTTCAATTTAATAAGCAGTTTAAAATACTTAACGCGATATTACAAAACTAATTCCTGACATCAAGATCAAGTACATCCAGAGATAGACAGAAGTTTATAACTTTTGTTTGCTAGTGAGATGCAGGTTAATAGCATAATAAAATAGGTCAGAAGCAGTGCATAACAGGGAGTAACTAATTGAGGTGGATAAGAAGTAAGATAGAAAAGGAAGATTTCATAATGTTGGTTTTAATTCTAGAACAAGAATGTGAAAAATTCCAATAAGAGTGGGGTGAGAAATGATATTTAAAAGATAAGATGTTTTGAAACTTCAGTATATGTGTGCCATTTTCAAGATTATGGCTTTTTTTTAATGAAATGATTCAAGTATTACAGCATTTGATGCTGAAGTCATTTTTTCCTCTTATTCCCTCATCCTCTTTATCTTATTGTTTATTACGTTTCACCCCTTCCTCTGCCTTAGTTCAAAAACTCATCATTCCTTGCTTTTAATAATGTAACAGCTTCTGACAATTTTCTGTATATGATGCCTTTCCCCTCAAATCCATCATCTACACAATTAACTAAAATGCTACTCTAACAACATTGCGTTTTGTCAAAGAAAGCTTCCCACTATGAACAGTATAACATTTAGATTTTAACAGGTCACACGGCACAGCTAACCCTTCTTTTGTGCTTCCCTCTTTATCTTTAATTCTTGCCACTTTGGCCTCGGTTTGACTCACCAAACTAAATTGCTTATATATCTTAGTTCTCTCTTTGTCTCACATCTATTTTTCCTGGAGTGGCTCCTCTCCTTTTACTTCTGCTTAATCGCTTTTCATCCATTAAGATCCAAGAATTTATATCTAATAAGATGTCACCTTCTTTGGAAACATTCCCCAGACTTTACTTCCTAGTTTAGTTCAAAGTTTTTTCTAGTTGTTTGAGAATAGTCTAAATACATTGGTGGCACTAGTAAAAGTTATATATCTATGAATATCATATCATTCTATAGTTATCTTCTCAAATATGACATTACATCAGGTTAGTGATCTTCAGTGTGTCATGAACACCATAAGGCACAGAGAAGTAGTCATTTGTGAGTAGAAAATATAATTAAAACCCTCTATTACTTTAATTATTTATTTTCTTTTTAAATTTCTGTTTTTCCCTAAAATATACATAGTGGTAATACAGACGTAACTTGGGGGATGTTTTAGGCTTGGTTCCAGACCACTGTCACAAAGCAAATACCACATTTAATTGAGTAACATGAAGTTTTTGGTCCCCAGTGCATATAAAAGTTATACTAATTGTAGTCTAAGTGTGCAATAGCATTATGTCTAAATCAACAATGTACATACCGTAATTAAAATGTGACACACAGACATGAGGTGAGCACATGCTATTGGAAAAAATAGCAGAGATTTGTTCAATGCAGGGTTGTCACAGCTTTTAACTTGTAAAAACAAAACACAATAAAGCGAAGTGCACTAAAATGAAGTAAACCTATATAAGGTGCTGCATAAGTTAATTTATAAGTAAATTAACACACATACACATTAGAGACATGAGCTCAGGCTTTTCAGGCAGGGGGAAGAAATCAATACTTTTGGAGCTTCTCCCCTCCTCGACCACATTTTCAACTTGTTCTAAAACTCTAGCTGGGGGAATGCTTTCTCTTAAACCTTGTCACCTTCAGTACACTTGTGACAAAACCCATTGATAACCGGCTTAAAATGCAAATTCCAGGGCCTCCTGAATCAAATTCTATGATTATGGAACTCAAACTTTTATTTTTAACAAGCAGTCTAGTATGATCCTATGCGTATTAAAGTCTGAAACCCACCCGAAACCCCATTATATGGTATTAAAAATTGGAATGTCTTAAATATTCAAATCTTTGAAACAGAGCTGTGGCTGGTTTCACAGGCAAGCATGGAAGGGAGATAGGATGGGAGTTGGAGGAAGAAACAAATAGAGCCTTGCAAGAACTGTGGCTTGAAAGAGCCAGAGGATGCTTTTAGGAATGAAATGATGAGAAGGAGGAGAATTAACACTTTCTAAAGTTACTAAGAGAAATTCTGGCTACAAGTTTCTCTGTAGGAGTCTGTGCCATAGTAAATTGATATTCCAGATGCTTATATGTCATTGAAAACATATTCTGATATGGAACTTAAAATATTAAAAACAACAAATATTTGTGCATCCTATATTACAATAAGCAAGTATTATCCACTCTATAAGTTCTCACCCAAAAAGAATTCCCGAAAGAATTTATGTTCCACATAACATTCGCATCTAGAGAAATGCAAAGGAAGTTGTCCATTCACATTCTTACACTTCTCAGGGTCTTCATACAGGAGATCTTTGATCAATACCACTTGATGGTCCCAATTAATCCCTGCTTGATTACAATTTAAAATACGGCAGTGAGCACAGTGCTATTGTCACACTAAAATCAATGTCTACATTGAAATGAAAAACAGGAAAGTGAAGTCAGCACTTCTTGTTCCATCTTTGGGTTTTTGTAGAACATAATGGGATATTCTCCATGCATGTATTATCTCCTCAGATATTTGGATATGCCTCAAATATGTTCTCCTTGGGAAATACGGTTATTGTTTGTCTAGAAAATAGTATACATTTTTGAGTTGGAAAATAACTTTTAAGTAAAGGAATTAGAAAGTATTCAATAGCTTGGGTGCTGTATCAGTCAGTCAACCACAGAAACAGAAATCATTCCAAGTAATTAAAGCAGAGGAAATTAGAGGAATCAAATTGGTAACACACGTGGTGTACTACAACATTTCATTTATTTTCTTCCTTAGCATATAGTTTCTGCTTCTACCTATATTCAACTCTCATTTAATACATTCATGTACCTGCCTACCTAAAAATAAATCTTGCCCTCTCCTCAAAAAGTGTATACACAAGTTCCATTTGTCTTTTCATTCATCCAGTTCTGAATTTTCTACAATGAACAGTCCTGCAGCTCAGTTTTTAGTGCAGAGTGCATGCCCTCTATAGTTGGTCAGGTTTCTTTCTTTTCTTTCTTTTTGAGGCCACTTTACTGATTTATCAACAAGCCCCAACAACGTTTGACTTTCGCTTTTCAACATTCTGTTCTGCAGCATCCTTGGCTGTCTTTGCCCAGATGACAGAGCTGGGCATTGGCACAGGCCACTTGAAGACTGGCAAACTCCTTGAAGTTCTCTTCCTCCGTGACAGACCTGGATTTCTCCTTCTTATAATCATTCCCCATGGTCATTGTTGGACTGGTTAGCATTGAGCTCTTCAGCAGAGCTGTCTCCCTTTTGCGTTGAAAAATGAGTGGATAAGGCGGGAAGTATGCGACTTATTATCTGCTTGACTTTTCTGTAATCCCCAACTTCTCTAATGTAAAAATCCAAAAAATAATCCAAACAGAACAAAAAAATCAGGGATCCTATTTTAATAGGCACATCAACTCTGCCCTACAGAGAATAGTTACTTATAGAATTACTTAAGGCAAAAAGTTTTCCCTTCACTAACAGGAATTCATAAATGAATACATTTCTCAATGTTCTAGTGAAGAATGTATTGCATTAGAGGTATATTTCTCTCACTAATCATTTAGTTTCCTTCCCCAATGTTATTTTTGGAAAAATCAAACTTATCAACCTTTTTGAAAGTTGGCCATTATTTAAAATTGATTTCCAGTTTCAGACAGAAAATAAACTTTTAAAGTCACTTCCAGCTATGTTAACTAGGAAATTACATGAAGGGAAAATGGGTAAGTGCACCAATATAATAAATTTGGCCTAATTTGATATTGTACTTTTTCCTTCCTAATCTACATCTTTAGCATACATTCCCACAACTTTATCCAGTTTCATGATGAGTCACATTAGCAAAATTCCTCAACCCTTTGGAGAATATGCCACTCCCTCCTAGGGAAGACTCCACAGTTCTTGCTCTGGGGCATGCTGGGATCCAACTCTAGTTTTATGTCTCGATGCTATAATGATTACTGGGACAAATTTTAATAAGTATTCCATTGCAAGACAATACATCTAAGATGAAGTTGGTACAGAGTCTTTAAACAATAGAAGGATATTTACCCAGTCAACTGAGAAGGAGCCGTTTTCAATGGCAAGGATGCCCCAAGGATATCAAAGGTTAAATGTTCTTTGAACATATTCAAATACTCTCATCTGAAATCTCAAATCCATACTCATTCTCAATGGTAACACAGAATATGTGTTTGGTAATGCATTGAATTTTATATTTATGCAACCCTACAATTAGATTTAGGGACTAATTCTTATACTCTTTGACACATAAGATGACTGATTATTTTTATGTTTTCCATAGACATGCATTTGTATTTTATTCATAACTTGAGCCAATAGTTCAAAAGCTTGAAATTACCATAACATTCTTATACATTTCCATCTCATTCAGATGCAGCAAAACCACTCCATAGCTTTAGTATCATCACTATTACCATATGATCCAGTACATCACCTATTAGATATACTCAAACCTTGCTTTCATCTCAATTAATAATTTAAGTAATCCTGTTGCAGGTTGGATTCCCTAGAAGAAGAGTCAGAACAGGGTTCAGCAAGATGCTCATTAAGAAGGGTCTTTAGGATAAAAAAAAAAAAAAAAAAAAAAAAAAAAAAAACTTGTGGAAAGGGGGAAGGAGAAGGGCAAAAGGATATTTTATATTGACAGGTAAGCTCAGTACAATGTGGTCAACCATAAAGGTTGCACTGGAGTTAGAATGTCCCTTCAGAATTGTTCTGAATTGGACGAAGATGACCATGACTTTATGTATTCATTTTGATCAGTCACTGAAGTCAGCTGCCCATAGAAATTGTGTGACCTTCTGTAAGTTAACTTTCTGCAGCTGAAGAAATAAGCAAAGAAGTTGAGAAATAAAAGTCATCTTCCAACATCATTCCCAGAAGCTTCGCCAAGTGCCTCATCAAAGGGACTCTGTAAAAGTACATTACAGCACCATATTGGATTTTGTCTCTCAAAATAGATCTTCCTTGAGTTCATACTCAGACACGTGAGAAACCAAATTTCATAATCCCATCTTGAAGGTCTACTTCCAGGAACAAGTCCAGGTACCAAGAATTGTATAAATTAGGATCCAACCCAGAAAACAGAAATAATTTCATGTATATGAAATAGGGGATACATAACACAAAGAGTTGGTCCTGTTAAGGATTGAAGAGCTGTGAAGCCAAACACAAGATTATGAGGCAATTAAATGGGCAACAATTATAAGTCATTATAATTTGTAGAATAGAGAAATAAGAGAGAGGATTATTTAACAGACCAGAATCACTCAATGGAAGAAAGAACCATAACATGTGTGCTCACTGGGAACTGACGTCAAAAGGAGACACTGCTGCTGTTGGTGATGCTTCCTGAGTAAAACAGGAAAGTAAATACTCCAACACCCTCCACCTTTTGGCTCTCCAAACTTTGCAAATTCTCTGAGTCAGTGCAGGAACCCTATACCAGGAGTATGTGGGAAACACACACCAAAAGCCCCTGACCCACCTCTCCACAGTCAGGAAAGAACAAGCCACGGTTGAGTACAAACAGGGTAAATACCAACAAAAAACTCCTTAAGAGTATCTGAATGTTAAAATCCACACTATAAAATTTGATACATTATTTGAGTACTTTAAAATTATATATATATACAATATATATAATATGCATATAATGCATATATATCCATATAAGCCAGCTATGCATTCAAAACTGATTTTCAAACAGTACTACTTAAAACTCTTATCACCTTGAAACACAGCCAGCATTGATTAGACCATTACTGGAGTTCTATGTTTGAACTGGGATATAAATGAAGATCTTGGATAGAATCCGGGTCAGAGATACACAAAACAAAATTTGATATGATTTCTCTGATCCAAAGTTACTGATTTACAAATTAATAAATATGAGCATACTGCATGAGATTCACAGAAATAGTGCCTATAATTTCACAGAGAATTAGAGAATAAACAAGCAGCTTCCTGTTTAAACTGTGTAGATTGGCCACTGAAGCAAATGCCTTAAATCATCATTTTTTAAAAATAAGATCTGTGGAGCTTGCTGCCTTTAATCAAGTAAGGCATTATTCCCATTTTGACAATGAGAGCAGTGTGGCTCAAGACATGAAAAGATCCACTCAAAGCATTACAGCAAGTAAGTAACAAGTAAGGAGTCAAAGTATATAGATGAATGTTTGTTTGCAATTGCAATTTCTCCTGTGCCAAAAACAAAGGCAAAAGGAACTAAGAGAATAGAAAGCTTCTTGTCAAAACAAACCAAAATCATCTGCCCACCAATAAATATGGTTACTCTGTTGATATAATCCCTGTGAGTCATTTTACATGTCAGTCATTTTGACTTTAAGTACTTAGATTTGTTTTGAGTTATGCTTTTATGATTTCATATCAACTTTTATCATTAAGCACAGTATCAGCAGCTCTGACTGACAATTTAATAGCTTTCTAAACATGATTTTTAAAGGTGCATGCCTTAGTTAGGCTAATTCGTGCAAACTGCTGCAATTGACAACCCTTTAATCTCTTTGGTAAAACGCTACAAAGATTTACCTATTTGTCAGTTAGGTGAAGTTTCCATCCTCTTCTTTTGTGTCTGCACCATCTGGAACACTTAGCCTCTGAAGTTATCATAGTTTGTGTGGTGGATTGATTTATGTACCCCAATTTAGACATGATCTTCATCTGGCTCTGCATTCCTGTGAGTGTGAACCCATTGGAAGTACAATCTTTTAAGGATGTTAATTTCATTGCTATGGCCCAAATGAATGAGGAGGATCTTTAATCTGGATTACTGGAGCCCTTTATAAGCAGAAAAAAATCAGACATAATCACAGAGAAAATCATGTGGAGAGCCGGAAGCTGGGGGTCAAAGGAAGCTGAAAGTCAACTGAAACCAGAAATCAACAGAAACTAGAAGTCCAGGAGCATAGAAATTAAAGGAGAGGATATTGCCACGTGATGCAAGGCAGGGAATTAAGCCAAGAAACAATGAAAATCTCTGGCTGCCAGCACCAGAATGTTACAGACTTTGGGGAGAAAGCATCACTCTGCTGACACTTTGCTTTTGAATTTCTCTTAGTCTCAAAACCATTAGTCAATTAACTCCCATTGTTTAGGTCATGGCAGTGTCAGATGGACATCATTAAACAGGTAAAGATCCAACTTTTTAAAATAACTATCTTGGTAGGGGAGAGAGAGGAAGGCAGGGGCAGGTTGAGTTTTATAGTCAAGCCAAGGACAATGGAAAAGTACCCATGATGCATCTGGGGAAAGAGGGGGAGGGGGAGGGTCAGGACTGATAAATTGGAAGAGCTACTATCTGAAGATGTAATCCCGCCCCCCCCCCCCCCAGTCCCACAGCTGCAATATTAGTTTCAATGTAGTCAGGGTAGGGGAGAGAGCAGTCAGGGGTGCATGAGGAGCAAGGCTGACAGCTTGGTGAAGACAGAAAAAAATAAACTTGGTTAACAAACTTGATTAACAGTCTTGTAAACTAAGGCAGCTGGAGATGAAAGAACTAGAACAACATCTTGCTTCTTATGGAACTGAAACCAAAAGTGCCCAATCATATCTGCTAGGGTAATTTGGCAAAAACAACTTATATAACCCAGCCTCATCTGGGAGAAGCTAGTAAATATATATCTTTTACTATATATTCTTTCTGTTATTGAAATATTAGCTTCTTTGTGATAATTTTGAGTTACCCGCTTCTTCTTTTGCTTCCCTAACTTCCACACTGCAAAATCAGTTGGAGAACACACTTACAAGGTATAACTTAGATCATGTCATTCCCTATATGAAAACTGCCCAAAGGCTTGCCACAGAGTTTTAAAAAAATCTAAGTATTTTTATTTTTCAATTTTAAAGACATGATCTGGCCCAATTCATCTATGGGGCTCACCTCAACTGGGTCTACACAATGCCTTCCACGCTGTAGCTTTATATTCATATTCTCTCCTCAAGTACACTCTGTTAGCTACAGCCTTATACATTTTATATTAGCTTTTTATGCTAGTTACTTGGCATGATCATATTGCTTATCATTGCATGACTAGTTGTTTTATTAATATGAATTGCAAATCATATTTCTCCCCAAAGTTTTCTCTGACCCAAGACAAACATTTCCTATAGTTTACCAGTTTCTTGCTATCACATCACCTTATTTGAATCCTCTCCAGAAATATCTTTTTTTGTCTAATGGTGTATTGATTATTTCTGCATTTATTGACAGGCTTATCTCTCTCCCCAACTGAAAACAAGTTTTTGAGAGCAATGACCAGAGCACTGTAGACTTCATACTTAATAACATTGTTCCACATATTGGGCTTTCAGTATACATTTGTTCAATAACTGAGTAAATACTGCTATGTTCATCTTGATCTTAGATTTATTTCTGTTAACTATCAACTTTATTCTATTTTCTTTTTATCTTAGTGCAGTCTCTTCTTATGATCCTTGTCATGGTCAGGTTCATGTGTCAACTTGACCAAGTGGTGGTACCTGATTGTCTGGCTGGGCAAGTGCTGGCCTGTCTGTTGCAATGAGGACATTTCATAGAATTAAATCATGATCACGTCAGCTACATCCACAACTGATTCCATTTGTAATCAGCCAACGGGGAGTGTCTTCTGCAATGAGTAATGCTTAATCTAATCACTGGAAGCCTTTTAAGGAGGATTCAGAAGAGACAGGCTCTTCCTGTTTCGGCTGGTGAGCCTCTCCTGTGGAGTTCATCCAGACCCTCCATTGGAATCATTGGCTTCACAGTCTGCCCTGCAGATTTTGGACTCTGCATTCCCACAGTCACATGAGACACTTTTATAAATATTATATTTGCGAGTGTTCCTTTTTGATTCTGTTTCTCTGGAGAACCCTAACTGATACAATCCTTTTCATCTATTTCTGAGCAGTGACTGTCTTTATGTTTTTTATATGTATGAGGATATATGTTTTGTAAGTTTCAATTCTGTAGCAATTAATTGTGAAAAATATGTTCTTTTTTCTGGCTTTCCAGGACAATTCTCATTTTTCACTCATTCTGTATGGTATTAGAGTTCATGTGCCATATATATACATTTTTTATTTTTGCCCTTGAAAATGAGAATATTAAAAAATATATAACCCCAATGGATGATCTAACAAAGTACAATATAATTGATGAAACATGGTTTAGACAAAACAAAATATTAATTTGCTTTATTTTCCTAAAATATATTAAAATAATATAATCCATTAACATCAAAAACACTTCTATCAACCCCTAATTTTCTATTTTCCCCAATACTCTTGCTCTGATTGCACCTACATTTTTAATTCCCAAAATATACTTTTCAACCTGACCTCCCTATCCACCTCCTTATTTCTACCTTCTTCCATTTTTTTCTGTTCCTGACTTCCCTGCTATCATTCCAAGTTTGTAAGTTTCAATTCTGTAGCAATTAATTGTGAAAAATATGTTCTTTTTTCTGGCTTTTCAGGACAATTCTCATTTTTCACTCATTCTGTATGGTATTAGAGTTCATGTGCCATATATATACTTTTTTTATTTTTGCCCTTGAAAATGAGAATATTAAAAAATATATAACCCCAATGGATGATCTAACAAAGTACAATATAATTGATGAAACATGAAAAATTTAAGAATCCAAGAGGGAGAAGTAAATCTTTCTTAGTAGGCTAAAGAAAAGTTATCCTGCTAGTTAAGTCAAAATTATTGGAGTCATCTTTAGCAACACTATCTGTTTCTCCTATACCATTCAGAAAATCCATTAATTAATTCATTTCAGGTTATTTGGAATAACTTTGGATTTAGAGACAATTTGCAAAGTTATACCCCTCAAGTGGTTCCCTGAATGTTAACATCTTATCATCATAGTATATTTAGCAAAAAGTTAGAAATTAACATTGAAACAAAACTATTAACTGAACTACAAACTTTATATGAATTATGTCACATTTTGCATTAATGTACTTTTTAAAAAATTTTATGGGACCCAATCAGTGTCCCTCTAGACATTTAGTGAATATTTCCTTTTAGTCCTTTCAGGTATTTGAGCATTTCTCAGTGTCTCCTTATTTTTCATGATGACTGAGGAATACTAGTGAGATATTTTGCAAAATGTTTCTCATATGGGTTTGTTTGATATTTTATCATGACCATGTAGGGTTATAGATTTGGGGAGAGAATGCCGCCATGGTGCAGTGCCCTTCTCGTGACATCATATCAGATGTTGGTGGGTAATTGTGATGGTGAAGTTCATGTGTCAACTTGGTTACATTACATCCAGTTTTCTGGCAAAGCAAATGCTGGCCTGATTGTTACTATGAAGCTATTTTGTAGATTTAAATGATTAATCAGTTGACTGCATGTATGGTTGAATCCTTCTCAATCAACAAGAAGATTGCCTTTAACAGTGAGGAAAGTCTCATGCCATCAGATAAGGCCTTAAAAGAAGAACTGATGATTTCAGAAGTAAGAAAGCAAGAATTCTGTCTTCACTTCAGCCAGTCAGTTTCCTCTATGGTAGTCATAGAAAATTTAATCAAAATTCTCAACTTGCAGCCTGCCCCATAGATTTTGGACTTGCCAGTCTTCACAGACATATGAGCTATTTCTTATAATAAATGTTATAATATACAAAAAATATTCCATTTGTTCTGTTTCCGTAGAACCCTAATACAGGGATACTTTAAAAATGTATCCGGAGTCAAAATCAAATCTCTTCATCAATCTCTGCAGTCATCAGTACTTTCATCCAGGCTAATAGCATCTTGCCCCCTTATCACCACAATAGGCCCCCTAGTGATCTTTCTGATTCCTCCTTTTTCCATTTACAGTCCATTATCAAGATGGCACCCAAAAGTCTCAATTTCAGAGCATTAGTCAAATTTTGTCATTCAACTACCAAAATTCCTTCAAGAGTTTGTTCTCTGACTCATGGTAATAGCTGCAGGCTTTGCCATAGCCACAAATGTGCTCCAAATCCAAGTCTCCAAGCCCCTGTACTTACTCTGAGTTTATGTCCTTTCTCTCATTTGTTTTTTCCTTTCACCTATTTTTTCCCCCTCATTTCACTCCTGTCACACTGGCCTCCTTGCTTTTATAAACTACTTAAGTAAGCTCCCATTTTAGAAAGTTGCATTGGTTCTTTTCTCCATCTTGAATGCTCCTCTTCCAAAAATGTCCATGGTTTCTTCACCTCTTCAGGTCTATGTTTGTGATGGTTAATTCGAAGTTGCATCTTGGCTAGATTCTGGTATCCAGTTGTTTGATCAAACATTGGCCTAGATATTGCTGGCAAGGTATCTTGTAGAAGTGATTAGCATCGACAATCAATTGACTTTAAGTAAAGGAGATTATCCTTAATAATGTTGGTGGGCCTCATCCAATCAGTAAAGGCCTGAAGAACTAGAAAGTAATTTCTTCCCAAAGAGGAAGAAACTCTTCTCAAGACTGCACGTCAAGTCCTGTCTGAATTTCTAGCCTGCTGGCCTTCCCCACAGGTTTGGATCAAGACTCTTACATCAATTCTTAAGTTTTTTTCCTAATTAGAGAAGTGTTTACAAAACAATCATGCAAAAAATACAGGATTCCTATATACCACCCTATTATTAACACCTGGTATGGTTGTGGTACATGTTGCAATTGATGAAAGTACATTTTTATAATTGTACTATTAACTATAGTCCATGTTGTAGATTAGAGTTCCCTGATAATATAATGTAGTTTCATGGAAGTTTTTTAAAAAATCTATTCTATGACCATGTATATATATATATATATATATATATATACACTAACATTTCCCCTTTTACTCATGTTCAGATATATATTTCAGCAGTATAATTACATTCACAATGTTGTGCTGCCATGGCCACCATCCATTACCAGAACATTTCCATTGTTCCATAGGAGTTCTGTACATTTTAAGCCTTAACTCCCCATATACTCTTATTTCCAGCCTGCCTACTTACTTTACAAAGTTTGGACTTGCCAGTTCCCACAATAGCATAAGCCAATTCCTTAAAATAAATATTCAGTGTCACTTTTCCTGTGATATCTTCCATGATTCCTCTGCTCTCATTAAAATACCATCTTCCTGCACATTTATTCTGTACCCTTTTCCTACTTTATCCCTTCTCCATAACACATAACTTTCTAATGTATTTTAGTTATTTATTTTGTGTATCATCTGGCTCTCTCCACTGAAATGTAAGCTCAATGAAAGTATGAATATTTTATTTAATTTGTATGGTATCTTCGGTGCCTGATACGTCAAACAACCTCAGTGGAATTTGTTGATTGAATATATAGACAGGGAGAAAGCAGGTTGAGTGGTTTCTTTGTATTTTGTTTTGTGTTTATGTTATTCTCCTAAATTCTGTTATTTGTTCATCTAATTCCTACTCATCTCTGAATCTGATGGCTGAATGATATGTGTATCGGTTCAAGTATAATTGCTATTATCTACTTAATGCAGCTCTAATGGAATTATATGAAATAGTCTCCCACCCCTCTGCCTGTCTCTCTAACATTCTATGACTATAACATATAATAAAACTAAAAGCTCAACAATGTAGAGGCCTTTTAGTTTTCCCTATACCTCTTGAATATACTGACATACACTCAACACTTTATGGAGGTTTAGGTATCGCAGAATGAAATGTTACCTGCTATCACCACTTATTCCTTCACAATTGTTTCCAGAGACTTATTAGTTATGAATATTTTTTTAAATTGGAGGAGATGGAGATTGGAATATGTCTACCTTAAAAAACAATATCGCTTCTGCAAAACATTGATTGCCACAACCTTGGTGTACAACAGAAGCACCTGTTGGCCCTGTAAAAGATGTGAATTTCTTAGCCATACAGCAGACATGATTTAGGAGGTCTGGATGATATTCAGCAATCTGAATTTTAATTCTGATACAAGGGACTAATCGGTATATAACTGCAACAGGAGACAGTTGACAGTTGAAAATCAGGTCCAAACATACAAGGGATTATTTCCTACCTTTATCCAAATAAACAAGGGATTATTTCCTACCTTTCAAATACTTTGTATTTTTTTTTTTATTTCTTTACCCCTTTGGACTTATAATTCCTTCCAAAATTCAAGTATCATTTATAGTATTAGCCTCTTGTGTAGTGCTTTAGGGGTGCTTGAATATGTATGTGTGTGCATGTATATATGTGTGCATCTGGTATTTAAAGTTATTTTCATAAACATTTGGAAAAGACTGCAAAGTATGCCATTAAATTTGAATTTAATTTGAATGTTAAAATATTTTAATGAAACTAATAGTGGGGCGCTCAACAAAAAATACAATATAAACAATTCTCTAACCTGATTTTAAATTAAGTTTAGTAGACCATGTTATAATTTTTTTAGCGTGATTTCTTTAAAGACATGAAAAATATTCCTTTTTCCTAGAGGTACCAATATAAAATGAAACCCAAAATACGCTTTTTGGAAGATTCCTTTTAAATAACAAAAATATACACAATGAAACCATGCAGAGACTAATGAAATGTTATTGGAAATTTAATAAACAATGGTGCTTTGTAATAGGTAGAGTGTCTAATTTAAGTTGGCTTTTTAAAAATGACATTACAAATTAAAGCTAATTGATGCTTAGAATGTGACAGTGTATAATCATTAAATTTAGATATAATTTAACTGGTGTTTAATCCCAGAACAGCATCTGTGGGCAGTTTGAGAAAACATTATGAAGTAATTTTAAAATGGAAGCTGAAACATAGATGGTGTAAAAAGGTGCAAAAAAGACACAGTTGACCAGTTTGGATTGCTATTTAAAATCCTTATCCGCCCTTCTCTTTTTCCAGCACATGTTGAAAGAGCAAGCTGCCAAACTCTAATGCAGAGCCATTTTCATCTGTTCATTTTATTTCTATTGCCAATTATCCTTAATTATTGAAAACTTTTTTCAGAGTGTAATGAATGCTGAAATGTTAGTACGCTCATTAAACCGAAAAATCTAGCTAGAGCACTACTAGATTCTGATAAGTGCTGGTTTATTATAGTTCTGGATTTTCAAATATTTCTTACACTATTAACCTCAAATTCATACTCCAAAAAACGTTTACTCAGATTTAATAAGGATTATTATTTTTTAAGTTAAAGAGCCTTCACAAAATGGCTTTAATGGTACAAAATGTAAGGATAATGTAAATTGACTTGCATGAAGGACAATTAGATTGAATTTTCTCTTATGTGAAAGCAACAGGCCTTTAGAAGGAAATAAAATCCTTCACGTTATTACTCAGTCCTGTGTCAGTACTTCTGTATAGAATTGTACCTGTGGTATTAAATTATGTACTGTAATTTAGGCATGACCTTGGTCTGCATGTGCAGTTCTGTGAGTGTGAACCCTTTTGCCTTGGTCAGGTTCATGTGTCAACTTGGTCAAGTGGTGGTACCTGTTTGATTGGGTAAGTGCTGGCCTGTCTGTTGCAATGAGGACATTTCATAGAATTAAATCATGATCACGTCAGCTGCATCCACAGCTGATTCCATTTGTAATCAGCCAAAGGGGAGTGTGTTCTGCAATGAGTGATGCTCAATTTAATCACTGGAAGGTTTTTAAGGAGGATTCAGAAGAGACAGGCTCTCTTCCTGCTTTGGCCGGCGAGCCTCTCCTGTGGAGTTCATCCAGACCCTTCATTGGAATCATCGGCTTCACAGCCTGCCCTGCAGATTTCGGAATCCGTGTTCCCGTGATGACATGAGACACTTTTATAAATTTTGTATTTGCAAGCGTTGCCTGTTGATTCTTTTTCTCTAGAGAACCCTAACTAATACACCTTTGTAAATAGGATCTTGAAGATGTTATTTTAGTTATGTCATCCAACTGAATGAGGTTGCATCTTCATTTGAAATACTGGAGGCCTTGTAAGGAGAAAGAAACCAGAAGAATACTTTATCAGTATTGAAAGAAAGATTTGGGATCAGTTAGCAATAAATACATTTTAAAAACAAAGCCAAAAATAAAGTGACCACAAGTGAGCAATAATTAAATCCAAAGCATTGGAGCAGGGGTAAGTAAAAGAAGGGGAAAGATATACAGGAACACTGGTTAACAGTTATATAACCAGAGTTTTCAATATAATTTTGTTAAGAAGAATGGAGGTGTGACAGTGCTGTAAAAGACTTATTTTTCATCTTCCCCAGTAGGAAGAAAATAGATGATGTCTGTGCTTGTTAGAAAATGTTGTGTACCTCAGAAAAGCCATGTTCTTAATCGTTATTCAATATTGTTGGGTGGGATCTTTTTTAGTAAGTTCTTTCCATGGAGATGTAATCCACCCAATTGTGGGTGACACCTCTTGATTAGGTGGTTTCCATGGAGATATGTCTCTACCCATTCAAGGTGGGATTTGTTACTGGAGGCCTTTAAAGGGGAACCATTTTGGAAAAACAACTTGAGACCCAGGCATTAGGCGATGCAGAAGCAAACCCCCCTGGGAAAGCTACTTGAAACAAGGAGCCAAAGACCCCAGCAGATGCCAGCCACCTGCTTCCCAGCTGACAGAGGTGTTCTGAACCTATCAGCCTTTCTTAAATCAAGATATCTCTCCCTGGATGAGAGTTTGGACATTTTTGTAGGCTTAGAACTGTGAACTTGCAACTTAATAAATTCTCTTTTTAAAAGCTATTCCATTGATTGTATACTGTGGAATGTTTGTATATTAAGAATGTTTGTATGTTTGTAGGTTAAATTTTACTAATAAAAATAATTTTTATTTAAAAAAAAATTCCATTTCTGGTTTATTGCATTCTGGTTATGTTAGAAACCCAATACAGTCTCTGTGATGAAAAAACAGTGAAATAATGAAAAGGCCCACGCTGGCCATAATAATTACAGAACAGTCATTAGCAAGCTCTATGAAATAACTAAGGCTAATTATAGTCTGATATTTTGCAGAAAATAAAAAAGAAGAAAAACATCAAAACTCATTCCTAAGTTAAGATACTACACTAGCCCAGCTGGCTGAATTATAGTGAAGTTAAGTATGTATGTGAACATAGCCATGTACATACATATGTAAATACATACATAAACATGTATACACACACACACACCTGTATAATAGATCAAAACTTCAAATGCAACCACTGAGACAGAAAAGATCTTCTTTCTTTTAATCCAGGGAAAACTGTATTAGTTACAGATGTATGTAAAATTCCATTGAAACTGTGATGGCTGACATAACAAAACTCCTTTTGCCTGTATGAAACTGTGCCTCATCTCACTTTAGAAACTTTTTCATCAATTTTTTACAAATGGAAATTCTCTTATTTATGTCATCGTGTAGATTAATTCTCAAAGTAGATTATTTCATACTCACAACACGCTTAAACTTGAATATTGAAGGCTAGAAATATAAACTCTGGTTTGTTTAGAAATTCAGAGCTAAACAAAAGAAGAAACATCTCTAAATGAATGTTATTGTAAGCTGGGGAATTGATATTAGTGATTGTTTTAGTTAGCAAGCTATCAGAATGCCATATACCAGGAACAGAATGGCTTTTAAAAAGGGGAATTTATTAAGTTGCAAGTCTACAGTTCTCACACCATGAAAATGTCCAAATTAAGGCAAGACTATAAAAATGTCCAAATTAAAGTATCCAAGGAAAGATACTTGGCTCAAGTAGGCTGATGATGTTTGGGATTCCTCTCTCAGCTGGAAAGGCACATGGCAAAGTCTGCTAACTTCCTCTCCAGGCTTCTTCAGTGGCTTCCCTAGGGCTCTGTCCATTCTGTTGGCTATGTCCATTCTGGTGTCTCTTAAGCTTCTTCCAAAATGGTTCCTTCTTAAAGAGTTCCAGTAAGCAACCCCACCTTGAATGGGTAGAGTCATATCTGCATGGAAACCATCCAATCAAAAGTTACCACCCACAATTGGGTGGGTCTATCTTCATGGAAACAATGAAAAAAAGATTCCACCCAGCAATATTGAATGAAGATTAAAGGATGTGGCTTTTCTGGGGTTCATAATAGCTTCAAACAGGCACAGTAATGGAGGGGATCAGGCACAAGAAAGTTGTTTTATGAAAGTCCTTGTAAAACTAGTTGACTTTCTAAAACTATTTGTGTGTTAGTTCGATAAAAATTTGATTTAGAGTAGATTGCCAATAAAACAAGTGTGGCATATTTTACTAGACAGGAATCCTTATTTAAAGAGGATTTTTAAAATAATTCAGCCCATATAATTGAGGGTATAAACCGTACAGTAAAAAATATCTAATGGAAATGAAAATACACCAAGATTCTACTATCACTCTGGTCCTACTTTTGTGTCATCACAATTTTAATGGAATTTTACAACCTCTATAACTTAAACTGTCATTTTTCTCTATTGATTTAAATTTCATCCTATGTGAAATGCAGTGGTTGAGCAGGTGCTCTCTAATGACCCTCTAATTTTATCATTTTATAAAGTTCTTTAAAACTAAAGATCCTCCTGCAAGAATACAACATAAGGATGATAGTAAAAATTAAGTCAACTGTTTGAGTCCAGTTTTAGATACATTTTGATACAATAATTTTTTTCCAACATATATAAATGTTATTGATGTTTTGCTACCAAAGTTAATTTCTAGTAAATGAAGTCTTTTAGCAGCTCTCCAATTTGAGTAAACAAATACAGATGTTTCATTTTGAGGGGTGGTTGTCATTCTAGAAGTCATCCTAGACTAAAGAAGATATGTCAGTATAAAAATTTACCTTTAAATTCGAAATAAGAGAACAAATTGCTCAGGTTCCAGTTTTCATTTTATAGGCGCATTAAAGCACTTAATGTTACAAACCACTGATATAATTTGTTTTATTCACAGAAGCACCAGCACCCAAAAGAATGAAGATTGTAGTGCTGTGGATTGGAACCGGGGAGGCTCAAATCTATCCCTTTCTCTTAAACAACATTAGATTTTAAATTCTCAAAATAAGAATTTATAAATTCTCATGCAGTTCATGAAGCTCACATTCAAAGAAAGACCATTGCTATGTCTTCACTTTTACTGCCTTGCCTTTTTCTTGTTCCTTACTTACCTCTTGTGTAATTTACATTTGGCACCACTATGTGTTTGCAGATGCTTACTATTCCACCTTGTGCCTCTGCCTCTACTCTTTGTACCCAACAAGATCAAATTTCACAGTATTTCTTCTGTTGGCTTTTCATGATCCTGAAATTTTCCAGTTGATGATGAGGCCTCTCCAAAATGGCAGATTCCTCAGTAATAGGTTACTCTCTGCCTCCAGTTTCATTTTGTTCATTGTGAGGATACACACAAAGGCTTGATGAATTAATTGCCATTCAATAAACATTTTTAGTAACTTTTATTTGTTAGACACTTTCCTAAGTAATGGAAATATAAACATTAATATTTGGACATATCCCAGAAATGCTAATACAAAAAACATCTCTTTATGTCTAATAGTTCACATTTTATTCTTTTCTTTCCGTGAATATTTTTCTAGAATATTTCTTGTATAGAAAGTAATTAAACTATGCTTCTTTTAAATGCTTTTCTAGTTCAGACTGTTATCTTGCCACATACCCTTTCCTCCACTTAGTCAAAGTTATTCTGGACTTAGAGGATTTCCAATTAAGACCATGATCTGGGAGATTTCATTTAGAACATCTGACTAAAATGTGAAGTCATATTTTAATATCTTAGAAGTTTTTATTTGATATCAAACTGGAAAGTAGGAAACCGATTCCACTCATACTTGAATAGCACATTCCCATATAATGATTAATCCATTTTATTTAGGTATAAGAATGTGAAGAAATATTAAGCTGAATTTTTAGAACTTTAGATAGGTGAAAGTCCAATCTGTAATATGTTTTAAACCACAAGTACAAAACCAAACACAAAAAGAAGTGGTGTGTATCAATGATCTATTTCAAACTTATGGTCAATAACAAATGATTCCAAAACTCTGAGGCTTAATTCAGAAAGCATTTAATTACTTCACAAGTCTATAAATTGCCAATTTAGCTTGGGCTTATCTGGATATGCTTGTGTCTCATGATCAGTTACAGATTGGCTGATGTGTGATGACCTCACATAGGATGACAGGAGTGATTTGTCTTCTCCGTTTCCGTTAATCTTCAACAGGCATCACTGCTGTGTTCTCATGGTGAAGGCCGAGGACGAAAAAAGAAAAGAAAAGAACAAGCACTTTGACCAGATTTGATCTGATCTATGAACATCTGCTCTATTAACATCCCATTAGTTAAAGCAAGTGCTAGGGCCAAAGTCAGAAACAAGTTGTAGGGAAATAGATCCAGACTCTATATTGAGAAGAACTGCAAAGTCTCATTGCTAATGACATAGCGTAGGGAGAGAGAAGAGATTAAGACCAAGGGTGCAAGGGTAGTTCAGTGGTAGAATTTTCACCTGCCATGCCGGAGACCTGGGTTCAATTCCTAGCCCAAGTACTTCCCAAAAACTGAACAAAAACAAACAAACAAATGAACAACAACAACAAAAAAATCAACAAACAGTGCTGCAATAATGGGATACTTGCATGTAAAAAGAATGAAATGTCACCCCGGCCATACAACATACAAAAAACAAAACAAAAGCAAAAACAAATGGTTAAGGCCACTGGGCCACTGATGTAATCACTCTATCCCTTAATGATTTCCATTAGCATATGCTTATTTTGCAACCCCTGCAAACATCACTATGGAAGTATCTTGAGTAGTTTTAACTTTGGGAAATTAACCTATGAACTAAAACTGAAAAAAGAAAAAAAAAGATAATTTTCCAACCTGAAACTCAGGTCAAGCATATATTTATTTCTTAAATCAAGTTTAATATGAGAATAAATTAAGAGTAATATGATTTCGGCTGAAAATGAAAATTAAATGTGGACTCAAAGGAAATATATTTTAGGGTAAAATATTCAACTTGGTGTTTTAAAACAAATTTGCAGTCCTCATTTAGAATAAGAATATTTATCTTTGTTCCATTCTTCCAAATATAGCCACTCAACTATTAGCTAGTTTTTCATGCTTCAGTTACTTGATACTCTCAGGTCAAAGACAAAGATTTTAACAATGTTTTAATAATTTTGCTAATTATTATATAGAAAAATCTATGGTCACATATTTTTTCAATTCAAAAGTGAGGATTTAAAAAAGTGAGGATGAGATTGCAGTTTATTTTTTCTTGTAGTCATCATGATCTTGCCAAATAGTTCATTCTTAATATTAGAGAAATTCAAGTAGGAAACTGGTGATATGCTTGTATGCTATTTCAAAATCAACACATAGTGTGGTGTGTGCATTCACAGTTGTATTTGTTCCTCTGTGCTGACAGAACAATTTGTTTTGTCTACAAAGTAAGTACATGTGATTAAAGTGGTCTTGGAATATATTTCATGACACTGCATGGAGTTTTAGCCTTGCATCTGTCATTAAAGTCATCAGAAGTTGAATTGGAACCTTTGGTTACTCTCTGACATTTTATTCCAGATGAAACACAGAAGCAACACACTGCTACTATTTTCTTTTTCAATGAAATAGTTTGTATGTGGGTTACATTTCAGCTTTCAGAATGACAGATTCTATTCTTCCAGGTTACAGCAGTGCAATTTGACTCATTATACACAGACACACACACATATACTCTGCAGATTCAAAATTGTAGGCCTTCAAAAATGCAACCTCTTTTATGTAAGTGTCCAATTTATAGATATTCTTTCAAGAATTTCTAACAACTTCCAATGCCTCCAGTAGAATCAGAGGCACTTAACATTTGAATTCAAATTAGGCTCTTTGTATATTTTTTTAAAAAGTATCTGTGTAGATAGACTTTTAAATGAGTAATAGAATATTTAACAAGAAAACTACCTTATTCGTTCTAATGTTAATGGTAATTGGACATATTAGATTCCCTTCAGAATCTAAACTAAATTCTGAGAACACATGAATTATTCCTGTTTATAAGGTACCAGTTATTTCATTAACCTTAGGTTTCATTGTATTTATAATCTGACAGAGCTACATGCAGATCTGTAGATGTCTTTAATCATTCAAAGTTTTAGTTAGCTCATAAGTAAAATGGAAAACCTCACTGGTCAATGAAAGGATTAAAGGAAAGATTACACAGAAAACACTTCACCCTAAGTCAGTCAGAGAGCTGACACACAATGCATAGTGATTGCTATTAATGTTATAGCTCATTACAATTTCATTTTTTGTGTTAGTTTAAATTCATGTTACCCTGACGACCCAAAATGTGAAGAACCTTGATGTTGATGCTGCAATGACAAAAGAGGGGACTTTCAGGGAGGCATTTTCCTAGTTGAGATTACAACTTGTTCCACATGACTGAAGCACATGAGTAACTAATCGGAAAGGAGTAGAGTATTGGCAGAAACTGATTCTGCGTAGCAATGTAATGTTTTAGGAGAATTTATGACATAAATACTTTTACTAAATGGTTTAAACAACTTGCCCATGCAAAGAATAGTAAGAAAATTATTGCATTTCAGAACAAACTATAGATAATTTTAACAAGGCAAGAAAAATTTACAGATACCATGTAGTGCCACAGGGCTTAGCAAGATATTAGCACCTGGCTTGAAATTCCTCTTCTAATGTAGCCTGGGAAACACTTAATAATGTACCTCTTAAGTACTTGGTAGTCTCATCTTGTTATATGTCCCTTCACTAGGCAAACAATTCAGTTGCTACACTGCTTCGGAAGGTTCATTTTTGTTTCCAAAATGACCTCTTTGTATTTTTTTTCCTGGTAACTATATGGGCCATCCTTCAAGACAGCACAAACTGTTGGAGAAGTAGCTATTGCATGACCAGCCTGTTCAGCCTGTTCAGCATCTTTGGACTGCTTAGTGCGTGTGTCACATGGCACCTGGCCAACCGAATGGGGAGGGAATAGGGTCACCCTACTGTGAAAAAAAGAGGTGTTTGTGCTGCACATTGCCCTTCCTTGCCTGTTGGGCAGGAGCCATTGGCCATGGGAAACCAATGCCTACCATTGAAGCTGGCCTCACTTTGTCTCTTCTCTAGGTGAGTTAAGAGTTATTCCAACCAGGGTTTTGTCTGTTGAGTTTTTGGTGACTATATGGTAAGTTTTGGGTACTATGGAGCAAGAAGAAATGCCTGGACTTCTAAACTTGTTGACCATGCCATTCCCCATGTGGTGGCTCTTCTCCCAGAGCCTTGGTTTGCCCCAAACCTTATGTCTTTCTTAAGATTTTACTGACCATGACCTGAGAAACAAAACTCTACTTCCTTATGGCTCCCGCTGTGCACTAAATGCGGGGCTACCAAAGCACCTGCCATTTTCATTTCACAATTCATATTAAGGCTATCCTGTTTGAATGCAGGTACTCTAATAAAAATTTTCTTGCATGCTAACTGCTCTATTGAAAAAATATTTCATGAATGAGTAAATGAGTTACAAATTGATGTCTCTCTAATGACTGAAAAATTGTTTAGCTCAGAATTGTTATTAGTTGCAGCAGTCTAAGAGGAATTGAAGTACAGCCAAGTTAGCATAACCTGATCAGCTAGTTCATGTTTAGTGAAATTTATAAGGCATGCCTAATGGTACCCAACAAACAGCAGTATATGGAAAAGACAATAGATATAATTTGGATTGGCATAAAGCAATAGTATTCTGTTAAAGGATAAATCTTGCTTAATCATTATTAGTTTAATTGATTTTTTTCCAAATTGCCCAGAGTGTATAAAATATTGCCTGTCAGTTTAAAATTAGTCATTGAGATCTTAACTCAGACTTGTTGAGGAATAGAAATAATAACTGGCATGCTCTAATTAAGAAGAAGACATAGAATGCTTAACTACATCTGGTATGTAGGCTTCAAAATGCTGGGATTGAGACCATGCCCATGATATTAGGTAAATCCTGCTAAATATTTACTTAATAAATGAATTCTGAGATTTGAAAAGAAACCATAATTTTGAATAAACACACGGCCATCAGAGCAGTCACTGAGCTAGAAGGTGGGCCTGTTTTAGGGGTTTATTAATTTCCTATTGCATCTGTAACAAATTGTCTCCCATTAAGTGGCTTGAAACAGTGCATATTTATTATTTTACAGTTCTGTAGGAGATTCATCCAATATGGGTCTCACTAGGCCAAAATCAAAGTGTCATCAGGGTTACCTTACTTCTGGAAACTCGAGGGAAAAATTCATTTTCAGCTTCTATAAGATGTATGTGTTCCTTGGCTGCTGGCTGTATTCTCCCATCTTCAAAGTAGCAGTGTTATATTTCTCTGACCATTTTTCCTATAGTCACGTTGCCTTCTACATTTCCTACCTTCCTCAAAGAGAATCTAGAACATCTTTCTAAACAAATGGGGATAATACAGTTGATGGGGAACAACCGATGAAGCAGAAAAGATGACCGTCTCAATGACAGAGTTTTTGAGAAGGACTGTTGTCTAAGATCAAATGGAGAAATTGACTTTTAAATAGCAAAAATAATTAATATTAAAAAAAAGAATGCAATATGCAGTCAGTATGGCAAAGCAATTCAGATTGTGGACTGAATCTTGGTACTTATACTACAGCCATGATGATTTATCTAAAAAATGGAGCTAAAATAGCACTTGTGTCACAGATTGTAGAAATTGTATGTGACCTAGGGCAAGGAATGGCACAAAGCCCAAAGATCCCAACATAAAATATTCAAGTTGCTGTAGGGTGGTGTCATAAAATAATCAGGCAATTTAAGTGCTTATTCCAATTTTGTTTCCAGGTATTTAAAGAAGCTAGTCACTGTATTTTCACAATATTTTCTACTACCATTTAACTCTTCGGTAAAGACATTAATTAGGTGAATATTTTTATATTAACCTGTACTTAGAATTTGTCCCTTGAATGACTTGAGGGTTTTATGCAAGGGAGTTAAATAAAAAAGAGCTGGATAATGTTATAAAAATAGGTAAGAGGAAAACTGAAGATATGAGAGCAGTGATTGATAGTGGGAGAAGTAGAGTTAAAAATGGGAGATATTGATGAGGAGAAAGAATTGCCCTTCTATATGTTCTAGATCTTATAACCTATATGGGCAAGATATAGTTAAAGGGTAGAATACCTGTAGGCTTGGAATTTTGGAATAATTTTAAAATTATTCAGGGTATAGTCACTGGAAAGTAAGATTGTGGGAGTAGATTTTTATATATGAGGAAATTGAAGAACAGAGAAAAAAAAGTGTTGAATACTTAGTGCACATATATTGAATATTCTTGAATTATGATCCAAGATAGTGATGCAGGTCCTAGAGGAATCACTAAATGAGGAGAAAGGACTTATGGAGACGAGTGATAATGAAACAAGGAGGGGTTGCAGTGGATAAAGAATGATGGTATAAGTGTCAAAGGAATCTGGTTGTTTGAAGAAGAAATTGTTTAGAAGTAACTATGGATTACATACACAAGGGAGAGAGACATAATTTCATGGATAAAATAGAAATGCCGCCACGAGAAATGAAAAAAAAAATTAAGTAATACCACCTAAATATTGAGCTAATTTCTTATTTTTATTGGGATGTTAGATTAAAATGGCCCCAAATTAGGGTAATATAAGTGCCATTGTGAAATAGAATAATAGTAAAAGGAAGAGAAACAAGCATATAGTATTGCACCCGAAGTTCTCATAAAAGTTTTGAACAAACCAGAATACTTTTAAAAATGAAATAGACGTTAAAATAAACAAAACTTTGTTGTTTTGCAATCATTATTTATTGACCAAAACATTGGTTTCTCTATATTGCTGGATCTTTAAAAACATTGAATTTAATAATCTTTTCGAAGACAAAATTATTTCTAAATTAAACATGTTTTATTTAAGAGAGTTCTAAAATATAATATGCTTTCAAATGTAAAATATTTTATTTTTGACAGAATAAAATTCTGAGAATTTTATTTTCATTTGACGGATTGGACTAAAGGAATAAAACCGTTACTGAAATCAATTGTAATTGCAAACATGTGATGACAATAATATATACCTAGTATCATTTACTGTTGGCAACTAACAGCAAGAATATGCTACAGAATTTATAAAATCATAGTTATTTTAAGTTCCTTAGTAAGCTGATACTACAAAGGAACTTAATCAATGAAAATCCAAAAACTGACAAGCCTCTTTGGAGAGATGAAACCCATAGTTGTTTTCATTTTTGACAGGTCCACAGAATGAGGTGGTTTAGGATTCCTGGGGCCCTGACATGAAACGAATCTGCACCACCTGCTAATTCTTTCTCATGGGCTTTCACCACATGCCCACACACATGCAAAAATTGTGGCAGAGAAAGGGTATTTAGAATACCCCTTCTGAATGACAAGTGTACTTGTCCTCCAGTGATCACTAGTCCTTCCCTAAGAATGGCTCAGTGTCTACCTCTAGAAGAATTGCAGAAATGCTGAGAGAACTCACCACTGAGTCACAAGCCTGCTGGGCTTGCTCTTGGCTGAAGCCAGTAAGGACAAAATCAAAGAAACACTCCAGATATTCCCTACTGGATGAGACATGGCCATTTGCCCTAAGGGAAGGATAAGAGCTAGAAGTTTGTAAGAGAAGTACTAGGAACCTGATAACAGGGCAGACCTAAGACCAATCTACGAACATTAATAGTCTATACTTTGCCAGAAAATATCTAGGATCCTAGCCTTGAAGAATTTGAAGGCTGCTGTGAACAGAATCTAGCAAAATCCACGCCCAGTCAAATGACTGCTTATCCTGACTCAATTCAATACACTAATGAGTGACAGTAAAAAGAAGTATACCTTTATCTGTGCATAAATATTATTTACCTCAATCTCTCATGTTCATTTACCATAATGTACCGCATTCAATAATAATTACAGACACATGAAAAAGCAAGAAAATATGATATATCATCATGAGAAATTAGCTAATAAAACCACCCAGGTGGCACAGATGCTAGAATTGTCGAAGAATTGGGTATTTTTACTAAATATTTACTTTGTTTTTCAACTTATTGCTAATAAAAGGTTTATTGTAAATTAAGAAGGATAACCAGATAATAAAGGGATAAATACAGATTTTACTTCATGAAATCAAATGGAAAACAAAAATTCTAGCCAGTGTTCAGATTACTGTCTTCATGCACAAATGCAAGACTTCTCAGTCTTTATTTTCTGCAAATATTTTACATACATATAATCTTTAATTTCTCATGTTTCCTACTCACTTGCTGACTGGTGGTTTTGAGATTTTATGCATCTCCCAAGTCATGGCAGAACCATGGTATATTTAGTTAATACAACAAACTAATACAACAAGAATCAGTAAGGGCAGCAGCATAAGATATTCCTCACACCAACATTAGAGACAGAAAAGAATGAGATATTCCTAGTTGCTTTTGTCTGAATAAACTTCCTTTTATTAAAAAAAGGAAAAAGACTTCCCTGCATACTTTCTTTGAATGACCACTGTCAGTGACTCTGAGCCTTAGAAGGATCACAGAAAGAAAGAGGAGAAAGAGCTTAGCACTGGTATCTCTTAGTGAATCAAAGGTTAGAGTGAGAGCTCTTTTACTATGATTGCACATGCATCTCACAAACTAACTAGTCAAGCCCATGTCAGACCAAGTAATTACAATAAACCAGGTAAAACTGCTAATATCAATCACTTTAACTTATAAAAATAAAAATGTCATGTGGTTAAGTTTATTTCAAAAGTAATAGTAAACAAAGCCTATCCTGGTTTATATTGCTGGAATTAAAACTAATAATACATATTAGTTTTATTATTTAAATAATACATATTTAAATTAAAATTCTAGAAAAAAATGCATCATCAGACTGGACATTCAAGTCCTAATACCTGGTTTTATAAATGTGAATAAATACATCCTCATTTGGAAATGGGATCTTTGGAGATGGGATTAGTGAAGTTGAGGACAAATTACATTAGGATGAGTCCCAATCCAATATGACTGGTGTCCTTATAAGGGGATAGGAGACACAGACAGACACAGAAAGGAAGAATGACATGTGTTAACTGAGGAAGAGATTGGGTTATCCTGTGATAAACCAAGGAAGAGCAAGGATGGTCAGTGAACTACCAGAGCTAAGAAGAAGCAAGGAGGGATTCTCTCCTACTGGTTTCAGAAAAGATGGTGCCTTCTGGGCATTTGATTTTGGACTTCCAGCCTCTGGAACTGAAGCAATAAATTCTGTTGTTTTGAACCACTTAGTTTATGGCAACTTGTTATGACAGCTGTCAGAAATTACAACAGCAAGACATGTCATTTGAGAAGATAAATTTTTGAAATCTTTATTTCAATTATATGTATTATAAGTTGATTGCATGTCACACATATGTAATGTATATTCTGTAATATATACAATCTGTTATAAAATGTATAGTATGTAATTAATTATATGACATATTCTGCTGCTATATAATTTACAACATCAATATTTCCTAGATTAGCAACTTTATTCCATTTAAATATCTGTGAATGATAGATAAAAATGTTTTTGAGAGAAGAGGAATCCATATCTGAGTAGTGAGCAAGACACTCCTTAAGACTGTTTTGTATATAAGCTTACATACAAAGCGTGTCTATTTACACAGGCATTTTTCACTTTTTGTTGCTATGACAAATAATAATCCTCTCATTTAAATATGTTGATCATACTATCCAACTGAGTAAAGAATGACAGAGTCATTTCCAGTGTTAGAAAGATTAATTAACTTCAGAGTTTTCATATCTTTCTTATTTTGTTGATGTTCTTGGTAGGTATATATTGTTACACATGATTTATGTAGCACAATTTTATATTAGCACTGAGTGATATTCATGATGTCCAATTGAATAGTCGATAATAGTACAAATTGAATTTCTTCCTGAAAGGAATATAATATTTTCCTAGTTCATGTGCACATAACATCGGTAAAATCAAAACTAGATTGCAACAGTAATTTGAGTATGTCCTTTTTGAATCATGACAATTCCACTTATAAGCTATGTGACACTGGGCAATTTATTTAAACTTAGGGGAATTTCCCCAAACAAAGAATCAGTCAGATTTTAATGCCGCAGAGGCATAGATTTGTATGCAGCTTTTAAAATAATTTTTCTAGATTTTATTCAAATATATTTCAAAAACCTAAAATGGTGTTTCAATGAGGGAACCATTCAATATTAATGTGTACTATAAGCCATGGGATATTTGGACGTGCAAAACTAGTACTTTTGGGGTTGAAGTGTGTCCCCCATAAAAGACATGCTCAAGTCTTCACCCACGTTCCTATGAATGTGAACCGATTTGCAAATAGGAACTTGAAAGATATTACTACTAGTTCAGGTGTGGACTCATTTGTGAATAGAATCTTTGAAAATACTATTTAGATGAAACCAAATTGAATCAGGACGTACCTTATTCCATAGCACTCAAGGCCTTATAAAGAGGAAATTCTGACCCAGTCAGCAGAAGTCAGAAGAAACCAGACGATGAGGTAGACCTTCATGTGATGGAGGCAGAGATGTAAATTAAAAATCCCAAGGCACCATCAGACCACTGCAGACCCCGGGAGAAAGCAGGGCCCACAGAGACCTTGGTTTTGGACTTCTAGCCTCCCACATCACAAGGTGACAAACTGTCGTTTAAGTCAACTCATTGTGTGGCGTTTATCATAACAGCCTTGGCAAACCAAAATAGATAATAGAAGTATGACAGATTCACATATTCAGAATTGACCCTAAAGTATATGCCAATTGACAGTGTAGCTAAGGGAAATGTGTAAAATCCAGAGCCCTTTGCTGAAGGTTGTGGGGAGAAGGCATGGCGTGAGCTACGTGAGGGAAGTGAGATGGAGAGAAGAGCGTCTGTATGTCATGACCTCCCACCCTCCAGTTTCCTGTCATCCCAATACTCATACTCAAAAGAGGAACAGCCCTGATCTAAGTAAAGGGGAAGAATGATCTCTTCATTATAGAAAGAAAGAGTAAGTCTTGGGGGCTTCTAACAATTGGGGTTCTTCCACTTTCAGGAGAGAAATAAAGTTGGGAAAGCTGAAAGAAAAGATGTGACCAATATTCAAATGGTTAGATTCCCTTGAGTGCAGATTGGGTATGGATCTATTTTCATTTGTATAATAAAAGTAAATGCAACTCGTTCCAGTTTAAAATTGTTGATCGAGCATACACATCTAAATTTAATCTGTTCCCAAATCCTGTTAAAGCTATAGTTGGGAGATTTGTATTTAAGAGACATAAATCCAGTAGGACAAAAATTCAAATGCAGTAAAAAAGATCATAATACAAATCCGGATGTTGGAAAGTGGACGTTTAAGAACTTATTTAGAAACCCTGAGAAAGCTCAAGCAAGCAGTGGAATGCCTAGAAATCATCACAATTTCACATAAAACATTCAAATGGCTAATGAACTGGCCTCACTAAGAAATAAGAAAGATTATCTGATAAGGAATTAAAGCCTTGTATTTTCTCTCCACTCCACGTAGCTTGGCAACTTGCCCTCCCCTATCTGCAAAGGCTAGAGGTATAGTCTGTGAAGAGAGTATGGGAGAGAGTCTTTAGAGGATTTGAGTGTGTAAAATCTGGATACTAAATGTGGAAGCCCTCTGTCTTCTTCACCCAAAAGCGCCAGAACTCAACCTACCAGATCTGTACCCTACAGCCAGGAGACTGGAAGAATGTTTCCTGTGTAGTCCAGGGGGAACTACCAGACACTTTTAAAATGTTCCCCTAAAACAATGAATGCCCCTAGAAGAGCTTAGAGTGAAATACATATTTGGCAAGTATCCCCAAAATATTCAGAGCTTCAAATCTCATTTTTAATCTCCTACTCTTAATGTAAGCACCCAATCAACGGTTAACTTGTATCTGAGGTAAGCCAAAAATATGGAAGAGAAATTTCAAAATAAACAGGAAAAAGCAGTTCGCATGAAACAAACAACAAAAAATACAGGGAAAATAAATTTGAAAGAAAAATTTCATATCCATGAGACAAGAACTAGATGCTATACAAATAAACATTCAGAGAACAAAACAATCTCTTAAAAATATAAATGGAATAGCAAACTTGAAGAATTACATAGAGGATTTGGGAAATCTTCCAGAAAGTAAATTTCCTCCAGAAAGGAAAGCGAGAAGACAAGATGATTTAAAAAACTAAAAAATGGAAAAACATATATAAAGAATATTACAGGTTTAGTCTGGTACGTGCAAAATCCAAATAGAAGTTTCAGTGAAAATAGGAGGAGGCACCCAATAGTGACATAATTGAACAAAGGAATATTGAATGTGCCTACTGTGGGTCCAGTAAAATGGATGAAAATAATTTCACAACAGAGCACATCACTGAGTTATTTCAGAACACTGCAAAAGAAAATAACTTACAAATATCTGGAGAAAAAAAGGCCTTATTTCTTTGTTTACAAGGAAAAAATTTTCCATAATTCTGTCAAAGTTAATATCCTAGCATCCAAATTGTTAATGATGAAGCCTTTATCTATATTTATTTGTCCATATTTAATGGACATATTAATTGCAGATGCCAGACCCTCTGCAATCTGGTTTTAATGTGTTTCTTAGATTATGTCTCTTCTTGCAATTCCTTGCATGCTCTGGGATACTCACTTCCCTGAAGACACACTGGCCACTAATACCTTCGTGTCTTTTCTCTTATTTTTCCACATATACAGAATGATGCCCTACAATAGTGCATGACCAAATTCAATTCTTATTTTGGATTTAAAATTATCCTCTACAGTGACTTCAACAATCAAACAATAAGAATTTCTATGCTTCTATCCTATTTGTTTGTGCCTGTAATATAGCATTTTGTTATTCTGTGTTGATTACAGTTATATGGACTTTCCTACTTGAATATAATTTTTCTCAGAATAAGAATAATGGTTATTTTATTTTTTATCCTCTACCAACGCTTCCATAATCCCTTACATATAGTAGGGACTAAACGATTACTTTCTTGAATTCAATGTTGAAATTACATTACCACATTGAGTTTAGTTTCTATTTCTTTCTTTTTCTTCCTATGAAATGTGCATTGTTAATAATGATTACTACTATATAAATGTAGAAAAAAGTCAAAACTATTATAAAATTAAATAACTTGTGAAAGGTATTTATTTTTATTGTTCTGCCAGTCAAATCCCAAGCAAAATAATTGTCTCCCTTGGGTTCCCAGGAACTAAGGGGGATGAAATATATAATATATCACATTACATTAATAATAAGATATGCTAATAATAACTCAGAAACAATGTTAGTATGTGGAAATAGTAGTTTAGATTTATGTTCCAAATTTAAAGAATTCTGATATAATTAATAACACTGTATAGAATTGATATCACAAAATCAATCACAAATTGTTCAAATTATTGTTTTTAAACCTCATTGCACTAGATTTTGCTGATGTGTTCTAAATCTGCCTTTAGTGTATGTATACAGGTTTATTGGAAAGGAAATTTACTTCCCAGTGATATGCTCTGTGCAAGATTGAAGACTGTTCAAGAATGGATCATAATTTTTAAAACCTGAAGAGAATACTTATTTAAAAAAATTCTCATAAAGCTTTTTCTACAAAAGACTCTGTAGAGACTGTCCAGTTTAATCCCCTTGCTTTATCAACTGAGGAACTGAAAAGAAGGGAGATGATGTGATTCTACTGTTTTCTGAGATTCTTAGAAGTTGTTACATTTCTGTTGCCCTTTGAGATTAAAATCATGAATATCTCTAATACTGAATCTGGGTCTGGGTTAGGCCTGCATAAGAAGGAGTAAATAATTTGGTTATATAAGAATAGGAATGACCAGCCATCCAACTCTACATTTACAAGAGATCATGGTAAACTCTTGTTCTTGTTTTGATGAAAGCAGTCTTTGTCTGTGATTTGATTTGGTCTTTGATGTTGATTGCAGTCCTTATCTATGACTTTAGTATTATGGCTCTCCTAAACTAAAAGTATACAGTTGTGTGAATGTGTGGTGTGTGTGTTTTTGTGCGTGTGACTGGCATATAACTGGACTTGTGTTTGGAGACAAACAATAGGGAGCAGAAGATTAGATACTATCTAAAACTCTACAACAAAGTAAAACATGTTTGAACTTTATTATTCAAAAGTAAGAAAAAAACATGCTTTACAAACCCTCTAGATCCACTGGAAATTCACAATTTACAATATAATGCTAATTATATCAGCATCCTTTAAATTTGCAACATGAATCTAAACTACTGTTTCCATACACTAACATTTGTAGAAACAAGCACTCATCTGTCTTCATGCTAATAATTCAAAATAAAGACAGTCATGCTCACTCTATTGGAATAAGAGAACTAAGGTCAAATAATCATTTGGAGTAGTAGATTGTCTCCAAATACACCTTCCAACACAGCCTCCTGTCTTTTCCTCCTATCAAATTGTAGAACCTGTTTTTCTTTCCTGGACCCGAAGTTATGCTCCTGACTTACTTTCACCAACTGAATGCAGTAGAAATGACACTGTAAAGGTTCCCAGCCTAATCCTCAGGACGTAAAGCACCTCCTTTTCCTTTCCTGAATTCTCTTATTAATAAGTCTGGTCATGCTTTTGGAAAGAATGGTCAGCCACTTAAATAATTCCAGCCACCCCAACTAAAGGGCCAGACAAGTGAGTGAAGCCACTTTAGACATTCCAGCCTTATTTAGCTCCCAGATGAATGCATTCACAAAAGGAATCTCAGTTGACAGAGCATGGATAACCAAATAGCTGAGCCCAGACAACTCATAAAATCATAAGAAATAGTAAACAATCATTGTTTTAAGCCACGCTGCTTTGAGGTGTTTTATTATGCAGCCACAGATAACAGCAATACTTAATTTCTCCATTTTTATCTCTTTTGTCCTTTTGTTTTTTTTGAGGAGAGAGTAGATTTCTTTAACATATTTAGTTAAAATCTGGGTTCTTTTTCTGAAGGAATTGCATATAAATATCAGATGGATTTGATTACAAACCATTCATTATCAGAAAAATACCTCCTTCTCTCATTTATGAAACCATAAAAGATAGCAGGTTTTGTCTCCCAACCATACCAATAAGGAATTTACTTTCAAGAACTTTCTTTCTCTATTCAAAGGGTATTACATCTGAAAATAAAATGTTGCAAAAATTTGGATCAAGGAATTCATCTCTCCCTGCCTCCTCATTTCAGCAATGAGCTTTCTGGATTGGTATTATTTAAGTCCTTTCTAGAAAATTAATATCTTAGTTATATAGAAATTTAAGCACCTTAAAATTCACAGTGCTAGCCATGTCACTTTTCCAATAAAGCAAAAGTTAATACCAAGCAGAGAATCATCTGAAGCTATTTTTTGAACATAATTTAGTTACTTTAGATACCTATCTAAGAAAAGGCTTTTCATGTTCCTAAATAAATTTATTTTATAATTTCTGGTATCATAGTCTATTATTTTTCCATTTCAAAGAGAGCTTATTTGTTAACTAATTTTCTCACTATGTAGATTAAGAAAAAAGAACTTTGACAGATAGTGACAGAGATGGTAGTAATAAACATTGAAGCCAAGGATCAGGAAAGACGAAATTATACAATATTCACTTTTCTGTTTAATAATGATCTAAATTGTGAAATTATTTTATTTGGTCATTTGGTGAGTATATACAAAAAACAAGGAGTTTTGATCACCTATAGAAGAAAATTCCTCATGAATTCAGATTTAAAGGGACACTCTTTTTTGTAAGTCTTCAGCCTGCACTCAACATATGTCAGAACTGTCATCAATTTAAAATTTGCAATGTTTTGAAATTCCAAGTAAAACTCCTTTCATCAATGACTCTAGAAGGAAATTTACATTTATGGGCAAACGAATGAATTTTGTAATAATGATGATAATGAAACAGAGATTTAATGCTAGGAAATATGAACAACTTTCTCTATCTTCCAAAGAGAATTATAAAGTGTTCTTGTCAAATAACAACAAAGCTATTTAAAATAATATTAAAATTGACATCAAATGAATGAGTGAATGAATTATTTCTGGAATACAAAGTTTCATAAGTTCTGATTTTATATTCAAATTGCTACCTCCCCGGTGTCTTACTTCTCCGTAAGTGCAATACTCGAGACAATTTCTCAAGTTAAACCTTCTGCTTAATTATCAATTACTGTAATTCTCTTTCACTAAAAATTTAATCCATCAAAAATTCTATCAGTGCTACCTTCCAATAAATCCAGGATGCAAACACTTCTAATCACCTCTTTTTTATCTTACCTAATCTATGGCAACAGCCTTCGAACTAAGTTAAGTGATTCTACTATTACCATTCTATTATGTATACTCCAAACAGTTTCTCTTAAAATGTCAGTTAATACCAGATCGCTTTCTGTTCACAAACCTTCCCTGTTTTCTCTCTTTATATATTCATCAAAAGTTTAGTTTAAGGTGATATCGCGGTGGCTCCGCGGCAGAATTCTTGGCTGCTATGCCGGAGACCCGGGTTCAATTCCCTGTGCCTACCTATGCAAAAAAGAAAGAAAAAAGTTTAGTTTAGAAAACTTAGAGGTGAGGAATTACATGTTCCTCTGGTCTTCATGAGACAAAAGATACATGGTTAGGGAGGAGTTTATGCTTTTATTGAAATAAAAACTAGTCTTTAAATTGAGTGCCTACTATATGTCAGGTACCTTAATACATTTTCTCACCTAATTTTTGGTTGGTTTGTACTTTTTGAAATATTTTTACTGAGTTATCTTCACGCACCATAAAGTCCATCCAAGTATACAGTCACTGGATCCCAGTATCATCACACAGTTATGTACTCATCACCATGATCATTTTTAGAACATTTGCATCACTCCAGAAAAAGAAACAAAAAGAAAAAAAAAAACATATATCCCATACTCCTCACCCCTCCCTCTCATTGACCACTAGAATTTCAGTCGAACCAATAATTTTTCACCCCTTATCCCTCCCCCCATTATTTATTTATTTATTGACGTTATTTTTTTACTCATCTATGCAAACCAGCTACAAGGTTTTCACAAGTAACGGTCATATTGTAAAAGCTATATTGTATACAATTGTCTTCAAGAATCAAGGCTACTGAAATATAGTTCAACAGTATCAGGTACTCTTTCTAACTACAATACACCATAAACTAAAAAGGAATATCTATGTAATGCATAAGAATAACCTCCAGAATAAGCTCTCAACTCTGTTTGAAATCTCTCAGCCACTGAAACTTTATTTTGTCTCATTTCTCTCTTTCCCCTTTGGTGAGGAAAGCTTTCTCAATCCCATGGTGCCGGGCCATACTCATCCCCGTGAGTCATGTCCCACATTGCCAGGGAGATGGGCAACCCTGAGAGTCAGTTCCTATGTAAAGAAGAGGGCAGTGGATTTATCTGCTGAGTTGGCTTAGAGAGGGAGGCCACATCTAAGCAATGAAAGAGGTTCGCTGGGGGTGACTCTCAAGCATAATTACAAGTAGGCTTGGTTTCTCCTTTGCATAAGTACAAACCCCAAGATCAACGATTCAGCCTATTGAATTGTCCCCAATGTTTGTGAGAATATCAGAAATTCCCCAGATGGGAAAGCTTAGTATTTTCTCCTTTCTCCTCATCCCCCAAGGGGATTTTGCAAATACCTTTTTATTCTTTGCCAAAATAACTCTGGGCATCACACTAATTTGTACAAACCAACAAGATCTCTCTCCCTATTCAAGATTGCATGGAATTAACAGTATTCAAATAAACTGACTATAAAAGTTAAATTAGATAATGTGCTACCCAAAACATAAATTTAGCACCAAATAAATATCTCTTCCTTTGGTCTCACACAGGAGTTGAAGTTTTAAAATATGGGCAACATTATATTTTGCCCTGAATTCTGATTTACCTCGGTCCTATCCATATCAACTTCTTTCATATCTTTAGTCAAAGTCTGATCACTTTTTTAAAAACAATTGCTGTATGCAGTAATGCTGACTTTCATAATTTCAGAGCTCAAACTCTGAGTCTTAAGTGACACAAATACCCAAAGCCCCAGAACGACCAGGTTATACAAAAACAACTCAACATCTCAGAATTCAGAAATAATATTTACAATTCCAGAATAGATGTGACTGTAATAAGAGCTTACAATCTAGGAATCTTTACAATAGGCTGCAACCCTATAACTCATGCTCTCAATTTCAAGTCTCCAAATTTGTACATTATAGTTAGTCCATATGAGTGCAACATAATATCTGTCTTGTTGTTTCTGACATTTCATTCAACATACTGCTCCTAAGTTTCATTCTCATGGTTGCATGCCTCACAACTTCATTCCTTCTTGCAACTTCTCAGTAATTTATGTATGTATACACTACAGTTCTTATTCCATTCTTCAGCCGATGAATACTTGGGCCACCCCTATGCAGTGCATATTGCAAACACTGCCGCCATAAATACCAGTGTGCAAATGTTTTGTGTGCTCACTCTCAGTTCTTCCAATTATACTAGTGATGGAGTTGCAGGATCATATGGCAACCCCACCCCTAGCTTCCTGTGGAACTACACGCTACTCTCCAGAGGGGCTGCACCTCTCAGCTTCCCTACCAACTATGAATAGGTACATCTCTTTCACCATATTTTCTCCAACACTGGTATCTATATGTTCACATTTAAACAGTTTTATTTACACGTCATATAATCTAAAGTAAGCGAAAAATCAAAATTCCCAGTGTAATCACATAGCCATATCTTTGCCACCACATTCTATATGAGAACATTTCTTTTTCTTCTGCAAAGACTTCAAAACCCCTTCTCCATATCTCCCACTTATTAACATTTAGTTTTAGCATATTGCCCCTGTTACATTCTACAGAAGCATATTACAATGTTACTGTTAACTATAGACCCTAATTTGCATTGTTTGTACTTTTTCCAGTATACCATCCCATTTTCAACACCTTGCAAAGTTGACATTCATTTGTTCTCCTTTATGCAAAAACATTCTTATATTTGTACATTTAACAACCATCATTGTCCACTCCTACATTATACAGTCTCAGACTTTATCTCCTATCTTTCATTCTGGTATCATGCATGCCCCAGCCCTTCTTCCTGAACCATGCTCACATTCAGCTTCATTCAGTGTGCTGATATTATTGTGCTACCATCAGGTAGTATTGTGCTATCCATTTCTGTATCTATTCAATAAATCCCATTGCACATTCTGTACTCCTTCAGCCCCAAATGCCCAATCTCTACCCTCTTTCTTTCCCCTAATAACATATGTTCTTAACCTTAACTCTCAAAGTTCAGTCATTAATGTTAGTTCATATTAGTGTGAATGTACATGACTTGTCATTTTGTTTCTGGCTAATTTCACTCAGCATAATGTCCTCAGGGTTCATTCATGTTGTTCCTTCATCACTTTATTCTGTCTTTAAGCTGTGTTATATTCCATTGTATGTATATACCAATTTTTTTAGCCACTCATCTGTTGATGGACATTTGGGCTGTTTCCATCTCTTGGCAATCGTGAATAACGCTGCTATAAATATTAATGTGCAAATGTCTGTTTGTGCCCTTGCCTTCAGTTCCTTTGAATATATACTTAGTAAATAAATTGCTGGGTTATATAACAATTTTATACACCAGACTGCCTTCCAGAGAAGTTGCAACATTCTAAATCCCTATCGACAGTGAATAAATGTGCCTCTTTCTCCACATCCTCTTCAGCATTTATTATTTTCTGTTTTTCTTTCTTTTCTTTTTTTTTTTTTGGGTAATGGCCATTCTAGTGGGTATAAGGTGATTTCTTATTGTGGTTTTGATTTATATTTCCCTAATAGCCAGTGAAATTGAGCATCTTTTCATATGTCTTTCAGCCATTTGTATTTGTTCTTCTGAAAAGTGTTTGTTCATGTTTTTTTTAATTGAGTTGTTTGTCTTTTGTTATTGAGTTCTAGAATCTATATCCTGGATATTAAATCCTTATCTGCTATGTGGTTTCCAAATATTGACTCCCATTGCATAGGCTGCCTTTTTACTTTCCTGGCAAAGTTCTTTGATAAGCAAAAGTGTATAATTTTTTAGGACAACCCATTTATCTATTCATTTTTTTCATAGCTTGAGCTTTGGATATATGGTCTAGGAAACCACCTTCTATCACAAGATTTATAAGATAAATTCCTATATTTTCTTTTACAGGTTTTAAGGTCTTAGCTCTAATGTTTAGGACTTTTATCTATTTTGAGTTAATTTTTGTGTAGGGTGTGTAATATAGGTCATCTTTCATTCTTTTGTATATGGATATCCAGTTTTCCAAACACCATTTATTGAAGAGGCTGCTCTGTCTCAGTTGGGTTGGCTTGAATGTCTTCTCAAAGATCAATTGTCCTTAGATAAGAGGGTCTATTTCTAAATACTCAATGTGATACCGTTGGTAGGCATATACGTCTTTATGCCAGAACCATGCTGTTTTGGCCACTGCAGCTTCCTAATATGATTTTAAAGTTAGGTAGTGTAAGACCTCCCACTTCATTTTTCTTTCTCAGGCTATTTTTAGCTATTTGAGGCACTCCACCCTTCCAAGTAAATTTGGTTATTGGTTCTTTTATTTCTGCAAATAAGTTATTGGGATTTTAGTTGGTATTACATTAAATCTATTTATCAATTTGGGTAGAATTAATATCTTAACTATATTTAGTCTTCCAATCTAGGAACATGGTATGCCCTTCCATTTATTTCAGTCTTCCATGATTTCTTTTAGCAGTTTCTTGCAATTTTCTGTATATAGATCTTTTCTGTTCTTAGAAAATGTTATCCCTAAATATTTTATTCTTTTGGTTGCTTCATAAATGGAATTTTTTTCTTGATTTCCTCCTAGGCTAATTATCAGTGTATAGAAACACTACTGATTTTGCATATTGATCTTGTATCTTGACACTTTGCTGTACTCATGTATTAGCCCTAGTTGGTTTACTGTAGATTTTGGGGGATTTTTGATGTATAGTCTCATGTCATCTGCAAACAGTGAGAGTTTTACTTCTTCCTTTCCAATTTGGATGCCTTTTATTTCTTTTTCTTGTCTAATTGCTCTGGCTAGAACTTCTAGCACAATGTTAAATAACAATAGTGTCAGTGGGCATACTTGTCTTGTTCCTGATTTCAGAGGGAAAGTTTTCAGTCTTTCACAGTTGAGGATTATGTTAGCTGTGGGGTTTTTATATATTCCTTTTACCATGCTGAGAAAGTTCTCTTCTATTCCTATCATTTAAGTTCTTTCATCAAGAAAGGATGTTGATATTTTTCAAATGCCTTTTCTTCATCAATCAAGATGACCTCATGTTTTTTTTCACTTTGATTTGTTGATATGGTGTATTACATTAATTGATTTTCTTGTGTTGAACCAGCCTTGCATACCTGGAATAAACCCCACATGTTCATGGTGTGTAATTCTTTTAATGTGCTTTGGGAGTTAGATAGCTTTTCTTCCTCTTCAATTTTTTGAAGAGTTTAAGTAAGATTGGTGCTGATTCTTTCTTGGTAGAATTCACATGTGAAATATATGGTCCTGAATTTTTCATTTTGGGAGAATCTTGATGGCTGATTCAAACACTTTACTTGTGATTGGTTTGTTGAGGTTGTTTCATCTCGAGTCAATGTGTGTTGTTCATGCATTTCTAGGAAGCTGCCCATTTCATCTACATTGTCTAGTTTATTAGCATATAGTTGCTAATAGTACCCTTTCATTACCCCTTTTATTTCTGCAGGGTCACTGCTTATGTCTCCTCTTCCATTTCTGATTTTATTTGTTTGCATCCTCTCACTTATTTTTTTGTGTCAGCCTCGTTAAGGGTCCATCGATTTTTATTGATTTTCTCAAAGAACCAACTTCTGGTTTTGTTGATTTTCTCAATTGTTTTCTTATTCTCAATTTCATTTATTTCTGCTCTAGTCTATGGGGTTTTTTGAAATGGATGTCTTTTCATTGTCGTTTACCTCAAGATATTTACTGATTTGTTTTGTAATTTCTTCCTTGATCCACTGGTTGTTACACAGTGTGTCATTTAACCTGCTATATTAGTGACTTTTGTGGCCTTCTACCTGTTATTGATCTCCAACTTATTCCATTATGATCCAAGGAAGTGTTTTATATAATTTAAATATTTTTAAATTTATTGATATTTGCTTTGTGACCCAGGATATGGTCTCCCATGTAGAATGGTCCATGAGCATTTGAGAAAAATGTGTATCCTGCTGTTGTGGGGTTTAATGTTCTGTAATCCTTGTAAAGTCTAGTTCAGTGTTACCAATATTTGCCTCATGCAATTTGAGGCATATTCTTCTCGAGATTCCCTTCTGTGTGTTGGACTGCTTTTCATTTTAAAACATATGGGATGCAGGAAAGACAGTGCTGACATGGAAATTTACTGCCCTAAATGCCTATATCAAAAAAGAAGAAAGAACAAATATTGAAGAATTAGTTATTTACCTGGAAAAACAAAAGAAAAACACAAACTAACTCCAAAGGACAAAGAAGGAAAGCTGATGTGATCATGATTTAATTCTATGAAATGTCCTCACAGCAACAGAAAGGCCAGCACTTGCCCAGCCAGACAAACAGGTATCACCACCTGGCCAAGTTGACGCATAGACCTGACCATCCTTTCTTGATGAAAGAACTTAAAATGATAGGAATAGAAGGAAACTTTCTTAGCATTGTAAAAGGAGTATATTTGATTTTTTAAATTTTTGAGTTCTTTTTTATAATCACCCAATGTCCTCTTTATTTCCTTCATTTCTTTTGTCATATTTTCCCTCAACTTTTTGATTTGTTTGTTTTTTTGCATATGTGTTTGAACAAACTAAATTATTTGTTTCAACACCTGTATCTCATTTGAAATGTTGGTTTCTTCTTTTGACTGAGCCATGTCTTTGATTTTCCTAGTATGACTCCTTATTTTTTGCTTGTGTCTAGGCACTTGATTTCCTTATTAGTTTATTCTAGAGGTCATTTTCACATTTTACTTAGGGTTTTCTTGTTGGTTGACTTTTTTCTCTATCTTTTCTTTAATATTTAGTTCAACTTATTCTACACCTCTAGCATAGCTTCTGTTTAACTAATCAGAATTTTTCAGCTCTTGTTTTTCTGGTTCTTTTGTTTTTCATGCCCTGACTAAATGGGACATTTTTCTTGAGGAAGATCTCCTTGTATATGTTGACTGTAGTCAGATTTCCCAAGATAAAACAGGTCCACATCTCAGGAGGAGGGTTTAGCCAGTATCAAGTTATCCGGAGGGTGAAACCAGGCAAGTTGTCAGACTTTCTTATGAACTTTCTAATCACTGTGCTTTTCCTACCCTGCCAAGCATATGGCACTTATCAGCCAGTAACTTCCCACCACCATAAAGTGATGTGTGGTTGAGACAAAGGAGGTAAAATGTGGGCTTAGGCTGCTTCTGTTTTCCAGCTTGTAGGCCCTGAGTTTCCCTTTTTCTTGGAGAAGATATACCCTTTAGGGAATTATCCCTATTCACCTTACTAGTTATTTTGTCACTCAGAAATACCTTAATTCTGTCATAACCTGGAGTTGTGCTGAAGCCTGAGAGTGCTTGCAGTTTTATCTAATGAGCTGTTAAGAGAATTTAAAAAGAGAGAGAGAGAGAGATAAAATATTCTTTTTGGAGCTGGCCCCAGCTCCCTAGGTTTGCCAATCAAGAGCTGGAGTTGTTACACTGCTCTATGTGTCCCAGGCTCTATGTGCCTCCTTTTCTTGGAGCCCAGCCCTTTTCCAGTATTTTGTGCTGTCCAACTCAAAAAGCCTTTTTTCCCCCTCAGATACACATCATCACTGCTAGGGTGAAAACTCCTGGTTTTCTTAGTGCCTACTCCAGGTTTATCTGTGTTTGACGCCTGTTTTCAGCAGTCTGAATTTGTTCATTAATTCCACAATTGGAGCTTGGTTGAGCCACCTTCTTTTCTCCTGGTAGCTTCTGTTATTTTTCCCTTGGGGAACCAGTCTGCTGTGCCTGTAGGGGAGGGGCACTAGTCTCTGAGCTTGGGAGCCTTACAATTATGTGTAGGGTCTCAGCAATTCCACCCATTCCAGACTGGTGTCCAGTGTGTGTCTGGTTACTTATATTCCCCCAGTAGTTGTTTTATACAGTTCCTGGCTATTTATTAGCTGCCTAGGAGGATGAATTAAATTCCACACCTCACTAAGCTTTCATCTTGTGCTACCTCTCTCCCCCATTTCTTCTTCACACTTAAAATCAAATTGCGTACTCTGGCTTAAGGGCATAGGTAATCTGGTCCCTGGGTTTCTCTCTAATTCCATCCTTAGCTCTTCCTCTCTTTTTTCCTTGTTTTCTTGGCATCAGCCATGTTGGACTGCCACATCCTCTGCATAGAACACATTTTCGCCAATATTTATGTCTTTCTCTCACTTCTCTATTTAAATGTCCCTTCTCCTGACTGCATCATAATAACCCTCTACCATTTTAGCCTATATTTCAGTATTGTTGGCAGATGTGTTTGGATTTCAAAGATGATATTTTTATTGATGAGTTAGACTTTAGTGTGCATTCAGCATAGAGTAGACATGTGTCTATAGCTTATTTCCAGGAGTCCTTATCAGTAAGATATGTCCTTAAGATTAATAAAAATTAATCTTGTTTGTTACTGATAAAATTCCATTTATTATAGCAAATGCAGAATGTGAATTAAAGTTTCAAAGTATCAATCTGAGAAAAGAGAAGTCAACCCTTGGGAATCCAAGCAGATTTAGTTCTTGAAACTCTTGACAAGATAATCTATTTCACAAAGGTAGTGCTTTAACTATTCTTAGACATTTCAGGGTTACATTTTCCAGAGGAAATTATTAAATGTTATGAGAATTCAGGGCACACTTATTGCTTGGCAATATATAGTGAATTTGTTCATACACACACACACACACACACACACACACACATACACACACATATCTATTAAGAGGTTGTCATGTTAAAGAGAAGGAAATCCCTCAACCAACTATTTCAAGATTATGATTTCACAAAAGGACAAATACTGCATGGTCTCACTGATAAGAACTAACATCAGTGAATGAACTTGGAGAATTCCAGTTAAAACCAGAGACTATCAGGAGACAGAAATAGCGTAGATATTGGGTAATTGAAGCTGAAGGGATACAGATTGTGTAACAAGACTGATTATAAACATTCAGAAATGGATAGCACAATACTACCTAACTGTAATACAATAATGTTAGAACACTAAATGAAGTTGAATGTAAGAATGATAGAGGGAGGAAGTCTGAGGGTAAAAATGAAATCAGAAGGAAAGGCAGATGATAAAGACTGAGATGGTATAATCTAGAAATGCCTAAAGTGTACAAGATAGTGACTAAATGTACAAATTAAAAAATGTTTTTGTGTGAGGAAGAACAAAGGAATGCCAATATTGCAGAGTGTTGAAAATAGATAGTAATTCAATATTTTAAAACTAACTTATGTGTGAGACTAAAGCAAAAAAATGTTTATTTGGTACAAAATGTATATTTTGACTAGTGCATTTCCTAATATAACTTATGTGGACAGTTTAATTGAACACCATAAGTACAAGGAAATTAAGGCATGAGATTTTGTAGGTTTGACCAGAGTGATGCCCCAATAAATCCCAGAGTAATTTGAACAGTGAATAAAAAGTATGTGCAAAGTCCCCTTGGGGGAATGACAAGAAAGGGGAAAAATTCAACTTCCCTATGTGGAGAATTCCTGATATTCTCATAAGCAGTAGGGACAACCAGAGCAACAGGCTGAGCCCTCAGTCTTGGGGTTTGTTCATATGAAACTTATTCCTGCAAGGATAGGCTAAGCCTGCTTAAAATTAGGTCTAAAAGTCACCCCCAGAGAACCTCTTTTGTTGCTCAGATGTGGCCTCTCTCTCTCTCTCTCAGCCAACATGACAAGCAAACTCCCTGCCCTCCCTATCTCCATGTGAGACATGACTCCCATAGGTGTAAAGTTTCCTGGCAGTGTTGGGCAGAAATCCTAGAATGAGTTGGGGCTCAGCATCAAGGGATTGAGAAAACCTTCTTAACCAAAAGGGGGAAGAACGAAATGAGACAAAATAAAATGTCAATGGCTGAGAGATTTCAAACAGAGTCAAGCGGTTATCCTGGATGTTATTCTTATGCATTATATAGATATCACCTTTTTAGTTAAGGTATAATGGAGAGGCCAGAGGGAAGTTCCTGAAAATGTAGAGCTGTGTTCCAGTAGCCATGTTTCTTGAAGATGATTGTATAATGATATAGCTTTCATAATGTGACTGTGTGATTTTGAAAACCTTGTGTCTGATGCTCCTTTTTTCTACCGTATGGACAGATAAATAAAACATATGAATTAAAAATAAATAAATAATAGGGGAAACAAATGTTAAAATAAATTTAGTAGATTGAAATGCGTGATTGATGAAAGGGAGGGGTAAGGGGTATTGTATGGATGAATTTTTTTATTTTTTCTTTTTATTTCATTTTTGAATTCATGCAAATGTCTAAGAAATGATCATGATGATGAATATACAACTATGTGATGATATTGTGAGTTATTGATTATATACAAGAATGGGATGATCATATGGTAAAATGTTCATGTTTGTTATGTTTTTAAAAAAATTAAAAATAAAAATAAAAGATTATGGTTTCAAATAGTTAATGTGTTCAATTTAAATTTTTCTGATTGTCATCACTAAACTTCAGATTTTAAAGAGTTTATTCTGAAATGCTTTCAAACTTAGAGTACAGTTACAAAAATACTACAAAATCCATACAGATAACTCCAGCAGACACCCCCAGATACCCAGATTCTAACAATTTAAAAATTTTTCTACATTTGGCATACCATTTTCTCATCTCTCTCTCTCTTTCTCTCTCTCTCATTTCCATTCATTTTTCTGAACAATTGAGTGTAGGTTGTACATATTATCTTTCTTGGACACTTAACACTTATTCATATATATATAACCACTTTAAGTTCAATTATCAAGTTCAAGAAATTTAACAAAGCTTACAGTCTCTACTCCATTTTCTTCCATATGTTCCCAAAATGTAATTTGGGGCCTTTCTCCTGTATTATTAAATTCTGCCTAGGATAATATTTTGCATTCAATTGTCATTGTTTCTCTAGCTGCTGCTTCTTCTTTTTTCTTAATTGTAGAAATATTTATGTAACATAAGTTTTCCCACCTCTGCTGATTTGAAAGGATGTATGTGCCCTAGAAAAGCCATGTTTTAATCCTAATCCCATTTTGTAAAGACAGCCATTTCTTCTGATCCCTATTCAGTACTGTATGCTTGAAACTGCAATTAGATCATCTCCCTGAAGATGTAACTCAAACCAAGAATGGTTGCTAAGCTGAATTTGTGTCCCCACCCATTCAGGTGGGTCTTGATTAGTTTACTGGAATCCTATAAAAGGGGAAACATTTTGGAAAATTTGGGAGATTCAGAGAGTGCAGAAAAGAATGTCAGGGCCACGAAAAGCCACAGCAGAGAATGCCGCAGAACCATGAAGCAGAGAGTCCACCTGTCAGTGACTTTTGAAAATGAAGAAGGAAAATGCATCCCAGGGAGTTGGAGGGGCAGCTAGCAGATGACACCTTGTCCACCATGTGCCCTTCCAGCTGAGAGAGAACCCTGAACTTCATTAGTCTTCTTCAATCAAGGTGTATTTCCCTGGATGCCTTAGATTGGATGTTTCTATAGACTTGCTCTAAATGGGGCATTTTCTCAGCTTTAGAACTATAAACTAGCAACTTATTCAATTCCCTTTTTTAAAAGCCATTCCAATTCTGGTATATTGCATTCCAGCAGCTAGCGAACTAGAACCCTATCTCAACCACTACCAATCATATAATTCAGTGAGATTATTCATAATTACATTGTTTTGATATCTTCACAACTTTCCATTACTAAAATTTTCTCATCTCCCCAAAGAGACCCCTCACCCATTTTGAATTGACACCTCATTCCCTCTGTCCAGTACCCCATAGTCTGTACTCTAATATCTGTTTTTATCAGCTTTTCTATGTAGTTACCCTAGGACTTAAATTTGACATCCTAAATCAATAACCACCTTGTTTACTTTGATACCAATTTAACTTTAATAGTATAAACAAACTATGTTCTTATACCCCTCTGCCCCCTACCTTTATGTAGCTTTTTCACAAATTACATGTTTCTACATTAGGAATCCAAAACCACTGACTTATCATTACATTTTATGCATTTGTCTTATAGATTCTGTAGGAAGTAACAAATGGAGTTATAAGCTAAAAACACAATATTACTGGCATTTATATTTATCCAAGTCGTTACCCTCATTGGAGATCTTTGTTCCTTCAAGTAGCTTTGATCTACTGTCTAGTGTCCTTTCCCCTCAACATGGAGAATTCTCTTTAGCATTTCTTGTAGACCTGGTCTCATAGTGACACACTCCTTCAGATTTTGTTCATCTTGGAATGTTTTAATCTCACATTCCTTTTTTAAACACAATTTTAATAGATATATTGCCCACCATATAATCCATCCAAAGTATACAATAAATGCCACACAGTATCATCACATCGTTGTGCAAGTATCATCACAATTTTATAACATTTTCATACTTCAAGACAGAAAAATAAAAAAAATAGACATAAAAACAAAAATAAAAAACATCCCATATACCTTATCTCCCCTCCCCACTGTCAATTCCCAGTATTGGTATGGTACATTTGCTACTGTTGGTGAAAAAATATTAAGGTATTGCTGTTAACTATAGTCCATAGTTTGCAGTAGATAGATTTTCTTCCTTTATACTCCTCTATAATTAACTCTTTGTAAAAGTGCTGTATATTTGTTGTGGTTCATGACAGGACTTATTTATATTTGTTGGGTTAATCTTAGACATTGTCTACCACATGGTTCATTGTGCTAAACATTCCCATATTTTAACCTCTAAATTTCTTTCTGGTGGCACACATGACTCTGATCAACCCCTTTCAACTACATTCACATACAATTTGACACTAATACTTATATTCACGTTAATGTGCTGCTATCACCTCTATCCATCTCCAAACATTTAAGTTCAACCTATTTAAAGAGTCTGTGCATATTAAGCAATGGCTCCCCATTCTCTAGACTTAGTCTTTCTCCTGATAACCTATATTCTAGATTTCATGACTATGATTTTGCACATTGTAATTAGTTCACATGAGTGAGATCATGCAATTTTTTCCCTTTTGTATCTGACTTATTTTACCCAGCATAATGTCTCAAGGTTCATCCATATTGTCGCATGCTTCAGGACTCCATTCCTTCTTATTGCTGAGTAATATTCCATCATATAGATAGATAGATAGATAGATAGATAGATAGATAGATAGATAGATAGATATACACCATACTTTGTTTATCCATTTATCAGCGGATGGATATTTGGGTTGTTCCCATCATCTTCATTTTTGAAAGACATTTTTCCACATATAAAATATTTTGCTTTCATTACTTTAAATATGTTACCCTACTGCCATCTTCTCCCCATGGTTTCATGAGAAATGAACACATGATCTTATTGAGGCTCCTTTGGTGTGTGACTTTCTGCTTCTCTCACAGCTTTTATAATTCTCTTCTTACATTTGGCATCCAACAATTTGATTATAATATGGGCCTATTTAGTTTTATCCTGTTTGGAGTTTGTTGAGTATCTTGGATGTGTACATAATAATCTTTGAACCTTCAGGGAATATTTTATGTTTAAAATATCACCCTAGTATAGGCAAATATTATAAGAGTTTGTAGATACTATATTAAGAGACATAAACCAAAAATATTGAAAGGTGAATCAGAAAATGTTGGTAATGGAACATGAACAGATAATTAATTAAGATAAAATTTATTTTTTACTTGGTTATGTTTTTGCCCTGCTATGTGGAAGTGAAATCTGACTTGAATCCATGGGAGGCAGTAGACACTTGAGTCAGCTTGTTTGAGTTCCGCTCCTAGTTCTGCATCTTCCTAGCTATGTAATGTAGGATAGTTACTTTAACTTTCTATTTCTCTATTTTCTCATCCTTAAGATTATTACTAGTAATAATTTATTAGATTAAATAATATTCATTTAACTCTTCAATCTAATTATTAGATTAAACAATATTTATGTAATTCTTCAAGAATCTAGTTATTGATCTATTAGTCAGGTGCTAATAGAAGCTAATTTAGAATATTTTTGTGGAGTACAATTTTAAATCACTTAGAGCAGTGTCTTGTATATGGTATAATTCAATAAATGTCACCTTATGTATTATTCCAATAGTAGTAGCAGTAGGGAATAAGAAAAGAGATGTGGAATAAAGTTTCACTTTGGTGCAGGGGAAAATACAGTAGAATCAAGATGGTGACAGGTTGAACAAACAATTAAAAGAGATATGTTCTTTTGTTCATTTTTATGGCTGCTATATCAAATTACCATGAACTAAGTGCCTTACAAACAGCACACATTAATTCTCTTAGAGTGTTAAAGGCGAGAAATCTGAAATTTTCACTGGGCTATAAGTCAAGGTGTTGTCAGGGCTAGGTCCTTTTGGCTTCTAAGGGATAATATATTCCTTGCCTCTTCTAGCTTCTGGAGGCAGCTGGCACCCCTTCGTGTATGATCACATCACTCCAATCTCTGCTTCCGTGATCACATTGCCTTCTAGTATTCTGTAGTCCAATCTCCCTCTGCCTCCATCTTTAAAGGAAATGTAATTCCATATAGCCTTTAGCTGATGTGCTGGCTTGAAAGAAAAGCTATGACCTAACCCTAATCCAGTCTTTTGGAGGCAGACTTTTCTTTTAAACCCTATTCAGCACTGTAGTTTGGATATTTGATTGGATTATCTCCATGGAGATTTGACTTGCCCAAATGTGGGTATTAATTAGAGGGAGATGTTATTCCAGCCATTCCAAGTGGGTCTTGATTGGTTTACTGGAATCCTTTAAAAGAGGAAGTATTTTGGAGAGAGCTTCAGAATGACAAAAGCCATAAAGAAAGCGCACACAGCCTTTGGAGATGAAGAAGGAAAATGCCCCGTTGGAACTTCATGAAATGAGAAGCCTGGAGAGAAAGCTAGCAGATATTGCAGTGTTCTCCACATGTCTGTCCAGCTGAGAGAGAGACCCTGAACTTCATTGGCCTTTCCTGAGTGAAGGTAACCCCTTGTTGGTGTCTTACTTTGAACTTTTTTATAGACTTGCTTTAATAAGACCATGAGGCCTTAGAACTGCAAACATGCAACTTAATAAATTCTCCTTTTAAAAAGCCATTCCATTTCTGGTATATTACATTCTGGAAGCTAACAAACTAGAACACCTGCATAATCCATGACAATCCTCCCATGTTACGATCATTAAGTTAACCACATCTGCAAAAACCATCTAGGCTTATAAGGTAATAATCACAAGTTCCAGCATTTGTGATGTGGGTGCATTTGGGTTCATTATTCAGCCTACCACAGCTCTATTCCTGAGTTCTTTGCAATCAATAGTTTAATTTTAAAACATCAGCAAACATGTCAAAGTGAACCAAGGCTTTTTTTTTTCATTCTTCTGAGAACAACTATTTACTTTTAATTTACTTTTAATCCTTTTGAATATAAGTGGGCAAAAGAAAATTGGAAAGTTTAATAACAATGCATAAAGTAGTGGAATGCTTTGAAACACCTCTTTCATTGTCATTATTTCTACCAATATCATTGTATAAAAGATTGGATGGATGTCATGATAAAAAATATCCTTGCATTACAAATAAAAGTGATTTTGTTGGATTTTATAAATCTAATGTATAAAAGGTTATTTCAGAAATCCAACAAAATCACTTTTATTTGTATTGCAGTGTATTTAAATTACAATATATGAACATTTCTTATCAGATTCTCCAGGTTGCTTAGAGATTTTAGATTAATTATTTAATAGTCTAACTATTACTTAGGTTAAATAAAAATTTAATAAATTATTAACCTATTAGTCAGATGCTAATAGAAACTGACTCAGGATTTAACGTGCAGTCAACTTTTACATCAGAATATATTTTATGTTTAACATCCTTTATTATTCTTCGCTAATTTTTTGCTTATATTTATATAATATCAATCTATGTGTAAACATGTGTGTCTGCATGTGTCAGTTTTTACATGTGTTCTAATTTTTTTCCAGATGAAATTTTATGCATATATGTAACTCATTCTGTAATTTTAGTTTTATATCACATCAGTTATAATTACCTCACTGAATATTAGAATGCGACAACCATCCATTTAATAAGCCACCACTGATTTATAATAACTTAATAAAATAAAACTTGCAACATAATCGCTTTTCCTCCTTCCAGAGATAATTTTTAGTCCATAAAGCACAATTTATTTGGAGACAGAAAACTTTGGAATCCCAATAGCCTCATATTAATAACTCATTGTTCTTACTGGTATCATCAAGTATGTCAACACAAAAATACTTGCAATTCTAGGCTTCTTTTCTCTCAGTGATATTAGGGCACCTCAAAGGGGTTAAAAAAAAACAGGAAATGGTAATTCTCTATAGCCGTGATAGAATTTATTTCTTATCCTCTATATTTTACAATTTATACATTGTTTATTTCTCCACTGAAAATAGTAAAAATAATTCTAATATTAAATTTACCTTTATTTACATTTTGATATCTTATAAAAATAAAACTATTTCCAAAGAGCAGTGTTTTCTGAACTATATTTGAATCTGTTTTCCCTCATTTTGAATTTTTTGTAGCTTCTGAATAAAAGAAATGAAAAGCTAGGTTTTGGACTTTTCTCTTCATTGTAGACCATGATGTTCCAAATAACATCGTGATTTGCTCTGGTGTCGATTCTCATTTCCTGAATATGCTGGTTTGAAAGGATGTGTGTCCTCTAGAAAAGCCATGTCTTAATCAACACTCCATTTCGTAAAGGCAGAATAATCCCTATTCAGTACTGTATGTTTGAATCTGTAATCAGATCATCTCCCTGGAGATGTGACTCAATCAAGAGTGGTTGTTAAACTAGATTAGATGGAGCCATGTCTCCACCCATTCAGGTGGGTCTTGATTAATTTACTGAAATCCTATAAAGGAGGAAACATTTTGGAGAATGAGGAGATTTCAGAGACAGCAGAGAATGCTGCAGCACCACGAAGCAGAGTCCACCAGCCAATGCTTTGGAGATGAAGAAAGAAAATGCCTCCAGGGGAGCTTCATGAAACAGGAAGCCAGGAGAGAAAGCTAGCAGATGACGCCATGTTTGCCATGTGCCCTTCAGCTGAGAGAGAAGCCCTGACTGTGTTGGCCATGTGCCTTCTCACTCGAGAGAGAAATCCTGAACTTCATTGGCCTTCTTGAACCAAGGTATCTTTCTCTGGATGTCTGTGATTGGACATTTCTATAGACTTGTTGTAATTGGGACATTTTCTCAGCCTTAGAACTGTAAACTAGCAGCTTATTAAACTCCCCTTTTTAAAATCTGTTCTGTTTCTGGTATATTGCATTCCGGCAGCTAGCAAACTAGAACACTGAAAAATCTGAAATAAAAGAACATTTGCTACATGAGCAGAACAAAGTATGATTAATTTGCCATAGATTCTTCATATATTTATTCACTTCTTTATATAGATATGGCAATGATGATGTGGGGGAAAGAACAGTGAGAAAAAATATGTTGCAAAATAAGCTATGTTGTATTCTAGCTTTGTGACCTTGGAAAAACACTTAAGTTCATGTTTCTTATCATTGAAATGGGGATCAAAAATAATTACTTCAAAGATCGCAGAAACAGGTAAGTCAAATAAGCTTAAAATCCCTAAATATAGTGAATGAGACACAGTGAATCTCAATGAAATATTTTATTGCATCAGTCTTTATACAAGTTTCTTGGTCCTTTCGGTATTCTTAAACATGTAGCAGATATTGTTTGTTGTGTCAAGAAATCTGCAACCTATTTAGAGAAATAATATAATTATATGTAAATAACTTCTCTGATACTGTTTTATCAAAAGTAAAACAGATATGGTATCTATTGTATGGTAGTGTAGACTGGCATTAAGATAAATATTCTATGAAAATAAAAGCTAAAATGTCAATTCAAATAGTGATAAGTGAGGTATGAAGCTGGACATAAAATTGGTGAACTGTAAGTGATAAATAATAACAGAATTGGCAATAATACTAGCATAAACAGTACTGGCTATAATAATTATAACAAAACCATATGTAGATCCATCCATATAGGGGTGTGTGTGTGTATGCATGCAAATATATACACAACTGAATATACATAAACACTCACACACAAACACACACACCACGTGCCAGTCTCTTTTCTGAGCCCTTTCCATATAGTGACTAGAGTAAATCATCTTATCCTGACAGTGTCCGATGAGGTAATTTTTTATATTGTCCCCATCATATAGATATGGAAATGAATTCATCTAGACTAGAGTTAAGTAAATTTCCCAGCATCACGAAAATATTGGATGGTGGAATTGGGATTCAAACCTGGAGTAGTATGCAAATGAGGGAGTGTTTTCTGGATAGTACTGAGGTTAATGGTTGATTTTTGTTCTGGATTATTCTACTGCAGCCATCATTTTAGATCTCCAGTAAATAAGCATAAGAGGTAAATGTTTAGAAGTTAAGTCCAGGTAAATGCCTATATTTTATTGCTTTGAAGCAATTTTCTGAATCTTAGTTCTGGTGAGCATCGCTAAAATTCATGCAGAACTCAACACAGCTGAGGATACAGCCTAAGCAAACTCCTAGTTCTGCCTTAAACCAACAATAGAGAGAAAAGGAAACATGAGAAGGGTTGAATCCTAAACACATTCTGTGAAATAGTTTTTCTTTAACATTTCTAAGATAGCTTTTGACACGACAGTTGCTAAGACACTGAGAAGAAAATAAGATTAAAAAGGCAGTGGAAATACACAATGGAATCAGTCTTCAAAATTGAATTGTGTATAAGGTGGTATGATGGTGGCTCAGTGGCAGGATTCTCGTATGACATGCCGGAGACCTGGGTTTGATTCCCGATGCCTCCCCGTGTCCCCCCTACCTCCCCCGCCACAAATTTTGAATTGTGTAGAAAAGGTCAGCAAAGATTGCAGGCTGTTTACGAATTCCCCTTCATCAACTAACAGCTGACTCACTGACTTCACTCATTCTAAGCAGATGAAAAATTATTAGATCTTCATAATTACTGAACTATTTCACTTAGGCAGTTTAGTGTTTATTCAGCCCTTGTATTACATAATTCCTCACATGCCCAAATTTAGATATATTATTGTAAAGAGAAATTTATGATGATAAGAAAAAGATTATCACAGCTCTAAATAAATCATTTTAAGCTAAAATTGAGAAACTAATTAGGAAATATGAGATGGAAATTTCCTTAAAATTAAAGAATATGGCATTTAATTTTGTTTCCTTAGAATTTCTCAGAGTTTTAGAATTATTCAAGTTTGAATAAAGCCATGGTTTAATATTATTTTTTAAACTATTTTGTGCTGTTAGGCCTCTTCAATTTTGGTCAGTAAAAACCTTTTCATTAATTTTAAATGTCTATTAGCAAATATTTCTGTGAGGCGGGAATTCAATAATAATCTAAGCCTGAAATTCTGTTGTAAATTATCTACCTCAATCATGTATATGTCTTTGATTAGTGACACCTTTAGGAGAGTTCAGCCTTCTCTCTGCAAACTTAATGCAGACTGTCATCTTTGAAGGCTTTTACTCTCAATATTTAGCAGTCCAAAGTTCAAAAGCTAAATTAATAGCAAATAACATCCCAGTTTTCTTCACTCATAAACAACAGATTGCTTAATTTTCACAAAGGCAACATACTATATAGCACATTTACAATATTTTTTATGAAATAAAAAGTTAACCCCAAGGGCGATGCGACAGTGGCTCAGTGGTAGAACTCTCACCTACCATGCCAGAGACCCTCGTTCAATTTCTGGTGCCTGTGAATAGTCCTGGTCCAGTTGGATTATTGGCTAGCCTCAGCAAATAATGATGTCACACAAAGGCCTGACAGACAGAGAAATCAAGCTATGTTTAGGAGTTAAAGCATATGACTTGGGGACATTAAAAAAAAGAATCTGACTTACAAATTATTTAAAATATCTGTTGTTTAAAAGAAAGTTAGATTGTAGTTTCAGTGAAAATCTTAATATCCCTTTAAACAGATGACTTTCAGAAGCCTAAAAAGCCAGTAATCTTAATTTGAAATTAGTACTATATCCTTTAAATACTGTGGGAATTTTCTTAATCTTATCTCTGAACATCAATTTGTAAAGCTGGCATTTTAATGCCGGTCTTGTATATCTTATGAATTTTTTTGAGACTTAAATAGGGTTTTATATGAGATAACAGTTTCATATTTGAAACTCGATTGTTACACAAATTATATATAGAGAAATATCATCAACATCAATAATTATAAAGATTTAAGTTTATATTAAGGGGTACTTCATATACTGAATATTTCCTGTGAATATAGTGATGTTACAAATCACTATAAATCTACATCTATGATTTTACAGGCATAATAGTTGGAGATGAAATCAGTCACACAGATACAACTTTGTCACTTTTTGGGGGGAGGTCAAAATTGATTCTTTTATTTTTTTATTGTGAAAAATAACATATATACAAAAAAGCAATAAATTTTAAAGTACACTGCAACAATTAATTATACAACAGATTTCACAGTTTTGCATGCGTTACAGTTCTACATTTTTGGGGCGGGGAGGGGAGGTACAACGTCTGGGAATTGAACCCAGATTTTCCACACGGAAGGAGAGCATTCTACCACTTAACCACGCGTGCACCCTACACTTCTACAAATTTAGGTTTTTCCTTCTAGCTACTCTAAGACACTAGAGATTAAAAGAAATATCGGTATAATAAATCAGCAGTCATACTCATTTCTTAAATCCTATCTTCTCTGTTATAACTCCATCTTCTCCTTTGCTCTTTCTCCCAATCTTTAGGGATATTTGGGCTATACTCATTCTAACTTTTTCATGTTGGAAATGGCTGTTGATAACATGGAATAGGGGAGAGAGAACTAGCTGATGTTCTGGAGAGGTTGGGCCCTCTCAGTTTCAAGGTTTACCTGGCCTAGGAACTCTTTGTGACTTTGTTTTTAAGTAACTTGTCTTACCCTCAGTTTTGTGTGACACCTTTTATATAGTAGTACTATGGATATTAAAGAACAAGTGAATATTAAATACTTGGCTTATGGTAGAAACTCAAAGCATTTTATTAAGTTATAGAACTTTGTGGCATAGATAATTCATACAAGTCTCTAAAATTGAGAATTATATAGCTACTTGCTATGAAGTAAATGTTGTTTCTCTAATGCACAGAAAAATTTGCAGAAAAATAACAAAATGCATAAGAAAATATTTTTTAAATAGTGTGGTTTCAAAGTAATGCTTTTTCATTTTTATGCTTATTTTAGAAACTTAAAAAACTTTTGTACCAACAATGATTTATTACAAATTACTTCAGCAGTTATGCCCAGATATCCTGTTATTGCAAGTATCTAGAGCTTCTTTTGAATTATAGTCTAACTCTGCATGCAATAATTCTCTGCTTGCCATAATTTCATTTCAAATGTTATGAGTTATGAGTTATTGTATCAAACTCATGTATCTGGGGATATAACGGTACACAGTTCCTATAGTCAGTTGTATTTACTGATGAGGGTGGCACTCCATTAAATAATAGAATGACCCAATTTCAGGCACTTTGCAATTGAACCTCCCTTTGCCTTGAGCAGTCTTGCCTAAAATGTCCCTGAATCCACTAATTTCTTTATCTAAGAGCATCCCATAATTGCTTCCAATTTTTTCTTCATTGAATATACCTGACATATATTATATTTCTTTTGTTTTATTCTTCCTATAACTAAAATGTAAGATATATGAATAGTGGTTTTTTTGTCCACTACAATAGCAAACCGTATAAAACATGATCTGACATATAACTTACATTCAAGAAATATTGTTTGAATAAATGCATACATTAGACAAATTATTGAAAATTACTAGAAGTGCTAACATATGAGGTAGTCTGGGGGGCAGGAAAGGATCCTACAAAAATGTTACTCAGTAAAAATGGATACACTATTTTCCGTAGATTTATAATTCATAAGTTGCAGAGCCAAGACTGGAAAACATAACTGTAGAGTTCACTAGACTTAACTATGATATTTTTTGTCTACAAAACCTACTTGATTTAATTTTTTTAATGCCTTGTGACATTATTGTGGGATTAGATGATTTTTTGGGGGTGATAAAAAATTGTATGTCTTAAATTTGGTAACAATTGCATGGTTTTATTTGTCAGATAGCATCGGACTGTACATTTAAAAAGAACACATTCAGCTGTATGTATATTATCCCCATATAAAACTTACTGATAAAATGTAGAAAATGATGGAAAAAGACAAATTATTGAAACACTAATCAAAATAGACCTATCAAAGTCAGACAATATGGACTTCAAGGAATATAGCTAGGAACAGAGAATATAATTTTACAATGATAAAACAATCAATTAATGAAAAGGGCATAAAAATCGAAAACGAATATTTGCATAACAATAGACGTCCAAAAAACATGGAGGAAAAACTGGCCGGATTGAAAGGAGAAATAGACTAATAATCCACAGTTAAGGATAGTGACACACACACTCTCAGATATTGGAGAAACAATAGAAAGGTAATCAATCATTAGCGGCACTATCAGTCAACCTAAACTAATTGATATTCTACCTAACAAAAAGGTAAAAACATTTTTAAGTGCCCCTGAACACGCACCAAGGTACAACTAATTTTTTACTATTTCCAATTATTTTGGGAATTTTACATGTATTTTATGGTTATTGATTTCTAACATACTTCTGTTTTTCAGAGAACATACTCTGTAAGATTAAAATCTTTAGCGATACAGTGAGACTTATTTTATACACAAGCATTTTTTCCCTATTCAGCAGTATATTTTAAGTTCACTTAAAAAGAATGTATACTTTGCAGTTTGACATTTGATCAGATCCATATATTTTTCTACTTTTTCTCTAGTGGTTCTGTCTAATACTGAGTGAGTTATTAAAACCTCCAATTATAATTGTGCATTTATTCTACCAGTCTCTTTAATTCTTTCAGTTTATCTTTTTGAAGGATATTTTCACTTGATAACGAATTCTAGGTTAACAATGTTACTGTTCTTTTAATTGTCAGCCCTTAAACATAATCATATTGTGGCCTCCTTTACTTTTGAACAGAAGAAAGCTATTTCTATGATTGTTCTTCTATATGCAAATTATCTTTTCTGCTCTGGCTATTTTCAGACCCTTCTATTTATCTTTGGCTTTTTCAGTGACTGGTTTTCAAGGTTTTACAGAAGCTTGGATGTAACTCACTTTCTATTTATTCTGCTTAGGGTTCACTCAGCATCTTGATGTGTAAGTTCATACTTACCACCAAACTCAGGAAATTTTCTAATGATTTTTTGCCCCATTTCCCATTCTCTCTTCAGTTTCTAAAATGTTAAATAAAAATCAGTGATATCCCTTCACTTTCTTCCATTGGCCATAAGGACACTTTTCATTTTTTTTAAATATTTTTCTTTTCATTCTTCAGAGCCAATGACTGTATCATTCTATGTTCAAGTTTATTGACCCTTTTATCTGTCATATTTGAACTGCTATTAAGCCAACTGAATGCAATAAATAATTTCCTATAGTGTATTTTAAATCTTAGAATTACTATTAGCTCCTTATTTAATTTCAATCCAACTATTATGCATCTCATTGCCCAATACTTCCATCTTTCCCTGTAGAGCTATGCAAGGTTTATCATTGTGGGTGACATAATTGCAGAGAATCTATTCATATTATCTTTCTTTCAGTGGTGCTGATTTTTAAATCAGGTAGCAAGAACTCTATTACATTCAAATTCTGAACTCTTCCTCTCTTGTAGTGGGCTATACCTGAATGTTCTGCTTTTATTTTGTCAGCCTTCCAGATGTTTCATTTGCTGAGACAGTTGAAGTTACTTCCAATTAGGTATGATTCAGTGACCAGAAAAGTCTTATATAAAGGCATGTATAAAGCATATATGCAGACTTCAGAACAGTACTTTTTCTGTTCACTTTACTCACTGAGGACTAATTTTCCCCCAGGTAAAACGATTTATAAGGTCACATCCCACTCAGTATAGCTCCATTTCTTATAGTATCAATTACCCTTCTATTTCTGCCTGCTTTGGTCATCTTCAAACAATTTTTCTAATATATTTTTCCAGTGAATATATTGCTTTTCTGTGAGCAGATTAATCTGACAAGGTAACACCTTTACCAGAAGGGAATCCATGCTACAGAAACTTTAAGAAAGCAAATAAAAATATTCTAGATTTCTGAAAGGGCAGATTAATGATATTGGGACAAAGGTTGTGAAATGGGTCTTCTATGAAAAAAAAGTTCCCTAGAGAGGTATGCTGCTATTTGTCATTAGATTTTTACTTTAATTTTATTGTTTCTGGCTTCTCTGGATGTTACTTATATTCACTAAGCATCCAGGAAGGTTTAAGCAATGCTTCATGGAAAAAATCATGTATGTGTCATGGAAGAATGAATGCCAAAATTGTGGTTTTGGAATCCGTATAGTGAATTTTTGGAAGTTGTAACAGTAACAAAACTCTATAGTGTTTCATATGATGCTCCAGTAGTTAGATATGTAATATATCATACTACATTGTATATATATAACAATTATCATGTAATTAAATATGCATTTATATCAGTTTATACTTAAAAGCATTCAAAATTGAGCCATCTGAATAGGGGTCATGTATGGGGTAGGAACATTTTGATTTTTGGTGTTTGTATTAAGCTTAGAGATGGAAGTTCTGCAATTGGATGTAAATTGGTGAGTACATACAGTGGGAGATCCTTGTGTGGTGTTTTATAAAAGAACATGAAGGCGGAAGATCAGAAATACACATCTATCAAGCACACTGTGATATATTTTCATTCATATTGTGTGTTTATTACTGTAAACATTTCTTGTTTCATAGAAATCCTACCTCTAGTGAGGTCAACTATTTATCTAATGTCACACAGCTTATGGGTGGTAGAATTGGAATTTGAATCTAGGAACATCTGCCTCTAGATCTTATGGCATTTCAAGGTTTTATGCACCATGGTGTCTCATTGTGGAGGCCACATGTTTGCATATGAACTTGACCTCTTAGGAGAGGCATACAAAACTCAACTCAGTAGAAAATGCAATAAGACTGATGAAGAAAATTATGCCTTATGGTTTATGCTTTGTCCTCCTTGAGGAGAAAGTAGGGTTCATGCAGGGGTGGCTGGAGACATCGTTTTAAAGATTCCATTTATTCTGATTTCTTGCAGGGGCTAAGGTTATACATTTAAAGTTAACAATTTTAGAATTTTTCCGGACATGCCCTGAACTTTCCTACCATCATATTTTGCTAAGCCCCGCCATATTTTGCTCAGAGAGTTTGTTTTTTGAATATCATTTACCATCCCTTGATATGTTCGAGCATTATTTTCCCACAAGAAGAGTTCGTTGAATAGGCTATCTATGATTGATATCACTATATTTTTAAAGTATAAAATAATGGTGATCAAAGATAAATAATGAGCCAAGGCATTTAATTTATGTTTTATAATATGCTAAATATATAGTTATTTATTATGCATATTTTCTAAAATAACAATGCCAGAGAACATGGAAGCTGATTGGCTATTAGTTGACACATTGGACACTTTTTAGGTACTTCTTAAACATTTATGTGTCTTAATGATTAATATTTTTTAGTTTTCAGTTCTATTTTATAATTTTGCCTCAGAAATTCATGACTTTAAAATTTTTTAATTGAGTTCTATTTTTTCTTAGTTTTTGACATTCAAACATCAAAAAATATGATCTCAAGTTATGTATGTTCTAGGAATTTTACTATGAAATGGCTTGTAACTGGATTTTAAAATGCTATTGTAAAAGAATAGATTTTACTTTCTTTGAAGTGTGTTCCAAGGAACAAACTCAATAATGCAACTATAATCCATTAAATTAAGATTGAGGCTCTTTTCTGATATTCCAGTCAGTATTTTCCATAATTGTATTACTCTGCCACATCCTCACAAGTATTTGGAATTTCTTACCAAAACTGCACATTTAGTAAAGTTTTTACACTTGGCACTAGAATATCTCAAGATCCTGAGCACATTTCACTTGTGGCTTTTGAAAACTAGCAGTCAAGTTGTATCTTTTCACTGTGAGACTCCAAAGAATCATACAGATAAAGAACTAAGAGGGAGAAAAAAAGAAAGTTGAAAAAGAGTCAAAAGCAAGCAAGACTAGAGGGGGATACATACAGCATAAAAAAAGCAGAAAGCACAGCTTCAAAGTAGGATCTGTGGAATCTCATGGTACACGTAGATATCACAAGGAAAAGAAAGGGTGGCATGTTGGTACTCACTTAACCTTCAAAATAAAGCCTCCAAAACAATTGGAAAATTTTTCTTACGCAATACCCACCTTGAGATTTCTTGTTGACAGGATGTAGATTAAGACGAATAACAAAATTCTTTCGGAGAGCCTTTCCACACTCTATATGTGGAAATAGTGTTTACATGCACATGGTCATACCCCTGTGTTGCCAGGAAGCATGCATTGATTTGGAAGAGAATGTGACAGAGATTTTCCAATTAAAAACAACAGTAGTATTTCTTCACTTCATATAAAAACACAGCTGTTTTAATTAGTTCTATTTAGTATGCTTAACTAAAACTATCTTTCTACTTACACAAAACTTATAAAATTTTGTTTAATGAGGATAATTATTCCCAGCAAAAGTCATTATTTTCATCACTGTTAATTGAAATTTCTTAAAACAAGATTTGAGATGTTCAATTCAATCTTCTGTCCAAATCTTGGTAACTAATAGAATCCAGTCTCAGTCAACTTACATTGACTGTTCTATTTGATCAGGATTCATTTGGGCTGATGGTTTGTCATTGTAGACAGAAACAGAATCTGTTGCAATTCAAACCAGTACTTTCAAGTGGAATCTTGTGTGCCTTAAAAATTCAATACTCTACATACTTTTAAAGCCATGTGTTGTCCAGAATAAAATTAGGTATATGTAGCATACTAGGTATTTTTGTTGTTTTGTTTGTTTGTTTGTTTTGTCTTGTTGGTTGCTTTTATTTGTGTGTATGTGTGACGTAGTGGATTTCCTTGCTGGAAGAATATGCACAAAAAATAATATTGCATCATTTTTAGTATATTTGAAGGAGCTTCCTGAAAGAAAGAAATTAATAGCAAGATAAAATCTTTAGTATTTTTCTGATTAAACAAATAGTGTTCATTTTATTTGGGGGCTATTATAATAACAGCAGATGTGCTTCTCCTAGATGGTTGTTTAACTTCCTCATTCAATATGATGACAGTGCATGGAAAATTAAGTAAAGATAGATTTCCCTGCATTTCTTTCAATATCAATAGATATGCCTGAAGCTTCTGCTACTAGCAAAGATGGATTTAGCTTCCCACCTGAAACAAAAGAAAAATAGACAAAATATAAGAAACAGTGCTTTTCAACGTATCAGGCATCAAATTGCATCAGGCAACAGGAAGGTCATCAGGTAATGAAAGACAGATCTCTGAGAACTGAGGAATTAACAAGATAAACCCTAAATGTATATCAGCTCACTGCTTTGAGAGTTTCTAATCATTGGTGCAAGAATAAAACCCTCAGGTGGAGCCTGGTGGACTTGTGAGCTTGAAGAGATGGAGCTGAGAGTGCATGGAGACAAAGACAACTAGACTAAGCAGGATAGAGTTCTGGAATGGAAGGTACAGCATAGAGAGAAAACTCCGAAGATCTGAAGAGAGCCCTCTTGAGTATTCTGCTGAGTACTATTCAGTGTTTGCTGTGGTTAAATAGCCTAATCTGGGGGCAGCTGTCATCTGAGGAAAGTGATGGGCTGAGTACGCGGTGCTCACACAGAACCAGAAAAGTGCCTGCTTCTCCTGGCCAGAATTGAAAATGCCACCATTCAAAGGGCATTGAATGGAGTACTCAGAAGGGTCTAGCAATAGTTGTAGGGAATAATTATCTAGAAGCTGAACTACATGTAGCCAAACAAATCTAAAAAGCAATACTGAAAAGATCAACCAATTTCTGAATATCTTAACTCCACCAAACAAAGTTCAAGAATAGTGTTAAGAATACAAAAATTAGTCAACAACCTACAAAACAAAATTGATAATATATGGTATCAAATCAAAACTATCAGGCATACAAAGAAGCAGGAAATTGCAAGTCATGATAATGAGACTGTGTCACACCAGTGACACAGATGCTAGAATTTAAAACCAAAACATTAGCTTAATTATAACTCTGTTTCATAAGTTCAGAAAGTTAAGCAGAAATAAATGAGATATCAAAACCCATCAATATAAATTGAATTACTAAAGATGAAAATGATACAAGATATGATGAAAATGGCACTGGATAAGATTAATAGTAGATTGGATCTCGCACACACACATGAAGATTACAGAAGTTGAAACGTAGTGAAAGAGACTATCCACAATGAAACAGAGGGAAACAACAATTTAAAACTATGAGCATAACACCAGTGAGTTCTGGGATCATTTCAAGTGGCTTACTGAATGTGTACTTGAAGTCTAAAAAGAAGAGAAAAGCATTTTGAATGAATAAAAATTGATAATTTTCTAAATTTGATGAAAGTTATAAATATTTCTAAGAGGCTCTATGAAATTTAAACACAAGAAAGGGGGCAAAAGCTAAAATAAGATACTTTATAATCAAATAACTCAGAATATATAATAATAAAAATTTTATAAGCACAGAAGCTCTTCTGCTTCTGTGTATGTAGACTAGATGTATTTTCCCTATTCCTTTCATAAGTATAACCAAAAAATTCTGTACATCATAGATAAATAGATATAAATAAGATATAATAAAATATATAAAATAAAGCACAACAAAACTATGCCCAAACATGAAACACACACCCACACATGAAAACTCTGAAACTTGGCGAGAAGGCAGACATCCTAGAGTGCTCATATTTCACATCACCCCTGGGCAGCAACAGAAACAATTCCCCTCAAATTAAACAGTAAGTACAGAGACCTAAAGTTAAAAATGAAGGCAGATCTCTTGTCAGAAACTAGGCTAGTGACAATGCAGTGTAGAAACCTTTTTAAAGTACTGAGAGGGAAAAAAAATTCAAATGTCAAACTAGAATTTATCCCCACAAAAAAACCTTTTAAAAAATAAAATGACAAAGATTGCCTCAAACATAAAAAGCTGAAAGAAATCATTTTCATCAGATCCATACTAAAAGAATATTATAGCAAGTCCTTCGCAGTGTAGGAAAATTATATGAAGTCCAAATATGGATCTATGAAAAGGAATTCAAAGCAATGGAATAGTTACTATGAGGGTAAAGATGTAATATTTTTGATCATACACATTTTCTTGAAATATAATGGACTGTTTAAAAGAAATAATAATGTAGCAAGGGATATAAAACATATGTAAAAAGAAAATGCATGAGATTAATACCACAAAGGACAGGAAAGAAAAAATGGAAATAAGCAGTTATAACTTTCTTACATTGTGTGTGAAATGGAATATCATTTGTACGTAGACTGTGGCTAAGTTAAAATGTATACTGCTATACTCCCTGAAATGACAAAAAGAAATGATGAAAGGAGATAAAGACAATAATGACAAAGTACTTAATTTGAAACAAGACAGAAAAAGAGGGAAACTAAAGGAAGAGCAAATAGGACATATAAAAAGCAAAGAGCATGAGGATAGAATTAGACTGAATCTTTTCAAAATCATAGTAACTGTAAGCATTTAAACTACAACCATTAAAGATGTTTAAAAACTTTAATTATAGTAACATATGTATGCAATTCAAAATTTCCCATTTTGGTCACTTTCAAGTGTACAATTCAGTGGTATTAAGTAAATTCCCGATATTGCGCTACATCAACAACATGCCTTACCCAAAATTTTCATCACTTCAAACAGAAACTCTGCACCCATTGAGTAATAACTTCCCTTTCCCCTTACCCTTCATTCCCTGGTATTGTGTCATCTACCATCTGTCTCAATGAATTTGCTTATTTTCTTATTTTAGCTATTTCATTACAAGTGATACTATGCAAAATTTGTTTTTTTTTTGTTTGTTTGTTTCTGGTTTATTTCATTCAGCATGGTGTTTGAAAAATTCACCCATGTTGTAGCTTGTGTCAGAAATACATTCCTTTTTATGGCTGAATAGTATTTCACTGTGTGTGTGTGTGTGTGTGTGTGTGTGTGTGTGTGTGTGTGCTTTTATCCATTCACCCATTGATGATCACTTAAGTTGATTCCAGTTTTGGGCTTTTGTGAATAATCCCCCTAAAACATTTTCAAATAATATAATTGATAGACTAAGAGAGGAAGCAAAATGGAATTAGATGTAATGTTCAATTAAAAATGAAAAAAGCTAGAAGATACAAAGGAAATAAAAAGAAACAAAGTACAAATGCAATCAATGGAAAACAGTTATAAACATGATGTGTATCAATCTATCTGTAACAATTATGACTTCAAATGTGAATGTTTGTATACACCAATTAAAAGATGGTGACTCTCAAAGTGGAGATAATACATAATATATTTATATGCACCAACTATATGTTGTCTACAAAACTATACATTAAATTTAAAGACACAGATAAATTAAAAGTAAAAGGATGGGAACAGAGGGGAAGGACAAGATGGCAGTGTGGAATTTAGTTAGTCTTCTAAAGCAGCTAGCATATAGGCAGGAACTGTCTGGAATAACTGTTTGGGGGACATCCATGACTGGACACATATTGTAGACCGGTCTAGAAGTGGTGGAAGGTCTGAGATTATAGCACAGAACTGTAAGTAAGTCTCTCAAACTGTGGATGCTGGTGCCTTCTCCCTACTGGAACAGCAGGCTGTTTTGGAGAAAATTCCCCATGAGAAAAAGGAAGCAGTCTCAATTAGGAGCAAGGGAAGGTAGTTCAACCAAGTTCCAATTGTGGTTTTCATTAACAAGTTCAGACTGCTGAATACAAGCTAAGAGCACAGATAAAGCCAGAGCAAGCACAAAAGGAACTATGGAATCTCTCCCAGCAGAGAGGAGGCAGGTCTGATAAAAAAAAAATGCTTTTTTTTTTGGAGTTGGCTGAGCTTTTGGAGTTGGCTGAGCTCAGAATACTAGGAAAAATCTGTTCCCTAAAAAAAGGGGGCACTTTGAACTGGTTACCAACTCCAGCTCTTAACTGGTGAACCAGGGGAGCTGGGGACCAGTTCTGAGAAGGAATTTTTTAAAAACTATTCTTAGTAGGTCATTAGAGAAAGCCTCAGCCACTTTCAGTTGTCAGCAATGACCCAGGAAAGAGTGTTGTTAAGGTATATCTGAGGGACAAATTCAGGTGAAGGAGATACTTCCCTAAAAGGCATATCTTTCACAAGAAAAGGGGGTGTGGAGTCCAGCACAAATGGTGGCCTTCCTTCAGAGAATTCATACTTCAGGAGATGAGAATCAGAAACAATGTAAGCTTGCCTTCTACCCCAGCCTCTGCCTCACTCAATCCCCTGGCATGAACAGGGTCTGCTGAGAATTAAAGGCACCACATCACTTTACACCAGTGTGGAGCTGCAGGCTAACAAGCACCACCTGTTCAAAAGGATAGGGGAAGCCCAGATTAAAGAGACTTCCCAGGAACAACTGGCAACCTGTTGGGTCTCATCCTCAAGGAAACTTAATAATTACTACACCTTCTTCCTGAGACCTGGGCATAAGTTGTCTGGGAAAATTTGATTGGGATGATCATATCTGGGGAAACCTTCCTCAAAAAAAGTTTCCATATAAGCAGCAAGTGCCAAAAAAACAAGAGCTGAAAAATTCTGATTAGTTACTCAGAAGCTATGCTAGGTGTCTAGAATAAGTTGAATTGAATGTCAAAGAACAGATAAAGAACAAAGCCAGCCAAAAAGAAAACCCTAGTTAAAAGAGAGAAAATGATCTTCAGAATAAACTAGTCAAGGAAATCAAATGCCTAGACACCAGCAAAATATCATGGGTCATACTAGGAAGCACAAAGATATGGCAAAGTCAAAGGAATAAACTAACACTTCAAATGAGATACAGGAGTTAAAACAACTAATTAAAGATTTTCAAATAAACCTTCTAAATCAAATTGAATTAAGGGAAGATGTGGCAAAACAGATGAAGGACATAAAGAAGACACTGGGCGATGATAAAGAAGAATTCAAAAGCTTGTAGAAACAAATAGTAGACCTTATAGGAGTGAAAGACATGATAGAAGAGATGTGAAACACAATTGAGACATAAAACAGCAGACTTGAAGAGTCAGAATAAAGGATTAGTGAACTAGAGGACAGGACATCTAAAATCCTACACACAAAATAACAGATATGGAAAAGAATGGGAAAATATAAGCAGGGTTTCAGGGAATTAAATTATAACATGAAGCACATAAATACACATTATAGGTGTCTGAGAAGAAGAAGAGAAGGGAAAAGGGGGAAGAAAGAATAATGGAGGAAATAATCACTGAAAATTTCCCAACTCTATTAAAGATATAAAATTTCAAATCCAAGAAGTGCAGTATACTCAAAACAGAATAGATTTGCATATACCTACTCCAAAACACTTACTAACCTGTTTGTCAAATGTCTAACAACAAGAGAAAAGCAGTTGATCACATACAAGGAAGCTTGATAAGACTATGTGCAGATTTCTCAGCAGAAACAATGGAGGCAAGAAAGAAGTTGCATGATATATTTAAGATATTGAAAGAGAAAAACTGCCAAACAAGAATTGTATATGTGGCAGAACTGTCCTTCCAAAATAAGGGAGAGTTTAAAATGTTTTCAACAAACAGACAGTGAGTTTCTGAACAAGAGACCTGCTCTACAAGAAATACTAAAGGGAGCATTATAGGCAGAAAGAAAAGGACAGGAGAGAAATATTTGGAGAAGAGTATAAAAATGAAGACTAAGCAAGGGTAAAAGTAGAGAATAGAAAGAGGGTAGAGACTGGGCATTGATGCTGAAGGAGTACAGTATGTTCAAGAGATTGATGTAAAGATCCAGAAAGGGACAGCACACTATTATCTGATGGTAGCACAATTTTGTAAGTATACTGAATAAAGCTGAGTGTGAGTATAGTTGAAAGAGGAAGGTCAAGAGCATGAATGACACCACAAAGAAAGATGGAGGATAAACTTGGACTGTATAACGTAGCAAAACCTAGAGTGAACAATGATAATGATTAAATGTACAAATACAAGGAAGTTTTTACATGAGGGAGATTAAATGATGCCAACATTGCAGGTTACTGAAAATGGGAGGATGTATGGAAAAAATATAATACATGCAAACTAGAATGTATAATTAACAGTAACATGGTAATAGACTTCCATTAATTGTAGTAAAGGCAGTACGCCAAAGCTAAATGTCTATAAGAACAGGATATAAGGGAGGGGTATGAGATTCTTAGTGTTGTTGTCTCTCCTTTTTATTTTTTCTTCATTTCCTCCTCTTCTTTTTTGCAGAAGAATGGGAATATCATCATATATATTGTTGTGGTGAATGCATAACTATGGGATTATAACAGGAGCCATCGACTGTTACTTAGGTAGGATTGTGTGGTCTGTGAATAAAACTGCTTGAAAAATAAACAGAAGGATACGAGTGCTGCAGGAAAGAGACAGATATACCTATTCACTGTTGTAGGGAAGTAGAATAGTGAAGCCTCTCTGTGTGGTGGTTCCATAGGCCATGTATAGGGCTGGATATGATCCTGCAACCCTGTTATTAGTTATGTACTTGGAAGAACTGAAAGCAGGGAATGAATAGACTTAGCACACCTGTATTTATGGTGGCAGTATTCCTCATTTGCAATGGATGAAGGTAATCTTAGGATACATCAACTGATCAATGGAAGTGCAAACTTTGCTGTATGCCACAATGGAATACTGACCAGCTGCAAGAAGGAATGAAGTTGAGAAACCTGCAACTCAGATGAATGACCCTGGAGGACATTAAGTTGAATGAAATAACCAGGAATGAAAATACAAATATTGTAATGCCTCACTAATATGAACTAATTAAATTGTGAAAACTCTGAGAGTTAAATTTGATAGCATAGGTTAGGAGGAGATAGAATGTGGGCAGAGACTGGGCAATTGATGAGTAAGGGTTTTACAATGCTCAATAAGGCTTATTGTGAAGGTCTTAAATCATATGCTCTTATAGAAGTCGTATCTATTCCTGAGGGTTTTTTTTTATTATTAATTAAAAAAAGAATTAACTAACACAACATTTAGAAATCATTCCATTCTACATATTCAATCAGTAATTCTTAATATCATCACATAGATGTATGATCATCATTTCTTAGTACATTTGCATTGATTTTGAAAAAGAAATAGCAAGATAACAGAAAAAGAAATAAAATGATATAGAGAAAAATAAAAATAAAAAATACAAAAAATATATATAACAGAACAAACAAACAAACAAAAACCTATAGCTCAGATGCAGCTTCATTCAGAGTTTTAACATAATTACATTACAATTAGGTAGTATTGTGCTGTCCCTTTTTGAGTTTTTGTATCTAGTCCTGTTGCACAGTCTGTATCCCTTCAGCTCTAATTACCCATTATCTTACCCTGTTTCTAACTCCTGCTGGACTCTATTACCAATGACATATTCCAAGTTTATTCTCTAATGTTGGTTCACATCAGTGGGACCATACAGTATTTGTCTTTTAGTTTTTGGCTAGTCTCACTCAGCATAATGTTCTCTAGGTCCATCCATGTTATTACATGCTTCATAAGTTTATTCTGTCTTAAAGCTGCATAATATCCTGAGTTTTAACAATTATTTCTAAATTCTGAGATTATGAGCTGTTTGTGTATAACCTTGGAACTTTGAGTATCTGTGTGATACATGAGACTCAAAGAGTGAGTTCTGCAGCTATGAAGGTCAGCATTACCTAATCCCGAAACTGTTAAAGAAGCTGAAAAAGAGATCAGACTTCAATTAAAGATATGAATGAATCTGATCTGGTTAAGACTCAGGGAAATCAGAACACAGGGTAAAGGATGATAATAACTGTATTTTAAAACTTCAATTTCTGTGTAAGAGCAAAGGAAGAGATGTTTATTTCACACAAATTTTATACTTTGGGTGGCACATTATCTATTTTAACCTGTATAGTCAGTTTATTCACACAACATAATCACATAGAAACTAGAATAAGAATGAGATTTTGTTATTTTGTACAGATTAATATAAAACCCTAACACATCCCAGAGTAATTGGGCAGAAAATAAAAAAGTATTTGCTAAGTTGCCTTGAGGGACTGAGGGAAAAATGCAAAAATATTAAACTTCCCCAAGCTGATATTCTCACTAGCATTAGGAACTACCAATTCAATGAACCAAGCCCCCAATCTTGGGCCGTGGTCTTATGAAATTTTTTCTGGCAAAGGAGAAGCTAAGCCTACTTACAATTATGCCTATAGGTCACCCCAGATAACCTCTTTTGTTGCTCAGATGTAACCTATCTCTGCAAGACAGCTCTGCAAATAAACTCAGCACCCTCCTCCTTATGTGATACATGACTCCCAGGGGTGTAAACCTTCCTGGCAACGTGGGACCTAACTCCCAGGGATGAATCTGGCCTTGGCATCATGGGATTAAGAAATCCTTCTTGACCAAAAGGGGAAAAATGAAACAAAATAAACTTTTATGGCTAAGAGATTTCAAATAGAGTCAAGGGGTCATTCCGGAGATTATTCTTATGCATTATGTAGATATTTCTTTTTGGTTCCTAGTGAATTATAATAGCTAGAAGGAAATATCTGAAACTGTTGAACTGTAATCCAGTAACCGGGATTCTTGAAGATGATTAATAATATATTGTTTTACAGTGTGACCATGTGATGTGAAAACCTTGTGACTCACACTCCCTTTATTCATTGTATGAACAGAAGAGTAAAAATAAAGACAAAATATTAAACAAATGATGGGGGGAATAATGGGTATGAGATCTTTTGGGTGTTCTTTTTATTTTTGTTTTAATTTGTATTATTTTTGGAGTAATGAAAATGTTCTAAAACTGAATGTGGTGATGAATGCACATCTATATGATGATACTGTGAGCCAATGATTGTAAACTTTGGATGATTATATGGTATGTGAATATATCTCAAAAAATTGCATAAGAAAGAGAAAAGAAATAAATTAACCCACTTATCCATTAAAAAGCATTTTAGAAGAAAAAGGGAATAATAGATGAAAAGAGATCAGGAAAATGTTGATTATTATTGAAGCTGTGAATTGGATACATGGAGATTTATTGTAATACTGTTTTTTTTTTTTAATTTATACATAATAAAGTTTTCTTAATGGGGGAAAAAGCTATACTAACACTAATCAAAGCATAAACAGGTCCGTGTGTTTAAAAACAAACAAGGATAGCAAAATCATGTAAAGGAGTCCCAGCATATATAGGGGATTCTTTTCCTCGCTAATAGATATTGGACAGTTTCAATGAGTCGTGATCCTTCAAAGTGAAATCTTTGCCTCAGTCTACAGAAAAGCAGTTAGAGGGGAAGAAGAGAAACTCAGTAATCTCCTGCTACTTCCAACCCTTTATGGGGCCTACTTTGAATTGTGAAAAAACAATCAAACATTTCCCTCAATTCAAAGAGATTCTGATATGGCTTATTGAAAGGTGCTTTGCTCCCAAATCTCTACATAGCACCCTTTGGAATTTTCTCTCTCAGGTTGTAGAAATAAGAAAATCTGTAAGAGTCTAACCTGAAGGTGTTTTGTTGATATTCATTGTCTGATCACTGAAATAGGTTATTCTTATAACCTGAGAGATAAAAGACGATTTAGTCCTATTATCTCAATTTTTTTATCTAGTAAAATCTAAACTTTAAATATTACTGTTATATCGATTTCCCTTTCCACAGTTGACTTATTATTCTAATTAGTAAAGATTTTGGAGCTGAGGCCAAGAAAATTTCTAGCATAGGAAAACTCTCACCTCATTATAGAATATAAGAATATTTGCTCAACCAGTTTCTATTCTGCCTCGGTTATTGAACATTAGTCTATTTTGAGTGCAGCAGCATGGATCACTAGATAACCTCAGTTACTGCAGAAGCTGATGGTCAAATAAATCTGTTGAAATTCCATGAATGTCTTGTACGTTCAAATCTACAACCATGCAGCATAAAATGAAGAGATTGTTTTTCAGATTTTCCAACCTGTATCAAGAAAAGGAAATGAGAATACTCTCTGAATCCCTTGAAAATATGCACAAGTTTCCTTCAGAAAATGTAATAACATTTTCTTCCACCTTTTTATTTTCTTCTGATTGAGGTCTCCTAATCATTATGCATCAGGTATCACAATAAATTTAAGATGTGTTCTTATTATATTTTATTGCTTATCTGTTTTGTCTAATCAGTAGTATCACAAGAGAGTTGTTTTCTAGTATGTTTTATGACAGCATTTTAAATTAAGAAGTATTTTTACAAGCAGTTTGATGACATAGTTATTCTTAATAGCTTTATTATTATGAGGATATATGTTCTACTTTTTAATATCTACTTACCAAAGAACTTTGGGGAAAGGAAAACATTTACAAAGTTTGTAAATATGTGGAATGGAACAGACATTGAAAGGGAAAAATACTTATTAAGGCACTATTGTGTACAAAAAGCTACTTATTTGACGTTTCCCATTGTGAGCAGCAAGATAATTTTGTCAGGTGAACTCCATTATTCCTGGTTGTCTAGCTATTTATTCACCTCAAAATTCGATCTTTAAAAGTTTAATAAGGAGGAAAAACTATGCAGATTTTACTGAATAATTAATCTACTCATAAAATATAAAATAAACAATTGAAACTCTGTAGCTGGGTTCCAGCATTCCCTAATCATTTCTTCCTCTTACAATATGTAAACTAAGACTAGTTTCTGCCACGGAATGATTTGTATTCCTCTTCATTATGGTTCTCTTGACATTCTGTTGTGCCCTCACCATTTCTCTGCCAAATCGTCTTTCCTGGCAGTGAAGTTGAGTGCGGTTAGTAAAAACATATTGCTGGATAAATTAGCTCAATGAATCACAAGCTGTGTGCACTTAAGTAAAATATTTAATCTCTTTGGTTTCAATGGATAATATCTCTATGGTAAAAATAAGAGAAGAATTGAATTTATGATATTTAGCACAGTGCCTGGATCATTGATGGAACAAAATAATTGCTAATTCTCAACTGTACTCTCTGCTCTCCCATGCTAATTATAACCATTTTTTCCATACCTGGAGGATTTTTCAACTCATTTTCATAATGTGTTCAGAAAAACATTGGCTGCTTATCTGTGTGTTTCCTTAAATGTTTGCTTCTCCCTACAACTTTCTATTTTTTACATTTAGTATGCTATTTCTCAGGGCACCTGGGGGGATTCAGGAGATGTTAGATATTACCCTGTATGGAAACAGAGTTCATATTATGGCACTATGCTAAAAAAGTCTCCCTTTATTAACAGCAAAATACTGACAATTGATAAATTAGATACACCATGGATAGAAACTTCATAATTGTTCTTATTTTTCAAGCATTGTTTAAGCTGAGCATATATAAAACATAGTCATTTAAATAATAATTTCATTTATGTAATGGATTATATGTATTTCAAAGGGATTTCATTTATTTATGATAACATTTTTGGTACAGTCAAGAGCAGATATGTGTAACAGATGAGAAAGTCCTGGGTCAACCACTACAGAAACAGAAGATACAAATATTTGACTATTAAGTACAAAGGCAGAAGGCATCTCAAATGAAAATTTGAAAAGCAAGGACTGTGTTTGTTCTCACAGAATCGATAAAGTTGTCCACAGAGAGCTGAAGATGAAGAAAAATAAGTATACAGTAGAACATTAGATTATGAAACTACCAGGCTATGCCAGATCAGATTCTGCAGTTCTCCAGCATCATGGAGCTGTGTGTCAGTTGAGTCAGTAGTGCCAATTGTCTGTTAGTAATTAAAATATACTGATACTATGATGGAATGACTTTTATCTATGCCTCAGTTCATTTTGCAGTACCTTTCCCCCGATGACCCTGCTGGATTCCAGGACAAGGAAAATCAGTATCGTCCCTCCACCAATTTAGGGGATTTGCCTATGTTTATGAGTGAATTTTGCATGAAAGGAAAATATCACACCGAGGAGGAATTTAAAAACTCCAATCAGAAATATCCCTCTGAGGCATCAGGGCAGTATAAACCTTGGTCCTGTTAATGCATACAAGTTGCTTCACAGACAGTCTGAACTTATTATCCAGTGTCTGTTTATTAGATAGGAATTTCATTATAGATGAGGCTCTTAGAAAAGGCCTTGCTCTTTAACATTTCCCTGTTTTTCAACACACTCTTTATGCAGAAGCTAGCTTAGGTGCTGTATTTTCTCTTAGCATTTAAGACAAAGAGTTACTTTTTCCTTATTTCTGTTCTCACTGCAGGTTGGCTTTTCTCTTTTAGCATTCAGATCCATGCACTGCAGCTGTTTTCCATATGTACATCTCCACTAACCTGTGCTCTCAGCTCTAGAATCTTCTCGTACGATAAATCCTCTCATATGTGATACTACACCAAGCACAGAGAAACCTGCCATGCCAAGGGCCATGACATCTGTCCAACAGAATTTCCTAAGACATTTTTTCTGCATACTCATGACTCCCAGACCCCTGATTTTCTACCTGGAATTTCTGATCGTGCTTTTTTTATTTAAAACTGGCAACGTATAACCACCCATTTGACTTCTGTGGCTTACTGCTTAGTTCCCCAACATACATTCAGTTCTTTATGTTCTCTTCATTTCAATATATTCTGTTCTAATTCTAAAACCATGATTATCTTCTATTACATGGTGCCCTGTTTCATTAGTAACTTTACCTGACAGAATAACTGGCTTATAGTAAGTGTTCAATAAGTATAGTTGAATGATTTGTTTAAGGTCACATGATTAATTTGTGGTAAGTCACAATTATAAGAAAAGCCTCCAAAATTCTGTATGTTTTCTAGTAGATTATAAAGTGAGATTAATTTAACAAATACATAATCATTTTGAATCTCTCCATAAAATACTATGAAATGCATACTCAAGCTTCAGCTTCTTTGATAGACCATCTGGCTGCCAGCTATAGATTAATCAAATCTTATGAGACATAGAGACACAAGAGGTAACTTGTTCATTTACTTTTCTCTCTGTTTTTTCATCAAATTACATTTCAACATGAAAGAAAGCACTTAACAGGAGAAATTCACTTGCCAAGCTCTTTCAACCTTTTTTTTTTTTCCCCACAGGAATTGGTTAATTGACTCAAATTATGTTTCAGTTCTCAAGGTCAAGGTCATTAAAGTAGCTCTTATGTGCTACTCTGGAGTAGTCCAGGCAACTGTCCTCTGATATAATCTGTCCAATGTCAACCCCATTTATAACTGCAGGATTTTAAAAGCATTTTTCAAGGAATGGAAGATAAATTAGTATGACCAAATCTTTGCAAAGATACATATTCTAAGAAGTCTCATTAATGGCAGATTTGGATTGATTTTTTAAAAGATCAATTACTCTTAAATTGAAGCTGGACTACTAGAACATCGCTCTTACTTTTCTTCTTTTGCTGTTTTGTACTTAATATACTTAATGCTTTGAAATTGATGTGAGGGCATTTTATGTTTTTGATATGTATTTCTTTATATTGCACTATTTAATTACTTATTGTCTGCGTTCATGTTTCAGATCAACTGTATTAAATATTTTAAGTTAAAGATGTTTGCCTTTTTATCCCTCCTCTCCACTCATTCCCTAACTATGTCTGGGAATATAAAATATAAACTAAGGCTTTTGTCTATTTTTTTTCATCAAAATAGTTTTCTTTCCTTCTTATCTAGTTTCTTATCTTTTCTGGCTTCTGGTTTTATCTGTATAATTTCGCTAGTTCAAAACAAACAAATATATATATATATACATATATATATATACATACAAAACTAACAACAACATGACTTTGCTCTCATTCAATTAATTTATTTAGATTGAGAAACTTTGAAAGGCTTATAGATTAGCCCTTCCAGAAGTTTTATCAATTACAAATCTCAATTCAGAATCTAAGATCTGCATACATTACTTTATTTATCTAACTTAAATTAATTAAAATTGATGCTAAATTGGAAAAAAAAACAGATAAATGGGATTTCCTCAAAATTAAACACTTTTGCATGTCAAGGAACCTTGTCAGGAAAGTAAAAAGACAGCCTATGCAATGGGAGACAATATTTGGAAATAACATATCAGGTAAGGGTTCAGTATTCAGACTATATAAAGAGGTTCTACAACTCAACAACAAAGAGACAAAAAACTCAGTTAAAAAATAGGCAAAGGCATGAATATGGCAAAAAAATAGACAAAAGTCATGATTATGGTGAGATATCATCACATACCCACTAAAATGGCCATTATCTAAAAAACCAAACAGAAAACAGCAAGTGCTAGAGAGGATGTGGAGAAAGAGACATACTTATCCACTGTTGGTGGGAATGTGAAATGGTTCAACCACTCTGGAAGGCAGTTTGGTGGTTCCTCAGGAAGCTAAGTATAGAATTGCCATATGAGCCAGCAATCCCATCATTAAGTACATTTTCAGAGGAACTAAAGACAGGGAGCCAAATGGCTTTTGCATACCGATGTTTATAATGGCATTATTTGTAATTACCATGAGAGAGAAATAGCCAAAATGCCCATCAACAGATGAGTGATTAAACAAGTTGTGGTATATACATACGATGGAATATTACACAGTGTAAGACACGATAAGGTCATGAAACATGTAACAACATGGATGAACCTTGAAGATATTATACTGATTGAAATTAGCCAGAAACAAAAGGACAAATGCTGTATAGTCTCACTAATATGAACTAATATTAATGAGTGAACTTTGAAAGTAAAAGTTAAGAACATAGGTTCTCAGGAGATAGAAACAGGGTAAAGACTGGGCATTTGGTGCTGAAGTAATACAGATTGTGCAACATGACTGATTTAAAAAATTCAGAAATAGATAGCACCTGACTGTAGCACAATAATATAAGTGCAATGAATGAAGTTGAATGTGAGCGTGGATGAGGAAGAAGGCCTGGGGTCATGTATGAAACCAGAAGGAAAGATAGAAGATAAACACAGATAATAAATACCCAGAATGGACCATGATGGTGATTAAATGTACAAATAAAAAATTTTTTTGCATGAGGGGAAACAAATGAATGTCAACATTGCAAGGGGTTGAAAATATGTATATAGGAAAAAATACAATCAACGCACGCTTGGGTCTATAGTCAACAGTACTATTATAATAGGCTTCCACTGAATATAACAAAGGTATTATGCCAAAGCTAAACATCAACATTGGGGTACATGAAGGAGGGGTATGGATTCTTTGTGGAAGAAAAAGAAATGTCTTCTTGTAGATTATGGTGATGATGGTATGTCTGTTTACTTAGGTTGGATTGTACAACGTGAAAATAAATTGTTTAAAAATGAAAAAATTAAAGAAAAATTAAAATTGATCCTAAATTCCCATTCTACAGAACTGTCTGAAATTTAATCTCAGCCATCACTTGAGCTTCCATCTGCAGTATGCTAGAGTCACACTTGAATGGTGTTAGATTTACAGAAAGCCTAGGAGAAAAAAAAAATGCCCTTTAATCTCTATTTTATTTTGATCTACACTGACATCTCCTCTGAGGAGTGGATCCTCTGTGAAGTTTTGCCATTTCCCCAGGTATTTTCACAGGGATATACATTCTCTGTTCTTGTTTTTGCTATCAAAAGTAGAAGTGGTGACAATCTTCAAGAAAACAAAATGCAGGAAGTAAACATGTTTTTTTAGCAAATATGCACCATCTTCCCTCCCCCTATGTAAACTGTTAATCTTTCTTGAGGCAGAGACTGCTTCAAGGTTTTAACATGTTTACCAAAAACTGAATAGCATCATGAGTAAAAAATCATTTGGGGTCCCAGCTTACAGATGTGATAGAATCACTTTAACTGTAACAATGACATATTCAAGACCAAAAAATTAAAACATGAATCACAGCAACAACAAAATAAACCCTTAACTGTATGAAAGCACCAGAGAGGGACCAAAGCAGCAGAACCTGGGACTATGATTTTTAAGAGGAGATAAATACGATGGGTGAGATCCAAACTCATCCACCTTTTTCCCTGAAGGAAATCATATTTTCATGGTGAACATCTGAAAAATAGGGAGCCACAAAGACGGGAGTCCCAGAATTTGCATATAAGCACAACCACACATCCTTGGGTGAATACCTGAATGCAATCCTTCAGGAACAGACTCTGAGAAGTCCGGGGAAATATTACAGTTGGGAGATTATAAAAATTCTTGGTAGAGTATTCAGCAGCTGCCTGGTACTAGGTTACAGAGTTTGAGTTTCTAGTTGTTCCAAGTTAAAAAGACTTGGTAAACACCTTAGAATCTTGATTAAAACTTCAGAAAGTCCACATAGTAGAAATGAGGGTCATTTTCCTTACCTCAGGGCAGCGCATTAATTCCTCAAAACAATCATCCATAACATTAAGATTACCTTGCAGCAGATATATCTGCTTTATAGAACAAATTCAACACTTTTAGAGGAACATAAGAGACTCTAGGTTTTCCTTACAATGTCTGATTCAAAATTTCTAGTTTGCAATTAAACATAATAGACCTACAAAATAACAGGAAAATTTAAATCATATTAAGTTATATACAGTAAAAATGAGCAAATCCAAAGTGACACAGTGCTGTAATTAACAGAATTAAAAATTACTGTAAAACATATGTCAGAGATTCGACAAGAAAAGACTGAAATGACTCAGCATGGGGGAATTGCAGGACATATGTGGATACTCAGGTAAAAGTATAAACAGAAATCTTAAAGCTGAGAAATACAATAAAAAATACCACACACACCAAAAAAAAAAAAAAAAAAAAGAATCACAGTGGTTACAACAGAAGTATCAATAGGAATAAAAACAAGTCAACAGAAATTGTTCAAAGTGAAGTAGAGACAAAACTTATATTTTGACTAGTGCATTTCCTAATATAACTTATGTAGACAGTTTAATTGAACACCATAAGTACATTGAACCTTACCTTGGGTTGGACATGAGATTTTGTTGTTTTGTCCAGAGTGATGCCGCGATGAATCCCAGAGTGATTTGATCAGCGAGTGGAAAAGTATTTGCAGAGTCCCCTTCAGGGAATGGTGAGAGGGGGAGAGTTCAACTTCCCCAAGTTGAATTCTTGATATTCTCACAAGCAGTGTGGACAACCAAGGCTGTGGGCTGAGCCTTGGGGTTTGTTCATATGAAATTTAACCCCACAAAGCATAGGTCAAGCCTACTTAAAATTAAGCCTAAGAGACCCTCTTTTTTGCTCAGATGTGGCCTCTCTCTCCAGCCAACACAACAAGCAAACTCAACACCCTCCCCCTGTCTACGTGGGACATGACTCCCAGGGGTGTGAACCTTCCTGGCAATGTGGGACAGAAATCCCAGAATGAGCTGAGACTCAGCATCAAGGAATTGAGAAAACCTTCTCGAACTAAAGAAGATTGAAGTGGGACAAAGTGTCAAAGGATGAGAGATTCCAACACGAGTCGAGAGGTTATCCTGGAGATTATTCTTATGCATTAAGTAGATATCACCTTGTTGTTCAAGATGTAATGGAGAGGCTGGAGGGAACTGACTGAAGTATACTGTGTTCCAGTAGTCATGTTTCTTAATGATGACTGTAGAATGATATAGCTTTCACAATGTGACTGTGTGGTTGTGAAAACCTTGTGTCTGATGCTCCTTTTATCTACCTTGTCAAGAAACGAGTAGAACATATGGAATAAAAATAAAAAAATAGGGGGAACAAATGTTAAAATAAACTTAATTTGAAATGCTAGTGATCAATGAAAGGGAGGGGTAAGGGGTATGGTATGTATAAATTTTTTTTTCTGTTTTCATTATTTCTTTTTCTGAATAGATGCAAATGTTCCAAGAAATGATCATGATGATGAATATGCAACTATGTGATGATATTGTGAATTACTGATTATATATGTAGAATGGAATGATCAAAAGAGGAATGTTTGCATTTGTTATATGTTTTTGGTATTTAAAAAAACATTTAAAAAATGCACACAAACAAAACAACAACAAAAACAAAACAAACAAAAAAAACAAAGTGAAGTATAGAGAGAAGAAGTTTGGAAAAAAATGAACAAAATCTCAGTGGCATGTATGATAGTGTCAAGTAGTCTAACACATAAGTAATAGAGTCCCATAAAGAGAAGAACATAAAATAGTGGAGTAAATTGCTAAAAAAATATTGCCCAACATTTTTTCCAAATTTGGCTTAAAAGAACAAAATAGCAACAACAATAAAACCAACAGCCCTATCGAGAAATCACAGTGAACTGAAAGTATGGAAAATAGAAAGAAAAACACATTTAAGAATATAATATTTAAAATGATTAAAAAAAACAAAGAAGTAGAAAAAAATATCAAAAGTAGCTAGGTTTAAAAAAGTCCATTAGATATAGCAGATAGACATCAAGATTAACAGCTATTTCTTACCATGAAACAAATCAGAATGCAAAAGACAATGTAGCAACATCTTTAACGTGTTGAAAGAAGAAAATAAAATCCATCTCAAATAAGTGAGTACTGAGAATTGAGTTCAATAAATGCTTGAGGAAGTTCTTTATGCTGAGTGGGATAATACCATAGAATTCAAATCTAGAGCAAGAAAGAAATACTACTGGAAATGGTAAATATATGGATAAATAAACTTGCAAAGCTGCTTTTGCCTTATATTAAATAATTTAATAGTCAATTTACTTTTTTGAAGGGAAAATAATATGCTGTGGAATTTGTAGCATCTCTAAAATTAAAACAAGTGAAAAAATAGCAGAAATTACAGTTGAGAATATAGATGTAACTGACTGCCTACTATTGCAGGCTATTCACATGTTATTTGAAACTGTGTACGATTAATTCAAGGAGGACACAATAAGGTAAGAATGGATAATGCATTCTTTAGATCAACCATTAATTAAAAACACAAAGAGAGCTTAAAAGTCAATAGATGAAAAAGGATGGCATATGAAAAAACAATATTAGATTGATTTACAAGAAGCTATAGAGGAAACAGCAACAAAGAATAAAAAAAAAATAGAGCACAATTAGCAAGTTGGTAGGTACACCCCAATCAATCTAAATCACACGGGCAAAATTTACAAATAAAAGACATTGCTTTTTCAGGTAGGATGAAAAAGTGTGACCTTAATATCTGATGCTAACCAGAGATGCACTATAAAGATAACCACAGGCTGAAAGTCAAAGAATGGGAAATTATGTGCAATAGAAACATTAAGCATAAGGAAGCTATATTAATACCAGACCACATAGACAAAGAAATGGATTATTAATTGCAATAAAGAGGATATTCTATAATTATAAAGATAATCAAAAATGCACCACCATCTTGTTTATATGCAGCTAATAACAGAGATGAGATCTGATGAAGCAAAAACTGATAGAACTACAAGTAGAAAAATGCACACTCTTATGTGGAAACATCTTTCTCTAGTAATCTATAGAACAAGTAGATAATATCTCAGAAAACTAAAAAGAGAAGGGAACGTCCTGAATTTGGTGAATGATATATTTGAAAAAAAATCAACAAATACCATATTTAACAGTAAGATAGGATTTTTTCATATAATATGATAAATCCATTCCATTCCTATGTATTTACCTATGAGAAATGAAAGTATATGTTCATAAAAAGACATGTATATGGACATTTATAGGAATTTTAGTGGGAATAGTCAAAATCTGTGAACAACCTAAATGACTATCAACAAGTGAATGGATAAGCAAATAATAGTAAAGCCACGCAATTGAAAACTACATAACACCGAAAGGGAATAAAAAGTTCATAAACACTACAAAATGGATGATTCTCAAAGTAATTATTTTGACGGAAAGAAGGTAGTAAAAGCACATATGGTATGATTCTACTTAAGTTCAAAGAAATGCAAACTAATGATTAGTGACAGAAAGATTACTTGCTCCCGTGGGATGGGGGGGATGAGATGGAGAGGGGGCATGTGAAAAGTTTTTGAGCTGATGGATATTATATAAAATATTTATATAACTTTATATTATAACAATTCATAGTACACTTTAAATATATGCATTTGACTATGTCAGTTATACTTCGATAAAGTTTATAAACTACATATAATAGATTTAATTAAGGGTGTGCAAGACCTCAAGTTGAATGCTAATCCATAATTATTTCAGAATGAAGTGTTTATATAATATAAAAGAAATATGACAAATTAAACTTCATCTAAATTAAACTATATGCCACAAAGAAACGCAATTATAAGGAGTCAGCAGACCAGGAAAATACATTCTCAAAGTAAGTATTTTGTAAAAGATATATATATATATATATATATATATATATATATATAGTGTGTGTGTATGTGTGTGTGTAGAAAAAGAGATTTATTTCAATAAATCTCTCATGACAATGTGGAGGCCGGCAAGTCTGAAATTTGTAGGGCAGGCAGATAGTTGGGAATCTTAGGGAAGAATTTTATGCTACAGTCCCAAGGAAGAATTTCTTCTATCTCAAGAAATTACTAGTGGCCTTTAATTGATTGTATGAAGCTCACTCACATCACCTTATATAGTGAAATCTCCACTGACCATAGACATTAATCACATCTACAAAATACCTGCATAGCAACATCTAGACTAGTGTTTGACCAAACAACTGGGCATCATAGCTGAGTCAAGTTGACATGAAATTAGTCAACACGAGACATACAGAGAGAATATACAAAGAGCTCCTAAAATTCATTAACAGCAACAACAAAAAATGAAACAAAATAAAACAATGAAAGCAGGCAAAAGACTTGTATGGTCTCTTCATAAAGTAAGTATAGACAACATGAACATAAAAATTAAAGTTTGCATACATTGTCATTATATTTTTCTGAATCTTTCAAAAACCGTGAGTTTTTTGTAAGGATAAATATGAATTGAACCTATGACCCAGCTATTCTACCCAAGAAAAATAAAATTATATCTATAATCATCTCTCTCTCTCTATATATATATATATTTATATGTTATGAATATATATTCATATATATATGCATGCTATGAAGCCTGTATGAGAATGTTGATAGTGACTATATTCCTAATAGCCAAATATTAGAAAAAAATCTATATAACCATCAGCAAAAAAAGTGGAATATTATGCCATAAAAAATATGACTCAATAATAAAGTAAATGTGAACAATGTAAGTATTTGATCAGTAGTTACAGGGTAATATAGCTCCAGAAAACACTTTATGTATTTCTGGGGGGAATTCAACAGGAATGCTAAAACCATTCTACTGAAATTTTCTATTGAAAATCTATTCATTGTTTATATAAAACTTTTCTTTTAGGCAGAAAATATTTTATCCTCAGCCACAGACCATTTTGCCTCTTTGAGAAATGATGGGTTACAACCCTATGTTCACTGCAAACATTATTTTATAAGATCGATACATAGAAATAGTTTTTAAATTTTTAAATAAAATATCTCCAGGAAATACACAATATGTAGTAATTAGGTATTAAGAAACCAATTATGCTATTCTGAAATGTAGCAATTGCGTTTGCATATACATTTATTATACCTAAATACTAATATATATTGAAGAATTAAAAATTGATAGTATACTTCTGCCTTGAAGTCTTAGTATTTTTTAAATTAATTATCTATGATCTATTTCAATTTTGTTTTAATTTCATGGTGACTATAGCTTGCATTTTTGTCATTAATTTTATTAGCTGCTTTATTGAAGTAAATACGACATACAATAAAATACATGCATTTAAAGTGTATGATCTGATAAGTTTTAACATAGGAATATAACTGTAAAACATAACCACAAAGAAAACATTAAACATATCATCACCCACAATGTTTCCTTGTCTCATTACAATCCCTCCATCCTGATTCTCCCCATGCCATCCCTATCTTCACGTACCCTCTGATCTGCTTTGTGTCACTATAGATCTGTTTGCATTCTCATGTATATATACAAACAGAACCATAAAAATATGTGCTCTTCTATTGTCTAGTTTCTTTCACACAGTATGATTATTTTAAGATTCCATTCATATTGTACTGTGTACCAATAGTTCATTCATGTTTTACTAAGCAGTATTCCATTATGTGTGCACACATGTGCACACGCACACACATATACATATATCTACAAGCATACATGCATATATATATATATATACAGGATTTTTGGCTTGCTTCCAGTTTTTTCATAATTGTGAATATAGCCTTTATACAAATCTGTGTAGTATATGTATATGGTGTTTTTCCTTTGCAAAACTCTGCTATTTTTTTTCTGTGTAATATATAAGAAGATGGTGATGGTCACCACTGAACATACAATATAAGTAAAAGAGTGTACTTACTGTGCAAAAGCAGCATCAAGAAAAATACCCCCACTAAATTTCTTAATGCAACAATTCCTCTTATATGTCCCGGAATTTTTACTGACATTGTTTCTTAGTTTGTGGCAATACACAATTAACTTGTCTGGTATAGTAAAATGAATGGCTTTGTATTTATTCTTTTTAGGTTGTATTTTCTCATTTCCTCTTCTTTTATTTTTAGGAGAGCAGTTGTAAATTTATGAAAAAATCAAGCAGAAAGTATAGAGTTCCCCTACACCCTACTCCCCTCCTGCCCCGCAAATACGTAGTCTTAGAATTATCATGGCAGAATTATCAGAGTATAAAATGCTGATCAAAGAAAGACTCCTGATAATCTGTATATTCCTCCCTGTAGTCTTCCAGCCTTTAGGACTAGAGCTTCAGAGGGCTAGGGCTGAGTTTATTCATGTTGAGATGAAAAATAAATTGATTTGTGCATCACTGTAAATTCAGTTTCCACTTTGCCCTTGAGAAGCCCGGATTTTTGTGTATTCCCTTTCTTCCAAGTAGGCAGGATACCCACTTGCCAACCCAATGTTTTCAGTCCGGGATACAGTCTCTTAAACAACTTCTCACTGGCTCTTTGCTCTTTTTTCTTAATAATTTCTGCATTATTAGCAAGCTATGCTTGTTTGGTTTAGGTGGAATCTCAGAAGTGTCATTCTGGATTCAGATGCCCTGTATCAGGACCTTGGAAAAAGCCTGCAGATCTTCCCCCTGCCAAAAAGAAGCCACTCCCAGGCCCTGCAGCCATGCTGAACTATCATTCCAAGAGTCTACTGACCCTTCCTTCTAGACCCCAGTTTAAGGCAAAAGGACGGTAACTGGGGGTGGGCCACAGTGGCTCAGCAGGCAAGAATGCTTGCCTGCCATGCTATAGGACCCGGGTTCGATTTCGGGAGGGATCAGGAGGAGCAAAAGCAAAAAAGGTTTGGAATTCAGAGAAAGAGAAAGGACTTTCAATTTCTTCATCTCCTCTTCCAGTTTCTTAATTTGTTCCTTATGGCTGTCCGATTCATTATTTGTTTGTTTCCTGAATGAGATTCTTCCAGAGTTACCAACAATCTATTTTGAGTGGGATTTTTCCTAAAAGTTATCATGAGTATTCCAATTTCTCTATTTCAAAACTGCCTTCTACCAGCCATTGCAAAGCAGGATTTTCATAAGTAGACGCATTCCAAACATGGCAGAATGAAATAAACCACTTAAAAGAGAGATACACTGTTACCTTCAGAAAACACAGTCTGTAATAGTTAAAACCCTCCTGATCTTACAGCAGAGAAAGACGTTTCTGTCTTTTGTGAGAGGCGAGTTTTATTACAGGTGCACATGTAAGAAACTGGAGGAAAGTTTTTTCCAAGACCAGTTGGGAGAGACAAGGGTGATTTGGGATTTTATAACTCCAAACAGACAAAGAAATGGCCAGGATCTATAAGAAAGCAGAAGAAAAAAAGAAAAAGAAAGAAAGAAATTTGAAGAAGAAAAGCTGTTTGGTCAGCAAATTCTGTTGTCTTGTAGGCCCTTCTTTCTGTTGACTATTTAGGTTTTTGATCTTGTCCTTCAAAAGGAGGAAGGTGCTGATATTAGCACATTCCTGCAAGCAGAGCAGGGGAGGATTCTATTACTGTAACAGAAAAGGAACAGGAGAGTAAATTTTTGAGATTAAATCAACAGTAAGCTATTTCAACAAATGCGTTTAGGCTTAGAATTACTTGTCTGCTTGAGTGAAATGATCTCTTTTTTTTTTTGCATGGGCAGGCACCAGGAATTGAATCCAGGTGTCTGGCATGGTGGGTAAGAACACTCACACTGGACCACCATGTCCTGCCCAAAATGATCTCAATAAACTTTTTCTTTTCTAGTTACTGAAGACTGTACTAAACATGTTCCAGCTAAAGGATTGTATTAAATATTTTTCTGAACTTTCTAATACTAGAGAGGAAATTTAAGTATTTGAGAGTAGTAGGAGGGAAAATTTTTTTTAGCAAACTGTCAGGGTTTCTTATCTGATCAAAGATAGACACAAATCATCTAAATATTGTCCAGAAGAATCCCATGCTTCTCAGAAATTGTTGGGTTAGAAAATAAATCAACACCCAAAGGAACACACCAATTCATAAATATAGAATTAGCAAATTTTGTTATTGAGCAAAATAAATACTAAAATTATAAGCAATTGCCTTTAAGTAGCTTCAAAGCTGGAATTTTCAGGTCTATTTATATGTAATTATAATTACACTTGTTACTGAACTTACTACATTTAAGTAACAGGAAATACCCAAATTGAGTCATTAGTTACATTAAGCTGACTTTGACATCCAGTTTTTCCTGATTTATTATCAGGCTTACTCTGACATTGTGCTCATCGTAAGTATTTTTCAGTACCTCCTCTGATGGCTTCTGACTATGTTTCTAGTATATAAGATTTGTCACATGTTTCAACATTCCTCGGTGAAGTTAGATTAAGTTCAGTTTTCCTACAATCAGTCCTCCTTTTGAAATTATTTTAGTTTCAGATATTCCATACATTTTGCATTGTGGTGTTACATTTTCGTGAGCTGTTCTTAATTTTCTCTATAAAGAAGTCCAAAGCAGTATACATGTTAAAGTAACGGCCTTTGAAATGTAATGCTATAGCCTTTGAAAATATTACCTAGACTATTTGGCTAAAGCAGATTTTTGTTTAGCTACGTGTCAGCATTCTTCTTTGTCTTCTAAACACCCTTAAAAATTGTTGGTTTGTTTGAGGTTTGTTTTTCTAATTGCTTTAAAATTGTAGAGTTATTATTTAGTTGTCTTTTTAATTTTCCCTATTTATACTTAATATGTAATCCACATATAAAGCTTCGTAGTCTAAATATTTGATTCAAAAATTTTCTTTTGTGGCTAGATGCATTTCTTGTGAATATCCATCAATTATGTAAGTCATATTATGCTTAAAGGTTAATCCAGATGATATAAAAATAGTCCCATTTTCCCAAATAATGTTTCCAATATAAGACAAACATATACTATGGAGACCCTTATCCACTATCAAAACTCATATTGGGGGGCACATATAGAACTATTAAATGAGTAGTTCTAGTAGGAAGAGGGTGTAGTTTGTTCCAAATTATGAGGAATACCCATCCAAATGGCCATTTCTTGCATTTGTCAATGCCCATAGTAACATTTGAATTACAGTCAAGTAAACCTCCTTGAATGACATGCACCCATCTAAAACATATTCATTCCTCATCCTTTGTTTGTCCTTTAATTAAATCTGGGGCAATTTGAGTTGAGTATAAGTTTATTAACATTTTTATATCATGGGAATTTGCAATTCCATTCTCTAACTATATTTTGCTTAATATGGCATTTAACAAGTGAATAGTTAAGCTCTATCTACCTGTAAACATTTTCCATGATTTTAAAGCCCATTGTGAACAAATAGAACTGAATCAGTTCATATTAGCAGTGGTAATATTAAGAGATCCATTGCCAAGTATCCATTCTGATGAAGTCTCATTTACCTATTATTTTTTTCTTTCATTGCTCATGCATTGGTATAAAGTCTAAGAAACTATTGTCAAGGTCCTGAAGATTTTTCTTCTAGGAATTTTGTAGTTATAGTTCTTATATTTAGGTCTTTGATATACTCCTTTTAATTGTCCTATGGTCCTTAATTTGGGAACCAGAGATTGCCAGGCACTAAATTATGGGGTGATATATTTGAGAACTTTGGAAAGAAACAACTCCATTTTGTTAACTGACATATTGTTTCCTGTTTTATCAACTTCAGTCTTTTAAACCAGACCCAAATGGCTAAAAGTAACAGAGAATAAAGTACTGTGGTAATGCTTGGAGATTTTGTAATTATATTAAGCTTGATTTGTTAAGAATCCTTCCCAATTATTATATTCATTAACACAGTGGGTGACGATATTTAAATTGTATTTTTAATACATCGGTAGCATTGATCTCAGATACGAAATTTTCCTTTCTTCTAAAGTTAAACCACTTTATTGATGAGTCTGAAGCATTAGAGGCAAAGGGAGGTTTCTTGGACCTTTATCTCATATTTAGGATAATTTGTAGCTTAGATGTTCAAAAGACAGAGGAACAATGCTATAAGCTCCACATTAAAATAATATGAAATAAAACAAGTGGCCAAATTATACTTGCCAGGATAATTTAAAAGTTAATATAATGTTCCATCTTTTTTCTTCAGCTTGCGTATTTAAGTTCTTGTGTACAAAATATAACCTCAAAGTTCTTATAGGAAGCTATAGTCCGTTTAGTGTCAAATATGCCATTTTATATGTGAAGCTTGTGTCTATCTGGGTTTCTCCTTTACAGTAATATCAATGTGAGTTACCATAAATACCTGGTAAGATCTTTCCAAGTGCAGCAACATTCATTCTGTTGGAAGGCTTTGATGTAGATTTGGTTTCCTAGTCAATATTGGTGACATAAATCTTCTGGTATTTTTTTTTTTTTTTTAGCAACTGGCCACTAGGTTGAAATAAGCCCAGGAAAACAAGAAAATATTTTAATTATTTTATCTGATTATAACTATTTTCCATTTTATCAGGTAAGGAGGTAGAGGAAGTTGGCTATGTGATAAAATAGTGGTTAGGTTTCTAGGCCACCATTAGGCCAGTGATTTGGCATAATTCAGCTAGAGAAGTTTTATAATATAGTGATTCATTTCACTTGTACAGAAGAATAAGCAGTACAGTTAAGTTATTGATACTCATAAGGTAATACAGAGCTCCTGAATTACTATAGAAATGGAATGACTTCCTTTATTGGAATCTAGATGCTCAGTAATTTCCAAGGGTTGGATGATATAATTCACTAAGGCGTTGATTACCATTTGAGCTTCTGCTTCTGACCATCCAAACTTCATAAATACCTTTTCTAGACAGTATTTCTTACCCTCCAATGGTGGAGCTTTACAAATTCCCCATTTGCCACTAGGTCCCAGGTAATGTTGTCTTTAGTTGGCTTCATTCTCTTAACTTACGTTTTCCTCCTAAGGAAGTTTTCTGACAAAAAGTATTCCTTTGTATTTTTTTCATGAATGATTTTCTCTTTATTATAAATGTGGGTAATATTCCAAGATACTGAATGTTCTATTCTTTTTGTTTGAAGTTGATTTGGGTGGCATGAAAAAGCTATCCAAGCATACAGCAATTGTGACACACAAATAATCCCCCCAGATAATTCCCCAATTGCTGTGGTGTTATTAACTCCCCTTGATTTCCTATTTTCTAATTCTTGGGAAGTCACATATTTCTGAAACTATTAGTGGTAATTCCTTCATAAAAATAATGGAGATTCTACTTCTCCAGTCCAAAAACTTAATAGCACTTTTCATAGATTGGTCAGCAAATTAATTTTCTTTAGATATTGCATTTTGTCTGGTGTGAGCTCTATAATAAATTACAGAAATCTATCGGCAAGTTAGCAATAACTCTAAAACATCAGAAATGATTTCCCATATAATATTTTAATTCTCACCAATGTTATAAATCCTCTATTCTTTCAAATTTGGCCCATAACATGATTGGTCCCAAGCACATATTTACTATAAGTATGGATATTCACTTTAACACTGCTAGCTAATTTAACAGACTGCATAACAGCCGTGAATTCCACAGCTTGGACAGACTCATGCTTGGGAAAATCTGTGCCTCTAGCACCTCGTGAGAACTACCACATAATGTGCTTTGATATTTTCCTGCACTTCTCTTGCACAAGTTTCACTAGCGAATAGTATGAAGTCAGCATTCAGAAGAGGTAAAAGGTGGAGTATTGTCTTCCATGACTGTGAGGCTGTCATGTTCACGTTTTTCTCTGGGTTCTGGCAACAGAATAGCTGGGTTCAAAAGATTGCAACCACCCAATAATATCAGGATTAGATAGTGAGGCTTATTCATAGGTAGTCTAGCAGCATAGTGAAAAGTGTGGTTTATGAACTCGTAAAATTTCAGTAACAGCATAGGTACATATAAATAAGTTAAATGTCCCAAATTTAAAGCCTGAGCCATTTCAGTCAGAAGAGTGATTGCACATCCTGGCATCCCCACTACAACAAAATTCAATAACAGAAAAACGAGCAATAGACCTATAATCAGGGCCTCTTTTTTGAGTAAGCACACCACTGAGAACTCCCTTCATCTCATGACAGAACACGTGGAATGCTTTAACAAAGTTAGGAATGCTTAATCCAGATGGGGAAACATGGCTACTTTAAGGGTTAGAAATATATAGATATATATATGTATTTTTTTTTTACATGGGCAGGCAATGGGAATCGAACTTATGTCTCCAGCATGGCAGAGGAGAACTCTGCCTGCTGAGCCACTGTGGCCTGCCCAAGGGTTAGAAATATTTTTGCAGTTTCTGTTGTCCACAATAAAAGTTCTGATGATTCTGGTGATGTATCATGTAACATGTCAGTGAGAGCTTAAACTTTACAAAAAAGACATGACCCATTGCTTGCAATACCTACCAAAAACTGGTGAGGATTTTTTGCTTGTTTGTCTTCATGGTAGGTTATCTTATTTTTAAAATTGGTTGACATCAGTGCAGAGATAAGTTTTGTTGATAGACTGAAAACAAATATTACAAATACTTGACTTCAGTTTGACAATATTGTAATTTACCAAAACCAAATTATCATCTTTACAAGATTTAAGATGTTAGCCCTTATAAATAATTCATCCACATACTGCACCAGTGTGGATCCCAGATGTAGGGGGAAATTCTGTATGTTGTCTTGTAAATGCTGAGAAAATATAGCAGATGAATCTCTGAGTCCTGGAGGAACCCATTGCCAAAAATATTGATAGCCACCATAGGTAAATAAAAAAAGGATCCCTGAATTCTTGTCAAACATATGGAAGAAAAAGCTGAACTTAAGATTATTACAGACAATCATTTATTTGACGTGGATACAGAAGTTAAAATACCAACAGCATCAGATACTACAGGTGTCAGAGGAATAGCAAACATATTTATTTCTCTAAGATCTTATATAAATCTATAAACAGGTCAAGACTTGTTGACCTTAACTACCAAATTTCCTTTTCTTTCTCATAGGTGACATGGGAGTATTAGAAAACAAATGTAACTTTATTATGCTCTGATTTTTTCCCTCTCTCATTTCAGGCTCTATTCTGTGTCTTTGAATTAGAAAAAGGATGTTGTTTTACACACGGCCATGACTTTTCTTAGTTGTAAGCAATGCTTATGAGATTGATACATTTCATTAAACTAGTACCATTTGTTCATAGGGTTTATAAAAATGGTTCTATTTCCTGTAAGTCAGGGCACTTTTTCAACATAAAGTAAGATTACCACTCACCCTTGTCCCTTTTGTTTAGAAAGGCACATTTACCAGTTTAGGTACTTTGCCTCCCAGGAACTCAAAGCGTACTCCACCCAAAGTACAGAATATGGTAACCCTTAGTTTACACAAAAGGTCTTTTACCAATAGAGTTAATAGGCACATTGGGAGGCAAAAGCCAGTCTATTTATTTTACTAAGAACCTACTGACATAGAACTTCAGAAGAGGTGGAAGGCTGTTCAGGTATACACACAACTTGGATGCCTTTCTGGGTCAGGATAAAATGAGGAAAGCCACTAGAAATTGCAGACTATACAGCTCCAGTATCCACAAGAAAAGGCAGGAAAAGATTGTTAAGGAAAACAAAACAAAACAGAACCATAATGACCTCCCATTCTTTCACAATGTTCTCTATTATTTCCAGTTTGCTCATGAGTTTGCTCAATTTGCACATTAGTTCCTGTTTCAGTCTCTGGAAATAACATCTCCTACATGAGCTGGTAAAGTTTCATATTTTGATGACATCTCTTGCATCCTTCTCAATCTCTTCAGACAGTCCATTTGCCAAATCTTAGCTTCTTAAAAAAGTGACATATTAACGTCTCGTTATGGGAAAGTTATCTTACCTGCCAGATAAGGATGTGCTTTCTTTGTGATTAATTCTAAGTAGGAAAATTAACAAGGTAGTCTTAATTTACTTTTTGTTTTAGTTTTTCTTCATGGTTCCCCAAAACTGCTACCACCAATACCTGAGAAACTTGCCACCCAACTACTTTTCCTCTTTCTTTTACTTGAATTCCTGACACCAAAGCTGCCACAAAGGTGGAAAGGACCAAGAATCTATTCTGATCTGCCCCTAGATCCATTCTATAAATTTAGAAAATGGCTCAGTGAAATGCTCATAGAAACCAACAGACAATTCATGCAGCTTCTGCATGTAGCATTGGAGCTTTTCCTTGCTCAGCTCCTGCAAAAAGGCTTCCAGGATTGCTGTTGGCAATTTCTCATGGTGGACTCTCAAGGCATGAATTGCAGCCTGAGTTGTTGGAGAGGTGGATAGTCAACTTCCTGAGGTCAAAACACTCCCTGATGAGGGGATTATCATTTTATCTCCATCATTCCTGCCTCATTTTTAGTTGAATGAAGTCAGCCAGGGGCATCACTTCACACAGCAGCCAGCATTTATACAAATGTGGAAACAGTGTGTTTCCTGTGTATGGAGTGTATTGAGGTTCTTAGATCTGGGTTTGTTTCCATTTAATGTTGGAAATTTGTCAAACATTATTATTATTAAAGTTTATTTTTCTGTATTCTACCTTTCTTTTTCCTTTCACAGGGAATACAGTTATATTACTTCTGTCTGAGGTTTTCCAATAATTCACTCATGTACTCTTCTTTTTTTATTTTAATCATTTTATCTTTGTGTTCTAAGTAGGAAGATTTCAATTGTTTTATCTTTTACTTAGCAAAACTTTTGCAATGCCTAATGTGCCATTCTCTTCATTACCTTTATCTTTCATCTCATCCACATTAGGTTTCATTTCTAGAATCTCAAATATGGGTAACCAGAACTTTAAAGTTACTGAGAAATGTTGAAGAGTGTAACAAACCACATGTGCTAGATACACTGTCATGGGCAACCAGAAAAGGTGCTAGTCAAGAATTATGAAGAACAAAACATCAAAGCAAGCCTGACAAAAAGTATGAAAACCAGGCTGTCAGAATAAGCTCAGTATAACTACTGGTGCACCTTGAATATTTGCTTACTCTTTGCTAATACTAGGATGATATATAGCAACTATAGCTTTAACTCCCTATACACAAAGCTGAGAATCTGTAAAATTTTGTTCTCACTTGCACACTGGCTGCACACATTCAGAGTATGATCTTTGCTCACTAAGATAATCAGCTAATTCTGTGTTATGAATCGGCATGTTCTCTTGGGTCTTGATTAATGCTTTAACTAGAAGGTGTGTTACAAGCATAGATTTCTTAAGTGGACCCTTTGCTGTGCAAACTTGCTGGCCAGTATTTATCAAGTAAGAGAGCATGCTGGTTTGGTAAATAAAAATAAAAATAAAAACACTTCCTTCAATTTCAGTTCAGTGCAGTTGGGTTCTTGGGGTAAATTCGAAATCTCATTGCAAATTTTGAATTGTTATTGAACAAATTGGGCAATAGAGTCTCAACATTCCCATCTGGTTTGCATTGGCGTTAATGATGAAAACTTTTTGAAGTCCAGAGTGTTACTCACAAGCCCTTTTGTTAAGAGGTTTATCTTACTCTGTCGTGTTTGCAATGCCGTGTTATGAAAATCCTGCTTTGCAACAGCTAAAGGAAGACTGTTTCGAAGTAGACAATTTTTTAAAATTTCTTTAATTTTTATCTTTTTATTATAGAAGATGTAGGTTTACAGAAAAATCATGCAGAAAATACAGAATTCCCATAATCCCCCCAGTTTCCTCTATTATTAACATTTTGCATTACAGTGGCCCTTAATTACACTTGATGATAAAATATAATTAAATTACACTACAATATTATTACATTATACAGTACACACATGCAACATTTATGCAAAATTTATTCTATTATGTAATATATGCTTACATGTATTGTAAAAATAATTATGGCATATTTGTATTTGTATATAAACTTATAAGGAGTTTTGAAAAAGCATCGATCACTCAAATATATTAATGGTATCTCTGAGATGAATATTACTCAGGGAATAAACAAAAGATCAAATTGTAAAGAAACAGGAAGAAAAACATACCTAGGCATATTATCTAACGTTCAAGAAAAAATTAAGGAAAGAGAGCATCCTAAATGTTATAGAAAAGAAAACAGCATTCAAAATAAAAGCAAGGGGTGATGCGGTGGTGGTTCAGTGGCAGAATTCTTGCTTGCCATGCCAGAGATTCTGGTTCAATTCCTGGGGCCTGCCCATGCAAAATAAATACATAAAATAAAAGCAGGGGTTTCCCGGATCATGCACCCCCCAAAATAAATAAGTAAATAAATGCAGGGCTTGCATTTATTTATATCCTGAAAAAGTTTCCTCTGAGAATCAGCTAATAAAAGGATAATTCCCACTTGCTTAAGACTCTGGATGACAGTAGAGACTGGAAAAGAATGCCACAAACACTGACTCAAAGGAAAAGAAGAATATCAGATAGAAAATTTCTGCCCCAGAACTACCAGTCTGGAACCCTCCCCCTTATACCCTCCCACTCAGCTTGGGAGTTATGCAGAAGCAGCATGGCCCGTGTCCTTCCCTCTGTGCGGGCAGACTACAGAGGCACTCACAGCAAAGTTAGAAAACCCCACATATTCAGCCACAAGGACCCAAGTCCTCAAAGATTTAGGATATAACAAAAGCATCTCATAGTGCTGCATACAAAAGAGCCACTGGGGTGGGGGGTGCAGGCCCTGATGAAGAGAGAGACCATGATAAAACTTTTGACAAGAGGTGCCAACAGTTCTCAATCCAGTTTTGATTGGCTGGGAGACCTAAATGTGAAACAGACATTTCTGAAGTGACCCACCTTTCTGATTGACTCCATCTGGCTCCTCAGGATAAGATACCCTGATAGGGAAGAAACTGGTGGCAGGAATGCTTCATGAAAATAAAAAGTAGGGGCCAGGTGCTGTATTAAGACTGAACTGCTGTAAGACAGCATGGGTCCCAGAACTGAAAAAGTGTAAGGAAAAGGAGGTACTGAGTGAGGGAGTGCATTGTAACAGATAATAAGAGCCAGGAAGAAAATTCTGCATAAAAGCAAACAGAACAGATCAAGAATCCTGGAAAAGAAACAGAGGAAAAGAAGTTTTCACCTCGAATTTAAACAATTTCACAAAAAATACAGTCTTTAAAATTGTACTGCACATTCAGGGTAAGAATCAGATGAAGAAGAGCTGAGAAAATTTGAGCAGTTAAACACAGACTACCATAAAGTCTAGGATAAGTTGGATGAAGCACCAAAGAAGAGCCTTAACCCAAAGCCAGTAGACAATAAAACTGAAAGCAAGAGGAAAAAAAGGGACCTTCAGAGTTAGCTCATCAAGATAATCAGACATACAGACTTCAGCAAAAATTTATAAGCCATACTAAGAACCAAAAAGTTATGGCTCGGACAATGTATAAAATGAAACATAGCAAAAATTATGATACTGAAAGGCACAATAGTAGAGATTAAAAATACACTACAGGCATACAACAGCAGATTTGAATAGGCAGAAAAAGAACCAGTGAATTAGAAGAAGGGACTATCAAAATCATTTAGTCAGAAGAACAAATAGAAAAAAGAATTGAAAAAATTGAGCACTGTCTCAGAGATTTGAGGATAACCCAAAGCACCTAAACATATAACTAATGGGTATTCTAGAAGGAGAAAAGAAGGGAAAAGGAGCAGAAAGAATATTTGAAGACATAATGGCCAAAAATTTCACAAATCTTATGAATGATATGAAAATATACGTGTCCAATAAACCCAACATACTCCAAACAGAATAATTCCTAATAGATGTATTCTGAGATACATACTAATCACAATACCAAATGCCAAAGATAAAAAAAAAATTCTGTAAGCAGGAAGAGAAAAGCAATTTGTTACATAAAAGGAGCCTCAATAAAACGAAGTATCAATTACTCATCAGAAACTGTGGAGGTGAGAAGGCAGTGTAATGATATATTTAAGATACTAAAATATGAAAGTAGAATAAAGAGCTCACTATTAGACTGTATGATAAGAAATATTAAAAGAAATCCAAAATTTGAAGACAAATTATTAAAATGAAACCTGGATCTAGATAATTAAAATGTATTGGCAGAGCTCCATGAAGGACTGGATAAAAAATATGGAACTATTAAACTTTCCCACCTGGGAAACCCTGGATACTCTCCCAAACAATAAAACTCCTAAGCTGATATGCCAAGCCCTTGATCTTGAGGCTTACTCCTATGAAACTTTCTGTAGCCAAGAACCTACCTATAATTGTGTTGCGTTACTTCCAGAAGATCTGTTTTGCTGCTCAGACTGGCTTCTCTCTATATAAGTCCAGATCTGCAAGTAAAATCATTTTGTGAGACATGACTTCCAGGAGTGTGAGTCTCCCTGGCAACATGGGACATGACTCCCAGGGATGAACCTGGCCCCAGAACCATGGGATCAAACAATGCCTTCCTGGCTAAAAACGGGGAAAGACATGTAACAAAATAAGGCATCAGTAGCTAAGACAGTTGAAATAGAGTTGAGAAGCTATTCTAAAGGCTACTCTTATGCAGGCTTTGGCTAAGTATTGGTCATTGTCATGGTTTGCCAAACCCCACCCAAGATCATTCATGTTAACCCTAAAGAATACCCAAGGCTCTATCCGAGATCCTACAAAAGTTGCATAAACTAAGTTTACTTTTCAGAAACCTAAAACCTTTGTGTGATTCCTGGGCCAAATAAATTCTGAAACTCAAAGGCTCCAGTCTCTCCAAAAACATCAACCAGTTCCATCCCCCATCCCATATTGTCAATACCCCTTTTCAAATGAAAAAGTTAGAATGGGCATTACCCAAATAACTTTAAAGATTTGGAGACATATCAAAGGAGAAGAAGGAGTTAAAACAGAGAAGTTAGGATTCAATGAGCAGGACTAGTGAATCTTTATATTGATATTTCTGTTGGTCTCTAGTGTCTTGGAGCAGCTAGTAGGATAAACCTGAAATTGTGGAACTGTAACCCATACCAAACACTGAAATTTGTTCCATAACTACTTGTTAGATGTACTTTGAAATTTATTGCTTTTTTGCATATGTTATATTTCAAAATAAAAAAAAAAAGAATCCTGGATCTATAAGAAGGAAAAAAAGAACATTTGAAATGGTAACATATTGAAGAATATAAAACATTTTTCTCTGTATTTGATTTTAAAATATAAATAGTGTTTAGATGAAAAGATTTAAAAATGTATCATATAGTTAATAAACTGCACAGAATTATAAAACCACAATAGCAGAAAGGCTCAAAAGGGAAAAATGGAAGTATACAGTATTTATACAATATGTGAAGTAGTTGATTGTCACACAAAGATAGACTTTTAGAATTTAAAGGGTGTGTTTTAAAGCCTAAAGCAATAACAAAAACAACACCAACATTTATAACTTATCATCCAAAAAAACCATAAAATGAAATACACACAAAAATACTAATTTTAAAGAAGAAATAAAAAAGGAAAAATGCAATCAAGCACAATGGGACTAATGTAATATATCATATAAATAGAACAAAAAATTTAAATCACATCTCCATAGATACAGAAAATGCATTTGACAAAATACAGCATTTTATGATAGAAACACAAACTCAGAATAGAAAGAAGCTTCCTCAATCTGATAATGTTAGCAATGAAAACCCATGATTTACACCATACTCAATAGTGAAAAATTGGATGTATTCTTCTAAAATCAGGAAAGAAACAAGAATGTCCACTCACAACTATTCAGCATTGTACTAGAGGGTCTAGCTAAGGAGATTAGAAAAACAAAGAAACAAGAGATAGAAAAACAAGAAGTATAACCGCAGCTATTTGTAGATAACATGATCCTGTATGTAGAAAGCCATAAGGCATCTACTAAAAAAAAAATGTTCTAAGGTGCCAAGAACAATCATCCAGAACTTTCCCTCTTACAAGTATTTTATTATGAATATTTGTCCCTTATCTGTATTGTCACATCCCATAAGGGGCAACCTGTGCCCTCTTTATCATTGGAAAAAGTCACTAGTAACTTTACAGCTAATCAGATTAAGAATCAATTCCAATGTCTCAGAACCACTTCAGAAAATTCATCCTTAAGATTCTGTTTCTCAAGAACCACTCTTGGTACCAAAATCTGTATCAGTAAGAGTTCTCTAGAGAAATTAAAACTATTGAAATAATTTGTCTAAGTTTAGGAAATGATTTATAATAAATAGACAACAGTAGACGTACCTACAGCATAGAAAAATTTTGGTGACTCCAAGGCACAGTTTCTAATATCCCCCACTTTGTACCTAGATGCACAAGGTCACAAGACACAAAACATGTTGGGTGCAGACCACCTCCAGCTCAGGGAAATGATAAACTCTGGGGTCCTTGAGTTTTTATATTTCCTCAGAAGTATGCAAAAATGCTCTTCTAGTGTAGCTATATCACTGATTATCAATTACTTTTTCAAGAAGCAATCAAAAATGGAGTAAACATTCTAATGGGACAGAACATTGTCTTAGAGCTGCCCTAAAAATCCATTAAATTAGTGTTGAATGAATGATTCAGTCAAAAGCCTTTCTGAAGCTAGGTGAATGGTTATAGAAGAACTGTTAACATTTTCCTTCCAGATATCTTACCAAACATTTAACTATTATATTATTCCTTCTACATGTACTCATTCACATTTCACTATGCCACTATGAACAGCCTGCATTTTTGTCCTGTTCATAGAATGAAGAGGACAAAAGTCTAAAGCAAAGGATAAATGGTGATGGTTGAGATGAGAATGGGAGATAAATATGAGTGCTTTTTTCCTGAGTTCCATATTATTATGACTTCATGGATTTCTACATTAATTTCTTTGAAAATAATTCCCTAAACAGACATTTTTTTTAGCATTTTATGACTAGAAATTGGTGCTCAGTATTCCTCATTTTAGGAGTATGCAAATCATCTGGGGGAATATCAGTGATACAGCACACACCAGACTTGACCAGGGGAGTGGTTGAGATCCCATGCAGAACTGTAAGTTCCCCAACCCACAGAGCCTGGTGCCCTGCCCCCAAGGGCACAGCAAGTTGGTTCCCCAAGGAGAAAGGAAATAGACTTTACTAGCAGCAAGGGCTTAGCTTGGCCAAACTTCAAATGTGGAATTAATTAACAAATTTTGACCTCTGAAAAAAGGCCTCCAGCACAGATAAACCTCGAATAAACACTAAAGGAATTAGGAGTTTTTACCCAGGCAGGAAGGGGGTAGGGTTGATGGAGAAAACAAAACAAAACAAAACAAAACCAGAGGCTTTTGGATTTGGACAGCACAGAATAGTGGAAAAGTGCTGGGCCCCAAGAAAAGGGGACACCTAGAGCCTAGGGAAATATAGACCCTGGAGATACATAGAGCCACTTACCAACTCAAACTCTTGATTGACAAACCAGAGGGGCAGGGGTCCAGCTCTGAAAAGGCTTATGTTTGCTTTTTTTTTTTTTTTTTAACTCCTTAAACAGATCAATAGATAGAACTGAAAGCACTCTCAGGCTCCAGCACTGCTCTAGGCAAGGGCAAAATTAAGCTTGTCTGAGAGGCAAAGCAACTTGTTAGATGAAAGAAGATAATTCCCTAAAGAGTGTGTCTTTCCCAAGAAAAAGGGATAGGACCCAGCTCACACAGAATCCCTTCTGCAAATAATTCAGTCCCAGGGATTGGAAAACAGAAACAATCAAAACCATCCTATTACCCCATTTTTGTGTCAGTCAGGACCATGGCAGGAAGAGTCTGCTGAAATTAAATGCACAACATCACTTTAAGCTGGTTGGAAGCTGCCAGAAGACAAGCATCCCACATGCTGAGAAGGAGAGCAAAAGCACAGAATCTAGAGGTTTCTTAGTAATTCTGTCAACCTACTGGGTCTCACCGTTAGGGAAAACTGATGCTGGTTACTCCTTCCTCTTGAGACACGGGCCTGTCTGGTCAGGGAAAATCTGACTGTGGTCAATAATATATAAGGAAACCCTCCTCAGAAAAAGAAAAACAAAAAGAGGCTCTATATAGGCAGGCCAAGAAATAGAAAAATAATAACTGAAATATTCTGATCAGCTAAACAGAACTTATGCTAGAGGTCTAGAATAGGTTGAACAAAATGTCAAAGAACAGATAGAGAACAAAGACATCCAGCAAGGAAACCTTAGGTAAAAGAGTAGAAACAACCTCCAGAATAAACTAATTAAGGAAATCAAATGCCTAGATGCCAGGAAAAAAATAACCAGTCATACTAGGAAAATTGAAGTTATGGCCCAGTCAAAGGAACAAACCAACACTTTACATATGATATAGGAGTTGAAACAGCTAATTCAGGATGTTTGAACAGACTTGTAAAATTCCATTGAAATGACATCAATAAGTTCAGGTAGGCTATAAAGAAGACAATGGGAGAACAAAAAGAACTTGAAAGTTTGAAAAACCAAATAACAGAACTTCTGGGAATGAAAGGCACAATAGAAAAAATTTAAAAATGAATGGAAACCTACAAGAAGAGATTTGAAGGGACAGAAGTAAGGATTAGTGAACAGGAGTACTGGACATCTGACATATGTGACAAAAGAAAATATAGGGAAAAAGAATGGAAAAATATGAGCAGGGTTTTAGGGAATTGGATGACAGCATAAAGCACTCAAATATATGTGTGGTGGGAGTCTCAGAAGGAGAAGAGAAAGGAAAAGGAAGAGAGACTAATGGAGGAAATAATCAATGAAAATTTCTCATCTCTTATGAAAGACATACAATTGCAGATCCAAGAAGTGCAGTATACCCCAAACAAAATTGATCCAAATAGACATATTCCAAAACATTTACTAATCAGATTGTCAAATGTCAAAGACAAAGAGATAGTTCTGAAAACAACAAGAGAAAAGCAATCCATCATATGCAAGGGAAGCCCAATAATACTATGTGTGGATTTCTCAGCAGAAATAGATGAGAAGGCAGTGGTACAATACATTTAATATTCTAAAAGAGAAAAACTGTCAACCAAGAATTCTATACTCAGCAATATTGTCCTTCAAAAGTGAGGGGGTGATTAAAATATTTTCAGGCAATCACTAAGAGAATTTGTGACTAAGAGACTGGCTCTGCAAGAAATAGTAGAGGGAGAACTACAGGCAGATAGGAAAATGCAGTAGATGTCTGGAGAAGAAGGGAGAAATGAAGATTATCAGTAAAGGTAAAAAGAGAAAAAATATTAGATATGACATATAAAATCCCAAAGATAAAATATTGAAGAAAGTGTTACCTTTACAGTAACAACATTAAATATTAATGGGTTAAATGTCCCAATCAAAGGATACAGACCAGCAGAATAGATTTAAAACAGACTCATCTATATGCTGTCTATAGGAGACTCACTTTGGGCTCAAGGAAGAAGATAGGTTGAAAGTGAAGGTTAGGAATAGATATTACATGCCAACAACAATCACAAAAGAGCAGAAGTAGCTATACTAATACCCAACAAGTTAGAGGCTAAACCTAAAACAATTAAAAGAGACAAAGAAGGACTTTATGTATTAATAAAAAGGAGCAATTCAACAAGAAGACATAACAATCATAAATATTTATTCACTGAGCCAGAGTGCTCCAAAATACATGAAGCAAACACTGACAACACTGAAGGGAGAAGAAGACGCCTCTATCATAATAGTTGGAGACTTCAATTCCTGGATAGATGGATAGAACACCTAGACAGAGGATCAATAAGGAAACAGAGAATTTGAATAATACAGTAAGTGAACTAGACTTAACAGGCATTTACAAACATTGCACCCTTCAACAGCAGGATACATAATTTTCTCAAGTGATTAAGCATCATTCTTAAGAATAGACCATATGCTGGGCCATAAAGCAAGTCTCAATAAATTTAAAAGGACTGAAATTATATGAAACACTTTCTCAGATCATAATGGAATGAGCTTGGAAATCAGTAACAGACAAAGGACAAGAAAATTCACAAATATATGGAAGCTAAACAACACACTCTTAAACAACCTGTGGGTCAAGGAAGAAATTACAAGAGATATCAGTAAATATCTAAAGCCAAAAGAAAATGAAAATACAATATATCAAAAATTATGGAATGCAGCAAAAGCAGTACAGAGGGTGAAATTTATTGCCTTAAATGACAATATGAAAAAAGAAGAAAGGGCAAAATGAGAAATTAACCATTTGCTTGGAAGAACTAGAGAAAGAACAGCAAGCTAACCCCAAAGCTAACAAAAGGAAAAAAAATAATGAAGCTTAGAGCAGAAATAAATGAAATTGAAAACAATAGAGAAAATAAAAAAAAAAACAGAAGATGGTTCTTTGAGAAAATCAATAAAATCAACAAACCCTTAGCTAGGTTGACAAAAAAACAAAAGGAAAAAGGAGGCAAAAAAAAAAAAAAATCAGATGTGGAAGAGGAGACATGACCAATGGCCCTGCAGAAATAAAGGAGGTAACAAGAGAATACTATGAGCAACTATATGCTAATAAAGCAGACAATTTAAATGAAATAGGCAACTTCCTAGAAAGGCATGAGCATTGACTTGAGAAGAAATAGACAACTTCAACAAAACAATCACAAATAAAGAGATTGAATCATTCATTAAGAATCTCCCCCCAAAATAAAAGTCCATGACCAGATGTCTTCACATGTCAATTCTACCATACATTTAAGAAAGAATTAGTATCAATCCTGCTCAAACTCTTTAAAAAATTGAAAAATAGAGTTATATTAATATAACTCTAATAACTAAAGTCAGAAAAAGATACTACAAGAAAAGAAAACTACAGACCAATGTCCTTAAAGAATATAGATGCAAAAATCTTCAGCAAAATACTTGCAAATCATATCCGGCATTAAATAATTCTATATCATGACCGAGTAGCATTTATTCTAAGTAAGCAAAGCTGATTCAACTTCAGAAAGTCAATTAATGTAATATGCCATATCAACAAATCAAAGTGGAAAAGCCACATGACAATCTCAATTGACGCAGAAAAGACATTTGACAAAATTCAACATCCTTTCTTGATGAAAACGCCAAAGGATAGGGATAGAATATGATATGATAAAAGGGATATATGAAAAACCCACAGCTAATATCATCCTCAATGGGGAAAGACTGAAAGCTTTCCCTCTATGATCAGGAACAAATCAAAGATGTCCACTGTCACCAATGCTATTCAACATTGTGCTGGAAGTTCTAGCCAGCACGTATAGAAGATAAAGAAATAACAGGAATTCAAATTGGAAAGTAGGAAGTAAAACTCTCACTGTTTGCACATGGCATGATACCGTATGTTGAAAATCCTGAAAAATCTACAGCAAAGCTATTAGAGATAATAAATGAGTACAGCAAAGTGTCAGGGTTCAAGATCAATGCCCAAAAATCAGTAGTGTTTCTATACTGTGGTAAACAACAACTTAGGAAGACATCAAGAAAAAATTTCTATTTACAATGGCAAGCAAAATGACAAAATATTTAAGAATAATTTTAACTAAGGATACAAAAGACCTATACACAGAAAACTAAAAGAAATAGCTAAACAAAACCATGGAAGACCTAAGTAAATAGAGGGGCTGTGCTGGTTTGAAAGGATGTATGTCCCCTAGGAAAGCCATTTTGAATCAAAATCCCATTTCATAAAAGTAGTATAATCCCTATTCAATACTGTATGTTTGAAACAGCAATCAGATCATTTCCCTGGATGATGTGATTTAATCAAAAGTGGTTGTTAAGCTAACAACCACTTGTTAGATGACAACATGTCTCCACCCATTCAAGTCAGTCTTGATTAGTTTCTGAAGTCCTACAAAAGAGGAGACATTTTGGAGAAAGATAAAGATTTGGAAAGAGCAGAGAATGCTACAGCACCATGAATCAGAGAGTTCACGAGCCAGTAACCTCTGGAGATGAAGAAGGAAAATGCCTCCCGGGGAGTTTCATGAAACCAGAAGCCAGGAGAGAAGAAGCTTGCAGATGATGCCTTCTTTGCCATGTGTCCTTCCAGATGAGAGAGGAACCTTGACTGTGTTTACCATGTGCCTTTCCAGATGAGAGAGAAGCTCTGACTGTGCTAGCCATGTGCCCTTTCACTTAAGAGAGAAGCTCTGAACTTCATTGAACCAAGGTATCTTTCCCTGGATGCCTTAGATTGGACGTTTCTGTAGACTTGTTTTAGTTGGGACATTTTCTCAGCCTTAGAAATGTAAACTAGAAACTTATTAAATTCCCCATTTTAAAAGTCATTCTGTTTCTAGTATATTACATTCCAGCAGCTAGCAAACTAGAACAGGGGCATACTGTGTTCATGGATTGGAAGACTAAATATAGTTAAGATGTCAATTCTCCCCAAAATGATTTATAGATAAAATGCAATATCAATTAAAATCCCAACAACTTACTTTGCAGAAATAGAAAAAAACAATAACCAAATTTATTTCAAGGGCAGGGTGCTTCAAACAGTTAAAAATATCTTGAGAAAAAAAATGAAATGGGAGGTCTCACACTACCTGATTTTAAATCATATTATGAAGCTCCAATGGTCAAAACTACATGCTACTGTCATAAAGACAGATATACTGACCAATTGAAAGGAGTTCACTGTTCAGAAATAGACCCTATAGTATATGGACAACTGACCTTTGATAAGGTGGTCAAGTCATCGTATCTGGAATGGAAGAATCTCTTCAATAAATGATGTTTGGAGAACTGGATATCAATATGCAAAAGAATGAAAGAGGATTCATATCTTACACTCTATACAAAAATCAACTCAAAATGGATCAATGATCTAGACATTAAAGCTAAAACCATAGAACTTTTAGAAGAAATACAGGGGGATATCTTATAAATTTTGTAATAGAAGTGGGTTCCTAGACCTTACACCCAAAGCATGTACATTGAAAAGAATAAATAGATAGACGGGAATGACTCAAAATTAAGTACATATATGCATCAAAGAACTCTGTCAGGGAAGTAAAAAGGAGGGCTATGCAATGGGAGACGGTATTTGGAAACCACATATCAGTTAAGTTTATCATGCATTGGAATGGCTAGAGGGAAGTACCTGAAACTGTTGACCTGTATTCCAGTAGCCTTGATTCTTGAAGGTGATTGTATAGTAATACAGCTTTTACAGTGTGACTGTGGGATTGTGAAAACCTTGTGTTTGATATTCCTTTTATCCAGGGTATGGACAGTTGAGTAAAAAAATATGGATACAAATAAATAAATAATAAGAGGGGTAAGGGATAAAATAAATTGGGTAGATTGAAATACTTGTGGTCGGTGAGAGTGAGGTTCAAGGGGTATGGGATGAATGAGCTTTTTCTTTTCTTTTTTTATTTCCTTTTCTGGAGTGATGCAAAATGTTCTAAAAGTAAGCATGGTGATAAATAGACAATTATGTGATGATACTGTGAACCACTGATTGTACACCATATATAGACTGCATGTGTGTGAAGATTTATAAATAAAAATATTTTTACAATAATAATAATTTTTTAAATAAAAAATAAAAAAAATTATTGCAAATCAACCACTCAATTTTCTAACAGTGCACACATTTATTAATCAAATATTATGCATAAAAACACTATGTTCTACATGTGTCTGATTTGGTAAATTGAAATGTGTTAAAGTGAAGGTAATTACTTCCATTCTTACATAGATTAGAACACTGTCTAGTTGGAACTGAATTGGCCTATGCCTCTCATATAAATATTATTGTTAAATAAAATGCACAGCTGCATTCTCTTTAATAGATAGTAAATGCACTTGGATAGCAAAGTTCTATCTATTCTAGTGGACTAATTGAAACTTTCATGTCAGCCAAAAAATTGAAAATGGTAAACCCAATCTGTCCAGCTTACAAACTAATGTAAGATCAAATGTAATAGCATATGTGAAAGAGCATTGTAAATTTCAATGCACTGATTGTAATTTAAAAGATGGAAGATCCAAATAACTCTGAGGATGTTTCCGTGTTCAAGAGTGAAGTGGAGAATAGTGATAATCATCTGTATTACTCAAGGCTGAAATCAGAGTGTTTTTTTCCTTATCTTCTTTGCTAAATTCTTCAATTGTACATCATCTTAAGTAAGCTGATTTCAACTCAATTTTTAATTTTATTATATTTATGTTTTATATATATATATAGACATAGGTATGTGTGTGAGTCTTTAGTCATGATATGTTGGTCCTTTAGTATAACTACTTAATATTAGATTAAACAATTGAAACCATGCAATTAACCATTTCCTGTTATTAAGATGGCTTAATTTTATATGACCTTCCACATAAATGTATATGATTCAAGGACATTTTATTAGGATATTAAGAGAGGTAACATAAAAGAGAACATAAATGTTGCCTTTATACCTTAGTAATCACTTGTAATTCAAAGCATGCAGTTGCAGAATGGAGTTATGGAAAGATTAGAAATAAAAAATTCATTGTTAAACTATATTAAACAGAAAAATGAATTAACTTCAAAGTACTTTAAAGTTAAAATAATTTAAAATATAAATCAGAAGGAAATGAGAGATAATTTCTATTTCCCTAGTATGTATTCTAACTTTCTTCTTCTTATATTCATTATAAATGACAAACTTTTTGATCTTTTAGACTCACTTGAAGTTCTTACCAAATTTAATCCACTTGTGGTAAGTTTATCTCATGTGAGTTTATAAATTATATTTACTCTCTACTGTAAATGATTCACTTTTAAAATAATTAGATTTATGGGTTACTATTCTTTCAACAAACATTTATTGAAATTCTCCACTATTTGCCAAATACCATACTAACAAATGAGGATACAAAGGGGGAAAAAAGTGTTTCAGCAAATTTAATTTCCAATCTCTATGTTCTCAATGTAGCAATTAGCTAGAAATTTCTGAAGACACAACGCCTGCACAAGACAAAGTATGTTCCCTCAACACATATGACCTGAAGGCAAGGATGAAAGAAGTGTATAAATAATAGGGATAATAGGAAAATATTATAATTAACACTAAAATTCATTAATTTATCAAGCTGTCCATGTATTATTTGATCTGAAATACTTAATTTTCATCTTGAAATGAATAGTAAAAATAATAGTTCCAGAAAAATGTAAAACAAAGCTCATTGAATTATTCTCTAGGCAATTAATTTTCATTCCAATAGGAGCATTAAGATGTGCCAGGATTTTAATTTGCTATTAGATTTGAGGATGAGGCTGACCTAGTTAGATGAGAGTTTAATGAAATAATGTAACTGTAGGGTGGCCTCATGTGTATTAGATAGCTTACAGAGTCTAGTTAGTAGCTACTTAAGAGGCAAGTTGAATTAACCATGCTTTGGGTAGACTGCTAAACTCCACTATTGAAAGGTAAAACTGATTTGCCTCAGATGACACCAAATGATCACATTTGTTTATATAGATTCCTCATCATTGTTAGGTATCTGATGAGAATTCTGCAATCTGAAAAGGAGGAATTCAGAGCTAGGTACTATGTTTAAATCTCAGTAAAACCAATGGAGATTATAGATAAATATATTTTTCTAGCCATAAATTCAAGCATAAGATAAGAAAGCAAATGCAAAAGCATTGTAGGATCAAACACAGTGGAGGGTCAAGATCTCACCACCATTTTCTATTGGTAAAGTTCAGAACTCACCAATACACACAGTCAGGGTGAAATTGCGTGTAATGCTGGTGGTCCACTTTGTTCTGGCCATGGCAGGACAGAATAAGAAATGTGATCCTTTGAACAGCAAAGTAGAAGTCAGTTCCTCTTGCCAAGTGATGAGGAAGCAAATATTAAAAACGGATTTTAAAATCTGCTTTGTCTTAGTAGAAAATTTTAATATGATTCTATTGTCATTATTTCACTGTCATCATTTAAGGTGTTACAAAATTAATGACAGTTTGTGTCACTTAGTTATCAATACATGTAAAGATTTTTAAATTCTAGGAGAGTGGAAACCACTTAAGAGTGAATGATCTGTTTTCCTATGTGTATTGAAGGGTGGGGATGTGAAAGAGCTGAACTATATAGCACAGATTTTGTTTGTTTTTCCTAGAATATGATCTGCAGTAGGTCTCAGCCCAGCAATTAAGTGAAACATGTGTAGGCAATATCAGGAAAACACAAAAGCACATTAAAAGGACATTTCACAGACATGTTGAAGTTGCCGATGAAGTACTGTCTTCCAAATCTCTCTTTTGAACCCTCCCCTGAACAAAGTGGAAAATCTAAAATACCCCTAGTGTCAGGAGTGTCCAACAAACCCATACCCTGCTAATGTCTTCCTTTGATATTACAGATCTAATAAGTTATATCAAGAAGAGATTTGCTCTAATGAGGTCTGCAGTGAATCTAAGAAAATGATTATAATTCTTTCAACATTAATGTAAAATAATAGTTCAGTAGTTAGAATAATGAGAATAGGAGTTAGATACCAGATTAATGCTTATACTCCAAGATAACAGTTCAATATCATGTTGGGTTAAAAATATAGATAAATATATAGATGAGTGATAAATGACAGATAGATACATAAATACATAGGTGGATAGATAGATTCATTTTAAACATAGATAAACTTTTGTATAGACTTAGAATCCTCCTCTAGGATAGGAAACTTAGATTCCTAGCTCTCAGTATATTCTTCTGGGAAATGAGAGGGCTAGAACTGAACTGTTATGTAAAAAATTTCAAGTGGAGATTATAAAATCCAATTCTTAAACCCAGAGATCATAAAAAAGGAAAGTGAAGAAACATTAATAACTCACAATCATGAAATATTTCAAAGAAACGATAGACCATTGTGATGTGGAGAAGAATCTGTTACTGATAAACATTATTGAGTACAATTGTGCTGGCTAATGATAATAATAAAGCCAGAGTGGCTAATATTGATTTCTGTTTCTGTGTTTTGAATCTGAATGTCTTTGAAGGAACCTGTGATGCCTGATCTGAGTCACATATTTCTGAAAGCATGAAAGACAATTATCACTTAAAATTCATTTTCTTCTCAAAGAGCTATAATGGGTAATTGTTTTACAGAATGCCATTGAGTTACAATTTAATTGTCTTGTGATTATGATGATGAATAATTATAGCACCATAAATCTAAGCTTTATCTATACCTGAGGAAACTGAGTAAAACAGATGTCTCATCATTCATCATTATGTTGATATTGTTTGACTATAAAAAAAGTTTTCCCAATGAGCTAACCAAAACCTAATGAGCAAATGACCAAAAATTGTTTTCACATGACTAGAGACATGTTTTCCAAACTTCACTGAAAAAATACATGCTATTTCTAGATTGTTTACCTTATCATCTAAATTATTTTGTCATGTTATCTAGTACTGAATTTATATACTATGCCAAAAACAAAATTTTCAAGTAGGGCAAGAAAAAGTACCATTGAAATATGTGAGCAAACTGACAAATTAATCTTCCTTGAAGAAAGATACTTCTAAACACAACATCCCCCAGAGCTGTGTGACTTCCTAGCACTATTCTTCACAGCTTTAGCTGCAGGGAGCCATGTCTTTGGTGATGTAGTAACCTTCTCCATCTGTGTACAGGAGCTGCTAGCTACAGACTACCCCTAATGCTCTACCTGTCATCCCTGCACCTGGAACTGACCCATGGACTGAGCAGCTATTGATCTGGGTCCTATTATGGAATGGACACTTAAGAAAACTAGGAGGAGTAGAGAGTTAGGGAAGAAGATGAGGGGAGAATTGATTCATTTCATAGATCATTAAGCAAAAAGCTATTGACTAACCAAGAAAAAAAGTAACTGGGTAAATATCATTTTTGTATACCTAAATACTCGCTCTTTGTACTTAATAGAGTATTATGGGTAATTTCTTGAAGTCCAATCATTTGTATTCCTTGCTATTGGTCTGCACAACTTTCAAAAGAAATTGACAAATGTACCATTATATTGAAGTGTTATTAGATATGTTGCCTTAGCATGAATGGAGAGAGTAAACTGTCTGTCTAAGGGAATGATGTGGGTATTTGTTATTAATTTTATTAATGATTACCTTACATATAAAGTAATTGCCTTATTAGTGAATTCAAGAAATACAATTTTATCTTTCCATGAAAGTTGATAAGTAAAGCAAGCTTAGTGTTCAGTAAAATATTTAATAACATTGACTTTGGAGTCAGAAAGAAATATATCTCAGTTTGCCTTTAACAATTTTAGCTCTATTACCTTGGATAAATTCTTAACTTATGGTGCCTCAACTTTCCCCATGGTAAAATGGAGATAATAGTGTCTACACCATAGATTTCTTATTATGATCAAATTAATTGACAAGTATAAATGTTTGCTATAGTGCCTGGTAATAGTAAACACAATAATTTAAACTCATACTTAGTGATAACAATCTGTATAATGATCAATCTGTATGGAACTACTATTATCAATAGTAAGAACAAGTTACTTCCTTTCAAAATTTTTAGCATTTCTGCCTTAGATAGAGAGGGTAGAGGACAGATTGATATGTACCCTCTCAGTCTCATTTGTAATATCCTGTTAAATCACTTTTTCTTCCTTTTACTGATTTAGGATTTCCTTCCAACCTCATCATCTATTTCTCTGATATATAGGAAAAGAGACATGGAAATTCTCATTTCCAAGTATATATTATTAATAACTTTCCCTGCCTCTACCTTTGTCTACAGCACTTCGCCTGAATTTCCCAGTTTATGCCACTGCAGATTTTTTCCCACTTCTGTTATGTGTGGGGGTTATCGTCTCTTAAAAATTAATGAAGTCATAATATAGACAGTGGAAAAAGAAGCTGTAACAGCACTTTGCTCAAGACTGGTTATTGGCATTGTGATTGTTATCATGATCTCGTTCCACGATCCACAAAGAAAAGTGCATTCTTCTCTACATTATTTCAAGCTGATGTGCTTTCTCCATCTCATGGGACAAAACATGGGTCTTCAGCCAGTTATGGTACTTGACTCAGTTATACTGTCTTAAATTAGTGGAAGGCACTCCGTGATGATGAAGCTAAGTAGAACATTCAACTTAGTTTCTAACAGTGCAATGAATATTAGAAATTTCTGAGTTTTTATCAGTATCTTAGAAAGAAATGAGGAGAAACTTTTTTGGACAATGGTCTTACTGATTCTGTTTGAATCAATAAGCACTTTTTGATTATCTTTATGAATATCAACGAGTGTGACATTAGTCATGGATATTCATAAGACATAGCTAAACAGTTTTAGAAAAACTGTGTATGCTTGAGTGTCCTGAATACAGTTTATTTGACATTTTAATGAACATTAACATGAATTTGTTTTTATATATGTGAAGTTAGAATGGTAAATAGCTTTAATAATCATATTAATTTGCTTAAACTTTCATTTTTATTCAGGAAACTATGAAGAAGAAATAAAATGAAACTGAAGCAGGCTGACATACCAATAATCCTTTCCAGTGCTAACTAAGACCCCTGCCTCCATGAGAAAGGAGGAACTATAATAAACAAGTCATACTGATACCAGGTAAGCCCATTTCTATATAAACATTTTGGCAAACAGTCCTTATAAATTGATGGCCCATGACCCAAGGACATCTTGCCCCAGACAATTCACAAAGCTCATTTGTTGCCTTCCTATCCCCATCCCTCCAGTTCCTCCATACTCTTTTTTATATAAACTGTTTCCCCACCACTTTGAGTAGTAACTTGCTTTCAGTTCTGCTCCCACATGTTTCACTTAGTTCAAAACACTTCAGAGGCTGTTTTCAATTTAACATATTTTTATAATCATATTTTCAATCAAGGTATTAACTGTGTAATTGACCTTATGCTTTCCTTTTGGTATATTAGAATTATAGGTTTACTGAAGAATTTCAGAAAAAATTGTTTGAATATGTGTTTTAGATGTGTACGTGTATAATGGAATGTGCATTGTTTAAGGATTAGGAAAAAAATAAATGGTCAAAAATATTTGGGGGGCGGGCCGCGGTGGCTCAGCGGGCAAAGTGCTTGCCTGCTATGCCGGAGGACCTCGGTTCGATTCCCGGCCCCAGCCCATGTAACAAAAACAAAGAAACAAAATACAATAAAACAAGAAAATGTTTAAAAGATGTTTCCCTTTCTTCCTCCCTTCCTTCCTTCCTTCTCTCTCTGTCTTTCCTTTAAAAAAAAAAAAAAAAAAAAAAAAAAATATTTGGGCCATGTATTATGACAAACACATTCAGTCTTGCCATTCTTATTTTCCTAGGAGAAGTTGCTTTTTTTGACTGCCTTACCTAACTGCAGAAATTTCTCTTTCAATTTCATTGGCTCTGCATTCTGGGATGCCAGCATGAATTGCCCTTGAAATGAAGGTAAACACAAGTAGTTTTTCCAGAAATTGTTTGTCTTGGTTCTCTCAGCTTTATGCACGGCATAGTCTTTTCATACCCACATTTTCTTCTCTAAGTATTTGTCAGCTGCCGCTGATAGCTTCAGCCGGGCCGCGCGACCGGTACACTGGGTGGGTTTGGGGCGAGCTCGCAGGAATTAACCTGGGTAAACTGGAGCCAGCGCTTTCCCCAGCCGGCGGTCGCGAGAAGTCATCACTCAGGCCAGATGTGGGTTTTAAGCTTTTATTGTTACACTCCGGGATGGGCCACCCGGGAACCCGAGGAGTGAGACGTCTGGGGTCCGAAGACCCCAGGGCTCGGACGACCCAGAGCCGGGTAAGCGTGGGGCTTAAGTACTCTCGGGGAGGGGTGGAGTCTTGGGCACACACGTCAGGAAGGGACAGCCAATCACACAAGGCAGGAGGCAGTTGCTAGGCTGAGGGCTTAGGTTAGGTATAGAGGAGTGAAGAGAATAACAGGAAGGCTTGCGGTTTAGTGGTGAGCTACGGAAATGGGCGGTCTACAACAAGAGGGGGAAGGGGGGAACAGAGAGGGGGGTTACAGGTACGGAGGGCAGAGAGTGAATGTAGAGAGGGAGAGAAGGATTAAAAAATTTTAAGCATGGCTAGGCTCCAGTCCCTGAGAAATATGCCACAGTCAGCGAAGGATCAATTGGGTGCAGCATTCTACAGACTTCTGTGGGAAGAAGATGGTAAATGCGGGATGTCGTGTATGCAGAATAACATAATGTTTCAGAGCATGAGCATTGAGGTCATAGAGATTTTACTTTCATTCTTGGCTCTGAAATTTACTGGGGGTTTATTTTAACATCTTTGTTGAACTCTTGCTTTTGTTATTGTTGTTTTTATTGTTTTTGTGTGATAATTCTCTCTGATTGGCTTTTGCCCCAATCATGGTAATATTTCAGCCACTAGCCAACCCTACAGTATTTGTGATATTTTCTATAAACTCTCTAACCCTCATTTACAAAAGGCCCCTCTTCCTAAAGGCAGCTGAAGCAGTTAGATACAAGATCGTTTTAGTTACAGCTTAGACCTTATATAAGCTTTAATAAGCAGCAACTTAATTCACAATTATTGAATTAAACAAATTTGTATGTCAGAGATTTTCCCTGCCTTTCCTGAATCACATTCATGGGAAAAAGCAATTGGAACCCAAAAAAGACCAAATAATTGAACTCGCTCTTTCAAAGAAAGAAGGATCTGAGGCATTTAAGATCAGCTGCTCTTTGCTTTGAAATAGAAATCCACTCACATTTTCTTCATTCATAAAGGTAAATTTTGAATTGTATCTCATTCTCTTGTTTTCAGCTAATCCATTTCTGAGAAAATAATTACTGAAGTTAGTCATGATTTTTGAAACTCTTGAAAGGTAGAGGTGAAAGGTAGAACCTCAATATCTGTACTAGCACACAACTCTTTGGCAACTCTGGGTCATGCTCTTTGTAAGACTGAATTTCTTAGAGATTAGCCAGGTGCATGTGAGGGTTTGGTCTCATAGCTGCTGTGCCTAGTATAAGTCTTTAGTGCCATCATACCGACAGTACGAACTGCTGTGCAAGCTTATCTCTGCCTCCAAATCTTTGACCATTTTTTGTAAGTCTTTCACATTTCAGTGGCTCATCTATCTTTGTGATGGAAGATATAAAAAAATTGCTAGCACATACAGGAAGAGGATCAGTGAATAAGAACTATAATTCTTTGTCAATTTGGCCATTGTGACAAAAATGGAGATGAATTAGATACTATACCCACTGCCGGGAAAATTCTAGGAATGCTGATGTTGGCTCAATAGAGTAGAGTTCTTACAGAAACCTTATGAAAAGATCCTTAGTAAATGGGTGGTATAAATCTAATCTGCAGTAGATAGATACTACTTGCATATGTGTGTGTCATTCTAAGAGAGCATGAAAACTATGAAGGTAGCAATAAGAAACAGTTCACTTTTTATTTCTACTAATTCATGTATTAATTTTATAAGATACAGACTTCTATGATTACTGTTAAAATAGAGGTAGATTATATTTCCACAAAGTTCTACAGTAAAAATACTGCATGTAAGGAAACTATAGTAGACTTTATCATATTCTTTATATGTTTAAATCTCAGATGTTTCTTTCTGAAAAGGGAAAACTTGTAAAGTTTATGAGTTTCTGTAAATTTCTAGAAAAACCTATGTTACCCTTTATAGCAATAAGCATTTTTTCCTCCCAGACATTAGGAGAGTCACCAGTGAATTTACAGAAGTGCAGTAACTGTAAAGCTAAAGATGGAATATAGGTATCTAAAAGTACTGTTTGACTTTGCAATTAAAAAAAAGAACACATTGTATAAACAGTGCTGGAAGAGGATGAAACATGAAGACGAGTGATAAGTAATTATGATTACTTAGATAGTTTAAAGACTTGATATATCTTCGCAGTTTAATGATAAATGGTTTATAGTCCTTAAATGGCATCAGGTAGTTATTGGAGAAACCTCTATGAAATCAAATGAGAGTTACTTCCAGTGGCATCCTTTTCCTCATTAAAAAAAAAAGTCAAAAATTGATTGCAATAAGAACAAATTTTCTTCTTATAAAAATAGTATTATTCAATGGAATATTATGCAGTAGTCGAAGGAAATGACATCCTGAAGCACATGACAAGATAAATGAGCCTTGAGGACATGATACTGAGTGATATAAGCCAGAAACAAAGAACAGATGCTGTATGATTCCACTTTTATGAGCATGGTAAAGGTAAAATCAGGAGTTTATAATGCAAAAATTAGGGGACCTAGAGATACATAGAAGCTGGAGATGGGTGAACGGTTTGCAAATAAGGTTGAACTCAAGTGTAAGGGAACAGATAGAAGTGAAGGTGGTTCTCTAGGGTCTGTGCATATTACCATATTGAAGCTGAACATGATTGAAAAGAGTTGTATAGACCTATGTGTCACACTGATTAACACTAGAAATAAATATAAATAAGTTCTTGCAAGAACTTATAATTCGTGTACAAAGAGTGTTTAAGTCTGCGGTAGAGGGGAAAACTGCTATTACTTGCTATGAGCTATGTTTAACAGGAAACCATCAACACTACCTTAGCAACAGCAGAGATAAATAATGGCGGGGAGGGACAAGAGTTAAGGGGAGGTTTAGATTTCCTGTTTGGTGAGGGTGTGTTTATTGGTTATCTTTCTCTTGGGAACAATGAAATTATCTAAAATTGAGAGTGTTGATGGACTGTGGACTTTGGGAATTATACATAATGCCTAATAAATGCAGGAGGCTGAAGGATGCACTGACTGAGAAGTAGATTGATGAACAATGGTGTGTGTGTATATATATATATATATATATATATATATATATATATATATATATATATATATATATGATTTAATATTGTGCTGCTACAGAAAGGAGCAAAGTCATGAGACATGCAACAATGTGAATGAACATGTGGAACATTTGGTGAGGTAAATTAAGCCAGAAATGAAAGAACAGTTATTGTATGGTCTCCTTTAGCTTATAAGAAAACAGGGGCCTAGATTGTAAACTTTTATAGCAGATACATTTATTCTGGAGCGGTAATTACTATTTCTGGATTTTGAGAGGCTGTTTTATATATATATTACCTGGTATTTGGAGATAAGAATGAAGGTGATCAAGTTGGTATTAAGGTAATTCAGAACACAGGGTAAGGAAGACATTGTCTATATTTTAGAACTGCACCTTTGCTCTAAGACAAAAGGAAAAAAGGTTTGTTTTGTTTGGAACCTAAATCTTCTGTAGCACATAATCTGACTCAACGTGTCTGGACAGCTCATTTGAACAACTGAAACACAGAGAACACAGAATAAGAATGGGGGCATTTAATCCTATATAGCTTAATGTAATGCCTAGATACATCCTGCATATATTAAGCAGATAATCAAAAAGTATTGGCAATGTTTCTTGAGGGATGGGAAGAAAAATATGGAACTATTAAACTTTATTACCAGGGAATCCCCAGATAGTGTGTCAAATATTAGGGACACCCAACTCAGTAGACCAAGCCCTTGATCTTGAGGCTTATTCTTGTGACGCTTATGAAGGTAGCAGAAAAGCTTAGCCTACATATAGGTATGCCTAGGAGTTACTTCTGGAGGACCTCTTTTGTTGCTCAAATATGGCCTCACTCTCTCTAAGCCCAACTCTGTAAATGATATCATTGCCCTACCAACTACGTGGAACATGACATCCAGGGGTGAAATTCTCCCTGGTGGTGTGGGAGATGATTCCCAAGGATGAGTCTGGCCCTGGCACAGTGGAGTCAACAATTCCATCCTAACCAAAGGGGTGCAAAGAAGTATAACTAATAAAGCATCAGTGGCTGAGAGAGTTCAGGTAGAGTCAAGAGGCTACTTGGGAGGTCACGCTTACACAAGCTTTAGTTAAACATTGCTACTTGTCACAACTTGCCAAACCCCAACCAAAACCATTCCAGCCAACCCTAAAGAAAACCTAGGGCAATATGTAAGATTCTACAAAGGTTCCATGCACTAGGATAACTTTCTAGAAACCTAAAGCCTCCAGACAGCTACCTGGACCAAATAAGTCTGAAATCTAGAAGGCCCAGCCTCTCTAGAACATCAGCTAGATCCACTCCCAACCCCATGTGATTGACAGCCCTTACTAGGGTGGTTAAATGACAATAGCCCAGATACCCTTAGGGAGTGGGATAGGAGGACCAAAGGTGATGGTGGAGTTGGACAGAGAGAGTAGGGTTAAACAGATGAATATGATTGCTGTATCACTGGATTGTGTTTCTTTTGGTCTCCTATGTCTTGGAGTAGCTAGAGGTAAAGACTAGAATTGTAGAATTGTAACGCACACCAAACTCTGAAATCTGTTCTACAACTAATTGCGGTGCTGTGCTTTGGGGGTTGTTGCTTTTTTGTACATATGTTATTTTTCACACAAAATAAATACAGCTAATCACACTGTTAAAAACATATTTATTCCTTTTAGCTTCCTATAGTATGGAGTAGTTAAAAGGAAACACCTGAGATAATGGTATGGTAGCCCATAAGAAACTCTGGGATCTGTCCTGTAACTACTTGTTGAAGAGTGTTTTGAAAATTGCTTTTTTTCTTACTTTGCTTTGTACATATATTATATTATACAACAAAAAAATTTTAAAAATAATATTATTAGCCAAGAAACACTTGAGAAAACAAAACAAAACAGATCATTGACTCACACATTCTCAATAGAATGAAAGAAAAATATGTCATGAATTTCACTAAGATATAACGAATAGAGGTAGAAATAAGGCTGTGTTAATTACCTAAAGTTTTTGTTTAAAATAAAACTATTAGGAGTTTTTAGGCATGAGTCTCAAGAATCCTTGTTATTTTTAGACCTTATGTATTTTCTCCCTTCAATAGCTTTGCATATATTCAGGATTAAGTGCAAAATGAGCATAAAGATGGCAGAGTGAGATGCTTCAGGGCTCCATCTCCCCCATCCCCCAACCCCAATGAAATTTGAACAACCACAAACTGGCAAAAACATCTTTCTCAAAGTTCCAGAAAATAGTTAAAGGGTTGCAGTAACAGAGCAAGCACCTCTCCCACCCCTTACTAGCTTGGCACATAGCCAGCATGCACTGCCAGTGTGGACCCCTTATCCCAGTTCCAGAGAGAGCAAAATAACACTTGTGCCCTTAAAGGGAGATAACTATCTGGCCCAATATGTCTTGTGGTTGCCTGAAGAATATGCCATCATAGAACTTGCTCTACATGTAAAAGGCAGGTAACAGATTTCTCCTATGGAATGCTGTAGGAGAGCAGTTAAGTGTCTTTCTGGGGCCTTATGCATTGACCCAGTTATCCTTTCTGGATTCATTGGATGGATAGGCTCTGAAGGAGAGCACTCACACAGATCAATTTGCAAAGACTGACAAAGGCGTTTTCTTTCATTTTATATTTGTTAGCTCCTAACATTCAAGGAAAACTAGCTATATGCAAGCTTAAGAAAGATCTGCCTCAGAGTCTAAATTCCAGTGATAACATATTATAGTATCAAAATATCCAGGTATCAACAAAAGATTACAAAATATACACAGAAATAGGAAGTGATGATTTAAGCAGAGGAGAAAACTCAAACATTAATAACTATCAATGAGGAGACCCTAACTGGGCACATAATAGAAAAAGACTTTAAAATAGATGGTCCTACATGTGCTCAAAAAATTAAAGGAAATCATGGGCTAAGAACTAAAAAAAAAATGGGGAAAACTCATAGAGATAAACACATAGAGAATATGGACAGAGAGGTGGAAATTATGAAAAGGAAGGAAACAGAACTGAAACCCCAATAATAGAAATTTAAAATTTCCCAGGTGAATTCACCAAAAAATTGGAGGTGGCAGAGAAAGATCATTGAGCTTGATGATAATACAACTGAAATCATTCATCTGAGGAACATAAAGAAGAAAGAATGAAGAAAATTGAACAGGATCTTAAGACCTATGGAACATCAAATGTACCAAATATATGCATAATGGAAAACCCAGAAGGAGAAGAAAGAGAGAAAGGGGCAGAGTGAATGTGCAAAGAAATAATTGGCTGGGAATATCCTAAATTTTAAAAAGGTTTGAGTATACACATTCAAGTTGTTCAATGAACTCCAAAACCAAATAGACAGCCTTAGGCATACTATAATAGAACTGTCAAATGTCTTGTCTATCTTCTCTTAAAGATAGACTAGAAAAGTAAAGTATCACACAAGGGAGCATTAAAAAGATTAAGTACCTGTTTCTCATTGGAAAGCATGGAAGCAAAATTGGCATTGGGATGACATATTTAAAGCGTTGAAAGCAAAATATTACCAACCAAGAATTCCATATCTGGCAAAACTTTCTTTCAAAAAAGAGGGAGATATTAAGATACCCCCAGATAAATGCTAAGGAAATTTATCATCGTCATCAGCTCTAAGATGACAAGGCGAGCTCTGTAAGTTGAAAAGAAAAGACACTGTACAATAAGTTGTAGCCATTTGGAGAAACAAAGATCTCTGGTTAAGGTAATAACCTGGGTAAATATACATGTCATTCATATTATATTTTTTATTTGTGACTCTACTTTTTACTTTCCGCAGGATTATCTACAAGCTCTGTTATTCTCAAAATAGTTAAATTATATCAATCATTTTACATTTTATTTTCACTATGTCTTATATCTTTTTGTTCCTTTATTCCTCCTTACTGCTTCCTTTTCCATTGCGTGAATAGTCGCTCCTATAGTGTTTTACTTTCATTAATGATTTTTTTCATTATATAGATATATTTATATATATTTTAGTAGTTGCACTAGGGTTTACTATATGCAAATGAAGTTCTCAAAATCAGCTTCAGATTTATATTATCTAAATCCAGTAAAATACATCAAAGCGACTAATGTTCTTTTATGTGTTTATGATCTAATTGTTTTATATATTACATTTATAAATGTTAAGCACCCAAAAACACATGGTTATAATTGACTAATTTTACTGTCATCATTACCTTGGACTGTTACAACTTTGTTCCTAACAAACTCTTTTGTGTTGTTATTGGCAATTATTTTAAACATATATTACATTTTTATATCTTATAGGCCCAACACTATTTTATTGGCTAAAAACTTGCATTTAAATGCCAATGGAACATCATTCAAATGCTCCACAGTCACTTCAAACTCATATTGTCCAAATATTAATTCAACTCCTATCCTTTTTGTTCCTGTGCCATATAGCCCTGGACTTCTGCCATGTACACAGTTATGAATGCTAAAACACTAAAAATCTGTCCAGATTTCTATCTCTTTTGCATTTATCCTTATTTGAGTTTTTATCAAGTCTCTCAGAATTTTCCTTCTAAATGTTTTTAACCACTTCCATAATATATCCCTATCTATTTCATCACTTAGTTCAGTCCCTAGTTATCTATGGTATAGACCTTTCTAATCTATTCCTAAATGGTGTCTTTTAGGCCTGAGTCATTAAGGAATCTACGCAAGACAGCAAGTCAAAGCTTAACAGATTTATTGAGGGGAGAAAGCAGGGAAAAAGCAGGTGGAAGAAGGCAGGTGGGAGCCAGCAAAGCCTGCCAGCAAAAGGAAAGAAATGAGGTGCATGGGTGGTTCGGTGGTAGAATGCTCGCCTTCCATGTGGGTTTGATTCCCAGACCATGCACCTAAAAAAAAAGGAAAGAAAATGTCTCTGGCTCTCTTTCTGAGAGCTTGCAGTTTTAAAGGAAAAACCACTCCAAGAAGGGAGAGTTATCAAGTTATCAAGTAGGGACAGGGTTTGACCGCATGGCTGTTTATCATCTTCTGATGGGTGCGGTGTCTTCTGATGAGTATGGTGCTGGCCTGCCTGAGGATCGTGCTGCAACATCTAGTTCTGCAAAAGAAGCTGAGGGGCCCCTGAATCAAAAATTCTCTTTTATATGTAAAAGTTCCTTTTCTGAGACCTGACAGTGTCCCTTTATTGAGACTTGTCATTCTTAAACTGATCTTCCAGATTTTAGTCTAATCCATCCTTCTTAAATAAAATACAACTGCGTTACTCATTCACTTGTTTAAAATTCTCAATTTCTCTCCAATCACTAGCTGACATAGAGTCAGACATAAAGTCCCTTGATGAAGTAACTTCAGACTACTTCTAATTCAATAATTACCATTCTATGCCCTGTACTTTAAACTATTGTCACTGGCACATACTATACTATTTTGTGTGTTCATGATTTAGTTGTGATATTCTGAACAACCCTTTACCCTGTTTTATCTGGTTAATTCTGCTCAGCTTTCAATATTACTGTTCAGCTGCTACATTTGAAAAAAAATCTTTCCTGAACAATAATGACGGGATTAGATGTTTTTTTCAGTGTTCTTGTTGCAACTTGAACATATATATAGCATAACATTTTCCACACTTCAATGAAATTATCCTCTTTTTTGAAATTTTAAATATCAGTCTCAGTCACTACATTTGAAATTCCTTGGGAATGAAATGATATCCCTTTAAAGATAAACTTTGGACTCTGTCTGAATATACATGGTATGAAATAAATATTGACTGAATGTAAAAATAATTACATGCCTCAAATAAGTACTTTATAAATAAGAACTACCATTTAGTTTGGGCCTGCTTGGCAATATGATACAAAGTCAAACCTTAATGAAGAATATCATATCATTAATATACAAATTAAAATTTCTGAATTTTCATTTGTCTTCCTCAGTATTTTAAAAACTATTATGAGAACAATAAAATGAAATGAAATCAATTAAGATATGTATATATGTATAAATGTTTTGTTGAAAAGAGACTATATATTTTTAAAAAGAAGGAAAATGAAATGACAAAGCATATCTTATGAGAGAGAAAATGCAATGGGGTTTATATTTCTCAATATGGAATTCTGGGCCAGATCACCTTGAGAGAATGTGTGTTGTATATTTTTAACTAGAGATATATAACTTCACAGCCGTCATTTTTAAGAGCTTGGAAAAATAGCTTTTTTTAAGAGACTATGTTCTATCCTTGAGGATAGGAAGTTGAATTCTTCTAAAAACATATATTATTCTATTAAAATACAAATCCATTTAAAACCTATTTAGTTTTTCACTTGTTCTGAAGAAAAAAGCCCAAGCATGAAAGTCATTTGCAAACCAGATGTTTGCAGGAATGACCCATCTAACCACTGAGGACTCTATCTTGATATTAATGAGCACCTTAAACCATAAATTGGTACTTTTCAGGGAAGTATGGGGTCATATAAAAATAAAGTCATATAAAATTGTCAGCAGCTGCCAGCCAGAGAACCGATTCTGTAATTTAGTGAGAAACTAAAAAAATCGCAATCACATTTATGCCTTTCAACAGGCCTTTGGCTGTTGAACAGAACCTGCTAATGGCATCATAGAAGGGAAGGAGGAAGTAGAGGGCATAAGACCTACTTTACAGTGTTGGGTAAGTGAATGTGTCTATTTTTAGGCAGCTGTGAGTCCTAAGAACAAAAGACAAAAATGCACTGGCCTTGCTGGTGAGAATTAACCAGATGAATCGAAACAAAGCAGCTTGCTAAGAGGAGAACAATTAGTTTAACTGCTAATAATTACAAAGTGTTTTGTTTACCTAACCCTTTATTCAGAGGCACAAAACAATTTATGCATGTTTTCTAGCTTACCCTTGGAATTGGAGTCAGAAGAATTAGTCACCCATCATGCTTGCACACATTTCGTGGTTCAGTCTATTTGGTCAATGTGTCCCCTGAATGGATTGTATGCCAAAGAATATTATTTTTGTAGTATTTGTGTTTGTTTGTTTATTCCTGTATATTCCAGTAAGCGTCATTGGTGTTCATCATCTCTGACTATAATTCTAATCCTGACACTGATGGTCAAATAAAGCAGTACTTTTATCTTTTCTTGGTCTTGATGAAGACCAGACTTTCCATGGGGTTAGACTAACATAGATGCACCACAAGTACAGACTGAAAGCATTTAATAGCAGACCTTTTAGGAGCTAGGAGAGCCCATAGAAAATTCACCAAAATACCTATGGTCCTCTCAAGGAGCTGGGTGTGTGACAGTATTTAGTAGCCCTTCCACAATGAAGTCCACAATAAATAATCATAGTATTGAGACTTAGTGGGTTATATATCTACAGGCAGAAGAACGGGTTAACTTCTGTGGCCACCTTCATCAAATACTGTCTCAGCAACATGCCATGGAGTTACTGCAAATGCCACTGCATTACTATTTGACTTTAATTACTATTGTTTTTCATTTTAAAACTCTCCCTCCCCAGTAATACTTATTGTTCAACATGCCCCTTTTCTTCAGTTCACTTTCCTTTAATGTATTTTTTTTTATTCAAAGCCCCCTCTGAATTGCTAATACTGCACATACTTAAAGGAAATATCTTTCGAAACATACTTACTAAAATTTTCTTCTCCTTACTGGTTGAGGTCTCCCCTGATTTAAATTAATATTTTAGAGACCTGAAATATCACTCATAGAAGAGAATACAGTAGAACAATAGCAGACAAAGGTATCGGGCTTAAAATAAATTAGTCAGTGTGATTAAACTGACTAATGAAAATAAAAATGAAACTTTTATTGAAACACTGAAATTGAATTTTACAGATTTATTGGTAAGATGATTTGCATTGCTGGACTGACAGTGTTTATACACATTTCTGTTAATTGGTGTTTTCAAGAAAGTTAGATACATCTCAATCTTCTGTCGTTTATGTTATATTTTAAATAGGGTTTATTATTTTAAAAATTTATATCATTTCCTCTTTTAAGGTTAAAAAGAAGTCTTTTGAGAGCTTTTCTTTAAAAATAGGCTCATGTATATAGAAATTCAGTTCAAAACAAGGTACAATAAGATTTTATTAATTGCAATTACATATATATTGTGGGAACATTTATATTCAAGGAAAAGCTTGCTAATAATATAACTGGAGAATGATAAAACTAATTGACTTACAAGTTGCTGTAATTGCACATTTACAAAAGAAATCTAAGTATAATTTCCAGACACAAACATAATGCAAAAAAAACTGTACTTGCCCAACAGAGATATTCAACTTATGCTTTATCCAAAATGTCAGTCACAATTAGAGAATGAACATTATCCAATTAAATATAGAAAACAATTTTTAATTCACTCTTCTTCATATTCTAGTTTTGCATATAAAGTTTAGAATATTTTTTTTCTTAATCATGTATTTTATCTATCTGTCTCTTTCTTTGATATCTCTGCCTGGACTTACTTATTAATATGGAGAACTACAGCCCTCATCTGAAGTCACCCAAATCTTAGTCACTGCTCCTCCCTTTAATGCAGAGATCCTTTTTACCATCACCTTTGGAAGTGTTAGTTTAGCTTCTATGCTATGCAACCACAACAGCATTGTGTGCTGTATTAGTTAAGGTTCTCTAGAGGAACAGAATCAACAGGGAACACTCGCAAATATAAAATTTATAAAAGTGTCTCACGTGACCGTGGGAACACAGAGTCCAAAATCTGCAGGGCAGGCTGTGGAGCCAACGATTCTGATGGAGGGTCTGGACAAACTCCACAGGAGAGGCTCACCAGCTACAGCAGTAAGAGCATGTCTCTTCTGAATCTCCCTTTAAAGGCTTCCAGTGATTAGATTGAGCGTCACTCATTGCAGAAGACACTCCCCTTGGCTGATTACAAATGGAAACTGCTGTGGATGCAGCTGACATGATCATGATTTAATTCTATGAAATGTCTTCATTGCAATAGACAAGCAAGCACTTGCCCAACAAGACAAAGAGGTACCACCACTTGGCCATGTTGACTCATGAACCTGACCATGACCATCCACCCATTGTCAACTTGGCAGCTATACATATCACCTTAAACCATACCTAACTTCTAAATTAAAAACAATAAAACACACATTTTTTCTTTCACCTAACAATACTCAAGTGTCCTGCATATAATTGGAAACACATTATATCTCTCCAGAATAGGGTGCAAGTCCTTGGGTAATAGTCATTCTTAAACTTGATATCTTACAATTGAAATAGTATAACAGGAACAAAACAGCATTACAGTCCTTGTTTCTGTAACTGATCACATGGTCGAAGTTCATATTTATCACTACCTCCTTCCGCTACCCATTCCATGTTCCCTTTACCCTCAACAAGAACTTCAGCTGGCCGTGGTTCTTTGCCTGGTGAGGTGACCCAATCCTTCATACTGAAGTTTCAGAGCCATTGGTAGTCCTGCCTGGATTCGGTTGTTGCAGTTTTCCATTGATTTTAATTACAGCATATGGTAGTACTAAAAGACACCCTAGGGGATTATCTATATTCCAACAAAATTCGTCTTTACCTCCATTGTGTAACTGTAGTCCTATTTTCCCCTGATAGTCAGGGTCAATCACCCCACACAATAATGTAATCCCCTTCTTTCCTTGTTGGTCCAGGGGCATGAGTAGCCCAAAGTGATCAGGTGGCAGTCTTAGATTCCAGTTCAGTGGAATGATTGTAGTTTTCTTGGTGGAAGCACTCCCTGTTTTGGAACTAAAACCTATGGATCAGCAGAGTTCAGGGTCACAGGGACAGGAAGCAAAAATTTTACTAGTGGATCACTAGGGGTAATAGTGAGTGGTACCACTCTCATTTCCCCCACTTGGTTCCTGGACCCATGGACTCTGGCTATGGGAGAAACAGTACCATACAGCGGACGCTGATTCAAAGCATATACAGCTTCCTGGAGAACATTACCTCAGCCCTTCAAGATATTGCCACCTAGTTGGCATCATAATTGAGTTTTCAAAAGACCATTCCACCATTCTATCAACCCAGCTGCTTCTGGGTGATGGGAAACATGGTAAGACCAGAGAATTTTATGAGCATGTGCCCATTCCCGCACTTCATCTGTTGTGAAATGTGTTTCTTGATCAGAAGCAATGCTGTGTGGAATACTATGACTATGGATAAGGCATTCTGTAAGCCCACAGATGGTAGTTTTGGCAGAAACATTGCGTGCAAGGAAAGCAAACCCATATCCAGAGTATATGTCTGTTCCAGTTAGAACAAATCGGTGCCCCTTCCATGAAGGGAGTGGTCCAATGTAATCAACCTGCCACCATGTAGCTGCTGGTCACCTCAGGGGATGATGTCATAGCAGGGACTGAGTGTGGGTCTTTGCTGCTGTCAGATTGGGCACTCAACAGTGGCTGTAGCCAAGTCAGCCTTGGTAAGTGGAAGTCCAGGTTGCTGAGCCCATGCATAACCTCCATCCCTACCACCATGACCACTTTGTTCATGAGCCCATTGGCAATGACAGGAGTTGCTGGGGAAAGATGCTGACTGGTATCAACAGCATGGGTCATCTTATCCACTTAATTATTAAAACCTTCCTCTGCTGAAGTCACCTTCCGGTGCACATTCACATGGGATGCAAATCTGTTCATGTTTTTAGCCCACTCAGAAAGGTCTATCCACATAATTATTCCCCAGATCTCTCTGTCACCAATTTTCCAATTACGGTCTTTCCAAGTTCCTGACCATCCAGCCAAACCATTAGCAACAGCCCATGAGTCAGTATACAAATGCACCTCTGGCCAGTTCTCCTTCCAAACAAAAAGAACAACCAGGGACACTGCTTGAAGTTCTGCCCACCAGGAGGATTTCCCCTCACCACTGTCCCTCAAGGATACCCTAGAAAGGGGTTGTAGTGATGCAGCTGTCCACTTTCAGGCGGTACCTACATATCATGCTGAACCATCTGTAAACCAGGTCCGAGTTTTCTCTTCCTCAATCAATGTAAGTCTAACATAGTTGCTGCTTTTTGCTCACTAGGTCCAATCAACATGATATCACCAATGTAGTGGACCAATGTGATGTTTTGTGGGAGGGAGAACGATCAAGGTCCCTGCAGACAAGATTATGACATAGGGCCAGAGAGTCGATATACCCCTGAGGTAGGACTGTGAAAGTATATTGCTGACATTGCCAGCTGAAAGCAAACTGTTTCTTGTGATCCTTACTAATATCTATTGAGAAAAAAGCATTTGCCAGATCAATAGCTGCATACCAGGTACCAGGGGATATACTGATTTGCTCAAGCAATGATACTACATCTGGAACAACACCAGCAACTGGGGTTACTACCTGGTTGAGCTTACGATAATCCATTGTCATCTTACGTGACCCATCTGTTTTCTGCACAGGCCAAATAGGAGCATTGAATGGGAATGTGGTGGGAATCACCACTCCTACATCCTTCAAATCCTTAAGAGTGGCAGTAATCTCTCCAATCCCTCTGGGAATCTGGTATTGCTTCTGATTTACTATTTTGCTCAGTAAGAGCAGTTCTAGTGGCTTCCACTTGGCGTTTCCCACCATAATAGCCCTCCCTGCATGAGTTAGAGAGCCAATGTGGGAATTCTGCCAGTTGCTCAGTATGTCTATACCAATTATACATTCTGGATCTGGGGAAATAACTGCAGAATGGGTCCAAGGGCCCACTGGAGCCACTGTGAGACAGACCTAAGATTAAACTCCATTAATCACCTGGCCTCCCTAAACCCCCACTCTGACTGGTGGACCAGAGTAATGTGTTGGGTTCCCTAGAATTAACATCACTTCTGAACCAGTGTCTAATAATCCCTGAAATATCTGATTATTTCCTTTTCCACAGTGCACAGTTACCCTGGTAAAAGGCCGTCGGTCTCCTTGGGGAAGGCTTGGAAGAAGATTAACAGTATAGATTTATGGCAGTGTAACAGGTTTCTCCCCCAAAGGGACCTGGCCTCCCCTTCATTCAGGGGGCTCTGGGTCTGTAAACTGTCTCAAGTCTGGAAATTGATTAAGGGGCCGTGATTCTGTTTTTGTAATTCAGATTAGACTTCTATTCACTTGACCTAGAACTCTTTTGTTTATACAGCTCAATCAAGAATTTAGTAGACTGCCCCTCTATTGTATTTCTAGGTACTACATGATTTACTAGCCAAGGCCACAAATCTCTGTGAATCATAAAATTTTGACTCCTGCTTTGAGTTTGCTGTCTATTATAATAGCCATATCTACCCTGTCTTTGGCGATTAAGTGTTGCCACCTGGCTTCTGTCAAATTGGGATCACATCATCCCCATTGTGTTTAAGGATTCCAGCTCAGTGACAGCAGTTCCTACAGTAATATCTGACCTACAGAGAAGTGCAACTACAGAGCTTTCCAGGGATGATGGCACTAGTCTCAAATTTTTTTTTTCTCATTGTTCTGGTAAAAGGTGCATCCTCCGGACATTCCTGGGGTGTAAGAGCAGGCTTTGCATGATAAATCCACTCTAACATTCCAATCTCTCTAAGCCTCTGGATCCCCTCATCTACATTATACCAAGGCAGTTCTGGCATCTCAACCTCAGGTAATGTCGCCACCTTTTGACCCATGTTTCAACCAACCACCCAAACAAGCTGTTAACACCTTTTCTAACCCCTCAAGCTATAACAGTGAATGCAGAATCTCTGCTTAGTGGGACCATAGCAATAAATTCAGCCTGATCAAGCCTTATATTCCTCCCACTATTATCCCACACCCTTAAAATCCATTGCCACACATATTCCCCTGATTTCTGTCCATATATATTGGAAAACTCACACAGTTCTTTTGCAGTATAACATACCTCCTCATGTGTGATACTTTGTTCCTCACCTTTAGAGGTCTGTTGGGACTTTAGTCTAGTTATAGGTCTGGAAGCAATGAGGTGTGGTGGGGGTGGGCCATGAAAAGAATTAGAAATATCTTCCAAGCCATTTGTTTTGGGGCATTCATTTGCAGTTTCATCTGTTGAAACAGGATTAATTACTCTAGGGCTAATCCCTTCAGGAGGAGGTCGGGTGGCCAACTCCTTGAGTCAGGCTGGAGGTTGGGTGGCTTTGTCCTCAAGGAAGACTATTACAGGGTTATCTAGAGATGACTCAGCATGACCTAGGGTATCAACTTCACCCCCGACATCATCATCAATCCATATGTCAACATTCCAATTTTCAGGGTCCCACTCCTTTTCATTCAATGTCCTAACTTTAATGGTAGACATCACGCAACTCTGAGATTTCAGTTTATGTTGTAAAGTTGCTACTCTAACAATAATATTCTGAGGCTGATTTTCAGAGATCTCAAGTCTATGGCTACAGGAAATAAGATTTTCCGTCAGGATACCCATAGAAACTTCTACATCTGTCAGACAGCGCTTAAGCTTCTCGTTTGAAGCCCTTTCACTCCTTAATGTATCCAGTGTATCTAACAACAACCAGCCAACATCTCTATACCTCCTATTTCCACAAAACCCCACAAAGGTGTCAAAAACATCATCGCTCAGAGCTTGGCTTTGCACAAGTGAAGCATTAGGAGAATCGAATGTTGATATTTGACTATCTCTTTTGCCAACTCACTCCATGGATTGGGAGTGTCATTCTGATTATGAGAATCAGAGTCCTTAGTGCCTTTAAGTCCAGTCAGAGTAGAAAACCATTCATAAAAACCTATTTTTAAGATTCTGTTTCTTAAGAACCACTGCTGTTACAAAGTTGTACCAGTTAGGGTTCTCTAGAGAAACAGAATCAACAGGGAACACTCGCAAATATAAAATTTATAAAAGTGTCTCACGTGACCGTGGGAATGCAGAGTCCAAAATCTGCAGGGCAGGCTGTGAAGCTAAGTATTCCAATGGAGGGTCTGGACAAACTCCACAGGAGAGGCTCGTCAGTCAAAGCAGGAAGAGCCTGTCTCTTCTGAATCCTCCTTAAAAGGCTTCTGGTGGTTAGATTAAGAATCACTCATTGCAGAACACACACCACTTGGCTGATTACAAATGGAACCAGCCGTGGATGGAGCCGACGTGATCATGATTTAATTCTGTGAAATGTCCTCATTGCAACAGACAGGCCAGCACTTGCCGAACCAGACAAATAGGTACCAGCACTTTGAAAGTTGACACATGAACCTGACCATGACATGTGCCTTGCCCCAATCTCTCAGTCTTTCTTTGAACACAAACTCATTATACCAAGGTTAATACCTGGAACCCTTGCAAAATACTCCTCCACCTCCACTCAGGGTGCATTAAAAAAGCAACTCTACCTTTTGCCTCATTAATGCTCCCTATATTATCATTACCAAGTACATATGGGCTTCCCAAACTCCACAGTTGGGTTAAGGGTAAACTACTAACATGATATGGACTTGATGTGCAGAAGGATTGGAATTAAATTAGTAATTTGAATTTGACTATTCTTTTCATTTAAGGGGGAAAAATAACCCATATGGGGTCTGCAGAAACATTCCCTTGTATCAACTTACTTTTCTGCACTCAAGTTCACTCTTTCCCTAAGCAGCCATTCTCATTTTTGAAAACTCTCCCATGTAGTGAAATCTACCTCCTCACCTGTAGATTTGGTGTGTATAGATTTCATCCTTTACTCAATTCATCCCTCTTTACCCAAATACTTGGTAAGATGTACAAATGTCCCAAAAGTACATTTTACAATAACAAGGCTTCTGAGGAACACTCAACTGTGGGTTTTTGCTCATTCCAAATTTCTTTGCAGTGTGTTAGTCAGAGGTAAAAATGAAACTCTTGGACATTTTGAGTCATCATGGAACAGAAAACTATTAAACAAAATACACACACATATATATACATATCCTCACACACTCCTTGAAAACACAAGTATAAATTTTCAGAAACACAGTATCAGCTGAATTTATATTGTACATTCTTTTAAGTACGTGCTGATCTTGACACTGATGTATGTGCTTGGCAGATACCATAATTACAACATTATACAGCACAGTGACAATTTGTATTTGCTTTTCTCCCTGATTTTATCCTGTGTCCTGGGCTCTACTCATTAAAGGTGTTTTCTTTCTTTCTTTTTTTCATTTTGTTTTCTGGTTGGCTCTGTCATTCAAGAAAACCTGCATCATAATGCTAGCTGGACACAAGGCTAAAGAACAGATGCTTCAGAGTCTAAATTCCAGAGAAAACTTTAAAATATCAAAATGTCCAAGTTCCAACAATGTGTTACAAAATATGCAGAGAAACGTGAAGTGTTTTTTCAGGCAAAGATAAGACTTAAAGCATTGGAAACTCTCGATGATGAGGACCAGACCCGAGCCATACAAGTCAAAAACTTAAAAAAAAATCTGTTCCTAAACATGTTCAAAGAGCTATAAAATAACATAGACAAAAAAATTAAATGAGGGTGCCGCAGCGGCTCAGCAGGCAGAGTTCTTGCCTGCCATGTCGGAGACCCAGGTTCAATTCCCGGTGTCTGTCTGCCCAAGCGAAAAAAAAAAAAAAAAAGTAAAAAAGGAAATGATGGATAAACACAAAGAGAATATCAATTGAGAGATTGATTTATGAGAAGGAACAAAACAGAGATGAAGACCACAGTAGAAAAATTAAAAATTCTTCAGAAGAGTTCAACACCAGATGGAGTTGGCAGAGGCAAAATTAGAAACTTGAAGGTAAAATAATTGAAAGCATTCAGTCGGAGGAGCACAAAGAAGAAAAAAATGAAGAAAGTGAACAGATTCTGAGATATTATGGGTTTGTTAGTTTGCAAGAGGCTGGAATGCAATCTATCTGAAAAAGAATGGCATTTAAAAGGGGGAATTTATTAATTTGCAAGTTTACAGTTCTAAAGCCATGAAAATGTCCAAATTAAGGCAAGGCTATAAAAATGTCCAATCTAAGACATCCATGGAAAAAATAATTTGGTTCAAGAAGGCCAGTGATCTTCAGGGTTTCTCTCTCAGATGAAAAGATGCATGGCAACATCTGCTAGCTTTCTCTCTAGGCTCCTTCAAGTGCTTTCCTGGGGTTCTGTCCATTCTTTGGCTTTGTTGGTTCTGATGGCTCTAAAGCTCTTTCCAAAATGGCTTCCTCCTAAAAAAATTAAAAAAATAAAGCTAATAAAGAAAAAGAAAGGAAAAAAACAAAATGGTTCCTTCTTAAAAGGCTCCAGGAAGCAACACCAACTTGAATGGGTGGAGACACATATCTGTGTCTCTAATCAAAGGTTACCACCCACAATTGAGTGGGTCACATCTCCATAGAAACAATAAAAAAGATCCCACCCAGCAATATTGAGTGAAGATTAAAGGGCATGGCTATTCTGGGGTACATAATAGCTTCAAACTGGTACAGTGGGACAGTATTAAGCATACCAATATGCATACTGTGGAAATCTCAGAAGGAGAAGAAAGAGAGAAGGGGCAGAGAAACTATTCAAAGAAATAATGGCTGAAAACTTCCCAAATTTAACAAAAGACATGAATATGCATATCCAAGATGCTTAACAAACTCCAAACTCCAAACAGGCTAAATCCAAATAGACCCATTCCAAAACTTTCTAAAATCAAACTGCTGAGTGCCAAAGATAAAAAGAGAATTCTGAAAGCTACAAGGGAGAAGAAATGAGTCACATACACAGGGTAATCAAAAAAATTAAGTGCTGCTTCATTAGAAACCTTGGAGGCATGATGTCAGTGGGATGACATTTTAAGTGCTGAAAGCAAAAATTGCCAATGAACAATTCTGTTTCTGGCAAAAAATGTCCTTTAAAAAATAAGGAAGAGATTAACTCATTTCCAGATAAATAAAAGCAGAGGGAGATCATCACTGCTAGACTGGCCCCATAAGAGATGTCTAAGAGAGTTCTACAAGTTGAAAAGAATGGACAGTATATAATATTACAAAGCTCCATGAAGAAATAAAGATCTCTAGTGAGGGTAACAGCATGGATAAAAATAAATGTCAGTATCTTGTACTTTTGGTTCACTTTTTACTTCCTACAAGATCTAAAATGCCAATGCATAAAACATAATGAGAGAGATGTGTATTTGTACTCAAATGCATAAATATATAATTTTTGACAAGATCTCCGTAAAGATAGGGGAATAGAGAGAGGGTATAGGAACACAGTTTGTGTATACTATTGATGTTAAGTCAATATCAAGGCAAATAGGACAAAGTCCGCCCTTTATCTCTCTCAGAGAGGTCTTCTTAAACTTCAGATTACATCTGCTCCATGGAGGGATCTTAAGGTCAAGAATCTGAGAATTTCTAACTCAATGCTTAATTATAGAATTATCTAGTATCTAGATAGAGTACTAGATCACTTCTTTAATCGATTCTGTCGTGATTGTGTAGAAATTCATGACTGAAATATTAGTACCTAAACTAAAAATTATCCTGGTCTTTGTGTTGGTGGAAGTAGTACAGTATCAAAATTTTTATATAGGTTTTATAAATTTTTATAAATGCTATCAAATGCTGTTATCGAAACCACAAATGAGAATAATGTTATGGAAAAAAAGCAAGTTGCTTCATGCACTTGAATGAACTTTATTATTAATTAACATCAATGAGATCAACTGTTAACAACATCTTAGTTTACTTATCTTGGAGATAAGCATTATGCAACTGCTCTGCAACAGTGCTTTTCTGAGTACTAGTTAAAGTATAAGACACAAGTGGAGCAGAAAAATAATTAGAGTCCTGGGAAGAACTTCAGAAATGAATAGGACTGTATAATATAATAAGAGAAAAAGGAAAAAATTATAAATTTAAGTTTAGACACGATAGATTGAAATAAACTCAAGCACACACGATAATATTCATTTAACATATGCAGTAAAGCAGTCAGTTTTCTAATAATCTTTAGAGGTTAGAAAAATATAATTGGCTCGCTGACAGCAAGGAATAATAATAGGAATCAGATGATCCTTTTGAAATAACAATGTTCATTTTATGAAAAAAAAGAATGAATGTGAATAAAATGAAATAATGCAGGCTACTTTAGCAACCAATAGAGCATCTAATAATGGGTCCTTTGTGTTTTATTTGTAACAAATATTATCTATGAAGAAGCTAATGGTTCTTTATTAAGGCCTCCCTGATGAAGATTTATTCTGATTAAGATCTATTTGATTAGGTCTGTCTACTTATAATGTGATTTCCTCCATCTTTAATCACTTTATTTTTCTCTCCCCGCCCCTCTCAATTCAGGTAATGAATGAATTAATATGCATCTACCTTCCTACATACATATATACACACATACATACATGCATACATATATGCGTACACATACATTTTTTAAAAGGCATGAAAACATGATGAAAACTCAAGGAATAAAAGATAGATCCCAATCACAGGTAGATTAATATTTACAGAGATTGCTATAGTTTAGAAACTAGTATTTGAAAATATTCTTACATATCTCTCACAATGGTGTAGTTATTTCCACAAAATTTAAGAATTATAGAGCTAGAGGGATCTTAGAGGTAAATGTCCTCCTACTACTTCACTTACAGAATGAAGAACTGGAGGCACAAAGAAATAAAACTGTTTGGTGGGAGAGAAAAAGCACGATCTTGAATTGACCTCAAACTCACTGCTCTTCTTAACATCCCATTTTATATGGAAGTCTCAGAATCTGATAGAGAATTTTGAAAAATTTCAACTTAAAAATATACAATAGTCACTTAAAGCAACAGAACACAATTAAAATATGGGAAAAATAATAACAATGAAAAACAGACCATATAAATTAGAGACATTAAATTTTGTCACACTAAATTATAAAGGTTTTAGTCATTTAATTGACATGAAAATAGATAATCCTCATCTCCAAAACAATGGGTTTTCCACATCTTACCATTTGGAGTGAAAACATTTTTCAAAACAGATTTCAACTAAGGTCACGGAAAAATTATCAGCACCTTAGAAGGGATCCTATCCATTGAGTTCTAGATGGAATTGTTCAGCTCTTGACAATTCCTCAAAAGAGTTTCATCTATAAAATTTTGTTTGTCAAAATGATCAAAGGTAACTTGCACATGAAGTACAAAGCATAAACCCAGGTGTCAGCAGGCCTTGCTGGTATCTTTAATTGCCATGTGAATTGAGCAAACAACTTAAAGGCTGTGAAATCAAATTTCTTATCTACAAAACAATAATAACAAGCAAGGATATGTCTACCTCAATGAATTATAGTAAAGATCAAATGAAAGATTATATGTGAATGTTAATCATAAATCTTAAGGTGGATATGTCAGTGTAAGTTATTATAAATCAAGGAATGCAGACTTCTCATTTTGCAGATGACTAAATGAAAATTTTATAAGAATTAATTAACTTTTCCAAGACCTTATATACAGATAAGAACAGAACTAATAACAGGATTATTGTCACATATTGTTTTCCATTCATGTCTGAATTGTATTTTGCAACTATAATTCCCTTCACTGTCAAGGTCTTCCAGGGACTTCCACTAGAAAAAAAGAAAAGTCTTAAAAGCAGACATTATCATTTTTTAGAAAATATTACCTCCCAATTACTTTTGCATTACTTTTTTTTCATATTTCTCCTAACATTGATATTTTATTTTTGCGAGAAATAAGGTACTTAACAGCATAATAATTTGATATAGAATTGTGGGTCATTGTACCTCATGTATTATTTTCTTTACCAGTTATTACTTAGAGTCTTTAAATATTAATTTAAAATATCTTTTTCTTTTTTGTTTTTCTTTTTTAATGGTATAAGCTCCTTTCAAACACCAGGACAAGATTAACCTAGTATCACAGAAGCTGTATAGTTCTTTTTATGAATGTGCAGCGTGTATCTTTTTAAGAGCTAACATAAGTCTGATTAATTACTTTAGAGTTAGAGTGAGGAGCTGATTAGGAACTATGACAGTTTAATGAGTCATGCCATATAAAATCACAGACTTTTATAGTTTTGCAAAAATCAAATGAATAAAGTTTAATAAAATTAAATGAAGAGATTATTAATGCATTTTATGTAATTTGAATCTATAAAATATGAATATATAATAATGTGCTTACAATTGTATGTAAATACCTCTACATTCTTTAGAAAGTAACCAATAATTAATTTTTAAAGTATAAAGAAATATATGCACATATATTAATGGATGTCATGGATTTTACCAAGAAAAAATTGAAAGTAAATTTTTGTATGATGAAATCTGTAACATTTAGGCAAAGCTATTTTGTCACGCACAGTCTCCAAAAAGATTGAAAATAAAGCAAGATAGATTACCACCCTCTGGGCAACTTAACGGTCCCTCTGAATGTTTTTTATGATGGATTATGATTTCATTCCAATAATGCTGTCTCTTGCATCTCTTTATCTAAATCCAACTGCTCTCTTAATATTTTCTCCACAGGAAAGATGAAGACTCTCTATTTATATTTTAAAAGTATGGGATACGGTAAATTAGATCCAACTCCAAAACTTTTTTTTTTCTCTAATAGTGGTAGAGATACATCTCGCCCTAGATTTATTTGGATTTAGTCAGAATAGTAACCCTTACTTGTCAGAACTTGATAAGTTACTTTAATAAGAAAATGTGGGTGATTTTTAAAACAGAAACATTAATAGATTTTAGTAGGATTTCAGTCTTGCAAGTTGTTTTCAATCTAGATCTTTATTATTTAAGATAAAATGAACCTAATTATAGAGAAAGAAAATAGATTAGTGGCCTCCTAGGAGTGGAGACAGAGTTGGGAATAAATAGAGGTGGCTGCTAGCGTATCTGGTTTCTTTTTGGGGTAGTGAAAATATTCTAAGTGATTATGGTTGTGATTGCACAATTCTGTGACTATCCTAAGAACCACTCATCTGTACACTTTACATGAGTAATTTTTATGATGTATGAATGATATGTCAATAAAGCATTATAATATAGCTTATAAAACAAAGTAGAAAAATGATACTTCTATTTTTTTATAGTTTGGTTAATTTAATACATAATCCTAAAGGGCAAATTTTATGAGAACACTTTGATAATTTAAAAATTTGAGTAAATTCTATTGTCATGGACAATTTACATTTCCAAGTATTTACCAATGTGTGCCAAGTTTACACAGTTTTCCACAAATGGAAACTTTTTTTACTCAAATCTATCTCCCTGTTTAAGACCCAAATAAGAAAAAATATCTACTGCATTGAAATAAGTTTTTAACTAGTTTCCTCCAAGATGTTTTCAAGTGATAATGGCAAAAGTTTATCGTGGACACTGTTGTAAGTTCCTCTTTACACACACACACCCATTTCATATTCACAATGCCCTCTGGCATATATAATATATTTATGCTCATTTCATAGATTATTAATTTGAGGATGAGAGAAGGTAGGTAGCTGAATCAGTGTGGCAAAAATTATTAAGTGATAGATCCAATATTTGCAATTATAGTGGCCAGCACTAGAACTTCAACTCTCAATTATTATGCTCTACTGTTTGATAAGACACATTCATAAGTTACTGCTGGCTTGGCAGGGTAAGGTTTTGTCCATATTTATTATGTAAACTAATAAAATATAGTAGCAAGTTACCAATAAGTTAGCAGTACATTTTAAATCTCCTTATAATGAGTAAGTTTTATTAAAACAATAGTGGTAAAAATATCTAATATTGGTATAATATTTGATCTATACAGGAATTTGTAAGAAAATTATTTCCATATGAAAGTTGATGAAACTGAAGCATAAGTGTGTAAAATAACTTATTCACTATCAGATAGCTAGACAATAACTTTATATGATTATTTATCCTCTAAAATAAAGCATTTACACAAAATTTCTGAATAACTAGGAGGAACGATTATATGAAATTTTAATTCACCTCTTCTATATGGAATGCAGACTTTTCAGACTTGTGGTTGTATTGAACTGGAGCTTATGTATTTTTAAATTATCCACCTTGCATAAAATTCCTCTAACTCTCCAGAAGGGAAAGTCATTACCTTAAGGCAGATGGCTATACCTAGGCATGACTTTATTAATTAATAGATGAACTGGCAGTAGAAAAAAATAAAATATAGTATTACCATTAGTTATGAGGACATTAAAGAGATTAATTCAAATGAAAGCCCTACTGATTATGCTGGCGGTAAAAAAGTTCCTAACAGCATTTCATGACATTTTTATACAAATTTCATGTTATGGCACCCATAGGAGAATCACTGTTAATCAAAACAGTATAAGAAAGGAAAAAAAGATATGCTTTCCACAAGGCAAATAATAATGAAAAAAAACAATAAGGTATGATGTGTGAGTATATGCATCTATGAGGAAAAAGAAAGTACCATGTCATCTTAGATCTGGGCTTAATATTCAGGTTACTTTTCAAAAACTATCAACTTTTAAAAAGTATAAATATTTGAACTTTGTACCTCAATCCTGTCTCCATCTCTCACCTTTCCTGTAAAGTTGACTTTCTCGAAATATTTGTCTATCCTCTCCCGGTTTTCCATTTGCAATCAAAGATAAAACAAGCACGGAAATGAGATCTACCATCATCTTTCAACAAGAATAACTCTCACTGCGTTCGATCACATCCATGTTCAAAAGTCGATGAATATTTCAGAACTCATCTTGCTTGACCTTTCAATGTATTTTGAAAACATTGAAACTTTTACATTAAAATTTTTTTCTGGGTGGTGTGACTGTGGCTCAGTGGCAGAATTCCCACCTGTCATGGGGAAGACCCAGGTTCGAATCCTGATGCCTGTTTATGGGGTGGGGGGAGATTTAAAAAAATCAAAACTTTTTCTCTTTTACTTCCATGATAATACAATCACCTGGTTTTCTTGCTACTACTCTGATCAAATCTTTTCTCTAGCTTGGTTTTACTGATTTTCCTGTACTGCTCTATTAACATTAATATTTCCTCAAGGTCTTATATTACCTCTCTTCTCTTCGTATTCTATATCACCGAGACTTTTCCTATATTTTCCAGAATAAAAATCACAAATGTTTAAGATAGATTAAAAAATGTCTAATATTCAGACACTAGAAATGGCTCTGATTTCTCACAGCTGACTGACCCTGGGCTGCCTGCAACCAGACACTGAAGACTAATGGAGAGTTGTAATCTCCCCACTGAAGCATGGAGGATGCATCCCAGCACACACAAAAAGGCCTGTCAGTAAAGGGTGAGAAAACTATTGGTTCATGTAAATTCAAGGAATACTCTGTTCAGACATTAGCTGAGTAAGCAGAATCTTCAGTGCCTGCACATGACAAAGATTACAGACTTTGCAGAACTAGTTCAGGAAAGTTACTAAACAAATACAATAAGCGGCGGAAAGAAAGAAAGAAAAGAAGAGAGGGAGGGAGGGAGAGGGAGAGAGAGAGAGGGAGGGAGGGAGGGAGGAAGGGAGGGAGGAAGGAAGGGAGGGAGGGAGGAAGGAAGGAAGGGAGGAAGAAATCAAACCCTGGATGAGGGAGGGTTGCTGTGTTAGTTAGATTCAGTTGTCAACTTGGCCAGGTGAGCATACCTAGTTCTGTTGCTGCGGACACAAACCAATGGTACATGAATCTCATCTGTCGCTAATTACCTCTGCAGTCGGCTAGGAGGCTGTCTGCTGCAATGAGTGACGTTCGACTTAATTGGCTGGTGCTTAAATGAGAGAACGCAATGTAGCACAGCCTAGCAGCTGGGCATTCCTCATCTCAGCACTAGCAGCTCAGCCCAGGCCTTTGGAGATGCAGAAAGAAGTCACTCCGGGGAGGGTTGTTGGAACCCAGGGGCCTGGAGAGAAGACCAGCAGAGACCATCTTGTGCCTTCCACGTAAGAAAGAACCTCAGTGGAAAGTTAGCTGCCTTTCCTCTGAAGAACCAACAAAATAAATCCCCTTTTATTAAAAGCCAATCCGTCTCTGGTGTGTTGCATTCCGACAGCTAGCAAACTAGAACAGTTGCATTTTGCCCAGTTGCCACATTTTATAGTTCACTATCCCAGCTTTCTCAAATTCAAAGAGAAATTTGATGACATTCAAAGGAAAAGAAGAAAGTATGGGCATGGCCATGCACAAGAAAAAAAAATCTATGTGTCTAAACTGTCCCTAAGGAATTTCAGGCTTACTGATATTAAAAATATATACATTTAAAAAACTAAAGAAAACCCTGTCTAGAGAATTCACTGAAAGCAGGAACAGAGAATTTAAAAAGTTTAAAAATAGAAATTTTATTTAAAAAAAGAGCCAAATAAAGCCTCGGGATTATTAAGGTATAACAGAAACAAAGACAATCTCTAGAGAGACTCAAGAGTATATTTGAACTACCAGAGAAAAGAATTAGCCAACTTACTCGCAGATGATTGAGAGTATATTCTCTGACAAGAAAAAAAGAACAAAAAAAAGATTAAGGAAAAATTGGGGAGGCAAAATTTAATTCACCAGCATGTGCAAAACAAGAGTCACAGAAGGAGGAAGAAAGAAAACAGAAAGAGGAAGAAAGAGCATTTGAAGAGGTAATGGTTGAAAACTTTTCAAATTTGATGCACAATAGTAGTTTGCAGATTCCAAACAATATAAACTTTAAAAAAAAAACCCATATGTCAACGCATCAGAGTAAAACTGTTGAAAGCCAAGAGAGTATCTTGAAAGCAATATCACGTACAAAAGATTCTCAGCAATATTAATAGCTAAATTCTGGTCAGAATCTATGGAGGTCAGAAGTCATTAGGATGACATTTTCAAAATGCTGAAAGAAAAAGAAAAAGTCATAAAGAACCCTATATCTGGAAAAATAATCTTCCAAAAATGAAGAAAAATTAAGCCTAAGAGTCACCCTCAGAGAACCTCTTTTGTTGCTCAGATGTGGCCTCTCTCTCTAAGCCAACTTGGCAGGTAAACTCACTGCCCTCCACCCCCTACATGAGGTATGACACCCAAGGGTGTAAATCTCCCTGGTAATATGGAACAGAACTCCCTGATGAGCTGGTACTCAGCATCATGGCTTTGAGAAAGTCTTCTTGACCAAAATGGGGAAGAGAGAAATAGGAAAAAATAAAGTTTCAATGACTTTTCAGACAGGGTTGAGAGGTTATCCTGGAGACTATTCTTATGCATTATATAGATATCCCATTTTTGTTTATGGTGTATTGGAGTGGCTGGAGGGAAGTACCTGAAACTGCTGTGCTGTATTCCAGTAGCTTTGTTTCTTAAAGACAATAGTATAATGATACAGCTTTTACAATGTGACTGTGTGATTATAAAAACCTTGTCTGATGCTCCTTTTATCCAGGGTATGGACAAAGGAGTAAAAAAAAAGGATAAAAAATGAATAAATAATAAGGGGGATAAGTGGTAAAAAAATTTGAGTAGATTGAAATACTAGTGGTCAGTGAGAGGGGTTATGGGTTGTATGAGCTTTTTCTTTTTTCTTTTTATTTCGTTTTCAGGAATGATGCAAATATTCCAGAAATGATCATGGTGATGATTACACAGCTGTGATAATATGGTAAGCCATTAATTGTACACCATATGTGGACTGTATGAGGATGAAATTTTGTTAATAAAAATATTTTTAAAAAATGAAGGAGAAATTAAGACATTCCAGATAACCATTGAGAAATCTTTTTTAATATTTTTAAAACTAAAGGAGAAATTATGACATTCCAGATAACCACTGAGAAAAATTTTTAAATATTATTTGCTTGACAATAACAATACTAAACAGATGGAGCAATGGAACTAGTTTGGAGAAGATTATGTGCATGCTATTAAATTAAGTTGGTATTAATTAAAACCAAATTCCTTTAAGATATCGATTGTTATGTATAGGGAATTCACTAATAAAATAAACAATTAACTCATAATATTTTGTTTAAAAGAACAAAACTATGGAATTAAAATGGTACACCAGGAAATTTATAGTTAATTAAAAAAAGTAATGCAGGATAAAGGGGAAAAAAGGTCTTAGCCACACAGAAGACCAAGAAAACAATGGCAGAGATAATTCCAAATTTAACAGTAATTACATTAAATATAAATGGAATAAATACACTTTTCAACAAAAAAGTTTGCTAGAATCAATAAATTATAAAATATCCAACTAAATACTGTTTACAACTCTGAGACATATAGGTTGAAAGTAAAAGAATAGATATAGATGCATGATATAAACAGTATGATGCAAGCAATGTGGCTATGCTAATATAGAATAAAATAGACTTTATGACAACAGTTGCCCTAGAGGCACAGAAGAACATTTAACAATGATAAAAGAATCAATAATTTTGGAAGATATAACATATAAATATATTTGGACCCAACAACAGAGCACCAAAACACATGAGGCAAAAACTGATATATTTGAAGGAAAAAAAGGACAATTAAAAAATAATGGAAGGGGGCGGGCCACAGTGGCTCAGCAGGCAAGAATGCTCACCTGCCATGCCAGAGGACCCGGGTTTGATTTCTGGTGCCTGACCATGTTAAAAATAAATAAAAATAATGGAAGGAGTCTTCAATACCCCATTTAATTAATGGATAGAATAACTAGGCAGAAGATTAATAAAGAAATGGAAGATTTCAACAGTACTGTAAGACAACTAGATCTAGACTTCTATAGAACACTGCACCCAACAAAAGAATACACGTTCTTGTCAATGACATCCTTTGACTAGTTTGACTAATAATAGGGGAAATAATAAAATTGTTAACAGGAATAAGAGAGAAAAAATTACTGCCAACCTGAGAAAAATAAAGAAGGATCCAAGGGAAAATTAGAAATATCTGTTGCTAAAAATTAGATAACCTAGGGAAATGGACAATTTTAAAGAAAGACACAAACTTCTGAAACTGACCCAAGAATTAGGAAATCTAAACAGACCAAAACAATGAAGTGATTGAAGATATTTGAAAAAAAAAAAAAAAACTTTCCACAAACCAAAGCTCAAGGATAGAGGGCTTTACTGGCGAATTCTACCAAGTGCTTAAAGAGAACTTAAGACCAATCCTTCAAAATCGTGCAATAAGAATGGAAGTGCATGGACCACTTCCAACTTTTTTCCAAGAGACAAGTTTTACTCTGACACCAAAATCAGACAAACAAATCATGCACACACAAAAATTACAGATAAATATCCCTTATTAATATAGACACAAATTCTCAATGCAACATTTGCAAACCAAATCCAGCAATACATAAAAATTCAATTAATGCAATATATCATATTAATAAAATAAAGGTTAAAATAGCATTATCATGTTAACAGATATAGAAAAATAATTTGCCAAATTCCAACACCATTTTAAGATAAAAACATTCTAAAAACTAGGAATAGAAAGCAATTTCCTCAACCTGATAAAGAGTATCTATGAAAAACCCACATTAGTTTCATGCTCTTTGGTGAAATGCTGGATACTTTTCTCCTAAAATAAGCAACAAGATAAGATATTTCCTCTCCATTACTAGTTAGTATTGTACTGGAAGTTCTAGCTAGTGGAAACAGGCAAGAAAAAGAAATACAAATGCATTCACATTAGTAAAGAAGAAGTAAAACTGTATCTATTCTTAGAATACATGGTCTTAAATAGAAAAACCAACGAAATGCACAAAAGTACTGTTAGAACACCTAATTGACTTCAGCATATTTGCAGGATTCAGTATCAATGTGTACAGTAAATTTCATTGCTGTACACTGTCAATGAACAATACCAAAATAATATTTTAAAAAATAAGTTCTGTCTAGAAAATATCCAAAAATAAAATACTGCATGTTTTAGCTTCCTGGCTGCTAAAACAAATGCCATGCTGTGTATTGCATTAACCAATGGGAATATATTTGCTCACTCTTTTGAGGCAAAGAGAAGTTTAAAATCAAGTCATTATTAGATGATTGCTTCTTTCAGAAGACTGGCACTCTGGGACTGACTGCCAGCAATCCTTGGTCCTTGACTTTTCTGTCACATAGAAAACATTGTAACCTCCTCTGGCTTCTGGCTTTCCCCTGAGGTTTTCTCTTTGACTCTGGGACTGACTGCCAGTAATCCTTGGTCCTTGACTTTTCTGTTACATTGAAAACATTGTGACCTCCTCTGGCTTCTGGCTTCCCCCTGAGGTTTCCTCTTTGAGTGACTTTCTCTTTCTCATTCTTTTAAAGAACTCCAGTAATAGTATTAAGGCCCAGTCTGATTCAACTGGGCACTGTTTAACTGAAGTAACCTCATTTAAAAGATCCTATCTATAATAGGTTCACATCCACAAGGATAGATGGAATTTAAGAACATATTTTTCTGGGATACATAGCTCCAAGATGCCATAATAGGAAAAGTCTAAAGACGATGCTTTCTCCCCAAAGACTGTAGTGCTCTGGGACTGGTTGTCAGTGACCCTTGGTCCTTGGCTTTTCTGTCTTATGGCAATGCACATAGCAGCATCTTATCCTTTCCCTTTTGGGTTTCATTGACTTCCAACTTCTTTTTTTCCATAAAATATTCTGTCTCCAGACCACTTTCCTTGGTCTATAAGGGCTTCCACCATTTGGGAATAAGGCCTGCCCTCATTCAATTGGGGCACACCTTAACTAATAACTTCCTCAAAAGTCCAATTAACAAATGGGTTCACACACACAGGATCAGGAGTCAGGACTTGACCATGCCTTTTGTGGGCACAGGATTTAATCCCTAAAGTCGAGGAATAAACTTGACCCAAGAATTGCAAGATTGTACTCTGAAAACTATAGAACATCCTTGAAAGAAATTAGAGTAGACTTAAATGCATAGAAAAGCATCATCTGTTCCTGTATTAGAGACTTACTATTGATAAGATGGCAGTATTCCCCTAGGTGATCTATTGATTCAACACACTCCATACCAACACCCCAGCTGCACTTTTTTGCAGAGGTAGTGAAACTGATCCTAAAATTTACATGGAAATCCAATGGATCCAGATTGTCAAAACTATCTTAAAATGAAGAACAAAGTTGAAAGACTCATATTGCCCAATTCCAAATATTACTACAAAGCTTTAGAAATCAAGATAGACAGTATTGCCATAAGGATGAGAATATAGAACAATAGAGGAAATTTCTAAAGAATAAACATTAAACAATCAATTAATGTTAACATAAGGATTGGTAATGAATGTGAAATATATGCTTATTTATAGAAATAAGATTAAATATGAATTTATGTAAAAATAATTCATTAGAGGGGGTCCAAGATGGCGGCTTAGTAAGGTACGCGCATTTTAGTTCCTCCTCCAGAGCAACTACCAGGTGACCAGACACAGTGCAGAACAGCTCCTGGGGCCATGGCAGGGACCAGACACACAGCGTACCCCAGTCTGGACTGGCTGGACCATCTGAAAGACTCCGCTGTGGTGAGCTCCCTGAGCAGCGTGCACTTCCCTGGGCCGTGGCGGCTGGTGGACGGCGGTCCTCCTTCCCTCCTTCCCGGACTGGCTGAGAGTTTTGGAGAGGCAAGTTACCCAAGCCGCGGCGGCCGGCGCCCCTCTTTCGCGGGCAGCTTCCTGGACCGGCTATGAGTCTCGGATCAGCGGGCTCCCCAAGCCGCGGTGGCCGGCGACCGGTGCCCCTCCCCTGCGGGCGGCTACCCGGTCTGGCAGCGGGTCTCGGATCGACAAGCTCCCCAGGCCGTGGTGGCCGGCGACCAATGCCCCTCCCCCACAGGTGGCTTCCCGGTCCGGTGGCGAGTTCCCTGGGCCGTGGTGGCCGGTGACCGGTGCCCCTCTCCCATAGGTGGCTGCCCGGAGGGAGAGGAGGGAGTTTCCGACAGTGGCAGGGACTGGGTCCAACCAAATACCAATAGTGGCATTAATAAAGGAGCCACAACATCTTTTGCTGGTGGGACCTGCAGACAGACAAGCGCCACCTACTGGGCAGGATAAAAAAAACAGAGTCCAGAGACTTCACAGGAAAATCTTTTAACCTGCTGGGCCTCACACTCAGGGAAATCTGATTAAATGTCCAGAAGCCAGCAAAACATAACAAATCACACCATGAAAACTGAAGATATGGCCCAGTCAAATGAACAAACTAATAGTTCAAATGAGATACAGGAGCTGAGACAACTAATTCTGAATATACGAACAGAAATGGAAAACCTCTTCAAAAGCCAAATCAATAAATTGAGGGAGGACATGAAGAAGGCAAGGGATGAACAAAAAGAAGAAATGGAAAGTCTGGAAAAACAAATCACAGAACTTATGGGAATGAAAGATACAGTAGAAGAGATGAAAAAACAATGGAAACTTACAATGGTAGATTTCAAGAGACAGACGTTAGAATTAGTGAACTGGAGGATGGAACATCTGAAATCCAAAAAGAAACAGAAACTATAGGGAAAAGAATGGAAAAATTTGAGCAGGGGTTTAGGGAATTGAATGATAATATGAAGCGCACAAATATACATCTTGTGGGTGTCCCAGAAGGAGAAGAGAAGGGAAAAGGAGGAGAAAAACGAATGGAAGAAATTATCACTGAAAATTTCCCAACTCTTATGAAAGACCTAAAATTACAGATCCAAGAAGTGCAGCGCACCCCAAAGAGAGTAGACCCAAATAGGCATTCTCCAAGACACTTACTAGTTAGAATGTCAGAGGTCAAAGAGAAAGAGAGGATCTTGAAAGCAGCAAGAGAAAAGCAATCCATCACATACAAGGGAAACCCAATAAGACTATGTGTAGATTTCTCAGCAGAAACCATGGAGGCAAGAAGACAGTGGAATGATATATTTAAATTACTAAAAGAGAAAAACTGCCAACCAAGGCTTCTATATTCAGCAAAATTGTCCTTCAAAAATGATGGAGAAATTAAAACATTTTCAGACAAAAAGTCACTGAGAGAATTTGTGACCAAGAGACCAGCTCTGCAAGAAATACTAAAGGGAGCACTAGAGTCAGATATGCAAAGACAGAAGAGAGAGGTGTGGAGAAGAGTGTAGAAAGAAGGAAAATTAGATATGATATATAAAATACAAAAAGCAAAATGGTAGAGGAAAGTATTACCCAAACAGTAATAACACTAAATGTTAATGGACTGAATTCCCCAATCAAAAGACATAGACTGGCAGAATGGATTAAAAAACAGGATCCTTCTATATGCTGTCTACAGGAAACACACCTTAGATCCAAAGATAAACATAGGTTGAAAGTGAAAGGTTGGGAAAAGATATTTCATGCAAATGACAACCAGAAAAGAGCAGGAGTAGCTATACTAATATCCAACAAATTAGACTTCAAATGTAAAACAGTTAAAAGAGACATAGAAGGATGTTATCTACTAATAAAAGGAACAATTAAACAAGAAAACATAACAATTATAAATATTTATGCACCGAATCAGAATGCCCCAAAATACGTGAGGAATACACTAAAAATACTGAAAAGGGAAATAGACACATCTACCATAATAGTTGGAGACTTCAATTCCCCACTCTCATCAATGGACAGAACATCTAGACAGAGGATCAATAAAGAAACAGAGAATTTGAATATTACAATTAATGAGCTAGACTTAACAGACATTTATAGGACATTACTCCCCACAACAGCAGGATACACCTTTTTCTCAAGTGCTCATGGATCATTCTCAAAGATAGACCATACGCTGGGTCACAAAGCAAGTCTCAACAAATTTAAAAAGATTGAAATCATACACAACACTTTCACAGATCATAAAAGAATGAAGTTGGAAATCAACAATAGGCAGAGTGCCAGAAAATTCACAAATACATGAAGGCTCAACAACACACTCTTAAACAACCAGGGGGTCAAGGAAGAAATTACAAGAGAAATTAGTAAATATCTCAAGGTGAATGAAAATGAAAACACAACATATCAAAACCTATGGGACGCATCAAAGGCAGTGCTAAGAGGGAAATTTATTGCCCTAAATACCTATATCAGAAAAGAAGAAAGGGTAAAAATGCTGGAATAACTGTCCACTTGGAAGAACTGGAGAAAGAACAGCAAACTAACTCCAAAGCAAGCAAAAGGAAAGAAATAACAAAGATTAGAGCAGAAATAAATGAAATTGAGAACATGAAAACAATAGAGAAAATCAATAAGACCAGAAGTTGGTTCTATGAGAAAATCAACAAGATTGATGGGCACTTAGCAAGACTGACAAAAAGAAGAAGAGAGAGGATGCAAATAAATAGGATCAGAAATGGAAGAGGAGACATAACCACTGACCTCACAGAAATAAAGGAGGTAATAACAGGATACTATGAACAACTCTATGCTAATAAATACAACAATGTAGATGAAATGGACAAGTTCCTAGAAAAGCATGAACAACAAAGTTGGACTCAAGAAGAAATAGATGACCTCAACAAACCAATCACAAGTAAAGAAATTGAATCAATCATTCAAAAACTTTCCAAAAAGAAAAGTCCAGGACCAGACGGCTTCACATGTGAATTCTACCAAACATTTCAGAAAGAATTAGTGCCAACCTTGCTCAAACTCTTCAAAAAAATTGAAGTGGAGGGAAAGCTACCTAATTCATTCTATGAAGCCAACATCACCCTCATACCAAAACCAGGCAAAGATATTACAAAAAAAGAAAACTACAGAACAATCTCTCTAATGAATATAGACGCAAAAATCCTCAACAAAATTCTAGCAAATCGAATCCAGCACCACATTAAAAGAATTATACATCATGACCAAATAGGATTCATCCCAGGTATGCAAGGATGATCCAACACAAGAAAATCAATTAATGTAATACACCAGATCAACAAATCAAAGCAGAAAAATCACATGATCATCTCAATTGATGCAGAAAGGCATTTGACAAGATTCAACATCCTTTCCTGTTGAAAACACTTCAAAGGATAGGAATACAAGGGAACCTCCTTAAAATAATAGAGGGAATATATGAAAAATCCACAGCTAATATCATCCTCAATGGGGAAATATTGAAAACTTTTCCCCTAAGATCAGGAACAAGACAAGGACTTCAATTATCACCACTGTTATTGAACATCGTGTTGGAGGTTCTAGCCAGAGCAATTAGACAAGAAAAAGAAATACAAGGCATCAAAATTGGAGAGGAAGAAGTAAAACTATCACTGCTTGCAGATGATATGATACTATATGTTGAAAACCCTGAAAAATCCACAGCAAAACTACTAGAGCTAATAAATGAGTACAGCAAAGTAGCAGGTTATAAGATCAACATTCAAAAATCTGTAGTTTCTATACACTAGCAATGAACAAGCTGAGGGGGAAATCAAGAAATGTATTCCATTTACAATTGCAACTAAAATGACAAGTGCTGGAGAGGATGTGGAAAAAGAGGCACACTTATCCACTGTGGGTGGGAATGCCAAATGGTGCAATCACTGTGAAGGCAGTTTGGCGGTTCTTCAAAAAACTGAATATAGAATTGCCATACGACCCAGCAATACCATTGCTAGTTATCTACTCAGAGGACTTAAGGGCAAAGACACAAATGGACATTTGCACACCAATGTTTATAGCAGCATTATTTACAATTGCAAAGAGATGGAAACAGCCAAAATGTCCATCAACATATGAATGGCTAAACAAACTGTGGTATATACATACGATGGAATATTATGCAGCTTTAAGGCAGAATAAACTTATGAAGCATGTAATAACATGGATGGACTTAGAGAACATTATGCTGAGTGAGACTAGCCAAAAACTAAAGGACAAATACTGTATGGTCCCACTGATGTGAACTGACATTAGAGAATAAACTTGGAATATGTCATTGGTAACAGAGACCATCAGGAGATAGATATAGGGTAAGATATTGGGTAATTGGAGCTGAAGAGATACAAACTGTGCAACAAGACTGGATACAAAAACTCAGAAATGGACAGCACAATACTACCTAATTGTAATGGAATTATGTTAAAACACTGAATGAAGCTGCATCTGAGGTATAGTTTTTTTTTCTTTTTTTCCTTTTTTCTTTTTTTTAATTTTTCCCTCTGTATTATCATTTTATTTCTTTTTCTGTTGTCTTTCTATTTCTTTTTCTAAATCGATGCAAATGTACTAAGAAATGATGAATATGCATTTATGTGATGATATTAAGAATTACTGATTGTATATGTAGAATGGAATGATTTCTAAATGTTGTGTTAGTTAATTTTTTTAATTAATAAAAAAAATTATTCATTATGTGATGGCCATATGCTCAGACAATATAGATATACACAAAAAAGGTGGTAGGGAAACAATAGGGATAGCACATGAAAATTTATATGTTTTCATTTCATTTTCATAACTGATGATGTCAACAGTATTTTGTACCATAACTGTTGCTTACATGGAAGCATACAGCAAACAAATAATTATGAGATATTATGATTTTGCCCATCCTTTTTATTCTTGATAAACAGGGAAGACAATATGATAAAAAAAAGGAGACTAAACAACCAACCTTCAGTCCCAAATTTGAATTAGAAATAGTAGCATGCTAAATTTTACTGGCTACTGATCTCTCTTATGACCTACCTATCTAACCATCCATCCATCACTCATCATTTATACACCTTTCTTAGTTTTTTCAATGAAAAGACATAAAGACAATCATTGACCAAGTAGAAATGATCATCCCTAGTGTTCAGATTTTGGTCTTGCAATATTACTTTATTTCTTCTGCTGAGTTCCAAACTGTAAAATATATGTCTGTCCTTTTACTTCACCTTCTAAATTTTTTGAAAATGACATTTATGACTCAAAACTTGTAACTATGCTGAAAAGGGTAAACTGGGAAAAATAATTCCAGCTTAACTACATTGGCATAATACAAATTGCCACATATGTTGTCTATCAGTGAGCACATGTATGATAAAAACATAATGAGACTTTTTTATATGGAAGTGTCATCTAAAAAGTTTCATACTAAACACATTCATATAAGTCAGGATAGTGGTTATTTTTGGTAGGACGGAGGGCATTATGATTGAAATACAGTAAAAAAGGCGGTTTCTTGGGTGGGTAGCAAAGTTCTATCTTGACTTAAGTAGTGGTTACAAAGTGTTTGCTTTATATTAATTCAGTAAGGCATATATTTGTTTTGCATGTCAATCTAATTTTATCATAAAATTATTTATAAAAGGAAGAAGATGGATTAGGTTTTGAGGTACTTATGGAATAACAATAGAAAGATGCATGAAGTATGTTTTCACATTCATCTTTAGTTCAGGAATGAGATTAGGATTAGAAATAGAGATTTGTTTCCATCATTATGAAGGCATAAGAGAGTGAGACACCATCTAATGGAACCTTAAATGGAAAAATAGACTAGGGCTAAGAGAAAGTTTGGGTCAGGCAAAGGAAGAAACTGAGAACTATACAGAAAAAAAATAAGAAAGCAGCTGGAGATGTTATTATGATGGTCTATAAAAAGTCGTTTCTGAAGCAATTGTTCTCATTGCCAGAGTCAGTATGCATAGTAAAAAAACAGAGAAATATGCAAGCAAGTTACATGTTGTCCAGGAGACAACAAACTCTTCTTGCCGTAATCATTCATAACAAATGTCAAGTCCTTGCCAAAAGTGTTGACAATAATCTTTTTTTCTTTAGAGATTCAAATTTTATATTATGGCACAACTTTCATATTACTATTATAATATATCTCATTTCTTTTTATAATCCTCCACTCTTGATTTTTGGATACACTGAGTATAAGAAGATGTGGGTTAAAAATTCTATTTGGCTAGTTTTTGTTAATTTCTATAACATCTAGAAAACATTTATTTTAAAGTGATGATTTTCAAGTTTCATGTTATTCATTCTTAAAGTAATGAATTATTTATTATTTCAGTCTTTGTGTGCATGGGCACATGGCAAGGATCCCATTCCATTTCCCTGAAAAGCAGCACTAAATTTCAATCTTGATATAAACCATGCACAACTGTACATAAGATCTACACTCATTCTCTCCAAAGGGAAGCAATTAATTTTCTTAGAGTCAAATGCTTCGTTTGAAAATCTGAAAATCATCACATTTTACTAAAACATCTATCATAAAAATAATGTTTATTTGTTAAATCTGGGTGAAAATTTTGAAATAAAACAAAATCATTTTGAATATATCCAGTTCACAAGTTTGATCATTCTGAAAATTATTAGTGTAAGGTGAAAGAGCACAAAATTAGATAAAACCAGAGCACATATGGCCTGTTGCAGCCATGATAGCATCATAAAGATATTTTGCATCTTAACTATGAGATTTTCTAATCTGAATGGATTATATTGAGAAATTTGGATGAATCTTGTAATTTATATTAAATGTTTAGCAAAATACTGAGACATAAACAGCTGTTGTCCTGAAAAGATCAATTTCAGACACAGCCATCATAACAAGCCAGTGTCTTATATAACAAGAAAGCATGACTAAATGTAGTGTAATTTACATATATTCATCAAGATATACCACACTTTTACAATAGAACATAAGAAAAAAGTGTCTGTCATCAAACCATCTTTGAAAGGAATTTTCTGGTTTGTCTATTATTTTTAGGTTAAATTATCAGTGTCAACTACATCTTCCATCATCCATTGAAAAGTTGTTTCAGCAAGGAAAAAACTGAAAGATTTTTTTTATTTCAAAATTTCAGATTCCTATTATCTTTGTAAGTGTCAATTATTAGACGACTTTAAGTCTGTCATCTATTACAGACCAAGATGCAATGTAAAATGGACACATTTAATATGTCCATATCTCATCTGAAATATGATCTTGAAAATGATACAATCCTATCACTTTGATTATCAAAATGAAAGGAATTTCAATTTGGTCACTATATACCAGTCTCCACAAATATACGTAATGCCACAAAAACAATGCAAATGTTCTAAAAAATGATCATGGTGATGAATACATAACTACGTGATGATACTGTAAGCTATTGATTGTACACCATGTATGGAATGTATGTGTGTGAAGATTCCTCAATAAAAGTATTTTTTAAAAAACTTAATGTTAAATTAAAAAATGCTTTCTAAAGTAAAACAAAACAAAACAACAACAAAAAAAAACACCTGTCATTTTCAAGGAAGTTGAATGAGATGTAAGGGTTTCAAATGTAAAGACTTATCTAAAACCACATTGTGATTCAATTCTGAACTTGCCTTAGAGCCCAGATTTCCTAATCATCAATGCCAAGCTTCTTTCACTGAATATCACATTCTGGAGAATATTTGCTATTATGATTCTTAGGGTTTAGTGAAACTCTTTTAGCTCATTCATATTATGTTAACAGCAGTGTAGATTTAACTTGTTTTAACCTGTCTGAAAGTAACTGTGAGTCTGTTTATTTGATGAATTATTATTTTGTTGCATAAAGAAAAAATTTTATTCATTAAACATTTATCTAAATTTTCATTATGTGCTAAGCACAATGCTAGGTCATATGGATGTGAAGCTGAAGAAAACAAAGGTCCTTTCCTTAAAGAGCTTACTGTTTTATCTGAGAAAAATATTGAATATTTTAATAATTTAATAGTAATATTTAATGCAGAAGTCATAACATTTTTACCAAATAATTCTTATTCTCATTTTATGAATTTTCTTCCTTCCTTGAATGTATATATCTCCAGGGCCTTGCTTTGACTGCTAAAGTGCAAGCAGAAATACGTGTGTCACTTCTGAGTAGAATCGTTAAGAGCTCATGTGATTTGTAACATTTTATTTTCCTTTAGTTGAAAATCCTAGAAGCAAAGACATGGACCCATTCTGGGCTATTGGAATAGAACCACCAAGAGAAAAGGAAGAAAAAATATTTTCTTTTAACTTACTTACACATTGGGAGTTGCTTGTTATCACAGCATATCCAACCCTACCCTGATTGTTACACTGTGTAAAGTACGGTCACGTGATATCCTCAAAGTGAGAATTTAAGAAATATCTAAGGTAACAACTCTTTACAGTGATAAAATCAAATTGTAGGAGACCACATGAATGTTGTAGCAGACTAGGGCGAAAAACATCTGGCATCATCAAAATCTCCAGGCCTGAGAATGCAAGTAAAATGGTTACTGGAATTTGAAGAAAGAGAGAATGTGTTGTTTAAATGCATGGAATCCAATGCACTACTTCAGAAAGGGATTTTGGGGCAATAAATGCCTCAATCTCACTCTCCTTCCTCTCTCGAATATACCAGTGGTTGCAATACCTGAGCCCAAATAGAACGGGAAAATGAAGGACAACAATTTAGCCTATACAACAGATGTGATATGGTTTTGAAAGTGCAATTGGAAGATATTTAGCACGAGTTCAAAAATCAGACCTGTGCATAGGTTTTTTTTTGTTTGCTTTTTTTTTTTTTTTTAACATGGGCAGGCACCAGGAATCGAACCCAGGTCCTCGGGCACAGCAGGCAAGCATTCTTACCTGCTGAGCCACCGTGGCCCACCTGTGCATAGGTCTTTAGGAACACATAAAATGAGACCAGAAGGAGTCTTGCAAGAAAAAATTCTGATTGACAAAAACTTGAACTGAATCTTAAAAGCATGAAAGAGTTACTTTAGGACATTTGAAGGTCAATAACTCAGGAAAGCCCCAGCAAATGTAGAATTACCATAAATGGTGTAAGGATTTAATATCAGATTAGGAATTTTGAAGTAATAAAACTGGACATACACAGTGGCCAGAACATGGAAGATTTTACGTATTATATTAAATACCTTGCCTTTACCCTGAAAATCAAGAAAAAGTACTGAAGGATTTTGAAACAAGACAGTAACGTGACTGGATTTGTAATTCAAAAGAAACTATAGCAGTAATGATAATAGCTTACATTTATTGAATGATTTCAATGTACCAAGACCTGCTCTGATTTTTAAACAACCTTAGGAAGTAGACACTATTATTACCTTTATTTTGTAAATGAAGTTATTGAGGCAGAAAATGGTAGCATTAAGTGACACGGTAGTAAGTAATTGAGTGGAAATTTCATCCTAGATCTCTTGTAGAAAGTAGGTGAATATAAGTGCAAAGCTAAAGGCAGGAAGACGTTTATAAAACTGTAGCAGTTATTCAAATAAGGAATAAAAACAAGAGAAATAACAATAAGAATGAAGAGAAGAAGAATCATTCTAAAAGCTTAAACCTACAGGACAGATGCTTAATTGGCTATGGGAAATAAAGGGGAGGGGAAACCCACCATGTTTGTTTATAACCCTGGTGCCTCTAACTGAAATATTTTTTTAGGCTTAACAGCCAATTTATAAAATTTTGTCAGTTTTACAATTGATATTTTCACTTTGAGCAAAAATATTCAAAACTATCCAAATTTATGTAAATTCACAGATGTTACTAACATATGTAAGAATTTTAGATTTTTTGTTTTGCTGAACCTAATACAGATCTTTTCCTTAAAAAAGCAAAAACATAATTTAGTGTCAAAAATATTGCCCCATAGAGTTTGAAAGTGAAAAATAAAAGGGAGGAATAATAAGGAAAGTTAAATTTGAATGTACTCAATCATTAAGTTCATAATGCTAGGGCACATGATGCTGGGTACATGATACTTTGTGATAACTGCCTTAATAGATCCATCTGATTTTAGTATTTTAAAAGCTAATTAAAGTAGCAACTATAGCTTGTTAGCTCCATCACCATCTCACTAATTATATAGGACAAACCTATTTTTATCTCCAGCATTAATGCTTAATGAACTCTTATCTTCCTCCAAGGTAGTATACGATATTTTGGGTTGTGGTAAAATTGAGATGAATTTTTAATGAATAATTTAAACAGTTTTCTCTTTGGCTAGAATATTTCCTTTTTCTCCTCATTTTTCCCTATAGCCTGACATGAAACTGGTTCACCTAGAGTTGCCTAAAACTTTATCCTATGACCTGAAAGAGAGTAATGTTCAGGCTTTTTCTGGTTGAAAACATTATGTATTGTTTACTTACCTACCAATCCATATAAAACTCATATATCATGTACCTCAAATAGGAATCCTTTTAAAATTGGGTAGTAAAATAAATTAAAGACTAATAATCCATATAGTAATAAAGGTGGGATGCTACTATACTAGAAAATAAATATCAAAGTAAGACAAAATGACTGTTACCCTAAAGTATAAATTAAATGTAACGCTGCAGAGAAAATTGTTATTATTAGGGAAACATGTACTATCATATTCATGCCTATGGAAACACAACTAGTAAAAGATTAAATATAAACGATTAGTCACACATTTAGTGTGACTCTTATAAACTGAAAGAACTAGATTCTTTGGCATTTGTATTAGGTATCTATTGTGACATAATACATTGTCCCTCAAAATTTAGTGTCATAAAATAACAAATGTTTTTTTATTTCACTCCATTTCTGAGGCTCATATAAATGGGAGAAGCTTAGCTCTTTTGGTTCTGCATCATGATGTCTCATGTGTTTACAGTCAAGCTATTGACTGCAGCAGAGGCTGTGGTCAACTAGAGGCTTTGCTTGTGTTGCATAATCTGTTTACAAGATCACTCCTGGGACAGTCGGCAGTAGGCTTCACTTACTTTATTTAACTGAAAGCTTTGTAGGAGTTGGGTGATCTGCTAACATCTTACTTGTAGTTGTTGGGAGGAGGCCTCAGTGCTTTACCATGTGGGTCTACTCATGACCCAGTAGCAGGCTTCCCCAGCCTGAGTGATCCAAGGAGTGAGGCAATTTCCTAGGTAGAATCAGTAGCAGCCTTTATAACCTAATCACTATCATTACCTCTGACATATTCTTGTGTCCGTGTGCACGTGTGTGTGTAATGTGCAAGTGTGGGCATGTGCATATATATTTGTGTGTGTTTCACTTTTTTTAACTTTTATTTTCATAGCAAATACACAACTTAAAATTTCCCATTTTGACCACTTTCAAGTATCCAATTTAGTAGTATTAATTGCATGTACAATTACTCTTTTGATTATACAGACAAATCCAAGTACAATGTGAGCAGGAGACTGTATAGGGATATGAATATCAGGAGGATGCAGAAAATATAGGAGGCAAGCTACCACTTCATGTCTTAAAGTTTTTTTTAGGGAGTAATGTAGGATAAGGAAAATTTTGACCAATTAATTTCAAGGAATAAAGAAGATAATAAATTAAAAGGGAGATTAAGACAAATATTCTAGTTTGTTAGGTTGTCAAAAGTGGATACTATAAAATAAGTTGGGGCCTTTTTTTTTTTTTTTTTTCATTTTACATAGACAGGAACTAGGAAGCAAATCCGGGTCTCCAGCATGGCAGGCGAGAACTCTGCCACTGTGCCAACCGTGGCCCGCCCAGGGTTGGCTTTTAAGAGTGGGGAATTATTAGTTTACAAGCTTACAGTTTTGAGGGTAAGAAAAATTTCCAATCAAGGCATCCTAGGTCATGCTTTCTCCCTGAAAACTGGCTGCTGGTGACCCTGGAATCCTCTGTCTCATGGCAAGGCACATGGATGTATGGACTGGTCTCTCCCTTCTCTTCTGAGTTTTGCTGCATTCGGCTTCTTGCTTCCATAACTTTCTCTGTCTTTGTCTGAATTTCATTCTCTTATAAAATAGTCCAGAAAGAGGAACAAAACCTATCCTGAATGAAGTGGGGTGCATCTTAAATTAAGACCCTACTCACCAAAAGATAATACTTTCAATGGGTCCACACACACAGAAAACGATTAACTGTAAGAACATAATTTTCTAGGTAGATACAGCTTAAAACCAGCACAGACAAGAGATATAATTTCAGCAATAGATATAATATGAAAAAAAAGAATTTAAAAAAGATTTTTTTCTTTTTACCTGAAGAGAGGAATTTTTGAAGAGTATTAAGAAAAATGTCTTATTAAGGAATAGAATTGTGTCTTTTAATCCCTTTAGTTTGCATTATGTATTGTTTCGTCAGTGATTTTCTTTTAAAAGTCCTCTTTATGACTGTATTTGCTTTGTAAAATGCACTTTATCTGACATTAATGTAGCTAAATATTCAAAATTCATAATTCTTAAAGTCATTTCTGCTTCTCACTGATTTAACACTTTATTCTGTGCAAATCATCTTATTATTTTTCTATGTATAAGTCAGGTAATGTCTTCAGTTTGCCCTTCTGTATTGTGTCTACACTCTTTGGAAAACCTGTCTTCCAGAGTTGGCATAGGAAGTTATGGAAGCAATAGAGGGACACATTGACCAGCATTGCCTTCAACTCCGTCACTTCCACTCACTGAAGGCAATGTTTGCTGGTACTTGTCCTCTTTCTTCTCAGTGCCCCTTCATTGTTCTTCTTTGAATGTGGGGTGGGGGGTTGGGTGTCTTTAGGATACATTTCCCAAACTCCCCTGGTATACAGCCCCTAGGTGAGCTTCAGTGAATAAGAGGCCACGTGAAGACGGACTGCTGAATGGCATGAGAAGATGAATTATCCCTCTTCTTTGCCTCATGAAGTATCATCAACAGAGGCACTGTTCCCTTTATATCTCCAGTTTCCACTAGGCAGACTCGTTCAGATTCCTTTTTCCACTGGGTGACTGCGGTCTCCAGGATCTGCTAACTCACATTTCTGCTATTGTTTCTCCAGACTAAGAGCAACAGTGGACTTGAGTTCCTCCCCCTTATTGTTTCACAATCTTCTTTTTGGCCTCTCACCTCTTCATTCATTCACATGATCGTTTCATTGCAATAAACTCCCATGTCTTCTACTTTGCCTCCTTGCTTACTTCCCCTACTTTGACAGCTAATTGCTGGCTACTAAAGATTCAAGTAGGGGGTTTGGGTAAGATGATGGGGCAGTAGGTGCATAATAAAAGGTCCAAATATATCTGATACCATCGTTAGTTAATTTTGCACTCTCTAGGACTTTATAACTGGTAGATTCTTCCAAGGGCATGTTTGTCCACTTTTCTGACACTACATGCTCAGACCCTCCGTTTGCAATTTCCCTTCCCAATGTGGATACATTTCTATCTAGGGCAGCAATAGATACTATTTAGACTTTGATCCACACACCCCTAGAATCCAACATACTTGCTTCTAGAGCCCCTCCTTAGTTCAAAATTGGGATAATGGATTTCCAGAGTAATAGAAGCCAAACTCAAAAAGATAAGGAAGTATATCAACCACAGAAAGAATATGCACTGTTGGCAGTGGAGCTAATTGATCTAATCTTCCCTAGGATGAAAATAGAGAGACAGTCTTCTGGATAATTACTTGATATACATAAAAGGAAAAACATTTTTCCAGTAGGCAAAAACATAACTTGAGTCCCTAGAGTGGAGAATACCAGGTACTCACCCAGATTTCCGACCGAAGTCAATTCATGCACCAGAATCCCTTAATGGAAGAGGACAACAGGCTGTCCTGAGGAACAATTCAGCATCATAACTACAAGTAAATACAGTAACTCTTCCTTTACCTTTCTCCACTGATATCTGTGGCCATTTATTAGCCTGACAAAAATATATGACCCAACAGTTTTCAGACACTGGATAAAAGGTAGTACGTGACAGGGATCCCTGGGACAGAAAGGTGAAGTCAGTCATATGTTTTCCTTAGCTTATCATCTGGAAATAGTTTTCAGGCTGTGGTTCAGGGAGGAGAAATCTAAACAGAACCTGGAGTCTCTCTGAATTGAAGAGACAGACCTGGGAGTCCAGAAAAGACATAGCGATTAGAGTTCACATTACAGAGTGCTAGAGAGGAGAGAGTGCCACAGAGAGCTGCAGAAATTTACGTAGGGCCTCCCTCAGGTCTTACACTGGTGCTAATCAGCATGAGGAAACTAGCTAAGGCTGGAAGAAAAACAATTCTAGAACAGGCACGATATTCAAATTTGGAACAAGTACTATTTCTTCTCACTTTTATATATTACATATTTTTTAAATCTTCTTTCATCAAACATGGTAAAAGGCAATGGGAGTCTTGAGGAAAAAGAGGGGGAATTGAGAGGAGTGAGAAGAAGATATTTAGAAGGGGAACAAGGAAAGTTGAGGATCTTTATGACTATTTTGTTGGTTTCATGGGTGATGCATATGTCAACATTTATCTAATTGCGGATTTTTGTATATGCAGTTTAATATCAGTTTTATATCAACAAAGCTGTTAAAAATTGGGCTTACCCAGTGGCATGAGAAAGGTGGGTAAGGAGGCATGCAGATGGTTTTGCAGAAAATATATTTGTGATTAACAGTATTAGAATTTTACAACTTTTTGTTGTCTTAAAGTCAAAATAAAATGTTCACCTATTTCCTAATCAAATACAATATTTTCTGTATCCTAACCTTAGATTAATAATGTATTATAACTATCTTTTTTTTTTTTTTTTTTTTTTTTTAAAGGAAAGACAGAGAGAAGGAAGGAAGGATAGAAGGAAGGAAGGAAGGAAGAAAGGGAAACATCTTTAAACATTTTCTTGTTTTATTGTATTTTGTTTTTCCGTTTTTTGTTACATGGGCTGGGGCCGGGAATCGAACCGAGGTCCTCCGGCATAGCAGGCAAGCACTTTGCCCGCTGAGCCACCGCGGCCCACCCATAACTATCTTATAAATGATGAAAACTAGACATTTCTTGCAGACAAAATAAGTTTCAACAATTTGGCAAAATGTTTGTGCCATACCAGTTAAATTAATTGTGTATTTCTGATATACAGTTAATCTCCGGTGTTGATTCCTGAGTAGAGCTTGCTTCACCTTTATCTTCAGTACTCTTATTTAATTTAAGTAAACAAATAATTCAATGAGTGCTTGTTTTCAGCAATTTAGAATGAGAAAGTTGCAAACAAAGAGAAGATAATAACCCTAAGTACAAAACAGTTTCCTGCAGATGCTTAGGTAATTTTAAATTGTGGAGGGATATAATTAATCAGTGCATATTTTGAATAGAATATGGAAATTAGAAAGAAGGAATCTCATGATTTCAGTTTCTAGGTATGTCAGTCGGGATTCCATCACGGCCTGCCTGATTGGACCTTGGAATTTTGACTAAGGAAAGTGGAAATGAATCTAGAAATAGCTAAGGGAAGCCAGAAGAAAGATCCAAGAGCATTAAAAGAGACCCAAAAGATTTATGAAAAAAAGAATATGTCACATTAGAGAGAACCTGGTGGCAATCCATTAAGTTTTATTTATGGCAAGGAAAGAAAAAGAGCATCTGTTGATGTGTTTGAACTAGTAAGAGATTTTTCCTGATGGAGTTACAGAAGGTACATGATAGGAAAGCTTTGGGGAGTCCAAGAAGTAGACTATTGTACCTCATCAGGAATATTCAGAGTGAAATGCAGCTAAAGGTTCAAGGAATACATGATTGAGAAAATTCTAAATGTGCATCAGTTTCAATAGTCCCCACCTCTTTTTTGGAAAAGAGCATGTGCAGTTGCTAAGTTTCAGCAGGGCATTATCAACTAGCTAGAGACGACATTGTACTTAATGCATATAGAATCTGTACTTTGACTCTTTCTCAAACTTTTTCTACTTTCTTTCTCTCTTTTGCTCCCTTCTTCTAGCCCCAGGATGCTTTTTGTTCTTTGAACATGCTAAGCTCTCTCCTTCTGTTAGGAAACGTCTGAACTCAGATAACTTGTCTGGGTCCTTAGATTCCTGTAAGGTCTCACATAAAATAGAACTACCTAGGAGAAGTCTTTCTCAAATATCCAGTACAGTGCAATTAACATCATTATTTATGAAATCATACTGCTTACATTTTACATGCATCTTTCTACCAGTTATTAAATAACATTTACTAAATTTATAAATAATGAAATTAGTCATTTTCCAACATTGTCCATTGCCAGCCATTTCCATCAGAATGAAAACTCTATGAGAGAATGGAAACTGCCCATCTTATTTACAACTTTCATGTAACACATTTTTGTGTTGTAAAGGAATATAGTTAACTTACTATTTATTCCTTTTGAAAAATATAGTTTTGTTGCAACATGCAGGAAAAACATTGTGGAAATTGATTTATTACCTGCAATTGAGTAATTATGTGTTCTAACTCTCTGCAGGAGGCATATAGGTTGCAGAAATCAGCACCTAACTAAAATACTCAAATAGAGGGCCCAGAAAAAGAAAAAGCATACAGCTATGTATATAACTGGTTCATTGATCATGAAGTGTTTTATATTCATGATTTACTTTCTTGTGCCACAATTTCTTCTATGTGTAATAAAATATTTGCAGTAAATATCACCTATTTTTGATTAAAAATACAGGCAACCTTTGGATGGTGAGGTGGCATGGCTGTTTTAATTCTGATTTTGAACAATGCTTGTGGCTTTTGCCTATTTGATGATTTTTAACAGATTATGTCTTTTAAAAATGATAGGCATTTTAGACATGAATTTATAGACACAAAAATAATTGATTGACAACATCTTGTATACTGAATCCGCCTATAGATGCAAAATAGGTGGACTTTGTAGAGATCTAGAAGCTAATTTCTACATGTACAAAAATCTGCTATTGCTAGTAGGTAAAATCATAACTATTCCATTCTCAAATCATTTTGTTGAGAAAATACTTAGCTTTATGTCATCACATTGGACTGATACCAGGAAACATTTTATTGAGCTTAGTAAGAGCAGGACTACAATTCAAAATGAAATTTATATTTGATTATATATTCTAATTTTCCAATACATAAAGTAAAAGATGTAAAAAAAAAAAACTACCTTGTATCATGGGAGAGAAAAGCACATGCCACTTTTTAAATTAAAGATAGACAATATTTGTTTAATTAGTCTTTTTTGTATTTTAATTCCTCATTTTAGAAACCTTAAATTTTGAATTTTTAAGAATAGAAATAATGTAGTCTACAAAATTTGAAGATTTAACAGAGTTCTAAAACTGTTAAATAAATTGCTGTAGAAGAGGGCAGAAATAGTATTAAAATATTGTTATATTTTCTCACACATTATTTTTTAATTAAAAAGCTATAAGTTTAAGAAAATTCAGACAGAAAATACAGAGTTCACATATATCCCCTCACGAAGTTTATCTTGTTAGTAACACTTTACATTAGTGTGATAACTTTGTTATAATTAATGAAAGAATACTAGTAATAATTGGACTATTAACAATAGTCCATAGTTTACATTAGAGTTCATTGTATTGTATGGTTCTTTTGTTTCATTTTTATTCTAGTAATATATATATATATATACAATCTAACATTTTCGCTTTAACCACTTTCAAATATATAATTCAGAGCTGTAAAGATGTTCATAATATTGTGCTACCATAACCACCATCCATTACCAAGATCTTTCATCAACCCAAACAAAAATTCTGTACCAACTAAACTTTCACCCCCATTATATATCACCATCCCTGCCCCTTGTGTATTTTGTATTCTAGTTCTGACTCTGAATTGGTTTATTCTAATTATTTCATATCAGTGATATCACACAGTATTTGTCTTTTTGTTTCTGGTTTATTTCACTTAAAATGATGTCAAAATTCTTCTATGTTGTCACAAATATTCACTGTTTTTATGGATGAATAATACTCCATTATATATATATATATAATAAATATATATATAAAATATTTAGTTTATCCATTCATCTGTTGATGGATACTTGAGTTGCTTCCATCTTTTGGCAATCGTGAATAGTCCTGCTTTGGACATCAATGTACAAATATCTATTAGAGTCCCTGCTTTTACTTCTTTGAGGATATATACATATACATGCAGAAGTTGGATTGCCAAGCCATATAGTAATTTTATACTTAACTTTCTGAGGAGCTGCCAAATTGTTTTCCACAATAATGGCAACATTTTACATGCCTACTGAGGATGAAAATGAATGAGTGTTTCTATTTCTCCCATCCTCTTCAACATTAGTTAGTTTCTTTTTTTTTAATAGTGAGTGTGAAATGGTATCTCATTATGGTTTTCATTTGTACCTTTCTAATGGCTAATGATGTTGAACATCTTTCCGTATGCTCTACGCTACTTAAATCCACTATCTAGTGTGTTTTCTTTTCAGTCAGAAGAACTTCCTTTAGCACTGTTTCTAAGGCATGTCTAGGGGTAACAGATTCTCTCATTTTTATTTGGCATTGTCTTGTCCTCCCCCTCATTTCTGAAGGACAATCTTGTAAGACAACACTCTCCTTTGGCAATTGTTCTCTTTCAGCACTATTTTTTTACTGACTTCCTTCTTGCTTCCATAGTTCCTGATGAAAAGTCAACACAATCTTATTGGGAGTCCTTCAAGTGTAATATGCTCTTTTTTCTTGAAGCTTTTAGAACTCTCTTCTTATTGTTGGCATCAGACTTTGGTTATGTATGTGGTTCTCATTGAGTTTATCCTATTTGGGGTTCACTGGGCTTCTTCAATACATATAGTCACATCTTTTATTAAATTGGGCAAGTTCTCTGCCATTATTTCTTAAAATATTCCTTCTGTCCTTTTCTCTTTCCTGTCTTACTGGGACTCCTGTAATGTATCTATTGGTACACATGATGGTGTCCCACCTATCTCTTAGGCTGTGTTTACATTTTTCTTTCTTTTTTCATTCATCTCCTCAGCCTGAATCATATCAATTTTCTTTTCTTCAACCTCACTGATTCTTTCTTCTGCCAGCTCCAATCTGCAGTTGAAATGCTATAGGGAAGTTTTCCTATTACTCACTGTGATCTTCAACTCTAGTATCTCCTTTCCCTTCCTTTTTAAAATTTCTGTCTCTTTCTTAAGTTTTTGATATGTTAATTCATTGTTTTTCTTATGTCCTATAGTTCTTCTTCTGTGTTTTCCTTTATCTCCTGAGCATATCGAGGATATATTTTTTTAAGTCTTTGTTTATGCCCAATGGATGGTTTCTGGAGTTTTATCTTGTTTCTTTGGATGGACCATCATTCCCTATTTCATTGCTTCCCTTGCAACGTAACTTTTAATATTTTTAAAATGTTACCTCTGGAATGTAGTACCTGAGCTGTACATTCCTCAAATTTGCATCTAGCAGTGATATGACAGAGAATTCATTGAGTGCCAAGAGCTCCAAAGAAACAAACAAACCAAGGCATAATCATCTTTCACAGATTTTGCAAATTAGCTCTACTGGCAGGTGCTCTCCTTCAAAGTTTGTACTTCCTATCGGGAAGATCAGCTTGAGGCAAATTAAAGTGCACAGTCCTCTCCATCCTCTCTGAGCCTGCATCTTATCCTAAGTTTGTGCTAACTCATGGCCTTAGGAATCCCTCCATTTATAGGAATTCAAATGCCACCAGTAGAAAAGTTTACTCTCTCCCTTTTCAGAGTGATCTATTGTAAATTTAATTCAGGCAATCATTTTCTCCAGGCCACTCTAATTTAATGTTTTTTTTTACCATGATTCGACAGTCTGTAAGCTGCTTCTGCCTGCGGGGAATGTTCTGGAAGGGCAAGCTCCAGAGGAATTTCCTAATCAGTCTTTCAGGATGCCAACTGACAGATTGGCACTGACGTACAGATGCTTTAAAATATGCATAGGGGTTACTCTGTTTCCCCCAGAGCAACAATAAGGACCCACAAAGGAAGTGCAGGCTGTCTCCATAATATGCCAGGGAAGGGTCAGCAAGGGTGCCACAAGGATCTCCTTTTATTTTTTAGAGCGTCTTTTCCTAGATTAAGGATTTGCAGAGTTACTGAAACCCTATAAACTGTGTATACAAATTTTGAGAAAGATGTCTCTGCCAAGTTTTGCTAATTGTTAAAAGATTTTGTGGGAGAACGGTATCCTGGAGTGTCTAAAACCACCATTTGGTAGTCTGGATCACATGTATTTTTTTTAATAGTTTTTCTATTAATTACTACTAATTGGCACTTCAGCTTTATCATTTTTTCTGTTATATAATGTATTTATGTAACAGAAATTAAATAATGCAATATGCTACATAATTTCAAATAAACATCTAGTTTTCATATTGTATATTAAAGTAGTTACAAATATATGTATGGCTATTTATTACATAATATATTATACACTATTGGGAGATGGTTCCAGTGTACAATATATACTGAATATATATATAATATATATAATATATACTCACTGTGTATGCCAGTGAGTATACACTTAGAGAAAATGAGTGCAGGAAGAATTTCAATGAATCTGTTTAAATTAGTAGCACTTTTTACCCAATTTATAGGTACCCGTATCTGTATAACACCTGTCATAAAATACCAGTATTTTATATAGTTTAACTGTAAAATCTATATAAAAATTGTATAGGTTACTTGACAGCAGTCTGATTTGTAATTTAACAATATATTAGTGATACACGGACACTTGAACATAAAACGTCTGCATTGCATTATTCAAAACTGACAATATGGATCCTGGATTTACTTGGTATTTATCCTTAGTATCAGATAAATATACTGAGTCACAGAGTGTACCTGCTTATACCTTTGACACATGCTGATGACAGTTTTGCTCCATGGCGTTTTTTTTTTTCTGTACAGAACTGATCTATAAAGTATAATTCTATTTTTGTTTGAGAGAGGGTGATGTGTTCTGAAACACAAAGAGACAGAGAGGGCAAGAGCAAAATCTATTTATATCTACAAAAGAATCTTGTTGTTTTTGTCCCAAGTTGCCCAGATAATTATCTCAGGGAAAGTGAGAAAGGGTAAGTGAGAATTTTTCATCTTACCATAGGACAAATTTTGTTTTATTTTTACTTTTTGGCAACTTTCATATGAAAATAAACGATTAATTAAAAATAAATATCCTTTGTGAGTAACAGTGTCCAGTTGATGTCAATATTGGTTGAGTTAGTGGCACAACAACTTCTAGCTGGTTGACAGATAAGAGGGGACAGTATCCAAATTAGCAAGTAGTATCTTGCTTAATCCTTTAACTATACTAAATATTCCATGATAGTATTTTCTTTTGTTTTTATTCATAGCATTGCAATCTGAGCTCTAGGCATTTATCTCTCTTATAAAGAAGGCCACAATGCATATTACTGAACTAATTATACTTTCACTTAGTATCTTAGTTTGCCAGGGCTGCTGAAACAAATACCACAGAGTAGTTGGCTTAAACAATGTGAATTTATTGCCTTGAAGGTTGGGGGCTAGAAGTCCAAAATCAAGGCCATGCCTTCTTTGAAGTCTGTGGCATTCTATTGGAGGCTTGCTGGCAATCTCTGATAATGTCACCTATAATTCTGTCTGTCTCCTTCTTGGATTACATTTCTGTGTTCATATTTCTTTTGCTTATAAAGACTCCACTCTTGCAGGATTAAGAGCCACACAATTCAACTTGGCACTATCTTAATAGGATCTTGGAAGAGCCTGTTTACAAACGCAGGACTAGGAATTAGTGCTTTAACATACCTCTGTGGGAGGGCATGATTCAATAAACCACACCAACCCTTAAACAAACTTCAGAGAAAAGGGTTTTAATGTCTTTGCCTTCAGAGAAGACTCGTTATTTCCTAAAATATTTGCATGAATTTATAAAATTTTTTTTGTATATTGTATGGCCAGTGTCACATTTCATTCTTTTTTTCCATGTAAGTATCCCATTATTGCAGCACTATTTGTTGATTTTTTGGGGGCGGGAATGGGGACAAGTCATGGGCCAGGAATCGAATTCAGGTCTCCCACATGGCAGGTAAGAACTACCCTTACACCCCTGAATTTAGAAAATATTTTGTTGTGATGTGTTTCCTAAATACTGAAAAGGCCTTCAGTGTTACAGCATATAATCCACCCCAAACTATCCACAAAAAACACAAAACTTTCAAAAAGCACTTTGTGCTCATTTACATGTCACTGTAAAGGCTTTGAACATAGGCCATTCTAAATATATAAACATTCACTTTTATCATTAATTAAAAATCTTCTTAGATAAATGGCTAATTCTTTACTGGGGCAGGGAATATACAAGATAAGCATAAGGCATTTTGTAACGGTGAAAAATTGTAAAGCATTTTTTTAAATGCATCGAATGACTGGGGTATGTCAAAGGATACAGGAGCTAACTGAAATATCTGGAACAATATGAACAACAAAATAAATCACGTAGTATTGGAGTATAAACCAAAGTACAAAATAATGATCCATGAGTTCATGTTAACTTAAATAAATGATTGCATAAACAAGTAACTAGAATAGAACAAACGTATGCCTTCTGCTGAAAAATTAAAATAGTTTATATAGATACTCTGCCTTTAAGGAGATGGAGCATAACTCTCCCCCTGGCTTAAGTCTGCGGGCTGTGCATAGTGACAGCCTTACAACAAGCAATGTATGGAGATAGGTATAAAGAATAATTCTACAGTGGATAAACCTGATAAATACGTTAGACAGGTATTCAAGATCAATGGCAGTGACAATTCATCTTATGAGTGTGTTCCCTCATATAATGTATTGAAAATGTCACTTGGCATCTGTGATCTTCCTTCACCTCAAAAAACACCTCCAGGTCTCATATGAATCAAATATCAGAAAAAAATGCTACTTGGGGAACATTTTACAAAATACGTGATCATTGTCTGCGATAGTTAAGTTCAGATGTCAACTTGGCCAGGGGATGATGCCCAGTTGTTCTGTTGCTGTGGACTTAAATCATCACCGTGTGAAATTCATCTATGGCTGATTACATCTGCAGTCAGCTGAGGGGCGAGCTCTCTGCAATGAGTGATATTTAATTTAATTAGCTAGAAGCTTAAAAGAGAGAGGTCAGAAGAGGACTTAACAGCTCAGCATACCTCATCTCAGCACTTGCAGCTCAAACCCAGAGGTTTGGAGATGCAGAAAGGAATCTACCTGGGGAAAGTGGTTTGAACTCAGAAGCTAGGTGGGAAGCCCAACAGACATCTACTATGTGCCTTCCTATGTGACAGAGAAAGGCAAAAGAAAGCCAGCTGCCTTTCCTCTGAAGAACTATAAATTTATAACTAAATAAATCCCCTTATTAAAAAATGATCCATCTCTAGTGCGTTGCATTCTGGCAGCTTTAGCAAATTAAAACATTATCCATCAACATTTTGAAGGTCATCAAAAATAAGGAATGTCTTAAAAACTCTCATAGCTAAAAGGGAAATGACAACTAAATGGAATACGGTATTCTGTATAGAATTATGAAAGAGAAAATGGACAATAAATTAAAAAGGAAATCTTAAAGTATGAATTTAGTTATTAATAATATATTGTATTAGCCCCTTAGTTGAAACAAAGGTACCACACTAATATAAGATATTAATTACAGGGGATCTGAGAGTCTGAGAGTGGGGGTGTGAGGGCCTTGAATTGTATTTGCTCCAGAAAATCATGTTCTTAAAGCTAATCCATTCCTGTGGGTGTGGACATATGGAAAGTAGGACCTTTCGATGAGGCTACTTTAGTTAGGTGTGAACCTCCTCATGCAGGATAGGTTTTAATCCTCTTACAGTAGTCCTTTATAAATAGGATGAATATTGAGAGAGAAAGCCATGGAGGTAAGAAGGTAAAAACAAAGAAAGCCAGAAAAGAAGGGAGAGACCAGCAGATGCTGCCACCACATGTCTTGCCATGTGACATAGGAATCAAGGATTTTTGGCAGCCAGTCTGTGGGAAGAAGACATTATCCTGATGATGCCTTGATTTGAACATTTTTCTCAGCTTCAAAACTGTAATCAACTAATTCCCATTGCTTGGCTAACCAATTTCATGGTATTTACTTTTAGCCTGCAGATTTTTTTTTCTGTAGATATTTTTCCTTGTTTGCTTTAATTTTTTTAACTTTTTAAATTAATTGAAAAAATTAACAAACAAAACTTTCAAATATCATTCCATTCTACATGTACAATCAGTAATTCTTAACATCATCACGTACTTGCATATTCATCATTTCTTAGTACATTTGCATCGATTTAGAAAAAGAAATAAAAAGACAACAGAAAAAGAAATAAAATGATAATAGAGAAAAAAAAAAACTCTGCGTACCATACCCCTTACCCCTCGCTTTCATTTACCACTATTTCAAACTGAATTTATTTTAACATTTGTTCCCCCTATTATTTATTTTTATTCCATATGTTCTACTCTTCTATTGATATGGTAGCTAAAAGGAGCATCAGACATAAGGTTTTCACATTCACAGAGTCTCATTGTGAAAGCTATATCATTGTTCAATCATCATCAAGAAACAGGGCTACTGGAACACAGCACTACATTTTCAGGCAATTCCCTCCAGCCTCTCCACTACATCTTGAACAACACCGTGATATCTACATAATGCGTAACAATAACCTCCAGGATAACCTCTGGACTCTGTTTGGAATCTCTCAGCCATTGACACTTTGTCTCATTTTACTCTTCCCCCTTTTGGTCAAGAAGGTTCTCTCAATCCCTTGATATTAATTCTCAGCTCATTCTAGTGTTTTTCTCAGTCTTTTGATGCTGAGTCTCAGCTCATTCCAGGATCTTTGTCCCACGTTGCCAGGAAGGTCCACACCCCTGGGAGTCATGTCCCACGCAGAGAGGGGGAGGGTGGTGAGACTGCTCATCATATTGGCTGGAGAGAGAGGCCACATCTGAGCAACAAAAGAGGCTCTCTTGGGGGTGACTCTTAGGCCTAAATTTTAAGTAGACTTGACCTATCCTTTGTGGGGTTAAGTTTCATGTGAACAAACCCCAAGACTGGGGGCTCAGCCTATAGCTTTGGTTGTCCACACTGCTTGTGAGAATATCAAGAATTCAACTTGGGGAAGTTGAATTTCTCCCCACTCTCACCATTCCCCGAAGGGGGCTTGCAAATACTTTTCCAGTCACTGATCAAATCATTCTGAGATTCATCGGGGGATCACTCTGGACAAACCAAAAAAATCTCATGTCCTAACTGAGATTCCAAGTACTTATGACATTCAATCAAACTATCTACATGAGTTATATTAGGAAATGCTCTAGTCAAATCTAAATTTTGTAACAAATAAACATTTTTTGCTTTAGTCTCACACATAAGGTGACATTTTAAAGTATTAGTTATCATCTATTTTAAGCACCCTACAATAATGACATTTCTTTGTTCTTTCTCATGCCAAAACATTTTTAAAATTTGTACATTGGGCATTTCATTATTATTATACACTCTAGGCATTCCTAGATTATACCATCTTGATTTTTAATATCTATCTTTCTTTCTGATTTCATTTATGTTCTCAGCCCTCTTCCCTCTATCATTCTCACATGCAGCTTCATTCAGTGTTTTAACATAGTTACATTACAGTTAGGTAGTATTGTGCTGTCCATTTCTGACTTTCTGTATCCAGTCCTGTTGCACAGTCTGTGTCCCTTCAGCTCCAGTTACCCACTATCTTACCCTATTTCTGCCTCCTGATGGTCTCTGTTACCAACGACATATTCCAAGTTTATTCACTAATGTTGGTTCATATCAGTGAGACCATACAGTATTTCTTCTTTAGTTTTTGGCTAGTCTCACTTAGCATAATGTTCTCTAGGTCCATCCAAGTTGTACATACTTCATAAGTTTATTCTGTCTTAGAGCTGCATAATATTCCATCGTATGTATATACCACAGTTTGTTTAGCCACTCGTCTGTTGATGGACATTTTGGCTGTTTCCATCCCCTTGCAATTGTAAATAATGCTGCTATAAACATTGGTGTGCAAATGTCCGTTTGTGTCTTTGACCTTAAGTCCTCTGAGTAGATACCTAGCAATGGTATTGTTGGGCCATATGGCAATTCTATATTCATCTTTTTGAGGAACCGCCAAACTGCCTTCCACAGTGGTTGCACCATTTGACATTCCCACCCACAGTGATAAGTGTGCCTCTTTCTCCACATCCTCTCCAGCACTTTTTCTGTTTTCTGTTTTGTTGATAATGGCCATTCTGGTGGGTGTGAGATGATATCTAATTGTGGTTTGGATTTGCATTTCTCTAATGGCCAGGGACATTGAGAATCTCTTCATGTATCTTTTGGCCATATGTATTTCCTCTTCTGAGAAGTGTCTGTTCAAGTCTTTTTCCCATTTTGTAATTGGGTTGGCTGTCTTTTTGTTGTTGAGTTGAACAATCTCTTTATAAATTCTGGATACTAGACTTTTATCTGATATGTCGTTTCCAAATATTGTCTCCCAATGTGTAGGCTGTCTTTCTACTTTCTTGATGAAGTTCTTTGATGCACAAAAGTGTTTAATTTTGAGGAGCTCCCATTAATTTCTTTCTTTCTTCAGTGCTCTTGCTTTAGGTTTAAGGTCCATAAAACCGTCTCCAATTGTAAGTTTCATAAGATATCTCCCTACATTTTCCTCTAACTGTTTTATGGTCTTAGACCTAATGTTTAGATCTTTGATCCATTTTGAGTTAACTTTTGTGTAGGGTGTGAGATATGGGTCCTCTTTCATTCTTTTGCATATGGATATCCAGTTCTCTAGGCACCATTTATTGAAGAGACTGTTCTGTCCCAGGTGAGTTGGCTTGACTGCCTTATCAAAGATCAAATGTCCGTAGATGAGAAAGTTTATATCTGTGCACTCTATTAGATACCATTCATCACTATATGTATCTTTTTGCCAGTACCATTCTGTTTAGATCACTGTGGTTTCATAATATGCCTTAAAGTCAGGCAGTGAGAGACCTCCAGCTTCGTTTTTTTTTTTCCTCAAGATACTTTTAGCAATACGGGGCACCCTGCCCTTCCAGATAAATTTGCTTATTGGTTTTTCTATTTCTGAAAAGTAAGTTGTTGGGATTTTGATTGGTATTGCATTGAATCTGTAAATCAATTTAGGTAGAATTGACATCTTAACTATATTTAGTCTTCCAATCCATGAACACGGTATGGCCTTCCATCTATTTAGGTCTTCTGTGATTTCTTTTAACAGTTTCTTGTAGTTTTCTTTGTATAGGTCTTTTGTCTCTTTAGTTAAATTTATTCCTAAGTATTTTATTCTTTTAGTTGTAATTGTGAATGGAATTCGTATCATGATTTCCCCCTCAGCTTGTTCATTGCTAGTGTATAGAAACACTACAGATTTTTGAATGTTGATGTTGTAACCTGCCACTTTGCTGTACTCATTTATTAGCTCTAGTAGTTTTGCTGTGGATTTCTCTGGGTTTTCGATGTATAGTATCATATCATCTGCAAACAGTGATAGTTTTACTTCTTCCTTTCCAATTCTGATGCCTTGTATTTCTTTTTCTTGTCTAATTGCTCTGGCTAGAACTTCCAACACAATGTTGAATAACAGTGATGAAAGTGGATATCCTTGTCTTATTCCTGATGTTAGGGGGAAAGTTTTCAATTTTTCCCAATTGAGGATGATATTAGCTGTGGATTTTTCATATATTCCCTTTTTCACTTTAAGGAAGTTCCTTTATATTCCTATCCTTTGAAGTGTTTTCAACACGAAAGGATGTTGAATCTTGTCAAATGCCTTCTCTGCATCAATTGAGATGATCATGTGATTTTTCTGCTTTGATTTTTTGTTGATATGGTGTATTACATTAATTGATTTTATTATTTTGAACCATCCTTGCATATCGGGGATGAAACCTACTTGGTCATGATGTATAATTCTTTTAATGTGTTGCTGGATTCAATTTGCTAGAATTTTGTTGAGGATTTTTGCATCTATATTCATTAGAGAGATTGTTCTGTAGTTTTCTTTTTATGTAATATCTTTGCCTGGTTTTGGTATGAGGGTGATGTTGGCTTCATAGAATCAATTAGGTAGCTTTCCCTCCACTTCAATTTTTTTGAAGAGTTTGAGCAGGGTTGGTACTAATTCTTTCTGGGGTGTTTGGTAGAATTCACATGTGAAGCCGTCTGGTCATGGACTTTTATTTTTGGGAAGCTTTTGAATGACTGATTCAATTTCTTTACTTGTGATTGGTTTGTTGAGGTCATCTACTTCTTCTTGAGTCAAAGTTGGTTGCTCATGCCTTTCTAGGAACTTGTCCATTTCATCTACATTGTTGTATTTATTAGCATAAAGTTGTTCATAGTATCCTGTTATTACCTCCTTTATTTCTGTGAGGTCAGTGATTATGTCTCCTCTTCCATTTCTGATCTTATTTATTTGCATCGTCTCTCTTCTACTTTTTGTCAGTCTTGCTAAGGGCCCATCAATCTTATTGATTTTCTCATAGAATCAACTTCTGGTCTTACTGATTTCTCTATTGTTTTCATGTTCTCAATTTCATTTATTTCTGCTCTAATCTTTGTTATTTCTTTCCTTTTGCTTGCTTTGGGGTTAGTTTGCTGATCTTTCTCCAGTTCTTCCAAGTGAACAGTTAATTCCCGAATTTTTGCCCTTTCTTCTTTTTTGATATAGGCATTTAGTGCAATAAATTTCCCTCTTAGCATTGTCTTTGCTGCATCCCATAAATTTTGATATGTTGTGTTTTCATTTTCGTTTGCCTCAAGGTATTTACTGATTTCTCTTGTAATTTCTTCCGTGACCCACTGGTTGTTTAAGAGTCTATTGTTGAGCCTCCACGTATTTGTGAATTTTCTGGCATTCTGCCTATTGTTGATTTCCAACTTTATTCCTTTATGATCTGAGAAAGTGTTTTGTATGATTTCAATCTTTTTAAATTTGTTGAGACTTGCTTTGTGACCCGGCATATGTTCTATCTTTGAGAATGATCCATGAGCACTTGAGAAAAAGGTGTATCCTTTTGTTGTGGGGTGTAATGTCCTATAAATGTCTGTTAAGTCTAGCTCATTTATTGTAATATTCAAATTCTTAGTTTCTTTATTTATCCTCTGTCTAGATGTTCTGTCCATTGATGAGAGTGGCGAATTGAAGTCTCCAACTATGATAGTAGATGTGTCTATTTCCCTTTTCAGTATTTGCAGTGTATGCCTCATGTATTTTGAGGCATTCTGGTTCAGTGCATAAATATTTATGATTGTTATGTCTTCTTGTTTAATTGTTCCTTTTATTAGTATATAGTGTCCTTCTTTGTCTCTTTTAACTGTTTTACATTTGAAGTCTAATTTGTTGGATATTAGTAGCTACTCTTGCTCTTTTCTGGTTGTTATTTGCATGAAATATCTTTTCCCAACCTTTCACTTTCAACCTATGTTTATCTTTGGGTCTAAGATGTGTTTGCTGTAGACAGCATATAGAAGGATCCTGTTTTTTAATCCATTCTGCCAGTCTATTTCTTTTGATTGGGGAGTTCAGTCCATTAACATTTAGTGTTATTACTGTTTGGGTAGTACTTTCCTCTACCATTTTGCCTTTTGGATTTTATATATCATATCTAATTTTCCTTCTTTCTACACTCTTCTCCACACCTCTCTCTTCTGTCTTTTTGTATCTGTCTCTAGTGCTCCCTTTAGTATTTCTTGCAGAGCTGGTCTCTTGTTCACAAATTCTCTCAGTGACTTTTTGTTTGGAAATATTTTAATCTCTCCCTCATTTTTGAAGGACAATTTTGCTGGATATAGAATTCTTGGTTTGCAGTTTTTCTCTTTTAGTAATTTAAATATATCATGCCACTGTCTTCTTGCCTCCATGATTTCTGCTGAGAAATCTACACATAGTCTTGTTGGGTTTCCCTTGTATGTGATGGATTGCTTTTCTCTTGCTGCTTTCAAGATCTTCTCTTTCTCTTTGACCTCTGACATTCTGACTACTGAGTATCTTGGAGAACGTCTATTTGGATCTATTCTCTTTGGGGTGCGCTGTAATTCTTGGATCTGTAATTTTAGGTCTTTCATAAGAGTTGGGAAATTTTCAGTGATAATTTCTTCTATTAGTTTTTCTCCTCCTTTTCCCTTCTCTTCTCCTTCTGGGATACCCACAACACGTATATTTGTGCCCTTCATATTACCATTCAATTCCCTGAGCCCCTGCTCATATTTTTCCATTCTTTTCTCCATAGTTTCTGTTTCTTTTTGGATTTCAGATTTCCATCCTCCAGTTCACTAATTCTAACCTCTGTCTCTTGAAATCTACCATTTTAGGTTTCCATTGTTTTATTCATCTCTTCTACTTTATCTTTCATTCCCATAAGTTCTGTGATTCGTTTTTTCAGAGTTTCCATTTCTTCTTTTTGTTCATTCCTTGCCTTCTTCATGTCCTCCCTCAATTCATTGATTTGGTTTTTGAAGAGGTTTTCCATTTCTGTTCGTATATTCAGAATTAGTTGTTTCAGCTCCTCAAACAATTAATTGTGATTTGTTATTTTTTGCTGGTGTCTGGACATTTAATTACCTTAATTAGTTTATTCTGGAAATTGCTTTCATTTATCTTACCTAGGGTTTTCTTGCTAGATGGGTTTGTTGTCTATCTGTTCTTTGACCTTCAGTTCAGCTTTTTCTGTGCCTCTAGCTTAAGTTTTGTTTAACAGAGGGCAATTTTTCAGTTCTTGTTTTCTTGTTTCTTGTTCTGCTTGTAAGGTGCCTTTTCCCTCCCCACCCTTAGAAGGGTCTACATAGGTATTACAGACTCCAGCCGGGTTTTCCCAGACTAAACTGACCTCCTTTCGGGGGAAGGAGTCACCTGCATCAGTTTTCCCTGAGGGTGAGACCCAACAGCTTGAAAGACTTTCCTGTGAAGTCTCTGGGCTCTGTTTTTTTTATCCTGCCCAGTATGTGGTGCTTGTCTGTCTGCGGGTCCCACCAGCAAAAGATGTTGTGACTCCTTTAACTTTGGAAGACTCTCCCTGCTGGGGGCGTTGTGGAGACAGAGGAAAGGTTGTAGGCTGGTTTTAATGGCTTCAAATTGCCAAGCCCTGGGGTCTGAATTCCTTGAGAGAGGGATTCCACCTGAGTTGTGTTTCACCCCTCCCCTGTGGAAGGCTCAGGTGGGAGACAGCCTTGAAAGCAGCCTGTTTCTGCATATGCCTGGGGCACTTGCAGCCTGTGTAATCCCACCGCTGAATCCAGAGGCAGCCAAGCCTCCATAGAAACAGCCACAAAAGCCTCTGTTTCATCCCCTTTCCTCTTTTTCCCTTAGCCCAATAGGCGACCTCCACCTTGACCAGTTTTGGCTGAACTGGGAGCCTATTTTTATTAGGCAGAATTTGTTTATTAATGCCACAATTGGTGTTTGGTTGGACTCAGTCCCTGCTACTGTTAGAGTCTCTTTCCTTTCCCTCCATGAAGCCACCTGTGGGGGAGGGGTGCCGGGTGGTGGCCGCCACAGGTTGGGGAACTCACTGTTCCGGAGACTCACAGCTGGTCCAGCTGGTCCAGACTGGGGTATGCTGTGTGTCTGGTCACTATCGTGGCTCTGGGAGCTGTTCTGTACTGTTTCTGATTGTTTAGTAGTTGTTCTGGAGGACGAATTAAACATGCACATTACTAAGCCGCCATCTTGGCCCCTCCTCCCACTAAAACAGATTTTGGTACCAAAAGAATGGTGTCCTGTTATTAGAATTACCAAAAATGTGGAAATATCTTTGGAATTGGGCAATGGGTAAAGTCTGGGAGAATTATGAGGTGCTTGATAGAAAGGTCCTAGATTGGTTTGTAGAGACTTTTGATGCAAATATGAATGCGAACCGTACTTCTGATGATGCCTTAGAAATAATGAAAGTATCAATGAAAACTGGAAGAAAAACAGCACTTATTTTAAAGTTCTGCCAGACATTCAAAAACAGAATACCAGCTCATGGGGTGGGGGAAGGAATAACCCCTCTACCTGTGATTGTGTAATTTTTCATCTGAACCCTTTGGCTAAAACCTAATAGCTGATAATTTTATTCTCAGGATAATTTGTCACACTATCTTATAGGCTCAACAATTTACCAGGTAGTGACAAAAATTTATGATTCTTATTCAGGAAATGTTGGAATCTACACAAGTTTCACTTGGGGAAATGACAAGTGGTTATCAACACATTGATCTATATGTATAAATAAAACAACACATTCAAATGGGAGAAAAACAATGTTACTGACTCCTTTAATTTGATTTTATGATCTACAAACTACTTTTTACCTTTAAAACAGTGTCCCTCCTTTTAGTCAGTCACTACTTAAAATTATTTAGCTGGGGGCAGGGCCAAGATGGCGGCTTAGTAAGGTACACGCGTCTTAGTGCCTCCTCCAAAGCAACTACTAGGTGAACTGAAACAGTGCAGAACAGCTCCCGGGGCCACGGCAGGGAATGGACACACAGCGTACCCCAGTGTGGACTGGCTAGTCTGACTGCGAGACTCGGCTGCGGTGAGATCCCCAAGTGGCGCGTGATTTCCCAAGCAGTGGCAGCTATGGTGGCTGGAGCTCCTCCCTACCTCCTTCCCGGGCCGGCTGAGAGTCTTGGAGAGGCAAATTTACCAAGCCGAGGCGGCCAGCGCCCCTCTTTTGCGGGCGGCTTCCTGGTCCGGCTACGAGTCTCGGATCAGAGGGCCACCCAAGTCACGGTGGCCCTCCCCCACGGGCGGCTTCTTGGTCCGGTGGGGAATTCGACACACCACGGCGGCCGGTGACCGATGCCCCTCCCCAGCGGGCGACTTCCTGGTCCGGAGGCAAATTCCCCGGGCCTGCTGCGGCCGGTGACCAGCCACAGGGTACCCTCAAGCCATAGTGGCTGACGCCTACACCACGCGCGGCCCCCCGAACCAACGGAGAGAATTGGATCGGAAATCCCCAGGCCGCAGAGATCGGTGACTGGGGGGATCCCTTCCAAACATGAGACAAACGTGCACCACGAGCACCACCTACTGGGCAGGATAAGAAAAACAGAATCCAGAGATTTCACAGAAAAATCTTACAACCTTGTTGGGTCCGACACCCAGGGAAATCTGACTAAATGCCCAGACGCCAGCAGCAGAAGATAAGAGTCCACGCTCAGAAGATTGAGAATATGGCCCAGTCAAAGGAACAAACCGGTAGTTCAAATGAGATACAAGAGCTGAGACAACTAATGCTGAATATACGAGCAGAAATGGAAAACTTCTTCAAAAATGAAATCAATAAATTGAGGGAGGACATGAAGAAGACATGGGCTAAACATAAAGAAGAAATAGAAAAACTGAAAAAACAAATCACAGAACTTATGGAAGTGAAGGATAAAGTAGAAAAGATGGAAAAAACAATGGATAACTACAATGATAGATTTAAAGAGACAGAAGATAGAATTAGTGATTTGGAGGATGGGACATCTGAATTCCAAAAAGAAACAGAAACTATCGGGAAAAGAATGGAAAAATTTGAACAGGGTATCAGGGAACTCAAGGACAATATGAACCGCACATGTTGTGGGTGTCCCAGAAGGAGAAGAGAAGGGAAAAGGAGGAGAAAAACTAATGGAAGAAATTATCACTGAAAATTTCTCAACTCTTATGAAAGACCTAAAATTACAGATCCAAGAAGTGCAGCGCACCCCAAAGAGATTAGACCCAAATAGGCATTCTCCAAGACACTTACTAGTTAGATTGTCAGAAGTCAAAGAGAAAGAGAGGATCTTGAAAGCAGCAAGAGAAAAACAATCCATCACATACAAGGGAAACCCAATGAAACTATGTGTAGATTTCTCAGCAGAAACCATGGAAGCAAGACGACAGTGGGATGATATATTTAAATTACTAAAAGAGAAAAACTGCCAACCAAGACTCCTATATCCAGCAAAATTATCCTTCAAAAATGAGGGAGAAATTAAAACATTCTCAGACAAAAAGTCACTGAGAGAATTTGTGAACAAGAGACCAGCTCTGCAAGAAATACTAAAGGGAGCACTAGAGTCAGATACAAAAAGACAGAAGAGAGAGGTATGGAGAAGAGTGTAGAAAGAAGGAAAATCAGATATGATATATATAATACAAAAGGCAAAATTTTAGAGGAAAATATTACCCAAACAGAAATAACACTAAATGTTAATGGACTGAATTCCCCAATCAAAAGACATAGATTGGCAGAATGGATTAAAAAACAGGATCCTTCTATATGCTGTCTACAGGAAACACATCTTAGACCCAAAGATAAACATAGGTTGAAAGTGAAAGGGTGGGAAAAGATATTTCATGCAAATAACAACCAGAAAATAGCAGGAGTGGCTATACTAATATCCAACAAATTAGACTTCAAATGTAAAACAGTTAAAAGACACAAAGAAGGACACTATATACTAATAAAAGGAGCAATTAAACAAGAAGACATAACAATCATAAATTTCTGCACCGAACCAGAATGCCCCGAAATACGTGAGGAATACACTGCAAACACTGAAAAGGGAAATAGACTCATATACCATAATAGTTGGAGACTTCAATTCACCACTCTCATAAATGGACAGAACATCTAGAGAGAGGATCAATAAAGAAATAGAGAATCTGAATATTACTATAAAGGAGCTAGACTTAACATACATTTATAGGACATTACATCCCACAACAGCAGGATACACCTTTTTCTCAAGTGCCCATGGATCATTCTCAAAGATAGACCATATGCTGGGTCACAAAGCAAGTCTTAACAAATTTAAAAAGATTGAAATCATACACAACACTTTCTCGGATCATAAAGGAATGAAGTTGGAAATCAATAATAGGCGGAATGCCAGAAAATTCACAAATACGTGGAGCCTCAACAACACAGTCCTAAACAACGAGTGGGTCAAAGAAGAAATTGCTAGAGAAATTAGCAAATACCTCAAGGCAAATGAAAATGAAAACACAACATATCAAAACTTATGGGACGCAGCAAAGGCAGTGCTAAGAGGGAAATTTATTGCCCTAAATGCCTATATCAGAAAAGAACAAAAGGCAAAAATGCAGGAATTAACTGTCCACTTGGAAGAATTGGAGAAAGAGCAGCAAACTAATCCCAAAGCAAGCAAAAGGAAAGAAATAACAAAGATCAGAGCAGAAATAAATGAAATTGAAAACAATAGAGAAAATCAATAAGGCCAGAAGTTGGTTCTATGAGAAAATCAATAAGATTGATGGGCCCTTAGCAAGATTGACAAAAAGAAGAAGAGAGAGGATGCAATTAAATCAGATCAGAAATGGAAGAGGAGACATAACTACTGACTCCACAGAAATAAAGGAGGTAATAACAGGATACTATTAACAACTTTACGCTAATAAATACAACAATTTAGAGGAAATCGACGGGTTCCTGGAACGACATGAACAACCAACTTTGACTCAAGAAGACATAGATGACCTCAACAAACCAATCACAAGTAAAGAAATTGAATTAGTCATTCAAAAGCTTCCTAAAAAGAAAAGTCCAGGACCAGACGGCTTCACATCTGAATTCTATCAAACATTCCAGAAAGAATTAGTACCAACCCTGCTCAAACTCTTCCAAAAAATCGAAGCGGAGGGAAAACTACCTAATTGATTCTATGAAGCCAACATCACCCTCATACCAAAACCAGGCAAAGATATTACAAAAAAAGAAAACTACAGGCCAATCTCTCTAATGAATATAGATGCAAAAATCTTCAATAAAATTCTAGCAAATCGTATCCAACAACACATTAAAAGAATTATACATCATGACCAAGTAGGATTCATCCCAGGTATGCAAGGATGGTTCAACATAAGAAAATCAATTAATGTAATACACCATATCAACAAATCAAAGCAGAAAATTCACATGATCATCTCAATTGATGCAGAGAAGGCATTTGACAAGATTCAACATCCTTTCCTGTTGAAAACACTTCAAAGGATAGGAATACAAGGGAACTTCCTTAAAATGATAGAGGGAATATATGAAAAACCCACAGCTAATATCATCCTCAATGGGGAAAAATTGAAAACTTCCCCCTAAGATCAGGAACAAGACAAGGATGTCCACTATCACCACTATTATTCAACATTGTGTTGGAAGTTCTAACCAGAGCAATTAGACTAGAAAAAGAAATACAAGGCATCAAAATTGGAAAGGAAGAAGTAAAACATAACTGTTTGCAGACAATATGATACTATATGTCAAAAACCCGGAAAAATCCACAACAAAACTACTAGAGCTAATAAATGAGTACAGCAAAGTAGCAGGTTACAAGATCAACATTCAAAAATCTGTAGCTTTTCTATACACTAGCAATGAACAAGTGGAGGGGGAAATCAAGAAACGAATCCCATTTACAATTGCAACTAAAAGAATAAAATACCTAGGAATAAATTTAACTAAAGAGACAAAAAACCTACATTGAAAAAACTGCTAAAAGAAATCACAGAAGACCTAAATAGATGGAAGGGCATACCGTGTTCATGGATTGGAAGACTAAATATAGTTAAGATGTCAATCCTACCTAAATTGATTTACAGATTCAATGCAATACCAATCAAAATCCCAATGACTTATTTTTCCGAAATAGGAAAACCAATAAGCAAATTTATCTGGAAGGGCAGGGTGCCCCAAATTGCTAAAAACATCTTGAGGAAAAAAAACTAAGCTGGAGGTCTTTCACTGCCTGACTTTAAGGCATATTATGAAGCCACAGTGGTCAAAACAGCATGGTATTGGCATAAAGATAGATATATCGACCAATGGAATCGAATAGAGTGCTCAGATATAGACCCTCTCATCTATGAACATTTGATCTTTGATAAGGCAGTCAAGCCAACTCACCTGGGACAGAACAGTCTCTTCAATAAATGGTGCCTAGAGAACTGGATATCCATATGCAAAAGAATGAAAGAAGACCCATATCTCACACCCTACACAAAAGTTAACTCAAAATGGATCAAAGATCTAAACATTAGGTCTAAGACCATAAAACAGTTAGAGGAAAATGTAGGGAGATATCTTATGAATCTTACAATTGGAGGCAGTTTTATGGACCTTAAACCTAAAGCAAGAGCACTGAAGAAGGAAGTAAATAAATGGGAACTCCTCAAAATTAAACACTTTTGTACATCAAAGAACTTCATTAAGAAAGTAGAAAGACAGCCTACACAATGGGAGACAATATTTGGAAACAACATATCAGATAAAGGTCTAGTATCCAGAATTTATAAAGAGATTGTTCAACTCAACAACAAAAAGACAGCCAACCCAATTACAAAATGGGAAAAAGACTTGAATAGACACCTCTCAGAAGAGGAAATACAAATGGCCAAAAGGCACATGAAGAGATGCTCAATGTCCCTGGCCATTAGAGAAATGCAAATCAAAACCACAATGAGATATCATCTCACACCCACCAGAATGGCCATTATCAACAAAACAGAAATTGACAAGTGCTGGAGAGGATGTGGAGAAAGAGGCACACTTATTCACAGTTGGTGGGAATATCAAATGGTGCAACCACTGTGGAAGGCAGTTTGGTGGTTCCTCAAAAAGCTGAATATAGAATTGCCATACGACCCAGCAATACCGTTGCTGGGAATCTACTCAAAGGAATTAAGGGCAAAAACTCAAACGGACATTTGCACACCAATGTTTATAGCAGCATTATTTACAATTGCAAAGAGATGGAAACAGCCAAAATGTCCATCAAAAGACGAGTGGCTAAACAAACTGTGGTATATACATACGATGGAATATTATGCAGCTTTAAGACAGGATAAAATTATGAAGCATGTAATAACATGGATGGACCTAGAGAACATTATGCTGAGTGAGTCTAGCCAAAAACTAAAAGACAAATACTGTATGGTCCCAATGATATGAATCAACATTCGAGAATAAACTTGGAATATGTCATTGGTAACAGAGTTCAGCAGGAGTTAGAAACAGGGTAAGATAATGGGTAATTGGAGCTGATGGGATACACACTGTGCAACAGGACTAGATACAAAAACTCAAAAATGGACAGCACAATAATACCTAATTGTAAAGTAATCATGTTAAAACACTGTATGAAGCTGTATCCGAGCTATAGGTTTTTGTTTTGTTTTGTTTTGTTTTGTTTTGTTCTTACTATTATTACTTTTATTTTTTTCTCTATATTAGCATTCTATATCTTTTTTGGTTGTGTTGCTAGTTCTTCTAAACCGATGCAAATGTACTAAGAAACGATGATCATGCATCTATGTGATGATGTTAAGAATTACTGATTGCATATGTAGAATGGTATGATTTCTAAATGTTGGGTTAATTTCTTTTTTCCGTTAATTAATAAAAAAATAAGTAAAAAAATATATTTAGCTATGTAATAAGAAAAAAGTAGCATAGTATGAAAGAATGAACTAAAAGAGGGAACAGTATAATATAATAGCTTTAAGCCTGGTTTTTGGTGATAGGCAAGCTTGGAAGCCAGCCCCAGCTGTGTCCTCCTTAAGCTTTGTGACTTTGGGCAAGTTACCTATCATTTCTAACTCTCAGTTCCCTCATCCTTAAAATAGGCACATAATAATGATATTAACTTCATTGCATTGTTATGAATATTAAGTGATATTTTTATATATCTCAATGCAATTAATTATTGGTACGCCATAAAAAGGAACAGCTAGCTTTATTGTTAACTTTTCAAAATACAAAGATGATTGTAGAAATCATTTATATATGTTTGCGTTAACACACATGCACACACACGGTTGAGAGAACAGGATGAAAAGGAGGCAGAATATTGTGAAATTGTCAATTATTCATTCATTCAACAACTATTGCATATTTAAAACTGCCTAAGCTTGTCACTCAGACCAATAAGATACACATACAAGGCACTGTATTAAGTGCTGTAAAAGAAGAACAAACATGATTGGGGCAGTGTGCTAGTTTCAGTCTTTCATGTACCCCTGAAAAGACTATGTTCTTTTCATCTGTTCTTGGGACAGATCTGGTGTGGGTGGGAGCTTTTGCTTAGGTTGTTTCATAGAAATATGACCCAGACCATTCAAGTTGGGTCTTAATGCCCTTGCTGGAGTGCTTAATGAGAGGATAAATCTAGAGAAATTTTGGAGAGAGCTCAGAGAGGCAAATGCCCAGGGAGAAACAAAGAAGGACCCACAGAAGCCCAGAATCACCTTGAAGAGAAGGAGCAGTAGATGTGACCACGCGTTTTCCCATGTGACAGAGGAACCCTGGATGCCAACAGCCTTTCCACAGAGAAGGTAACGTCCTCTTGATGTCTTAATTTCATGGCCTTAGAACTGTGAATTTGTAATCGGCCTTAGAACTGTGAACTAGCAACTTAATAAATTCTCCCTTTTTTAAAAGCCATTCTGATTCTGGCATATTACATTCCAGCAGCTAGCAAACTAGAACACCACTCTTTAAATAAACAAATAATTAGATATGTATGTTTGGAGACATCACCCAAGAAGGGTTACAAGGCTATAATGAGAAATAAAAAGTATTTGTAATCTAACAAAACCCCACTGAAAAAGCCAACTTATTTCTGTTATACTGCATTCTGACAACTTTAGCAAGCCAAAGCAAGCAGTATCAAGAAGGGAACCTAATCCAGACTGAAAAGATATCTTTGGGGTTCTCGTTGAACTGAACCTCAATGGACAAATATGACTAAAATAGGAAAGAAGTGTTTGCACATAGAGAAGAAAATGTGTAAAGACATGAGAGGGCAGGGAATTATCAGTGACCTATGTCAAGGCAGTTAATTTCTGGGATCACCAGTTTTTCCATGAGTTAAAAAAGCATTAAAATGACTGCTTCTCAATCATGTATAGTTGTAAGGATTGAATAAAGTAACATACCTTAAGGAACTCTATAATTTACAATTCACTCTTTAAATGCATGCATATTCTTTATCTGGGTTATATATTTTCAGATCTTTTATTACTGGTTTTGAATCTTGTTGCATTAATATTGAGGTAAGTTTAATATTGCAAACATCAAAGATTTAAATATTTTAAAAATATAGAAAAATATTCTGGACAAGTAAGAAAATAATTCCTTGTTTTTCCCATTTAAATTTATATTAATTGTCCTGTAATGTTTTGAAGTTAACTACTGAAGTATTGAGTTGATATTTATTATGAGTCAATCAAATGCCAACATCAGAGAGTTATGAATGTTGAGATCATAGCAATAAGTACATTATTAACACAGTTAGCAAAAATGTTTCTAGGTACTCTTTAATATATTCAGTTTTCATAAGCCTTTTTAGAAAAGAAGTTTATAAAATAATGATTTGGCTAAATCATTTTAAGACATCTATGTGTTGCTTTTTATTTTTATTATTTCTGTAAAATATGTTTAATATGGAAAACATAAACCCTGAAGTAAAAGTGAACTGAAAAGAATTAAAATAGCTTACTATATATGTTACAAAAACCGTCTAGTGTATTCACTTATAATATATAACATATTTAAATACTTATTCAAATCTTAAAACTGAAATATGTAGTCATAAATTTATTATTCAGAATATTGAAGTTTTACTCCTAAAAACAAAACAAGAATTAATATGATTATGCCTCAAACAGCTAAACTGTCCCTTTGAAAGATCCTCTAAATTAATGAGGAAATTAGCTATATTAAGCTATAGTGTATATGAATAGAGTGCTAAGGATGGTACACTTTTAATAGAAACTGCAGCATAGAGTTTGGTTTGCTGTTCTAGATAGCATGTTTTTGGACAAAGGATTGCTAACAGAAGTGAATATCTAACTGCAAACAATTGTAATTTACCAGGTTACACATAATGGTCAATTTGTGTTGGAGCTAGTAATAAAGTCTGAATCTGTAATTTTAAATGACTAATATAGCATATAGGCAATTTTAGCATTCAATAATTGCAACTCAGGAAAATCAACTTGCCATTTGGATAGAGATAGATGGAACAGCATGAAGTTTATATTTTAATTGCTTCAATATCTCACTGACATTAAAATGTTCCTGTTGGCAAAAGATGGAATTTTACAGTGCACTTGTAGTAAATAAGCCATTCATTCAGAGCCAATGCTTAGATTAGTATGGTTTGCAGGAATGAATGCTATGGTAGTTTTCAATGCAAGAAGAAAAATATTCTTAATTACTGCTTTCTCATCTGAACTCAGATGCTGGGATATTGACAAAATTAAATTATGGGGGGTGCAAGGGTAGTTCAGTGATAAAATTCTCATCTCCCATGAGGGAGACCCAGGTTTGATTCCTGGTCTGTGTACTTCCCCCAAAAAACAAATAAGCAAGCAAAACAGATAAAAAACAAATGAACAAACATTCAACAAATGGTGCTGCAATGATGGGCTATTCACATGGAAAAATAATGAAATGTGACCCCGCCACACAGCATAAAGAAAGAAAATAAATTGTGTATTTCTAAGGAAATAACTTCCTTAGAAGATGAATAGAAGGAGCTAGATTTGAGGACATACATTTTTTTAGAGAAAATTTATTGACCACACAGGGTTTGTAAAGTGCTTCTCCCATATCATTCTCTACAAACACCTCGTGATTTCATCTTCTAAGCATTTATTGTAAAACATGTTTGTTTAAGCATTTAACCATCTCATTGTTTCATTGTGAAACAGTAATTTGACAGTGTTTTCTAATGTGTAATTTGTCATAAAGCATGTCAAAATATTGATTTAAAGTTTATTATGTAAAAATTTTAGCATAGGAAAGTCAGTATTATATTATTAAAGTTGATACTATACATCATGAATTTACTCTGTATTCTACATGAATTTAAGGAAAAACTCCCAACAACTTAATAAAAATATAGGCAAAGTTTTGTATAGGTGGAAGCTACATATTAGCAGTTCATAGAAAATAAATAGCAATATGAAAATATAACCTCACACATACTATGTGAACCACAAATTAAAACTACTAAAATAGTCTAATCCATCAGATTGGAAAACATTCAAAAGTTTATTCATAGTGCTTTCAGTTTGCCTCTTTCACTTTTCTTAAAACTTTTAAGATTCATCCTTGTTGTTGCCCATACCAGTTGCAGCATGCATGTTGCATGCACATTCATAATTTTTCTGAGTGGTATTGCATGGACGTACCAAAATTTATTTACCCATCACTATTTGTTCTACATGTTACTGTTTCCAGATTTTGGCAATTATGCAAATCTGGAAACAGTTTTTGCATTTGTTTATGCAAATCCTGCTATAAACATTAATGTACTGCTTTTCCTATGAAATTGTTTTCATGTCTGGTGAGCAAAGTCCTCTAAGTGGGTGACGGGTTGTATTTCAATTACATATTTAACTTTATGTGAAATGACCAAACCATTTTCCAAAATGGCTGTGTCATTTTTATTCCTACCGTCAGTGTATAAGAACAGCATTTCTCTGCATTTTTGGCAAAACTAGATATTGTCAGGTCTTGTACTTTTTATTTTTTCGTTTTTTGTTTTGTTTTGTTTTCCTTTTCTATTGCATTTGTAGTAGTATCCTCTTTTTAAAACTACTTTTTCCACAATGACTATAGTGAGAATTTTGTTATGTGCTTATTTGGCATCAGTATCTGTTCTGAAGGGAAGTATGTATTCAAAGCTATTGGCTATTAAATAGGTGGTTGATCTTCTTATCAGGTTGTAAGACTTCTTATATATATAAGTTGTTAGTCCTTAGCCATTTATGTGTTCTGATAGCATTTTTCCCAGACTACATTTTTGTTTCTTTGTTTGTTTTCTTTGCAGTGTCTTTCAGGTAGAAAAATACTATAATTTTGATGAAGTTCAATTTATTTGTTATTTTTAAAGAAAATGAATTATATTTATATTCTATTTAAATATCTTTTTTGAATGTACACAAAAACATTATACTATGTTTGCTTCTAGAACTTACTAATCCAAGATTTATATATATTTGAATTATATATTTTGATTAATATTTGTATATAATGTGAGTTATTAGTCAAAGTATCTTATTTATTTGCATATAAGTATCCAATTGTTATAACACCATTTGTTGATAAAAGCTTTCTCTATTGAATTACCTTGCAAAGTTAGTCAAAATTCAATTTTTCAGTTAAATATGTCTGTATATTTTCTCTTAAACCATAGTTCTCTGATTGGTTCAAGAAAAGATATGATTTTGCAGCTTTTGTATTGTTTTTCTAATTTTAGAAGGGGGTGTTAATCTTTCCAGCTTTCTGTACCCTAGTCTGGGGAAGGGAACATAAAAGGCCCTAGGTCTTCTTGGGTAAGGCTGAGAGATAGATTAACAAGGTAAATTTTTGGTAGTGTAACAGGGTCCTTCCCCAAGGGGACCTGGCATTCCCTTCATTCAAGAGGCTCTGGGTCTATAAACTGTCTCAAGTCTGGGAATTGATTAAGAGGCCATGACTCTGTATTTATAATTCAAGTTAGACTTTTGTTCACTTGACCTAGAGCCCTTATACTTATACAGACCAAACAAGAATTTAGTCGACTGCCCATCTATGTTACTTCTAGGTACTCCATGATCTACTAACCAACACCATAGGTCCCTGCAAGCCAAATTATTTTGCCTACTGCTTTCAGCCTTCTGTCCATTATGGCAGCCACACCAACCTTGCCTTGGTGATTGAGTGCTGCCACATGGCTTCTGCCAACTCAGAATCTGATTATCTCCATTTCATTTAAAAATTCCAGCTCAGTGACAGCAGTCCACAGGAATATTTGACCTATAGAGAAGAGTGACTAAAGACCTCTTAGGGATGATGGAACTAGTCTCACAAATTCACTCCTCACAGTGCTGGTGAAAAGTGTGACCTCTGGACATTCCTGGGGTGTAAGAGCAGGCTTTGCATGATAAATCCACTCTCACATTCCAATCTCTCTAAGCCTTTGGATCCCCTCATCTACATTACACCGGGGCAGTTCTTGCATTTCAACCTTAGGTAAAGTCAACCAATTTTTTATCTGTGGTTCAGTTAACCACCCAAACAAAATGTCAACACCATTTCTAACCCCTCAAGTGACAGCAATGAATGCAGAATCTCTGTTTAGTGGGCACATGTCAATAAATTCAGCCCAGTCAAACTTTGTATTCCTTCCACCATTATCCCACACTCTTAATATCCATTCCCACGCATATTCCCCTAATTTCTGTCTATATAAAATGGAAAATTCACGTAGTTCTTTTGGAGTATAGCATACCCCCTCGTGGGTCACACTTTGTGCCTCACCTTTCAGGGCCTGTAAGGACGTTAGTCTAGTTGTAGGTTTGAAAGAAAAGAAGGATAATTGGGGTGGTCCATGAAAATAATTAGAAATGTCTTTCCAGCTAATTATGTCAGAACATTCCATTGCAGTTTCAATTGGTAGACCTCACTCCTCTATGTGCAGAGGAGTTTGTCTTTCCTCAGGGGAGTTAGTTATAGGTTTAGCAGTCACTGAAAGGTAGAGGTTGGAAGCAGACTCCCTATGGAGGTCTTTTTTCTGTTTGTGACCCTATATATAGTAGTACATTGCCTTTAGTAGCCATGAACCCTTGTTCTCCTCTAACCTTTAATAGTCCTTAGTCTTTCCTTAATTTTCATAACCTCGACACTTTTGAAGAGTACTGGTTAGTTCATTGTGATTATTGGGAAAATTGTACCCCACTTTGGATTTCTCTGATGTTTCTTTATGACTAAAGTGGGGTCATGGGTTTTGAAGGATAGGATAGGGGCAAAGTGAATTCTCATTAAACCATGTCAGGAGAACATGATATCAACACCACGATACCACACAGAACATTTCCATCATTCTACGTATCCCCTTTCACAAGTCAATCCCACTACCCCAACAAGATCAGGCAACCATTCAATGATTACTTTCTATACCTATAATGTGCCTGTTCTCGAAAAGGAAATATTTGGAGAAATAACAAATGAAGACTTGGAGGTATGGTCACTTTCACTTAGAAAATGCATTTAATTCATCTACATCAATGGGTAAATCAATACTTTGTTCATTTCTGTTGCTGAGCTATTTTTCAATGTACCTACATAACACAGATTGTTTTTTCATTAACCTATTGAAGGCCATCTTTGTTGCTTCCAAGTTTGAGTAATTATAAATAAAGCTGCTATAAACATCCTTGTTCAGGATTTGTGTGAACCGTTGGATACATGTCTGGGTATACTGTCATTTTCTAAAGTTGCTCTATTTTTGCTCTGTGAATAAGAGTTCCTACTATTCTCTGTCCTTGCCACATTGGGGTGATCATTCCTTTCCATTTAAAAAATCCTTGCCATCCTCTTAGGTGTATAGCAGTATCACTGTGTGTTTTTAGTGTTCATTTATCTAATGACTAATGATGCTGAACATGCTATTATATGCTTATTTGTCATCTTTATATCTCCTTTGGTGAAACGTGCTCAAATATTTTGTCCAATTTGCAATGTCATTGCTTGTTTGCCTATGGTTGGGTTTCAAGTGATGCTTATATTTTCTGCATACAGTCCTATAATGCATATGTGATTTTCAAATAAGTCAAATTTACCATTCTTTTTTAATGGGTGGAGTTTTATGTCATATCTAAACATTCTTAGCCATATCCAAGGTCACACATATTTTCTCCTAGAACTTGTATAGGTTTATGTTTCCCATTTAAGACTCTGATCCACTTAGAGTTAACTTTTGTACAGGGTGTGCAAGACAGGTTGAAGGATTTTTCAGAGAGGTGGAGGAGTTACATATAAGGATGTCAAATTTTTCCAGCTATTCATTGGATTGCCTTTATCCTTTGTCAAAACTCACTTGAATCCATATTTTTGTTCACTTTCTATGCTCTGTTTTGTTCCTTTGACCTGTGTGTCTGGTCTTTTGCAGATATGACAGGCTTGAACAATATATTTCTATAGTAAGTCTTTATAGCAGGTATTGTTTGTATTCAGCATTACTCTTAATTTTTCTGAATTGCTTTGCTTACTATACTGCCTTTCCCATTCTGTATCAATTTTAAAATAAGCTTGCTGATTTTTACAAAAAATCTTGTGGGATTTTTTTATTGGAATTGCATTGAATCTGTAGATTACTTTGCAAAGAATCATAACCACGTAGAGTCACCAATCCCTAAACACCATTTATGTTCTATTTATTTAGATTGTCTTTGCTTGCATTTCCTCAGTATTTGATAGTTATCAGCACACAAATATGACAACAAACTTTGTTAGATTAGATTTAAAGAATTCATTTATTTTTGTGCTATTGGTAATGGAATTGTTAAATTCATATCCCAATTGTAATATCTGGTACATAAATGAGTATGGTTTACTTTTATATAAACCTCACATCCTGCAAGCTGGCTAAACATACTTATTCTTAGAGTTACTGATTCTTTGAAATTTTCCACATAGACAGTGGTAATCTGTGAATCTGGATAAACATACTTATTCTTAGAATTATTGATTGATTCTTTGGAATTTTCCACATAGAAAGTGGTAATCTGTGAAGAGACAATTTATATCTCCTTTCACATTTGCAAGTCACTTTTATTTCTTTTAACACCTATTTTACTGGCTCTGGATTACAGAATTATGTTGAATGGGAGTGTGAGAGATGACATCCTTGCTTGATTCCAATCTTAGAGTAAAGCATTCAGACTCTCATCATTAAGTATGATGTTAGCTCTAGTTGTTTTTGAGTTTTTGTGTTTGTTTGGTTAGCTTTTGTTTGTTTGTTTGTACTTGTTCTTTGTTAGGTTAGGGGTATTCCCTTGTATACCTAATTTTCTGAGTTTTTTTTTTTTTATCAGGAATGGGTGTTGAATTTTGTCAATGCTTTTTGTATATTAATTATTATGACCATATGATGATTCATATCTGTTAAAATGGTGAACTACTCTGGTTTTTGAATGTTGAAGCAGCCTTGAATTCTGGGGATGAAACCCACCTGGTTTTAATGACTATGTTACTGGATTTGATTTGCTAATATTTTCTTGAGGACTTTTTGTCTATATTCATTTAATTGACATATTAGTATTTAGGTTTCTTCCTTTTTTGATTTTTTTTGCTACTGTACGTATGTCAAGAATTGTTATATTTCATCTAAGTTCTCAAATTTATAGACTTTACATATTCTCTCATTATCCTTTTGAGTGTTTGGGATCAGTAATGTCTCCATTTTTATATCAGATTTAGATACTGGTAATAGATTGGATATATTTATATTCATAACTTTTTTAGTGTCAGTGTTGTTGGTCAGCTACATCAATTTTAGTCTTTACAAGAGCCAGTTTTTGGCTTCATTGATTTTCTCTATTTTTTTTCCTGCTGTCAATTTCAATGATTTTGCTCATTTTTATTATTTTCCCTCCTTCTGCTTTTTTTTGGTTTAATTTACCCTTTTGTAACTAGCTCCTTAAGAAGAAAGATTTGGTAAATAATTTCCTAACATCAGCATTTATTGTTATAAATAGTATTTGAGCACTGATTTTAGCCTCATACCAGAAATTTAAATATAATTTATGTAAATTTTCATTTGTTCAAAATAATTTAAATTTCTTTATATATCATCCTGCTGCATGTATTAAGTATGTTATTTAATTTCCTAATATTTGAAACCTTCCAGATGTTTTTAATATTGATTTTTAGAGTAATGTTTTTGTGCTCTTATAACTTATTTCATATGTTTTCTACTTTTTTAAAACTTTTGATTGCTTGTCTAAATGGTCCAATATGTGGTGTGTATTGGTGACTATAAGTATACATTTAAAAAGAGTGTATAGACCAATGAAATAGTATTGAGAATCTAGAAATGATTCTATGGCCAATTAATTTTTGACAGCAATGCCACTATCGGATTAATTCAATTTGCCTAAATGACTTTGAAACTGTTTTTAGATGATGTACACATTTAGGAAAACTGATCAATTTATCAGTATATAACAAATCCTCTTTATCCTTAATAACATTCCTTGTTCTCTTTATTCTCTGCATGAAGTAAATATAGCTACTCCAAATTTCCTTGTTTAGTATTTGCTTGATATATATATATATATATTTTTATTAATTAATGGAAAAAAATAAATTAACCCAACATTTAGAAAAGATGTTAAGAATTACTGACTGCATATGTAGAATGATATACATTTTGTTCATTTAAACTAGGTCAAATTGAGGGATATCTTTCTCCCTACTTTTATTTTTTATGCTTCTAGTTCTTTATATTTTAATTGTTTATTACTTGTATATAGGATACATTTGAGCCTTGCTGTGGAGACCCAGGATCCAATCCTCCCCTCCATACTGAGAATAAGTTACTGCATATAGCTGCCTATAGTAACTGGGATCAAAATTAAAGGTCATTGTATCTCCTGGGGGGGAGGTATGAGAATGTACAGATGGTATCATCAACAAAGCATTGAAACTCCCCTCTCTTGATCACTGTTAATAACCACCATACAGGCCCTTGTGTCATAAGACCCTGCCGAAATTCTGTTGTCACACCCTTGTCTTAAACTCTTTTGATCTGTGGCTTGCACTTCCCATCCCTTTTGTGGAGCACTGACTTCCATTTTTCTGGATGGCTGTCATTGGGAAATATCTCCTTCTGTTCAAAAGTGCAATAAAATTCATGTCTAACTCTCTGTGGTTGGAACACTTGCTTTTTAATCTAATTTGAAAATTACATTAAATGTGTGTATTTGGAAAATTCCTATTTAAAATAATTTTCTAATGTACAGGATTTAAATATATTATCTTGCTAAATGTTTTCTATTTGTTTCATTTATTCTTTTTTTCTTTTGTCCTCTTTCATTGCTTCTCTGGTTTTACTTGGGCATTTTTTAAGATTCGATTTTTACTTTTATATTGACTAATTATTGCTATCCTTTTTAAAAAACACATTAGTGGCTGCCCTAAGGTTCACATTATAAATTTTAAATAATCTTGTTCTACACTTGACCTGTGGTATAAAGTATTTTTAATAGTATATTCCAAATTCCTTTCCCCCATTCCTTTGCTATTTTTGGTCAAGTTTCACTTTTGCATATTCTATAATGAACAATATATTGTTACAATTTTTGCATTAAACACTTATCTCCTAAAGAATCTAAATGAGGAAAATTGGGTTTATTTTACCTTTATTCCATTTCCAAAACTCTTAATTTATTTATGTAGATTAAACTTTGTAACTATATTTTAGTCCTTTGGACTAAATCATGGTAATTATTAATCATGATAATTTTAAGTTCCCTCTCTGCTACTGCGAGTATTCGTATCATATTTCAGGTATGGTTATGGTAATCACTTTGCCTCTCCAGGCTGTACCATTTTCCTAGTCTTTGATGTGCCCTTTTCTTATTTTGGAAGCTAGACATGTTTTATTAAAAAGTACATACTGAGTTTTAAAATGTTTGGATTTGAAGATGAACATACTTTTCCTTCTGAAAGGTCCATTTTTGTGGGGATTTTGTTAATGTCCAGGAGTTTGGCGTATTTGATATTTACTCTGTACTTGAATGTGGGTATTCCTGCTTGATTTTCAGTAAATTTTTGCATGTGCTTCTCCCCAGGGAGAGTCTAAGTCTTGCTGCTCTCCTAGCTGTCTTAAGCCATTATTTTACCTGACACTTGTTAATATGGTGATAGGAGCATAGAAGTTGGAGGTTTCTCTCATGCACCAATTAATGTAGGGAGTGTGGTCCCACAAACTGTTCCTATTGTTCCGCCATATGTAATCATGGACCTACTATGTATTCCTGAACTTTCCCCATGGGTGAACTATTTTTTTTTTCTATTCTTCTCCCATAGTTAGAAGTACATTTCCCCCAGTGCCTCTGGGATAGTTTTCTTCCCCATACTTAATTCAGATTAAAGCTTGTATTTCTGTAGGTAGAGAGTAGAGATTGGCCTAGGTAGAACTTTGGAGGTGGGTTTCTTAGCAGGAACTAAACTTCCTGGAGAACATTTTCCTAGGATTCCTGGATCCTGGAGGAAAATTCTATAATATAGCATGAGTCTATTATGAATGTAAATCCCAGGTGCTTTACACTCCCACAGGAATCCATACTCCACTTTCAGCAGTTTATTAACCATCTCTTCCTGGATCTTACCAGCTTGCCTGATGTCCAGTAGCATCTGTTCCAGGTCATCAAATGCTCCTGGTTCTCCCTGCAGGTAACTATCTCTTTCCAAACATATCCATCTCTCTGAAAGACAGTCTCTTTCAGCTTAGTTCTTTTGTTTGCCCTGCAACCTCTCCTCTCTCCTGTGTTCAAAAAAGTAATCCATTTTCAGTGGGTTCAGGCTCTGTCTGATTAAAAAGGTAAAGTTCTTACACCTCTTTCAAATATGTTCAGAAACTAGAAATTTTAGCATATAGAAAAATAATATGTTGATTTTTAACATTGGACTAAAATGGAAAATGCAAACACTGAGGTAACATGAAGGTAATAACTTCTAAAAACAGTTATCAAACTTGAGGCATGGAGAAATAGAAGGAGAATTTGAGGTTATTTATTTATTTTTTTACATGGGCAGGCACCAGGAATCGAACCTGGGTCCTCTGGCATGACAGACAAGCATTTTTGCCTGCTGAGCCACCATGGCCCACCCAAATTTGAGGTTATTAATTCTGGCCCCACACTTATTGGGTCCAGACCTATGAGGAAAACGTCCTGCCCAGCAAGTGCTGCTGTCTAAGAAGCTCAGAGGAGTGCCATGTGGAACATGGACTCAGACCTTTTAGGAGGAGTATCTGGTTGGCTAGTGATAATGTCTTTGAAGGAATACAATGAGGCTGGGTACAACTATGGGATAAAATAAACCAAAAACTAAAAACAACTGCTGTCATTTTAACAAGCCCATCACAGAGAATGAAGAACTTTTGCTATGCTGATGCTGAGAGCAGTGAACAAACAAGAAGTGTAAGGGACCTTCAGAGTCTGCTAGATTTACAGTCTCTCTCTGTAGTGCACTCTATTGGCTAAATGTATCAGGAATGCAGCTAGCAAAAAAAAAAAAAAAAAAAAAATTTAGTCCCTGCCTTGGACCACCAGAATATAGAAAGTAGGATATGAAACCAAGAGAACATAGCTTAATAATAAGTACAAAATGTCTTTGTAGTTTTTAAACTTTTTGTTAGAGAAATCGTAGGTTTACAGAAAAATCATGCAGAAAAAACAGGATTCCACATTCCCACCTTCACACACGTTTCCCTACCAACAATTTCCATTAGTATGGTAACTTTGTTACAATATATGATGAGACAATATTATTATAATTATACTATAAACTATGGTCCATAGTTTTTATTAGGGTTCACTCTTTGTGTTGTACAGCCCCACCTTTTAAAAATTTTTACCTAGTAACATACATACAAACTAAAATTTCCCCTCTTAATTATATTCAAATATATAATTCGGTCATGTTAATTATGTTCCAAGGAACAGGGGTCCTGCTCTGAAAAAGATATTTTTTGGCATTATTTCTACTAGTTAATAGCTCATTAGATAGAACTGCAAGGTTTCTCAGACTTCAACTGCCCCAGGCAAGGGCAGAATTTATCTTGTCTGAGAGACAAAGTGGCTGGTGAGGTGAAAGGAGGTAATTCCCCAGAGGATGTGCCTTCCCCAAGAGAGGGGTGGGGACCAGCAAAGGTGGAATTCCTCCCTCAAGGAATTGAGACCCCCAGGGACTGGAAAATTGAAACAATTAAAGCCATCCTACAATCTCTTTTCTGTCTCAAACATTCTTCCAGCAGGGAGAGTCTGCTGAAGTTAAAGGCACCACATCACTTTATGCGGGTGGGAAATCACAAGCAGACAAGTACCACATACAGGGAAGGATAGTAAAATCAGAGTCTAGAGGCTTCATAGGAAAGTCTGTCAACCTGCTGGGTCTCATCCTCAGGGAAAACAGATGCTTTATGCTAATAAACATAGATGAAATGCACAACTTCCTAGTAAGGCATGAACAACCAACATTGACTTGAGAAAAAGAATAAGTGACCTCAATAAACCAATCACAAGTAAAGAGATTGAGGAGATGTAAGAGTAGCTCAGTGTTAGAGTTCTCACCTATCATGCCGGAGACTCGGGTTTGATTTTGGGAGCCTGCTTATACCAAAAAAAAAAAAAAAAAAAAAAGACAAAAAAAAACAAAATCAAAAGATTGAATCAGTCATCAAGAAGATCCTCCCCCCTCAAAAAAGTCCAGGACTCGATGACATCAATGTAAATTCTACCAAGCATTCAAGAAAGAATTATACCAATCCTGCTTGAATTCTTCAAAAAAATTGAAGAGGAGGAAAGACTACCTAACTTATTCTATGAAGGCAACATCACCCTCATACCAAAAGCCAGATGAAGATACTACAAGAAAAGAAAATTACAGACCAACCTCTCTAATGAATATAGATGCAAAAGTTCTCAACACAATTCTTGCAAATTTAATCCAGCAGCACATTGAAAGAATTATACACCATGACCAAGTGGGATTTATTCCAGGTATGCAAAGATGGTTCAACATAAGAAAATCAATTAATGTAATACACCATATCAATAAATCAAAGCAGAAATAACATATGATCATCTTGATTGATGCAGAAAAGGCATTTGACAAAATTCAACATCCTTTATTGAAGACAAAACTTCAAAGGTTAAGAATAGAAGGGAATTTCCTCAACGTGATAAAAGGAATATATGAAAAACATAGAACTAACATCACCCTCAATGGGGAAGAACTGAAAGCCTTCCCCCTAAGATTGGGAGTAAGACAAGGATGTCCAGTATCACCCTTGTTATTCAATAATGTGTTGGAATTTCTAGCCAGAGCAATTAGACAAAAAAAAAAAAAAAAAGAAAGAAAGAAAGAAAAAAAGAAACACAAGGCATCTAAATTGGAAAGGAAGAACTGTTTGTAGATGATATGACATTATATGTTGAAACACCCTAAATATCCACAGCAAAGCTAATAGAGCTAATAAATGAGTACAGCAAAGTGGCAGAGTACAAGAGCAACACTCAAAACTCAGTAGTGTTGTTATACACTAGTAATGAGCAATCTGAGGAAGAAATCAAGAAAAAAATCCATTCTCAGTTGCAACCAAAGGAATAAAATACTTAGGAACAAATTTAACTAAGGATATAAAAGAGCTGTACCCAGAAAGCTATAAGAAATTGCTAAAAGAAATCACATAAGACCTAAATAAATGGAAGGGCATACCATGTTCATGGATCAGAAGACTAAATATAGTTAAGATGTCAATTGTACTTAAGTTGATTTATAGAGTCAATGCAATATCAATTCAAATCCCAAAAACTTACTTTGCAGAAATAGAAAAACCAATAACCAAATTTATTTGGAAAGACAGAGTGCTAATAGCTAAAAATATCTTGAGAAAGAAAAATGAAGTTGGAGATCTCACACTATCTGAGTTCAAGAAGTATTACAAAGCTACAGAGGCCAAAACAGCATGGTATTAGCATAAAGATAGATATAATGACCAATGGAATAGAATAGAGTGTTCAGATATAGACCCTCTCATCTATGGACAATTGATCTTTGATAAGGCAGTCAAGCCAATTCACCTGGGACAGAGCAGTTTCTTCAATAAATGGTTCTTGGAGGGCTGAATATCCATATGCAAAAGAATGAAAGAGGGTCCATATCTCACACCATATACACAAAGTAACTCAAAATGGATGAAAGACCTAAACATTAGAGCTAAGACCATAGAACTCTTAGAAGAAAGTGTAGGGAAATGTGTTATAAAACTTGTAATATGACATGATTTCCTAGATCTTACACCCAAAGCATGAGCATTGAAAAAAGAAATAGGAACTCCTCAAAAAATAAATGGGAACTCCTCAAAATTAAATACTTTTGTGCATCAAAGAACTTTGTCAAGAAAGTAAAAAGGCAGCCTATGCAATGGGAGACAATATTTGGAAACCACGTATCAGACAAGGGTTTAGTATTCTTCAACTCAACAACAAAAAGACAAACAAACCAATTTAAAAAAGGGACAAAAGACATGAACAGACACTTCTCAGAAGAGGAAATAAAAATGGCTAAAAGGCACATGAAAAGAGGCTCAACTTCGCTTGCTATTAGGGAAATGCAAATCAAAACCACAATGAGCTATCATCTCACATCCACCAGAATGGACATTATCAAAAAAAAAGGAATGTGTGCTGGAGAAGATGTGGAGAAGGAGGCACACTTATCCACTGTTGATGGGAATGTAAAATGGTACAATACTACCTGATTGTAGCACAATAATGTAAGTACAAGGAATGAAGCCGAATGTGAGAATGATGGAGGAAGAAGGCCTGGGGGTACATATGAAATGAGAAGGAGAGACAGATGATAAAAACTGAGATGGTATAATTTAGGAATGTCTAACGTGTACAATGATAGTGACTAAATGTACAAATTAAAAAATAATTTTGCATGAGGAAGAACAAAGATACGTCAGTATTGCAGGATGTTGAAAATAGATGGTCATTCATATTGTTAAAAAAATTTCATTCATAGTTTTGTGTACAATCACTGCTATCTATTATCAAAACTTTTCATCACCCCAAACAGAAACTCTGTACCAACTAAGCATTAATTCCTCATTCCCTACCTATATCCTCGTCCCAGTAATTTGTATTCTAGTTTTTGGCTCTATGAATTTGCCAATTCTAATTATTTAATAACAGGTCATTCAGCATTTGTCTTTTCTGTGTCTAGCTTATTTCACTCAACATAATGTCTTCAAGGTTCATCTATATTGTAGCATGTATCAGAATTGCATTGCCATTATGGTTGAATAATATTCCATTTTATTTATATGACCATTTGCTCCCATCTTTTGGGCCCCTTATCCCATATTCAGGACTCCTTACCTTGCCATATAAACTCGATCATTGAATTTTTAATTTCTGTAAGAAGGTTTTTGGAATTTTGATTGGGATTGCATTGTTTGTAATTTACTTTGATGGAATTGATATCTTAACAATATTTAGACTTTCAATCCATGAAAACAGAATGTCCTTCTATTCATCTTCCTTGATTTCTCGTAGCAATGTTTGATAGTTTTCCACATGCAAGTCATTTACATCCTTGGTTAAAATTATTCCATTAAATTATTTTGATTCTTTTAGCTGTGATTTCAAATTGAATTTTTTTCTTGATTTGCTATCCCAAATTATTCATTATTAATGTACAGAAATACTACTTATTTTCATATTTTGATTTTTGATCCAAGTACTCTGTTAAATTCATTTATTAGCTCTAGTGTCTTTTCCATAGATTGTATAGATTTCCCTATATGTAGTATATTAATTTGCAAGCTGCCAGAATGCAAACTGGAATGGCTTTTTTTCTACCTTTTTTTCTTTTATTTGTTTATTTTTTGTATTTGTTGGATCAGCTTTTAAAAAGTGGAATTTATTAAAGTACAACTTTACATTTCTAAGGAAGTTAAAGCATCCAAATTAAGGTACCAACAACAGGTTACCTTCACTCAAGAAAGGCCAATGTGTCAGGAATACCTCTGTCAGCTGAGTAGTCACCATGTGGCCCTCATACGCTGGTTCCTTGCTGCTGTGCTCCACTGTCCAGCCTCTGTTCTTGTGGGGGTCCTTCACTTTGCTTCTCCATGGTTGACTTTCATTTCTTGACTTTCCTTGGCTCCCTCCAGGTTCTAGCAGCTCATGGAAAAATCAGCTGGGCTCCAAACATCTCCAAACATCAATGTCACTGTTCTCTGTAGTAACTATTCTCCAACTGTCTACATCTGCTCTCTCTGTTGGCTCTGAGGCATCTGTCATTCCTAGCTCTCTCCAAAATGTTTCCTCTTTTAAAGGATTCCAATAAATTAAGACCCACCTGAAATTAATGGAGTCACACTTCCATCGAATCAGAGGTCACACTCACAATTCGGCATGTCACATCTTCATGGAGATAGTCTAATCAAAAGATTCCAACCTACAATATTGAATCAGATTACAAGAAACAATTGCTTCCACAAGATTGAATCAGGATTAAAGCATGGCTTTTCCAGGGTACCTAATACTTTAAAACTGGCACATGTAGAATCATTTCATTTGCAAATAGGAAATGTATACTGGTTGGCTAATGCTACCAGAATACAACATACAAGAAATTAGTTGTCTTTATAAAAGGGAATTTATTAAGTTGCAAATTTATAGTTCTAAGGCCATAAAAATTGTCCAAACTAAGCGACAGATAACTAAACTCAAAAAAGGCTGATGCGTTCAGAACATCTCTATCAGCTGGGAAAGTGTATTGCTGGCATTTTCTGGTCATTTGGCTTCTCATTTCAAACAGCTTCCCTGGGTCCACTTTCTTTCTGCATCTCCAAATGTCTGGGTCTTGTATTGGCTCTGTCAGTTCTTTAACCATCTGTCACTAATCAAAAGGCCATACCCACAAATGAGTGTGTCAATCTTCATGGAAACAATCTATTTAAAGATTCCCACCCTAAATACTAGGACTGGTCCCACAAGATTGGATCAGAATTGAAACATGGCTTTTCTGGCTACATAATAGTTTCAAAGTGGTAAAGAAGGTTATACTTTTTCCTTTTCAATTTGGATGACTTTTTAATTTCTTTTTCTTGCTTAATTGCTTGGGCTAGAACCTCCAGTACAAAGCTGAATAATAGTGATGATAGTAGTCATCTTAACTTCTTTCTGATCTTAAAGAGAAAGCTTTCATCTTTCACCAGTGAGCATGATGTTAGCTGTGGGTTTTAAGGTTTTACATATATGCCCTTCATTCTGTCGAGTAAGTAAGTTTCCTTCTATTCCTAGATTTCTGAGTGTTTTTATCATGAAATCATGTTGGATATTGCTGAATAACTTTTCTACATCAATTAAGATGATCATGTGTTATTTTTTTCCTTTGTTCTATTAATTTGGTGTATTTCATCAATACATTTTCTTATGTTGCATCAGCCTTATATAATTAAGATGAGTTCCAATTAGTCATAGTATATAATTCTTCTAATGAACTGTTAAATTCAGCTTTGTAGTTTTTTGTTTAAGATTTTTATATCTATATTCACAGAGGGAATTGGTCTGTAATTTTCTTTTCTTGTGGTATATTTTCTGGCTTTGGCATTAGGGTGATGTTGACCTCATAGAGTGAGTTAGGATATTTTCATCCTCTTTGATTTCATGGGAATGTTTGAACAGAATTATTGTTTCCTCTTGGAATGTTTCTAAAATTTCAGTCAAGCCATCTGGTCCTGAACTTTTCTTTGTTGGAAGGTTCTTGATTACTAATTCAATCCCTTTATATGTTACTGTTTTATTGAGATTTTCTATTATTTCTTGAGTCAGTGCAGTCTGTGGATTTCTAGGAATTTGTTCACTTCATCTATTTTATCTATTTTGCTGCTTTACAGTTGTTCATACTATTTTCTTTTTATTTCTGTGGGGTGGCAGCAATGTCTCCCTTTCATTCCTGATTTTAGTTATTTTTGTTCTTTCTATCTTTTCATCAGTCTATACAAAGATTTATCAATACTTTAATTTTTTGTTTTATTGATTCTTTTTAATTCTCTAATTAATTTGCATCATTACAGTTTTTGTTATTCCCTTCCCTGTGCTCATTTTGGATTCAATGTGCTCTCCTTTTTCTAGATCTTCCCATTATGAGGCTAAGTCTCTAATTTGTGAGCTTTCTTTTTTTCATTGTAAGCAGAAAGAGCTACAAATTTCCCTTTCTGTGCTGTCTTTGAAGCATTCCATACATTTTGTTATGTTATATTTTTTGCTGTCATTTTTCCCCTGATTTAAAAATTTTCATTGTTATTTCTTCTTTGACCCACTCATTGTTTAAGAGTATACTGTTTAATTTCCACATATTTCTGACTTTTCCAATGTTTCCTCTGTTATTGATTTCTAGCTCAATTCTATTGTGTTCAGATAACACACATTGAACCTATTGAAATTTCTTTTGTAACCTAACATATGGTTTGTTCTGGAGAATGACAAATCTCCATTAGAGAAGAATGTGTATTCTGTTGCAGTTGGTTGAAATGTTCTATATATGTCTGTTAGTTATAGTTGGTTTATAATAACATTCAAATCTTCTGTTTCCTTAATGATCTTTTGATTTGAATTATTTTTAGAAGTTGGTATTACGAACATTTTTGGTTAAGATATTGTACCTTGTGAAATGTGAAAGTATTTGAGATAGAGACAGAGAAGGACAGAGACTAATAGTTCTATTTTAAATCCTGAAATTTTTCCTGCTTTTCAATTTTGTTTCATTGTTTGTTTATTTATTTACCTTCATGGAGGAAATGCCTCTGGTTTGCACTAGAATCTACTTAAGTAAAATTTTAAGGCTATTAAAATGATCTGTCTACTTCAACAAATGCATCCTCTAAGGACTAGATCAGTAGCATAATACAGACATCTTTGAAAAAGAGATCATTAAAAATGTTATAGAAATATAATACCATATTCTTAGTAGACCATACCATATTATAGGTTGTGTTAGCCTTCTGCTCTGTGAGTTTGATTCCCATTACCATAATGAGAAAATACATAGAAAATATACAATGAAGGAACTGTCTTAGGATAAACAATCCCATTGCCATGTTGGAAGGAAAGCATGGATCACCAGGCCTAAACGATTCCAAAAACTGCAGCGCAAGTTCCATTATATTTCAAAGACTGAGTGTCATCCATCCTCTGGGCTTTAGAAAATGCCAGTCCCACCCTTTCCAAGGGTCTCTACAACACCCTTATTCTCTCCAAACACCGGTATGAGGGTTGCAACATTGGAGAACATTAAGGAGACCAGCTTTATTCAGCCCCATCTTCCTCAAGCATGTGGGTAGCACCGAGACTCTTTACCATCTCTGGGGCACATGCTTAAACTCTTCAGAACAATGGGTTGGCAAGTAGGCTTCCCCCAATTCCCTGGGCATGTGCTATACCCTTTCCAAGGTGTGGGGTACCAGAACTCTTCCTGAGCATTGATGTAGAAGGCCCAGCCTCTAATTCTGTGTTAAACTCACCTCCTCCTCAGGCACAGATGTATCTTCTCTCCTGGTCCAAGTTTCTTGGCTTCAGACCTTAACTTCCATGGTTCTTCCTCTGAGGCTATTCTTCCTTCAATCTATCCATTTTCTGTACCTTCCAGTCTAGACTGGCAGTGGTTCTGTTTATATAGGGCTCACAAAAAATGTGTTGACTCATCATGTAGCATGCAGGAATCAAAGCTATTAGACAATAGGAGCTTCAACAAATATTTTCTGGATAATTCAATCTCCAATCCTGGATTACCTTGTAATGGGTACCTGTTTCCATGTTTGGTTAAAACCTCACAAGGGACACTATACTCTGGTATCTCACTTTCTGGAAGCTCAGAATTTTCCAGATTAATTTTTTATTTCTTTAAACCAAAAAGTTCAGTTCTTAATTTACCTTGTTGCATTTTACTATAAGCTGTAAGGAAAAAAACAGGCTGCATCCTCCACATTTAGCTTGGAAATTTCCCCAACCACGTATTCCAGATCATCAAATTCAGATTCTCCCTTCCATCCAGTGCCAGGAATTAATTTTGTCAAACTTTCTGCCACTTTAAAATCAGGGTCGCTCTCTTTGCTGGTTTGAAACCATTGTGTACCCCAGTAAAGCCATGTTCTTTAATCCTGATTCAATATTATTGGGTGGCATCTTTTTTATTAAGTGGTTTCCATGTAGCTGTATGTCCACCCATTCAAGGTGGGTTGCTTAATAGAGTCCTTCAAGAGGGAAAAATTTTGGAAAAAGCTTCAGAGCTGACACAGGCAGAGGCATTCAGAGATGCAGAAAGAAAACACCCCCAGTGCAGCTGTTTGAAACAGAAGCCAAAGGATCAGCAGATGTGCCTTCCCAGTTGACAGAGGTATTCTGGACAGCATCAGCCTTTCTGAATTGTAAACTTGTAACTTAATAAATTCCATTTGTAAAAGCAAACCCATTTCTGGTATATTGCATTTCTGGCAGCATTAACAAACTAATACACCCTCCTTCCAATCTGGAATGGAAGTATCTGTAGAATCCGTATTCCCACCAAAAGCCTCTTCAAAGCAATCTAAGCTTTCTTTATCAAGCTCTTCACAAGCCTTCCAGAATCCTCCCATTATCTACTTAAAAAGCCATTCTAGGGCAGGCAATGGTGGTGCAGTGGCATAATTCTCACTTGTCAAGCCAGAGACCCAGGTTTGATTCCTGGGCCTGCCAATGCAAATAAATAAACAAACAAATAAATAAATAAATAAATAAAAGGCTGTGTTTTGTTTGTCTTTAAAAAAGGCAGGCAATGGTGGCTCAGTGACAGAGTTCTTGCCTGCCATGCCAGAGACCCTGGTTTGATTCCTGGTGCCTGCCCATGCAAAAAAGAATAAAAAATAAAAAAAAGCCATTCTAAAAAGTTTGGTATTTGTAAGCTCACTCCTCTGGTACCAAAATATGCTCTAGCTTGCTAATACTGCCAGAATGCAATATACCAGAATTGAACTAGCTTATGTAAAGGAGATTTCTTTAGTTACAAATTTACAGTTCTTCAAAGGAAAGGCAGCTGATTTTCCTCTGGCTTTCATGTCACATGAAAAGGCATACAATGACATCTGTTGACCTTCCCTCCTGGCTTCTGGGTTCAAATGGCTTTCCCTAGCATGATTCCTATTTGCATCTCCACACATCTAGGTCTGAGTGGGATTTGATCCAAGTTTGAGCACTGAGCTGAGGATGCTGTGCTGCTGAGATCTTTTCTGACCTCTGTTTTAAACCTCTAGCTAATTAGATTAAATGTCATTCATTGTGAAAGGCACTCCCCTTAGCTGACTGAGGATATAATAAGCCATAGATAAACTTCACATGCTGGTGATTTAAGCTCAAAGCAACAGAAAACTGGGCACCATCCCTTGGCCAAGTTGACATCTTAACCTAACAACTACACTCTGTAAACCAGACCCAGAGTGTTATTGTGTAGATAGCATATTTAAATGTAAACTAAATTCCGAGCCTTGCAAGTGTCTGCATTTAAAGTGAAGGCCCTGAATGGAAAGAAACGAGATTCTGAAAACTGGCATGGGGCATATGGGTTGACAATGATGGCAGTGGGGACATTGAAATCTTCAATTCTACTGAGTTTGCCAGATAAAGGGGTGATGGTCTGCTGAGGTAACAGCCACCTCATCTTCATCTTGCCCCAAGGAAAGTGCCACCCAATCTCTAGCCTGCCCTAAGGAAATGGTTTCAAACCTCCAGTCTGCCCTGAGGAGGCTGTCCATCCATCCTTCACTTGAAGAAATTAACCCTTCAGTGCCTGCTAAATCTGTAACCACTTCCCCTGAGTATATGTCCCTCACTACTCTGTCTGAAGAGATTAATTCTATTTCTCCAGATGAAACTATAATGGAATGCCCTGAGGTAATTGGCATGAAAGACATTTCTAATTCTTTTCATGACCCAACCCCAATATCTCACTTTCCTTCCAAGACTATAAATTGAATAAACTCCCAAGAAGCCCTGAAAGGTAAATTACAAAGTGTGACCCATGAGGAGGTATGCTATATTCCAAAAGAACTACATGGATTTTCCTATTTGTATTGACAGAAATCAGGTGACTGTGTCTGGCAGAGGATATTAAAGGTGTAGGATAATGGTGGAAGGAGTAAAAAGTAGGATCAGGCTGAACTTGTAAATATGGGCCCACAAAGCAGAGGGTCTACATTTAATGTTGTAGCTCAAAGGATTAGAAAGAGTATTAATAGTTTGTTTGGGGTTGGCTGGACCATGGATCGAAAGGTGGCTGATATTGCCTGAGCTTGAAATGCCAGAATTTCCCTGGTATAATGTAGATGAATGAATCCTAAGGCTTTGAGAGATTTGGAATGGAATATTAGAGTGGAATTATCATGCTCAAACACCCCAGGAATGTCCAGAGGAAACAACATTTGTCAGGGCTTTAAGGAATAAATTGAGACTAGCTCCATCATCCCTGAAGAGCTCTGCAGTTGCCATTCTCTGTAGTTCAGATAGTACTGTGGGAACTGGTGGCATCAAGCTGGAATCCTTAAACATAATGGAGATAATCCTATCCTGAGTTTTCAAAAGCCATGTGGTAGCACATAATCAGCAAAAACAAGGTGAATATGGCTACCATAATGGAGAGCAGACTCAAAACAGCAGTCAAAATACTCTTTGCAGGGATCTATTTCATTGACTCAGAGAACATGGAGTACCTAGAAGTAGAATAGATGGGAAGTCTCCTAAATTCTTGTTTGATCTGTAAAAGCAGATGAGTTTAAGGTCAAAAGAACAAAAGTCTAGCATGAATTACAAAGAGAGCCTTGGTCCTTTAATGAATTCCCCAGACTTGAGACAATTTAGACCCAGAGCCCTTTGAATGTGGGAAAGGTCTGCTCCCCATGGGAAAGGAAATGTTACACAGCCAAAACTTTATTTTAAAGTTCTTAAACTTCCTCTAAGTCTTCCCCAAGGAGTACTACTGCTTTTATCATGCTTACTGTGCATCTGAGAAAAGAAAATGATCAGGTATTTTGGGGATTATGAGACTCCCATCTCAGCAGTGACATTAATAACAGGAGTTCCAAAATAACACTCTGGACCGCCAGTCAGAGTGAGGTGTTATGGGTCAGATGATTAATGGAGTTTTAGCTCAGGACAATCTCACAGTGGGTCCAGTGGGTCCCCAGATCGATTCTGTAGTTATTTCACCAGTTTTGGAATGCATGATGGGAATAGACATACTGATAATCTGGAAGAATTCCCACATTGGCACCCTGACTCATGGAGTGAGGGCTATTATGGTAGGAAGGGCCAAGTGGAAGCTACTAGAACAATTCCTACATAGCAAAATAGTAAGTCAGAAGCAATACCAGATTGCTAGAGGGATTGCAGATATTTCCACTCTTAAGGACTTGAACAGTGCAGAGAAAGTGTTTCTCACCACTTCTCCATTCAACTCTCTGATTTGACCTGGGCAGAAAACTGATGGGTCTTGGAGGATGACAGTGGATTATTGTATACTTAACAAGGTGGTGACTCCAATTGTAGCAGCTCTCCCATATTTAATATGATTGCTTGAGCAAGTCATCACATCCCCTGGTAGCTGGCTAACAGCTATTGATCAGGCAAATGATTTCTTTTTTCTCAATAGCTATTAGTAAGGACAACCAGAAACAATTTGCCTTCAGCTAACAGGGACAGCGGAATACCTACACTGTTTTATATCAGGGGTATATCAACTCCCCAGCCCTATATCAAAATCTTGATAGTTCCTCCATTGCACAAACATCAAACTGGTCTATGATATTGATTATATCCTGTTGATTGGACCTACTGAGTAAAAAGTAGCAACTACTCTAAACTTATTGATAAGGCATTTGTGTGTCAAGGGATGAGAGATAAATCCAACAAAAAATACAGGGGCCTTCCACCTCAATGGAATTTCTAGGAGTTCAGTTGAATGGGACATGTCAAGATAACCCTTTTAAGGTGAAGGATAAGCTGTTGCATTTCCCCTCCTATGACCAAAAAGAAGCGCCATGCCTACTTGACATCTTTGGATTTTGGAGACAACATATTCCTCACTTGGGTGTGCAATTTCAGCCCACTTACCAAGTCACCAGAAAAGCTGTTTGTTTTGAGTAGGGACTGGAAGAAGAGAAGGCTTTATGATGGTCCAGTATCCTGTACAAGTGTCCCTACCACTTGGACCATATGATCCAGCATATTCAATAGTGCTGGAAGTGTCAATGGCATTTGGAGATGCTGACTGGAGCCTCTGGCAGGTGTCTGTAGGAGAATCCCAACATAGACCCTTATGATTTGGGGGTAAGACCTTGCCATTCTTTGCAGATAACTATTCTTGTTTTAAGAAAGAATTTGTGGCCTTCTATTGGGCCTTAGTAGAGATCAAATGCTTAAGTATGGGCTACCATATTACCATGAGACCTGAGTTCCTATAGTGAGCTGGTTGTTTTCTGACTTACCAAGCCATAAAGTTGGGCATGCATAGCAGCACTCCCTCATAAGATGGAAATGGTTTATATGAGATAGGGGCTGAACAGTTCCTGAAGGCACAAGAAAGTTGCCTGAGGAAGTGACCCAAATGCCCATGGTCCCTGCTCCTGCTACATTGAGCTATGGTATCTTAGGGAGTCCCTTACAGTCAGCTGACTGGGGAAGAAAAAAACTCAGGTCTTGCTTACAGATGGTTCTGTAAAATATGCAGGTGCCACCTAAAAGCAGATAGCTGCAGCATTACAGCCCCTTTCTAGGATGCCCATAAAGGACTGTGATGAAGGGAAATCCTCCCAGTGGGCAGAACTTCTAGCAGTGTACCTGGATGTTCATTTTGCTTGGAAGGAGAACTGGCAGGAGGTGTGTTTTTATATTGACTCATAGACTGTTGTTAATGGTTTGGCTGGATGGTCAGGGACTTGGAAGAGCATGATTAGAAGCTGGTGACATAGAGGTCTTGGGAAGAGGTATGCGATAGACCATTTTGAGTGGTCAAAAAACATGAAGATATTTGTGTCCCATGTGAATGCTCACCAGAGGATGGCTTTTTGCAGTGGAAAGTTTTAAAAATCAAGTGGATAAGATGACCCATTCTGTGGATACCAGTGAGCTTCTTTCCCCAGCTACTCTTGTCATTACCCAATAGGCTTATGAAAAAAGCGGTCATGGTGGTAGAGCAGAAGGTTATGCTGGGTTCAGCAACATGGACTTCCATTTACCAAAGCCAACCTGGCTACAGCCACTGCTGAGTTCCCAATGTGCCAGTAACAGAGACCCACACTCAGCCTTCAGTATGGTACCCTTCCTCAAGGTGATCAGCCTGCTCCCTGGTGGCAGGTCGATTACACTGGACCACTTCTGTTACGGAAGTCACAGCGATTTGTTTTAACTGGAATTGGCACATACTCTGGATATAGATTTGGTTCCCTTTGCAAAATGCCTCTGCCAAAACTACCATCCTTGGCCTTATGGAATGCCTTATCCACTGTCATGCTTTTTCATACTAAAATTGCTTCTGATCAAGGAACTCATTTCACAGTAAATGAAGTGGTGTGAGAATAGACACATGATCGTGGAATTCTCTGTTCTTACCATGTTCCCCTTCCCAGAAACATCTGGGTTGATTGAACAGTGAGATGGCCTTCTGAATATTCAATTACAGCACCAACTAGGTGGCTGCAGGGCTGGGGTAATATTCCACAGGAGACTGTGTATGCTGTGAATTAACATCTACTGTATAGTGTTTCTTCCCCATAGCCAGGATTCACGGATCCTGGAATCAAGGGGTAGAAATGGGAGTAGCACAATTTACTATTACCTCTAATGATCCACTAGGAAAATTTTTCTTCTGTCCCTGCAACCTTGATCTCTGCTGGTCTACAGGTCTTAGTTTTAGAAGGAGGAGTGCTTTCACCAGAGACACAAGAACTATTCCATTAAACTGGAAATCAAAACTGCCACCTGGCCACTTTGGGCTTCTCATGCCTTTGAATCAGCTGGAAAAAAGGGGGATTACTGCACTGGCTGGGGTGATTAATCCTGACTATCAAGGGGAAATGGGATTGTAACTACACAATGAATATAAAGAAAATTTTGTGTGGAAAACAGGAGATTCCCTGGGGTGTCTCTTGGTATTACCATGCCCTGAGATTAAAATCAATAGAAAACTGCAGCAACCCAACCTAGTCAAGATTACCCCAAAACTTGAGGAATGAACATTTGAGTCATGTCACCAGACGAAGAACCATGGCCAACTAAGGTGTTTGCTGACAGTAAAGGGAGCATGGAATCAGGAGTGGAAGAAGGAAATGATAAATATTAGCTATAACCACAGGGCCAGTTACAGCAATGAGGACTGTAAAGGTATGGCTATTTCTTCCTTGATTTGTAATGAATATCTATGTATTTGTATATAAAACTAAAATCTTTGTTTTCTCCTCTATCTTAACCCTTTATAATGTGACGTAAATTTTACTCTTCATATTGTGTTATTTAAGTAATAGGATATCAACTTTAAGAGTGGATAATGCACAAGAACTTGCACCTTATTCCAGAGAATTTTAATGTGTTTCTTTTTGTGCACAGGACGATTGAGTACTGTTAGGTAAGAAATATGTCTATTATTGTTTTTTATTTATAAATTAATCATAGTTTAAGGTGATGTATATAACTGTCAAGTTGACAAGGGGTAGACTGTGATGATTGAGTTCATGTGTCAACTTGGTCAGGTGATGGTTCTCAGATGTGTGGTCAAGCAAACACTGGTCTATCTGTTGCTATGAGGATATTTTGTGGACTTAAACCATCAGCACTTTGATTGCATCTCTGGCCAATTACCTCTGCAATCAGCTAAGAGGAGTGTCTTTTGCAATGCCTCATGTTTAATCTAATCAGTTGAAAGCTTTACAGGAGAAGCCAGATGAGAGAATCTCTCTCCATTTCAGCCAGCCTGCCTCTCCTGGGGAATTCATCAAAGACCTTCCTCACAGTTGCCAGTTCATGGCCTGCCCTACAGAATTTGGCTTCATGCATCTCACCAGTTTCATGAGAAACTTTTATAAAATCTCATATTTACAAATATCTCCTGTTGGTTCTGTTTCCCTAGAGAATCCTGACTATTGCACTTGGAAATGTGCAGTGAGAAATTGTTTTCCTAACTTTGTGAAATTTCGCTTACTTCTACTTTTTGAACAACTGCATCAAATATTCAAAAATGCCAGTTGCAGAGATTGAATTTTAAAATGTAGACTGGTACCCTAGAAAAGAGTCAATTAATATATTGAAAGTTGTCAGGGTCTGAAGACTGCTTCTTTCTCTGTTTTCTATCTTTCATAATATCTTTGAATATAAAATTTCTATAGGTTTGAGAGAGACTACTTAAGAATACCAAAGAAAATCATTGACTATTGAAGTATAACAGAACTGAAAAGTATATACAAGGAATTCATCCTTAAATCCTAGAGGTGTTAAATAGAACTAAGGCCTTTAGATGAGAATGACCTATAGTTCAAAGTGACATATAACTATAGTTTGTTTTCCCAGAGTTTGCTTACTTCTTTCATGGGATGTTTCTCTTTTATTGATTAATTTTTGCATACTTTTTCCCTTTTTCTTTTCTGCAGTCTCTTTTTAATATATTCTGGCATACCAGATATATAGCAATAATTATGCTTGAGGCTTTGTAACTTATTTAGTCCCAACACATGTACTGAAGGTTGGATCCTCTTAAAATCATTTTTCAGATGAGAACATTATAGCAAAGTAAGAAGCCACAGACATATTGCAGATAAATGATACATAATGTTTTTTTCTGTTTCCTGGAATGTAATGAATGAGGGAATTTTGTTTTTAATAATTGCTGCATCTTCATCACTGAGACCAATGTTCAGAAGAGAACATTTAGGCATTCAATCACTTTGTTAAATTCACTTAAGAGTGTTGGGGTGTGGGGGAGTCGAAAAAAGTATTTGAAAATAAGGACAGTTTTATTAGTAACCCAATACATAGAAACATCAGTGATATGCTATTTTGTATTCTTTATATTGGCTAAATTATATTTTGTACATTCACAAGCTCTTAAAAATATGGGAACATGTTATCACATTTTAGAAAGAAATCTGGCAGGAGTTAGTAAGGTTAAAAAGCATTATGTCCCAGCAAATGTCACCTCTGATTACTTCTCATTTAAAAAGTCAACAAAGAAATCTACCTCTTACACTGGTCTTTAAGGAAACCTGTACAAGATGCCCTTAGCAACTTTTTATGTCAAGCAGATAGCTGCATGCAACTTAAACAATAACCAGAGAAATAAGTAAGAAATGTAACAGATGCATAAAATGAACCCTCTATGATGGAACGGTATTACTCTCTATGTTGGGAAGTAGGATTTGGGGTAGGAGTTTTGGTATTTCACATTGACCTCTGGAGAAGTTTGATTCTAATACGTATTTGTATAAGGCAGAGCAATGAGTAGCATGGATCACACAAATAAGGAAGCTTCCAAATATTCTCATGTTAAAAAGTACGTGAGTAAAACCTCACTTTTAGCAATAGTGATGAAAACGAAAAAGCATCTGATGATACCTCTTAGTCTTTCCTAGTGAAAAATAAATGCCATATTTTACTGCATTCTTTCAATACAATATGCTTATCCATGAATTTTGTAGAAGATGAATACATAGGAAATTATCACAGCAGTGATATAAGTCCCAAAGCCCAAATCCAACAGCAGTTGTATATGTATTAGTTCAGTGAACAGTACTGGGTTTTTACAAACCTGCTAACCTATGATGACTAAAATGAGAAATGAATAGCCAGTAGCGGAGCCTGGACAGCAGTAAGTGGAAGTCGGCAGATGGTCTGTGAATATCATGCTGGCACTGGAAAATAGCAGAACAGACAGCTATGCTTACTATGATGACAGATTGACTGGATAGAAAAAGCTTGAATGTTCTGGTGGTGTTTTCCCCATTGTTTTAATTAAAGACATAGAAGTTCATATTAAGCTCCACATCAGTTAGAGATAGTAAGTTAAAATCAACTTAGTGTAGGCTTGGTTCACTTGTTCTTTTTGTGTGTGCGTGTGAGAGGATTCTATATACCGACTAATCAGCATAGAAAATAAAGTCTTTCCATCATTAAGCAAGTACTAATGGTTTTAGGGGGTGTCCTTTGAAATAAAACTAAGCAACCCCAGAGAAGCAGGAATATTATACTACTTACTTTATATACTGCTTATGATAACATGTGAAGTTTAATTATTTTTGAAGAAAATATAGCCTCTAAGGTGATTTGGCTAGAAACATCGTTCACCTATACTTTACTTCAAAAAGTTGCATTAAATCATCCAAACAAGAGTTATCTCTATACTGAAATGATGTGTCAAGTTGTCTGAAAACTTATAGATGAATTGAAGGTGAATTATAAAATGTGGATTTCTCAGAAAAGTAAACACCATCATGGTGCTTGAATTAATATGATTAATGAAAAGCAAAATATATTAGAAACTTCAGTGGATAGTCAACCAAAGTACACATCAATATTGTGATTTGAGGGTAGGATAGAGAAGCAGAAAATACATCTCTTAAGAATTTTCAGATATTACCATGCATCTTTAAAAGTGTTACAAGTAATTCTAGGTTTTATATATATTTTGCTGTAAGGTGCCTTCTGATCTGCAAAGATGAACTACAAATAACTGGAATAAAAAACCTTCATATGATCTAACATGATATTATGCAACAGTGTGGTTGACAGTGTATAAGCTTGCTTACTTGCATAAGCAAGCAAAATAGCAGTATCTATCCCTGCTTTCAGCTTCTTGTTCCAGCCACATTTTCCTGGAATAGTTGAGAAAATTTTAATTTACATTCTTATATAGATATTTTAAATAATTTTTAACATACTTTGAAGAAAAATTATGTTATCAGAATCTTAGGTTTAAGAAATCTTCATCTTATAATCAATGGATAATCAAAAATTTTTATTTCTCTGATGAATGTATATATTGCTTTAAATATCAACAATGAATATATGTCAAATGTATGGGAAGAAGTGCATTTATGAAATATATAGAGACAGATTTTCAACTATTATGGTAAAAATTATAAAGTCAAGCCCATGAACCCAAGTAATTTATATTAAATTAACAAATTCATTTAACTAGTGTGTGTTGATTGATTCTGTGGAGCTCATATATTGAGTCATGTGCACACAGACTTGCCAAATTTAGAAAGACAATTTAGACACACAAAAAAGATGCTTGGTAGTTGATCATAAACTCTTCTCTCAGTGTTTAGGAACTTTTATACAGCAATCTGTATACAGCATCTGTGCTGGTTTGATATCGTTATGTACCCCAGAAAAGCCATGTTTTCTTTCCTAATCCAGTCTTGTGGGGCAGGCCTATTTTTAGGGTGGAAACTTTGATTGAATTGTTTCCATAGCGATGTGGCACACCTAGTTGTGGGTGTGGCCTTTTGATTAGATGAAGGTGTGACTCCATCCATTCAGAGTGGGGCTTCATTAGTTTACTGTAGTCCTTTAAAAGGAGAAACATTTTGGAGCTGCTTCAGAGCTGACAGAGAGAGAGTATATTGTAGGAGACAGATGTTTGCAGATACAAAGCCCCAAAGACGTCTCCATGTGCCTTCTCATGAGATGCGAAGCAAGCCAGAACCCAGGCCTGTGCCCTGGAGGAGATAAGTGAAGGTCCACAGATGCTTAGAGAAGAAATCACTGTAATCAAGCTAGAAACAATGGAACCAGGACACGGACCAGTAGATGCCAGCCTCATGCCTTCCCATGTGACAGACATCAGCCTTTTTTGAGTCAAGGTATCTTTCTCTGGATGCCTTAGTTTGTACATTTTTGATAGATGATCTCTACAGAGATGTGCCACACCCAAATGTGGGTGTGATCTTTTTATTAGATGGAGATATGACTCCCCTTCATTCCAGGAGGATCTTGATTAGTTTACTGGAATCCTTTAAAAGAGGAAACATTTTGGAAATAGCCAGAACTGACAGAAGTAACAGAAATGTCACAGCTAACAGAAACTTCAGAGCAGAGCTGATGCAGTTGCCAACACTTGCAGAACAGAAACACAGATGTTTAGAGATGCTTGAAACCCAGCATATGTCACCATGAAATGTTAAGCAAGCCAGAACCTGGAGAGAGCCAAGGGAAGCCAAGAGATGAAATCTAGCTCAGGAGAAACAAAGTGAAGAATTCCCATAGAAACAGAGTCTGAAAGCAATGGAGCCCAGGAACAAGGGACCAGCAGATGCCAGTCACGTGACTTCCCATCAGGGCTGTTTCAGACCTATCAGCCTTTATTGAGTGAAATAACCTCTTGTTGGTGCCTTAATTTGGGCATTTTCATAGGGTTAGAATGTTAAACTTGTAACTTATTAATTCCCCTTTTTAAAAGCTATTCCAGTTCTGGTATAATGCATTCTGGCAGCTTGCAAACTAACACAGATTTTGGTACCAGAGAAGTGGGGTGTTGCAGATTGCAAATATCAAACATATTAGAATTACTTTTTAAATGGATAAAGGGAAGATTCTGGAAGTGTTGTGAGGAGCTTGATAGAGAAGGCCTAGACTTCTTTGAAGACTGTTACTAGACATGTGGATTCTAAAGATATTTCTGACAAGGCCTTAGAAAGAAATGATGCATATGCTATTGCAAACTGGAAGGAAAGTGACCCTTACATTAAAGTGACAAAGAATCTGGCAAAAATCCCCTCTGGTTTTATATGGAAGGCAGATTTTAAAAGCCACAAACTTGGATATTTATCAGAAGAGGTTTCCACATTAAATATGCAAAGTACAGCCTGGTTTCTCCTTACAGAGTATAAGGAAATATGACTGGAAATAGATAAGCTGAGAACTGAATTCTTGGGTACAAAGAAACCGTAATTGATGTTCTGGAAAATTCCGGATTTCCAGGAAGGGAGACCCCAGAGAACAGTGACACACATGAAGATTTAACCAAACATAGAATTAGTCAGCCATTTCAGAAAATCGCAGGATGTGAGATCGTACTATCCAGGAAGGATTTGTGGAAAGTCCTTTTGCCTGATGCACATGATCCCAGTGTACTGCATAGCAAACCAACGAGAGTGTTGTGGGATCTGTATAAATGGAACCACTGCCAGTCTGAATTGAAAGAGACAGAAAAGGGACAAATTGGAGGAAAAATAACTTCAGAGGCAGAATCATAGAAGCTAAGGCCTAAAATCAAGAAATCTCAGGCCAGGAGAATGGACCCATGCAGGCACTTGAGGAGGGTGAGTTTGCCCCAGAGGCAGAGGGTAGGACTTCCACCTCATGGCAGTGGAAGAGTGGTGCCCCCTCAGGCCTTGGAGAAGGTGGAGCACATTCCTTGGGGATTGGGGAGTGCCTGGCTGCCACTCCATTGTTCTGGATGGGTTGAGCATGTGCCCCAGAGATGGCAGAGAGCCCAGGTGCAGCCTCGATGCTTGGAGAGGGTGGAGCTGAGAAGACAATGGTCTCCCTAGTGTCCCCCAAGGTTGCATTTGGAGAGAGGTGGGCTATTGCATAGGCCCTTAGAAAGAGTGGTACTGCTTCTTTCCAAAGTCCCAAAGGATAAATGGCTCTTATACTTTGAAATTGAATGGCATTTGCCCCACAGGTTCCCAGAACTGTTTGGGTTTGTTGACCCCTATGTTCCTTCCAATTTCTCCATATAGAAATGGGAACATCTAACCTATGACTGTATCTCCTTTGAATATTGGCAGCAGAGAACTTGTTCTGACTTTTACAGGTCTAGACCCAGAGAAGAATTTTGTCTTAGAACAGACCATGCCTGTAGCTAACTTAGATGGGGTTTTGTTTCTGACTTTCTATTGTATTTTGTATTGTTACTGACATAGTTCAGGGTTTTCTGATATTGTTATGGAATTAATGTATTTTGCATTTGGAAAGAACATGTCTTTTGGGGGTCTAATGTGAGGAATGTCCCAGTTTGAAGCTATTATGCACCCCAGAAATGCCATGTCTTTTAATTCTCATTCAATATGTTGGGTAGAATCTTTCTGATTGTTTCCTTGGAGATGTGACCCACCCAATTGTTGGTGGCAACTTTTGATTAGATAGTTTCCATGGAGATGCATGCCCATCCATTCAAGGTGGGGTTGCTTATGGAATCCTTTAAGAGAGAACTGTTTTGAAAAATGGGCCACTAGAGCCAACAGAGCCCATATACCTAGAGACCATTGTAGATGAAGAAAGAAAGTGGCCCCAGAAAAGTTATTGAAGAGGACTGGAGAGAAAGCTAGAAGATGTCACCATGTGAATTTCCAGCTGAGAGACAAAACCTGAAAATCATTGGCTCTCTTGAACCAAGGTATCTTTCCCTGGATGCCTTTAATTTGGACATTTTTATAGACTTGCCTTAATTTGGGCATGTTCATGGCCTTGGAACTATAAACTTGCAACTTAATAAATTCCCCTTTTTAAAAGTTGTTCCTTTCCTGGTATATTGCATTCCAGCAGCTTACAAACTAACATAGTGTTCTTCCCTGAGGTTAAGGTAATAAATTAAGGGATGCCATTTATTATAGTTACTGAGAATTGTGCAAGAAACCAAAAATAAAATTATCATGAAAACAAGACCCAGGATGTCTCTGGCTGAGTGTTGAATAAATTTCAGTGACTTGATATTATGGTGAGCCTCAGGGAAACACACGGCAATCAAGGGTTGAACTTTTGCATTTATTTGCAAAGGATATGGGAATATTTCAATATTTCTTCCAATTGGTGAAGCCATATTAACTTCAAACTTGAAAAAAGTGTTGATTGTCCTTTGGAAGGAGTCTCAATAGTTCTAACTTAGTAACTAGGTCTCAGCAGTCATGTTTTTGTCTATATGGGAAAAGGTAGTCTGCTATAAATGGTAACAAAGCCAGAGAATCAGAAAATAGGATGCATTCAAGATGCATGCTCAGCCTTGTCTGAAGTTGTTCCTGAAGTCCAACTGCATTCTTATTCTTCTCAGGAGTTTGGTTATTGAATCATTTGTTCAATCAGCAGGAAATATCTAAACGTCCTTCCAGAAGGGGGAGAAACCAGAGCTAAGGAGACCAGTCCGGAACATTTAAATGATCATAAGTTGTCAAGATTAGAGAAATGAAGAAGAGAATAGAACAGCACCTTGGGAAGAAATAAAAAGGCAGGAGGGAATATATTCAAGAGGGATTTTGGAAGTAGAGCCAAAAGAACTCATGACCTACTAAACATGAAGGCAGAGGCTGAGCAGATAATTGCATTTGCCTGGTTAGTTAAAAAAATAAATAAATAAATATAAATACTTTCACCTTATTAGAAGAATAAAAATGTGTTTGAAGTAGTTAACTAATATAAGTATACTGGAATGAATAAAATCAGATTATAAATGAATAAGGAAAAGAGAAATTATGGCTAGTGTGATACAATTAAGTTGGAAGTAAAATTTAGTCCCATTTTTTTTGACTGTTCAAAAGTGATCAATATCAGCATAAACAAATAAACCAATAATTGCTTCTGATGCCAAAGATATGGAGTTGTTGGGAAAGAGCAAAAAAATTATTTAATTTTCAAAGAAAACATTTTACCGGCTTAAGGTGCTTACAAGTCAGGGTGAAATGAGGGGGATTTTGCAAGAGGCTTTCCTCAGGCTTCTAAAGCTTTTGGATATATGTGGCAAATGTGATACTTAACATGCAGCAGCTTGTATAAAATGAAAGTCTTCTATTAGAGGTTAAAAAAAGTAAAATAAGTATCACATGACTTCATTTCTTTTTTTAAACATTTTTATGCGAAATATAGCATATATAAAAAGGGCAATAAATTTCAAAATACATTTTAACAAGTAGTTATAGAACAGATTTCAGAGTTTGGTATGGGTTACAGCTCCACTATTTTAGGTTTTTCCTTCTAGGTACTCCAAGACACTGGAGATTAAAAGAAATATCAGTGTAATGAATTAACAGTCACATTCATTTGTTAAATCCTACCATCTCTGTTATAATTCCTCCTTCTTCTTTGATCGTTTTCCTAATCTTGGGGGTATTTGGGCTATGCCTAGTCTAGTTTTTTCATGTTGGGAAGTGTTGTTCTTGGTGAGGCTGACCCCTCTGGGTTTTAGGACTTATCTGGTTCTAGGAACCCCTATGGAAGTTGTAGGTTTCTGGAAAGTATCATAGTGCATTAAACTTTTGTAGAAACTCAGATAGAACACTTGGTGTTCTTTAGGGTTGGCAGAAATGGTTCTTTAGGGTTGGCAGAAATATTTGGATTTGGCAAGTAATGGAAAATAGCAATATCTAGCTGAAGCTTGTGTAAGGGTAGCCTCCAGAATAGCCTCCCAGCTCCATTTGAACCCTTTTAGCCACCGATATTTTATTTTGGCACATTTCTTTTCTGCATGACTTATCCCTGGTATTCATATCTCGAATTACCAGGGGAGACTTTCACTCCTGGAAGTCATGCCCCACTAGTCCCACTAGTGGGTAGGGTAATGTTTTTTCTTCCAGAATTGGGTTTAGAGAGAGAGAGGTCACATCTGAGCAACCAAAGAGGTCCTGTGGAAGTAATTTTTAGGCATACTTATTGGTAGGCTTAGCTTCTGTGCTATGTAAATAGGTTTCACAAGAGCCAGCCTCAAGATCAAGGACTTGACCTATCACCTTGGGAGTATCTTATATTTGAGATAGTATCAGGGTTTTCCCCAATGGCAAAGCTTAATAGTTCCATATATTTTCTCCCTTCCTGCAAGGAACTTTGCCAATACTTTAAAATTAACTGCTCAACATATTCTGGAGTGTTTCCAGTCATTACACTACAAGCCCTCATTCCCATTCTGGGCATCGTGTGCGTGCATTGTTTAAATGATCTATCCAGACAGGTTGAGTTAGATTGTGGATACGGAAAATTTAGGTTTTGGGAAAAATAAACCTCTCTTCCTTTGGTCTCATACAGCAGTTGAGGTTCTACTTTGAAGACCGTTGGTAGAAATGTGGACCCTAAAGATATTTCTGATAAGGCCTTAGACAGAAATGATGCACATGGTAGTAAGTTCTCCTTACCTCTGTATTCTGATTTACCTTAGTTCTGACCTGATCAACTTTGTTACTATCTCTAATTGAAGCCTGATATCTCTCTCTCTCTCTCTCTCTCTTTTTTTTTTTTTGGTTTCTATGTGGCAATGCTGACTTTCAGACCTGCAGAACTCTTACTCTGACTCTTAGGTGTCCATAGGTACCCAAAGTTCCATGAAAATATCGGGTTATACATATATAGGACAGCATCTTAAAATTTAGCAATAAAAATTACAGCTCTGGACTAAATGTGATTGATATAAGAGCTTATAATCTAGTCCCCAATTTTCTTATAAATATTTTCTAAAAAGACTATACAATATTTGCTCTTTTGTTTCTGGCTTGTTTAGCATCACATAATGTCCCCCAGGTTCATTGACCTCATTTCATATGTCACAACTTCATTCCTTTCTGTAGCAGGACAATATGTGATCATATGTACACACCAGTTTGCCATTCTGCTTCTCAGTCAGTGCATCCTTCAGCTACCTCCATCCATTAGGTATCACGTATAATGTCCAAAGTCAACAATTCATGTCTCACATTATCCCAACTCAGTTGTAGAATCATTATCACTCACAGTTTTAGGCAATGTTCTTTTGCCCTGAAGAGAAAAAAAAAAAACTGATAAACACACCCTCACCAAATTGAAAATCTAAAACTTCCCTTATCTCTCACCCTACCCCAAATTATGTACCCCCTGGTATTGCTGTAGTATAGTCGATGCCTTCCTATTTAAACATAGGCCATAGCATGCATTAGTATGCTATACTGTAATATTATTTACTCTTTGTACAAGATACATACCCTCAAAATTGTTCATGCAATAACTTATTTATATTTGTAGTGTTAATCAGTGGGATACATGGCTCTGTACAACCCTTTTCAATCATGCTCACCTTCAATAATATAAGTAATATTATTTATAGGCCCACTATAAGTAATATACTTATAGGGCCCCTAGTGAACTGCCTTCATTTCTATCCACTCTCTTATATGTAAATTCAACCACCTCAGCTAACCATTGACCCATCCCTAGCTCCTATATATCTCTAGGACCCCTTATTCTATATTATAAGACTCTGAGTTTAACAAGGTCACAAAAGCATAATCGTACAGTATCTATCCTTTTGTGCCTTGCTTAATTCACTCAGCATTACGTCTTCAAGGCTCAACCATGTCATCGTATGCTTCAGGGAATCATTTCATCATATTGCTGCATAATATTTCATCATATGCATATACCATGCTTTGTTTATTCTGTTGATGGGCACTTGGATTGTTTCCATCTTTAGCGGTTGTGAATAATGCTGCTATGAACATCAGTGTGAAATGTCCATGTGCAGATATTTGTTTGTGTCACTGCTTTCAGCTTTTCCGGATATACCAAGCTGCAGTATTGCTGGGACATAGGGTTTATTAGTTAGGGTTCTCTAGAGAAACAGAATCAACAGGGAACACTTGCAAATATAAAATTTATGAAAGTGTCTCACGTGACCGTAGAAACGCAGAGTCCAAAATCCACAGGGCAGGCTGTGAAGCCGATGACTCCAATGGATGGCCTGGATGAACTCCACAGGAGAGGCTCACCAGCCAAAGCAGGAATGCAACCTGTCTCCTCTGAGTCCTCCTTAAAAGGCTTCCCATTTAGCATCACTAATTGCAGAAGACACTCACCTTTGGCTGATTACAAATGGAATCAGCTGTGGATGTAGCTGACGGGATCATGACCTAATCCTATGAAATGTCCTCATTGCAACAGACAGGCCAGCGCTTGCCCAATCAGATGAACAGGTACCACAACTTGGCCAAGTTGACACCTGTCCCTAACCATGACATAGGGCAACTCAATAGAGTTTTCTCAGGACCTGCCAAACTATGTTCCACAGTAGCTGTACCATTATACATTCCCACCAGCAGTGCATAAGTGTTCCAAAGTCTCCACATTCTCTCCAACATTTGCAGTTTCCTGTTTAATAGCAGCCATTCTCATAGGTGTAAGGTCATATCTCACTGTAGTCTTGATCTGCATTTCCCTAATAGCTAATAAAAATGAACATCTCTTCATGTGCTTTTCAGCCATCTCTTCAGAAATATGTCTATTCATATCTTTAGTCCATTTTGTAATTGGGTTGTTTGTTCTATTGTTGTCAAGTAGTATGATTTCTCTACGTAAACAGGATATCAAACCTTTATCTGATACATGATTTCCAAATATTTTCTGCCATTGAGTTGACTGCCTCTTCACCTTTTTGACAAAATCTTTTGAGGCACAGAAGCATTTGATTTTGAGTAGTTCCCATCTATCTATTTTACTTTCATTGTTTCTGCTTTGGGGTAAAGTTTACGAAGCTACCTCCTATTACTAGGTCTTGGAGATGGTTTTTTTTTTTTTCTCTATATTTTCTTCTAAGAGATTTATGGTGCTGGCTCTTATATTTAGGTCTTTGAGCCACTTTGAGTTAACTTTTGTAAAAAGTATACAGTAAGGGACTTTTTAATTCCTTTGGCTATTGATATCCAGTTCTCCCATGACCATTTATTGAAAATACTATTTGTCCTAGTATGGTAGATTTGGGTACCTTGTCAAAGATCAGTTACCATAAATTTGGTGTTCTATCTCCACACTCCCAGTGTGATTCCATTGGTTAATACTTCTATATTCATGCCAGTACCGGGCTGCTTTGATCACTGTGGCTTTATCATCAGCTTTAAAATCAGGAAGTGCTAATTCTCCCACTTCATTCTTCTTTTTTAGGATATTCTTAGCTACTTGAGGTCTCTTTCCCTTCAAGATGAATTTGATAACTAGCATTTCCAAGTCTTAAGTAGGTTGTTGGAATTTGATTAATTGTGTTGAATCTGTAGATCAATTTAGGTAGAATTGACATCTTAACTATACCCAATCTTTCTATCCATGAGCGTGGAGTGCCTTTCCACCTTTTTAAGTCTTCCTTGATTTCTTTTTATAATATCTTATAGACATCTTTGTTCAGGTCCTTTACATCCCTGGTTTATTTCTAGATACTTAATTCTTTTAGTTGCAATTTTGAACACATTTCCCAGCCCCACCCCCACCCAATTGTCTCCTCAGTTAGATCATTGCTTGTGTGCAGCAACATTACTGATTTTTGCACATTAATCTTGTATCCTGCCACTTAGCTGAATTTGTTTCTTAGCTCAAGAAGCTTTGTCATAGATTTCTCAGAATTTTCCTAGTATCATAATGTCTACAAATAATGAAAGTTCTACTTCCTCCTTTCTTGTTTGGATGCCTTTTATTTCTTCTTCCTGTCTGATTCACTAGTTAGAACCTCTAGTACAATGTTGAATATCAGTGGTGATAGTGGACATCGTTGTCACATTCCTGAGCTGAGGGGGAAAGTTTTCAGCCTCTCAACATTGTGTACAATGCTGGCTATGGGTTCTTCATATATTCCCTTTATTGATTCCAACCTTTTGAAGTGTTCTGGTCAGAAAAGGATGCTGAATTTTGTCAACTGCTTTTTCGGCATGAATCAATGTGATAATGTGATTTTTCCCTTTTAATGTGTTAAAGTTCTGTATTATATTGATTGATTTTCTTGTGTTGAGTCACCCTTGTATTCCTGGTATGAACCTCTTTTGGTCATGATGTATAATCTTTTTTTTTTTTTTTTTTAGGTTCATGGTCTGGGAATCGAACCCAGGTCTCCCGCATGAGAAGAAAGCATTCTACCACTGAACCACCCGTGCAATTCTTTTAATGTGTTGTTGGATTTGATTTGCTAGTAATTTTTGTGAATTTTTGCATTGATATTCATTAGGAAGATTGGCCTGTAGTTTTCATTTTCTATAGCATCTTTACCCAGAGTTGGTATTAGAGTGGTATTAATATAATAAAATGAGTTAGGTAGTGTTCCTTTTTCTATAAGATTTTGGAAGAGTTTGAGCAGGATTGGTGTTAGTTTTTTTTGACTGTATGATAAAATTCCCCTGTGAAGCCATCTGGCCCTGGACTTTTCTTTGTAGGAAGATTATTTTTATTGATTTTTTTTTACTTGTGATTGATTTGTTGAGATCTATTTTTTTTTTCCAAGTCAGTATAGCTTCTTGGTGTGTGTGGTAGTTAGATTCAGTTGTCAGGTTGGCCAAGTGAAGACACCTAGTTCTGTTGCTGTGGTCATAAGCCAATTGTACGTGAACCTCATCTGTTGCTCATTACATCTGCAGTCGGCTGGGAGGCGTGCCTGCTGCAATGAATGATGTTTGACTTAATTGGCTGGTGCTTAAATGAGAGACCCGCAATGTAGCACAGCCCAAGCAGCTCAGCATTCCTCATCTCAGCACTCACAGTTCAGCCCAGGCTTTTGGAGATGCAGAAAGGAATCACACCGGGGAAAGTTGTTGGAACCCAGAGTTCTATAGAGAAGGCCAGCAGAGATTACCCTGAGCCTTCCCATGTAAGAAAGAACCTCAGATGGAAGTTAGCTGCCTTAACTCTAATGAATTAATGAAATAAATCCCCTATTACTAAAAGCCAATCTGTCTCTGATGTGTTGCATTCCTGCAGCTAGCAAACTACAACAGTGTGTTTCTAGGAATTTGTCCATTTCATCTAAGTTGTCTAGTTGGTTGGCATATTGTTGTTCATACTATTCTCTTATGTTTCTTTTTTTTTTAAATTTCTTCAGGGTCTGTGGTAATGACCCACCTCTCATTTCTGATTTTGCTTATTTGCATCCTCTCTCTTTCTTTTCTTTGTCAGCTTAGCTAGGATTCCATTGATTTTATTGATTTTCTCAAAGAACCGACTTTTGGTTTTATTGATTTTTTTTCTACTGTTTGTTTGCTGTTGTTCTACAATTCATTTAATTCTGTTTTACTCTTTGTTATTTCTCTTCTACTATTGCTTAGTGGTTAGTTTGCTGTTCTTTCTCTAGTTCCTCCAGTTAAGCAGTTAAATCCTCAATTTTGGCTTTCTTCTTTTTTAATATAGGCATTTAAGGAAATACATTTCCATCTCAGCACTGCCTTTGATATGCTGTTTTCTCATTTTCATTCATCTCCAGATACATACCAATTTCTATAGCAATTCTTTCTTTGACTCACTGGTTAAGAGTCATTATTTAATCTCCATATATTTGTGAAAGTTCAGTTCTTTGTGTGTTATTGATTTCCAGCTTCACTCTGTTGTGGTAGAGAAAGTGCTTTGAATAACTTCAATCTTTTTAATTTATAAAAACCTGTTTTGTTCCCTAGCATATTATGTCTGCTAGAGAACATTCCATGAGCACTAGAAAGGAATATATAACCTGGTGCTTTAGGGTATAGCAATCTATATCTGTCTGTTAGGTCTATTTCATTTATCAAATTGTTTAACTTCTCTATTTCCTTGTTGATCCTCTGACCATGACTCCATCTCTAAAACTAAGTGCTAGACCTTCTAAGTAGTATACCCTATGAGAGGATAAATACCAATTGGACATATATTCACTTGTCAACCCTTTCTGGGCTGCACAAAATAAGATTAAACCATTTTTAGAGAGTTAGAATAGGTCAGTATAAATGGTTGTTGTGCTATATATTTCCCTGTAATCCACACCTACGGACTAAAGAAGATTCCCTCTCACCTTATGACACATGTGTATATGAAGGTGGAACACAGATTGGTAGATGAGCAATTTCCAGCAAAGAAGGGGCATTGAAATTAGGAGTAGACACTAAAAAGCCCTTTAAATGCTGCATGAAAGAAGGGTACAATTGTTTTGGATTTCCTTTGTATCCAGAGGGCTTCCATAGCAGATTATAATTCTTCTAGTTGAAGGAGATTTTTATCATTTCCTGCCTTCAGAAAAGTTTTAAGAAAAAGGGATGATAGAAAAACTGAAACAATTACAAAGGTTTATATAAGAATCTAGTTCTCCTCCCCAGGACTCCCTTACTAACATACCCCTGCCATTGTACCTAGGTTTTCCATTTTTTGCAGGCCTGGGTTTAGAAAGGAAGATTTTTATATTAGATGGATTTGGGGCTTTGCCTATCAAATCAAATGTTTTAAATGCCAAAGTAAATGTAATTATTTATTATAAGATTGTGTCTATAAAAGCTATGATAACAGTCTGATATTTTCTTTAGTGTTGGAGAAAAAATGTCAAGTAGAAATTAAATTTTGGAAGTGAGTTGTGTGGTAAAAAATATTGTTTGTGACCTATCAGGTTCACCTCATTCAAAAGACATGTTATAGACTTAAACTCATTCACCTTAAGAAAGCATGTATTAAATTTTAAGAAATGCATATAACAACATTCTGGTTATTGTGTCTGTTGAAATTGCCCTTGACTATTTCATGGCCTGGACAGGCAGCCATAGGAACTCACTTCTAAGATAGACAATAGGTCACCTTGATAGATCAATGTTCATACATGGATACCCTGGGCTTGAACCTGAACTTTAGATCTCAAATGACATCCTGGATGATTTTCTAATCGTGGGGACCTTGGGGCTTATGATTCCCAAATTGATTATGACTACTTATCTACAAGTTACAAGGTTGGGACTAGGGTGACGCAAGTCACAGTGTACAAAATTTAAGAAGGAACTTACTCCCAGGAGCTTGCCTTACCCTTGTCTCAGTCCTGCTATAACATTCTCCTTGGAAACAGGCAGCATGTGCCTTCAATATCTTAACTGAATTCTGCCAACAGCTGAGTGAGCTTGGAAGTGGAGTTTTAGTCTCAGTTGAGCCTTGAGATATTTGTGGCCCTCCAAATTCCTGAAACACCAAAGCAGATCTACCTAACCAAACCCCCCCCCCCAGATTTATGACCTTCAGAAACTGTGAGATCATAAGTATTTGTTTTGTCAAACTGCTAACTTTTGGAGTAATTTGTTATGCAGCCATATATAACAAATTCACACATGTTGCTGTCTTCTGTGAAGCCTGGGATTTTCTTTTCTATGACTCAAGGCCTTTAGAAATGTGACCTTTGCTTCAAACTTGGCTTGTCATGGTACAAACTAGAGATTTCCAAGATGTATCTGACTTTTTATGTGACAAAAGAAGAGATTTCCAAGATGTGCTCCTTCTCTTTATGTGCCAAAAATGGCCAGTTTGGGATTTAATAAGCCAACTGTATTTTGGAAGGAGATGGGAAGAGAAACAATGATTGGTATTGTGAGGTCAGATCAGCAATGCATGTATTAGAGAGAACCCCATAAAGGAAATACAATTCAAGTGTGAATCAGGGGAAAACTAACAAGCAAAAATCTAGATGAACCAGAAAATCAAATACAAATTTCTCTCTTTTAATACATTTTAAGAATTGGTTTCAAATAATTTCAACAGATAAAAGCTTCAAGGAAATAAGCCCCCTCTCTCATTCTAACATAATTAGGAGAATGAAAAAATATTGATCAAATAAAAACATATTAAATACAGCAAGACATATCTGAAAAGAAACAAATATAATTATTAAAAATTCATATTTTGATAATTGAAATACAAAATATAATTGATGGTGAAATCACCAGATTAAACTAAATTAAAGAGAGAATAACAAAACTGGAAGACATACCCCCAAAAAAAGAATTGAATGCAGAAATTAAAGACAATAGCATTAAAAGAGTAGATAAGTGGTATAGAATTAGCCATACAGTGAATGACAGTTCCAGTATAAGAGAATAGAAAGCACTGAAGTAATATGTGATGAGATTATAACTGATAATTTTAAAAATTTGATGAAAGATAAATTCTCAGATTCAGAATTCTCAATGAATGCAAAAAGGTCAAATGCAAAGAAATTTGCTCCCCACATAACAGTAGAAAAAGTGTGGAAAGAATCCAAATGGCAAATATGAGACAAAAATCTGTTAAAAAGAAAAGCCATATTGCTTAGAAAAAAATAAAGGTTAGTAGCAGAGTTTACTTCTTCTTAACCAGTGAAATTAGAGGACAGAGGAATATTTTCTGAATTCACAGTGCTAAGATAACATAACTGACAATCTAGAGTTGTGTATTCAGTAATGGGAAATTTGGTTATATATATTACATCAATAAAAATTATATATGTTTGAAGTACAAGAACTCCCATACAAAGCAAACTGAGTTCTTACTAAAGTAATTACTAAGAAAGATAGTCTAGGTAACAACAAAAATAACCCTATATTTTCTGAAATGCAAGAGACATCTTATAAGACTCATCTGTATCCAATTTCTTTCTTCTTTTTGACCATATAGAAGAATACATTTTTGATTTTTTGTGTTTAGACTTGTACATGTGACCAATGTTTTTAATATACTTGAGGACTAGTTAGGCCAATTATTTATAAGATGAGGCCCCCAATTCCCATTTTTTGACAATGGATGCTGCATGTTTCAGGTAGTGAATATATAAGGGTAACTGCATGGAGAACAGTCCCGTTGGAGAGTCTTCAGGACATGTAGTGGACTTTTCATCAATTAGATATAAAGCTTTGCTATTTTAACCACGTTACTGAGATTTGACACTTTTAGCATATTATTCTTTTGTTTATTATGCTCACTAATGAAATATTAAGCAAAGAATAAATGCTAAGTTGTGGGTAGAAATAAACAACTACTTACCATATAAAATATTAATAATTATTTATAATTTCAGGATTTAATATTAACAAAGTCAGAAGACAGTCCCTGAAGTGTAATAGCATATCATGACAAAAAGGTTTTATCAATGATGTAGCATTCTAAGTTTCTCTTATTGCTTGAGAAATAAAGATATAGATTAATTTGCATTATGTTAAATTTAATACACAATTTAATATTTCTAAAAAACAGTAAAAATAAACTTAGTGTATATAATTTCAATGACAGAGAACCAAATAATAAACTGAGAAAATATTTAATACAACTCAGTAAAAAAGGCAGGATGGGATGGGGGAACAAAGAGAAAGAAGACCTTTTAGAGGAGAAAATAAAATGGTGAAAAGGATCCAAATGTATCAGTAACATAATCAGCATATGTCCAAACTCCTTAGATAAAGAACAAAAATTGTTACATAAAATTTTAAAGTATCCAGTGTTATGGTTTGATGAGAGGCATACTTAAAAAGATTTTTAAAAATGGAAAGATAAAAGATACAAAATGCAAGTAAGAACCCAACTAAAGTGGAGTCATGATATAAATATGAGACAAAATATATTGCATGGTAAAGCATCAACAGTAACAGAAGAGTGTAAAAAGAGAAAACAATGTAAGAACTACAGGTAGAAATGAACAAAACCAAAATTTACCATAATCAACTGAAAATTTAATAAGTATTTGGAGAAACTGATAGATTCAACAGATCCTTCTACCCAAATAAGACTGAATATTGTGGTGGGTTGAATGGTGTGCCTCAATTTACACATGTTCTTAATTTCGCTCCTCATAACTCTGGGTATGAACTGGTTTAAACAGGACCCCTTGAAGATGTTATTTTGAGTTACATCATAGCTAGCTGAAGCAGGTTAGGTGCTAACAGGGATTACTAGAGGCCTTATAAAGAGGACCCAGAAATCACAGAGGCAGGAAAGCAGTAGGAACCCAGTAGGGAAAGGAGAAAACATTGCCATGTGAAGGTAAGCAGTGTTTCAAGCCAGGGAACACCAAGGACAACCAGCATCCAGCACCAGAAAGCTAGACTTTGGGAGAAAGGAAACTTTGCTGACATCTTGATTTTTGGCACTATTCCTAGCCTCAAAACCCTGAGCCAATCAATTCCCATTGTTTAAGCCCACCCACCATATGGTATTTGTAATAACAGCCAGGCAAAGACGATATGGAGGATTTTCATACCCAGTTAATACATTCAAATTGAATAACATATAATAGAAATCATCATTTGCAGTGTATATTCTTTTCAAGCACACATAGAAAAAAGTACAGTTGAATGAAAATTACTGATTTTTTAGGAAACAATGTAAATGTCAACATTTTTCAAAGTAGCAGATTCATTCATACTATTTTTCTGATCAAAAACATAAAGATTGAAATGAGTAGCAAAATAACAATAATACAATAAAACTAAAATTCTCCAAAATAAAAATAAAAAAACATGAATCAAGACAGAAATGACAATGGGAACTTTTTTTATCATTGATAGCAAAAATACCACATATGAAATTTAAGTAATGAAGCTAAAGAGGTAATAAAGGAAAAATCATAGCCTTAATTGCTTATATTAGATAAGAAGAAAAACTTAAAATTAATTGATAAATATAAAACTGAAATTTTATAAATTCTATTACACCAAAAACAGAATTTGGCAAAATGAAGAATGTCTTGAAAAGGTAAACGTCTGCTGACTCAATAGAAAATGCATTCTTTTCAAATATTGCAAATTGAATCTTTAGCTTAAAATATTCTCATAAATAAAACATTAAGCAAAAAGGGTTTTTAAGGGTGTTTCTATTAAATATTAAAAAAAATAACATGTTAAAAAGTTTTTAGAAATGTTAGAAGAAAGAATACATCCTGATACACTCTAACTTATTTAAACAAAATAATATATCCTTGTTATCAAACACCTGAATGAACATTAAAAGAAAGGAAATAAAGGCCAACAAAATACAGGACTGAAAGGGTAAATTTCAAAAATAATCTCTGTTTTTTTTTTTTAGAAAACCAAATCTAGCATTTGAAAAAAAAATCTTGGCCAAGAATGATTTATTCTAGGAAAGCATGGCATGGTGTGCTCAATATTAAGAAACCAATAATAAAATTTACCACATCAAAACATCAAACACGTATGTGACTGTTTTACCCATACATGCAATAGCAGTGATTGATATAATATTTGATATTAATGTCTTTGAAAGCTAAGGTTAAATTTACTGAACTTGATAAAAGGCATCAAAAAATCTACAGCAAATGAAATGCTCAATAATGGAATAGTGAAATGCTAAAAGCATTCTTCTTAATGTCAAGGACAAGAAAATATAGCTGTTACCATTTCGTTCAACTCTTTTTTAAGACATATGACATGAGTTAAGGGAGGGAATGGAATGCATAAATATTCAAAAGGGAGAAGTCTTTTAATTGCAGACTTCCGCAATTAAAATTAAATTTGAAGTTATTTAGTTTTTTAAGTAGAATAAATTAAAATATCCACAGAAAAGAGATGAGCTAATAAGTGTGTTAAGCAAATTTCTGGTATAAAGTCAATGTTAAAAAGTGATTTAAGGGCGGGCCATGGTGGCTCAACAGGTAGAGTTCTTGCCTGCCCGGAGATCCGGGTTCGATTCTCAGTACCTGCCCATGAAAAAAAAAAGTGATTTATGGGCGAGCGATGGTGGCTAAGTGGCAGAGTTCTCACCTGCCATGTCAGAGACCCAGGTCCAATTCCCAGAGCATGCCCATGCAAACAAACAGAAAAAAAAAAGAAAGAAAGAAAGAAAAAGTGATTTACTGTATTTCTCTACATGAACGATTGAAAATGTTATTTTAAAATACCATTTTCATATTAAAAAATACAATGCATATATAAAAAGATAAGCAAGGATTTTAAAGAGAATGATGCCTTATCTCTATTGAAATACATTAAAGAAGGACATAAATAAATTAAACTAATGCTCATAGGTAGAAAAGTTTGATGATCAAAAAATGTAAACTTCTCAAAAATAGATGAATATTGAAATGCAATGACACTATTTTTGTGGGGATGTTCTTGAAATTTAACAGGTTCATTCTAAAAATTATATGGGCAAGCAAAGAAACAAGCAGGGACAAGCCACTCCTAAAACAACAATAATAAAAAAGAAATTATTTGAGAAGATATACCTTCTAAGACCCATTTGACAGTTATGATAATTAAGATAATGTGTAACTGACTGAATAGAGACAATTAACCAATGAATTTTTAAAGGAGACCAGAAACAAACACGTTTCTGAAAACCAGATATTGAACAGATGAGCCATTAAAATTTAGTGGAGGAGTGCAGATTTTTCAAAAAATGTTGCTGGAACAACTGGTTAATCATAAGGAAAAAAAGGAGACAGAAACTGAATGTGTTTTTCATAAACCGAAACACAACAACAAAACCAATTTAAGAATTAAGGACTTAACTATAAGGGAAAATATTTTTTTTTCAAAGAAAAAAATGATTCCTTTATCATCTTGAACCCTAATCCAGTGCTAATCTTTGGTATCCATTCGTTTTTTTTTCAGTACTTTAAAAAAATATCTTGAGAGTCAGTCACAGGTTAAACAAAAAATAAAGGCAAAGGGATAGCATTGAATTAAAGATAATGCTTACCTCTGCAGAGAACAGAGAGTGATCGAACCCAAAAGGAGCATCCATGGATCTTCAAAGGTATAGATAATATTTTACTCTCAGTATAAATTTTGACCTATGATTATTACTCTTTAAATTATGTATACTATATATTACATTCAATCTTTTATATTTATATTTCAAATTAAAGAATATACAACCATATCAGAAGGTAGAATTGGCATCCTCATAAAAATTAAGTGATCTAGCCAAGACACATGTCTGAGATTTATTTGGACGTGAATAAATGAGGTTGAACTACTTATACTCGTCTGGGGATATGTTTGGACATGGATAGATGAGATTGAACTACTTACATTAAATGAAGTAGCAAAGCACCAAAGATCTAGGGAAGTTCCTTGCTTTGTTTTCATTAAAATCTTCCTGTTTCCTCTGACTATAATCACCACCTATCTTCTTTATGGGTAAAGCATATTTTATCTGATACATCTAGTTTTGTTCTGCATGGAGGTTTCTGTACACTGGACCACAGATCGCCTAGGTTACTTATTAAAAATACAAATTCAAGGCCAAACCCAAGGTAATTGCATAAGGATCTGTGGGTTGGACATACAGGAATCAGTATTTAACAAGATTTATAGGTGATTCTAATAGACATTCAGGCTTTAGAGCCTCTCTATATTCTTTCGTGAAAGACTATTCCTGTTTTCTTCCCTGTTACATAACTTTAAGATTCCCAAATTGGTGGTTAATATATCCTGGGCCTTGGACAGTTATATTTTAACATTAAGGACTGAAAGTGAAGTTGCTTACCAATTTTCTTTTATACAATTTTATAATTGTATAAAGACTCAAAAAGAATTAAAATCATGATATCAGTCAGTGTAAAACATACCTATATTTTTAGGTTTCTTGAATAGTTTACAGAATAGTAATATTAAAAAAAAATATCTAATACCAGTCATTTTTTGGTTGTTGTTGTTTATTTATTTTTGCAAGAGCAGGCTCTGGGAATTGAACCTGTGTCTCCAGCACAGCAGGCGAGTACTCTGCCACTGAGCCACTGTTGCCCCCTCTAGCCGTATTATCTTACCTTGTAAAAAATTTATACCATACTGTGCAGTATATTATTTAGACAACAGCATTGAAATTGATGATGCATTGGTTTTATTTATTTCAACAAAAATTTCTAAATGATAATAATGCACAGTAAAATATCATGCAAAGTAATTGCCTCCAAAATTACTCAATTTTGCCTTTATCACATTATATGCATCCTAAGCCATAATCATTATCTCAATTTTCATTATGGAAATATATTCAGTTTATACGTTGGCATTATTCTGATTACACACAGTCCCATTAAAATTAGTAATGAGGAAAACTGAATAGGTTTGAATAGCCGTATGTGCCTGTTAACTTTACTTAATGGAACTGTATTCATAATTCGGGGGTTTGTAAATATGTTCTGATTTAAGGGCTAGTAATTTTACATTTTAGACTGGCTTAATGCAAGTGCGCTGATATTTTACATAAAATTAGAATATTCGTGATAAGAAATTACAGTAGGTACTGAGGAAAAAGTGGGATAGGCATAACTTATTAATAATCTGGAGAGCTTTTAGGTGTGGCTTTGTTTTTTTTCATATGGTCTAAGAAAGTTGTATTTTTCTCAGTTTTTCCAAATAGTATAAACCACCTAATAAATGCTCCACATGTGGATATGTTTAAAAATCAATACGTTCCTCTATATTATAAGATCTCCAGAAATTCCTGGGAGAATGGGTGTCTACTCAAAAATGTAAGAGTGAGAGAATCCATAGAGTTCTTGGCAATTCCCTTCTCATCTTTAGCTATTTTAAGTGATGAAATCATATAATGATCCATCAATTCTATGCCAATTCTGAGAGACAGAAGCTATTCTAGAAGGATGAATGAAGACCACATCACAGTCTCATTCTCATTCATTTGCCAGATTTCAATAAATACTATATGAGGAAGTTGTCCAACTGAATGGAGACTCTAAGGAGCTCTCTTGTTATGTATACTATAATTTGGGGACCAACCTAAGTCTAAATAAAACAGTCATCCCTCAAACTTCTCCTCCTCTTTTCTCCCCAACATACATCATATTTCATTGTCTATTTGTGACAAATATATAATGAACACAAACATGAAGTTACTGGAAGATTTGTTAAAGGATCAGTTTACCTGGCCATGGTTGTGACATTTTGTGTCTCTACAAATTTTAGTAAATTCTTCCAGCTGTTGCATAGTAGAGATTTTCAGAAATGGGAGCAACAACAGTATTAAGCATCCTTCACATTCAGAGAAGGAAATAAAACTAACTATTATATACAGGATGAATGAATGAAAGATTGATGAATGGATGAATTAATCTAGCCAATTTAAATTATGCCTATTTTTAAATCATGTATCTGTTATCGGATGGCTGAACTCTGGAAACATTGGTACAGTTTAATTAGTGAAAAATCAATTACTCTTTCAATAAAGTGTTTATGAATATTGTGTCATATTTCCTTCATGTTAATTGCTTTTCCTTATACACTAAGTCAAAGTTTGAAAAGAAAATGAAAAATAGGGTGGTTTCACCTCTTTCTGCAAATTGTTGTTAAAGTGAAAGCAAAGGAGTGATTATTTTATAGAAATATAAAAGCCATAATTATATATTGTATTTTTAAAAAGCTTGAAAGTTTGTCGTTTTCCTTAGTTTAAGCATTGAGGATAAAAGAGTCAATAACTTTGATATTTATTTTACCAACACTGGCATATTGCACATTGCCCTAGACTTAGGAAATAACCTTAGATCTATAATAAACACTGAAATATGGTTTTTGAAATAAACAAATGGACAGGTGCATACTAAATTCACTCTACCCTTAACAGTATTTTACCCTAGTTTGTCAAGAACAATTAGATTGACTGTTTATAAAATTAATCTTCAGGCAATCAAATAACTTGCAAATGGACCAAGTAATTCATGCCTGTTAAACTGTATAGATAAGTCTTAATTGATTCAAACTAATGATTCATCAAACATGTGATTTAGTACTTGAATTTTTGATAGTTTTGGTATCCAATTTGACATAAAAGCTGTCAAACCAAAGTGATATCAAATTTAATGTCTATGTAATTGAACAGCTTACAAAGTTCTCTCACATCTATTATCCCATTTTTTAAAAAAATTAGGAACCCAAACTTAAACCATCATACCTTGGTCTTTGTCAAATTCATAGATATTAACAGTATTAGAACTAGAACTTCAGATGTCTATGTTCAAATCCAAAGCCCTTTTTGCCGCATGATGATTGAATAAGTGTGATTTAGATAAAGGTGATAAAGTCATACACTCATGAATATACAAACAGATACTTACAGATGCAGTTGCTTTAAAAATATTATTGTGATACTAAATTTGCAATATTTAAAATCATCATCATATATAAAGTTTAAGTCAATAGTAATACTATTATTTTCTCTATTTCACTTTTTAACTATGAAGAAATCTTAGTGTATAGCCCACACATTTGAAGATATTTTAATAGATTGTTTGAATTCTGACTGCCATAGAGCACATTTTCTTTCTGGAATAAAAATATCAATTTAACTCTACATTGGTAGACTTAAATTACGGCTTCTTTTCTGGGTGGTGTGGACTAAGAAAAGCCACAACAAATTTTAATTTTCCAGAATATCATGTCAACAATAGGAAATAGTAAATAAGGAAATTTAGAAACACACACACATAAAAAAAACCATTAAAATTTCCCTCAAGATGAGGGAAAATATAGGAAATCATGGTCATTGGTTTCAAATATTTTAAGAACACTGATGTAAAATAAGAATGTGCTCTGTCATCAGAGAGTGGCACTGAGTTAAGTAGTTAGACTTTTTACTTCATGATATAATAATGTCCATCTACAGTTTTGGACATTAAAGCTCCAGGGCATATTAAACAGATGCCTATGCCCATAGGGGAATTGAGGCATCTCTCCAGTTACACTTGTACGTGATTAGAATGCAGTGCACCACCATCCCAAGAGATTAGGGCTAAATTGGAGATTTGAGTTCACAGAAAGACAAAACCAATTTCCTAGCACGTATTATTTCCTTAAAATCTGAAAAGCCTTGCTTTAGAGACAGAGTTAGGAGTGCAAATGATTATATAGGGTAACATCTGTAAAAGTTAATGGGGCAAAACATGATTCAACAGGAGATACAAGACCAGAATGTTGACTTGATAAAGTTTCTGTCAGCACAACGAGAAGCTTTGGAGAAAAGATTGCCCTTTAGAACTGTTTTGTTTTGAGTAGAAGTGGTACCCCTGTAGAACTGCATGTCTAAGTCCTTCTTTGGGAGCTACTCAAAGCTACTCCAACAATGTTCCAATGATTCTTTGGCTACTTGGATACCTTTTTTTTTAGCTATTGACAGGGCTGGGAGGAGATAACCTGAGAATAGCATGACTTCTTTTAGAAAACTGAGACAAACCCTAAAATTACTAGCAGCTGACAGCCGTCAGCTAACTATACTTCCCATAGCTGGACTGTATTTACCTTCTTGAAGGGGATCTGAGCCTCCCTATAAAAGAAAATCTGTTCATACAATTTAGGATTTCTCAGCTTTATTGGGCAGCTTCCCATTCAAAAAGTAGATGGAGCTCTATTAAGTAGATGGAAAGAAGAAGCTCATATAGGATGAATGTGGAAGCAAGTAAGGAAATGTTCTGATTGGTTGACATTTAAGTTTCTACTAGACATAGAGAGGTCTCAGAAAGTGGGGAATAGAAATGCATTAATTAGTATGGTATGTTTCTCCATTCTGATAAGCTTTCTCTACTGCACTGAACCTAGTTTTATCACCAGGTATTGCCACCCTGTAGGGTGTCTTCCGTTTTCTGGGGAAAATCCTGCAGTTGAATCCTTTTGTCCTCTGGAAAGGTCTTCTGGGAAAGGGAGCTTCTCCCAGCAATGCCCAATACAGCTGACCTTTTCATTTAACTTAACACCTGCCACACCACACTCCTACCTGCTTCTACAAAATCTGAAGGAATAGTGTACATGAAAGATCAGAGTCAAAAAAGAATGTAGCAAATCTGAGGAATTTATTAGGTCTGGCCTAAGTTTATAAACTAAATATATGCTATCCTAAGAGGAATGGAGAATCCTGAAAATGTTTTAAATAAGGGTCTGAAGTAAATAGGATTTTATTTTAGGGAAATTTCTTCTACTTTTCCTGCAATGTAGAAGATGGACTGAAAAGGAGAAACATAAAGTCTAGGATGCTACTTGAAATTTTGTTTAGAATTGCAGGTAAGCATTGTTGGTGGCCCAAATTTTGGTTCTGAAAGTACAAATGGAGTGAAGTAGTTAGATCAAAGAAATATTTAACAAAACTTGGTGAGTTGGTCTGACATTAGAATGTAGTCAAAGGTAAGAAAAGTTTGAAGATGGCACTTAGGTTATCTCTGCAGTCAATGAAAGGACTGCAAATACCAAACAGTGAATTCGGAAATTATGTAGGAGAATGTATTTTTCAGTGCGAACATGACAGGGTCTCTTTGAACCTTTTAGGCGATTGCATGCCATCAAAATAAATTATTTGTTGTACATCGAAAAAAAACTTCTCTCAGTTAAAAATAGAAAATTTTGCTAGAGCTTCAGAAAGTCTTGGCATTTGGGAAATAAGTGAAATTAGAGAAATGGATGATTTAGTCTAAGATGAATAGGCAGAGAACAAAAACCACTTCTTGAAGGACACAAATATTAAAGACATGGATGGGGAAAGAGAATCTAGCAAATGAGGCAGAAAAGGAGTAGTCACAGAGCCCAGATAAAAATTAGAAATGTGTGGGTGTCACAGTAGCTAGGGAGGAAGGTAATGTTTTGTGAAGTAGATAATGGACAATGGTATTAAGTGACAATAGGAAGTCAAGCAAGATAAGGGATGATAAATATAAACTATCTGTGGTGACACGTGGGTCGTCATTGACATTAGTGAGAATAGTCTGCCATCTCTCAGGAGATGGGAAACCAGATATCAGCAGATGAATAAGGGAATGGGAAAAGACAGAGTGATAGCTACTATTTGCAAGAAGAAGAGAGAAATCAGGTGATGGCTGGAGAGGATATGGAAACTAAGAAAATGCAGTTTTATTTTTAAATTTGAAGGAACATGTGCATAAATATGTAGTGATGGAAGGTAACCAGAAGGATGAGAAGGTTAAAAATTCAGGTGAAACAGACAAGGAAAATTAGACAAAATTCTAAATGAGGCAGAGTGGGTTGGATTCAGAACCCAGGTGGCATTACCTGTCTTTGATACAAATAGGAATGGCAGTGTCATGGGAGAAAAATGGCTTACAAAATACAGAGCAAGTTTGAATCAGCCATTTTACAGGATGTCATTGGAAGGTGATTACTGAACAATATACAGGTTCATGTAATAGGATTAACAGGCAGTTCTGAACCATTAATTTATATTACCACTAATCTGTGTTGTCATGCTATTTATTCCTATATTTTTAAGCTAACTGGTGCAAGAACCAAGTCATGGCCATGTGAGTTCAAATGGCATTCCAGTTTTCATAGCTAGTTGGAAAGAAGGGGGAAAAGGTAAAGAGTTCAGGTCACTAACAGAAGGATGATTGAAGTTTGGGCTATTGCCGCCAATGAAGTGAAGAGTGATGGACAGAAATTCAATGAATGATTCTTGGATGATAAATTTGTCCTAAATTGGCATGTTTATATACAACAAAGTGAGAATGACATTTGGCCAAGCATGTAAGTCTCAGTTTTTTCTTTGAAAGCAAGGCCATTTAAGGGTAAATTGCTGGAATTATTCAGATTAAGCATATGCATAATGTCATTCTAGAATTTCACAGACCTCATGGGCTGAATTCAGCCCACATATCTGTTTCTGTTATGTGTTCAAATACCGTTAGCTCTACAGCCTCTCTAAACTAATGGTTATAAACTCAAATGAAAACAAACATGTATGTAAAAGAAATAGAAAAGTAAAGTCACAACCTAAAGTTTCTATTAATTCAATTTTATTATCCATACAGTTTATATTCTTGGGATAGAGATTTTCAGGTCCAGATAAAGTAGCTTTAAATGAAGAGTTTTCTAAGCCAAAGATAAAAGATCTTAGGGCTTGCTCCCAAAGATTTTGTGGTTTTTCAATAACATGAAGATGATAAATCCAAATATCATAACTGGTTAGTGAAAGTATACTCCCATGTAATATATTTATCTTCTCTACCCACTCCAAATTTCACACCACATTTTGCACTAGCCTATATACTTGGAATAGTATCTTGTTTATTTCTCATTCTTTTCTCTCTGTTGCAGTCCTTTTTTTTTTTTTTTTTCCTGTTTTGGCATTCTTTCCCTAACCCATCTGTTTAGTTTCAAACCCACCTGCTTTAACTGCTTCTTTGTCTTTTATTTTTTTCCTTTTTTTCCTTTGCAGTTTCTATAGCTACTGACAGAAAACACTTTATAGGAATAGGGAACAGATTCAGGTGAGAACTCTAATATGCTAGGCCTGTTTTCTTTCCCACACATTTCCATATGAAAGCTGACACTCATAAAGAATGATAGAAATAGTAACATAATCGAGAATATTAAAGAAAAGAATTATCCTCTTAAATCAGCAGAGATGTATGCGACTCTGAAATGCACTTTGAACATTTATATTTCTCTTTATCTTTAATGATTAAAGGTTTAAAAATATTTCAGAGAATAATATTGAAAGTCAATATTTACAATGCACATTTGTTTGATGTGTATTTTTGTGTTATAAATATTAAAACACTGAAATACAATATTTCCACTTACATTTATTTGACATATGATTTTTCTGTTAAAAGTATAAAAAATTGATTATTTGGGTTGTTTTTCACCATCATTTCTAAAATTTTAAAATAGCAATTCTTCCTAAACACATATACATATACTATTGACTATCCAAAGAAAGATGCTATTGTTTTATTTTTCAAATAATGAAATCATAAGTTCCATCCAGGACTAACAGATATCACTTTAAAAGTTGATGTTTTTTTAATTATGGCTTTGTGGTTAATTACAGGATAAGAGTTCCATTTAAAAGTGATAGTCTATTGTCTCCTGTTGTCCTGCTATATAGTAGAAGACATATGCACACCTCAAAATTTTTATCTGAAATCAGATATTTCCTTTTTTAAGACCATACCCTTGAGTTTTCAGGATGACCAGAGATAAAACTTTATTTATTAATTTATAATAAATATGATATTAGTCTTTGCACTTTTTTCCCCATAACCAGTCTACAAAAAAAAGAGGCTCTTGTGACAAATCTGTCTGTACAAATATCATTATTTACTGTCCCTGAGCTCAAATAACCTTTTGGACACATATGATAGCACTAACTATTTTATTTCTTGTATTAGGTTTTTTTGTGCACTCATCTGACTTGTGAAGTTTATTTTGAGAACTTAGACATAAAAGATAAATGTATTTTCATCTTTTCATATGCTATAGCCTCTAAGAATATTTTTGAAACATCATTGATGTCAATACATATTTATTTTAGTAAATTATTAATAACTCAAAATATTCAATTGATATATAAATCTCATCTTGAGATTTGATAATTAAATTTAATATATTTTATGTTAAAATTTCTTTTTACTGTCATTAGTAGTAGTGTAGTACATTACTTTTCATATGTAAAGTAGGTATAATCACTATAGAACTATATAATCATTATAAGAAGCATTATCAAATATTATGTATAAGATATGTATTGTGTACTAAATATATAATGCATTGTATATGTTGACATATTAAATTTTTATATTTTTTGTTATGTAAGCCATTTCATGAGCTAATTCTAACTCATATATTTAGTATTTTTTTCTATTAAAATGATCATACATGTAACATAATTTGGTTTACAGCAAAATGCTGATACTCTCCTAGTAAGAAATACTTAGAAATAAATGGTAAAATGAAAAGAAAGCTACACTCTTTTTCCTTATCCCATAATATCAGAGTTTAAGAAAGAAGCACTTCTCACCACTAAAAACAAAACAAAACTGTGAAATGCATTGGAGGCAATGCCAGGGGACTTGAAGTAGCAAGTACAGAGAAGCTCAATACTGTTAGTGGTTCATTCAAAGGTGACCTAAATCAGCAGTGGCCAAATGCCATTAACATTATATCAGCAAAGTTAACTGTCAGGATGACTATCTTCCATTTTGTTGTGGAGAATAATTTCTATTTAAAAAAATACATGCATGTAGATGCATTAAAACCCTCGTTGTAGTACTTATTATTCCAGAAATAAGTTGAGAGGAGTTGTTTTGTTGTTGTTTTTGTTTTTCATGCTAAGATTATGACAACAATTACAAGGTCATCAGTTCAGTAGACAACCTGTGATAAGTATTTTCAGTTAAGAAAACTAGAAACTGAGGCAAAGTAAGTTGTACAGCTTGCTCAAACTCATGGTCAAGAATGGAAACTAATAATCATTGATCTGAAGATTCTATTTGCTCCAATTACTGAAACTGAAAAAAAAAACTGATCAAATCTTATTTCTTAATATGTCATCATCCCATCAATATGATAATCCTGTGAATAGAAGTAATCCTTTAAATTTTCTGCCATGCACACAAGTTAAAACATTAAAATTTCCAATTCTACACTTCAAAAAACAATCACCTATATGCAATTCCATATGGCTCGCCCTAAATACATGTAACTTTACAGAATTTTAGTGGCAGGTAATTAAGCTAAGTAAAGAAAAAATCCCATTAAACATATTAATTATGAAAAAGGCTATTAGCAAAATAAACCACATAAAAGCACAAATAAAGAAATACTGTAAATATGTGTTAGATTTCTTCAATGAATTAAATGAATTATATTTTAGAGATGAATAAAATAATCATAGCTCTTTTCAGTGAAAATGGAGAGTGAGGCTGCTAACCTTAGTCAAATTAGTCTCTCTTTGTGTAATTCAATATGGTGATATCTGAAACACGTTCTTTGTTTATCCTTAAAATGTGAGAATCCATATCATTTCATTTACATACCTGAGATCATATGTCAGTTTTTCAGCACCTTACCTGTCATGGTCGGGTTCATGTGTCAACTTGGCCAAGTGGTGGTTGGGCAAGTGCTGGTCTGTCTGTTGCGATGAGGACATTTCATAGAATTAAATCATGATCATGTCAGCTGCATCCACAGCTGATTCCATTTGTAATCAGCCAAAAGGGCATGTCTTCTGCAATGAGTGATGCTTAATCTAATCACTGAAAGCTTTATAAGGAGGACTCAGAAGACAGGCTCTTCCTGTTTTGGCTGGCGAGCCTCTCCTGTGGAGTTCGTCCAGACCCTCCATCGGAATCATGGGCTTCACAGCCTACTCTGCGGATTTTGGACTCTGCATTCCCAAAGTCACGTGAGAAACTTTTATACATTTTATATTTGCGAGTGATCCCTGTTGATTCTGTTTCTCTAGAGAACCCTAACTAATACATTACCCCAAATGTCAATTAAATGTCAACATCAGCAAATTGTCCCCTTGAAAGACTTTACCATTTGAGCATTACTCAGGGCAACTTACATTTTTGTTTCTTTTCTCTTCCTACTTTAAATCATCATTAATGTAGTAAATGAAGAAATGGGAGAAAGAACAGATGAAAAAAAAGGAATTGGTTCTCTGAATATTGGACCTTGAAAAGCATTTGAATAACTTATCCCGTAAGTGATTACTGAGTGCTGTAGATAAAAGACAGAAAAGGCATATGGAGTCTCCATGGATCTCACATGGTTAAAACAGAAGCTAAAAGTTTCCACCATTCACATTTATTAAAATATATGACAACATGGATGAACCTTAAGGACATAATGCTGAGTAAATTAAGCAGACACAAAAGGACAGATAGTGTATAATTTCACTAATATAAACTAACTAGAACATGTAAACTCAAAGTCTTAAAATGTGGAATTTTAAGGGTGTCTTGAGATAGAAGCTAGAGAAGGAAGAGTGGTTACTAGTACCAATACCATTTAAGTCAATTTAACTTAAATATTTGGAACCGGATAAAGGTGATGGTAGCTTATTATTGGGACTACAAGTGTAATAAGTGAAATATTGTAGGTGAATTTGATAGAAAGTGGTTGTTTAAAGTCCTGTACGTAAATAAGTTGTTGCATGAACTACTACAGAGGTAACAAAAATAATAGAGGAATATACTGGAAAACAACAGAGCTTGTGCCAATAGTAATATTTTAATATTCTTTCATCAACAGTAACAAAGTTACTACACCAATACTATGTAGGGGGTTAAAGGGTATGCATATATGTTACCATACTTCAAATGCTTGGGAATGGAAAACAGTAAATTTTATAGGTGATTTTATCAGCTGTACACATAGATGAGAAATTTTTTTTAAAAAAGAACATTTATTAAGAAATGAAGTTCTCAAAGCTTTTTTGGGTGTGCCATAAGAATTTAGAGGGGTGATTCCATTTGTGATACCACTTAATGTTCAAATTCAGTAGGATTATATGTCATTTCACCTTGTTAAGGAATCTGTCTGCAAGGTCATAGTGGCATTGTGGAGTATAATTAGCCAAGGATAATTAGGTTAATCAACCATAGAGCAGCTTCGCCTTTATACTGTTCCATATATATAATGTGGTTTAAGCAGTCATCAAATGTTGTTTGAAGAGTTTGGTAATAAGGAAATCATTACAAGAGCTAATCGACTTTTTGTTGTGAAAATTTATCCTATGAAGATGTAATGATGAGTTTAGTATTACATAACTAAGAATGTGTGAATTTGACATGGAATTGAAACTATGTAGTAGTTAAAAAATATATGGATAGTTCATTTTTAGGGAGATAATTTTAAAGTCCACAATTTTTTTTGAAAGTCAATAAATTATTTTATTTATAGATAATTCCCTTAAAGAAATTAATTCACAAATGGAAATCAAGAACTATCCTTTCATTAGACAAAATTGTTGGGGTTTAAAGTATGCCATTTACATATGATTTGGCATTTTTCAAAACTAAGGAAGAAAAACAATCTATGGATAGTTTGTAAGCTTGCATTTTTAAGTAAATGTTTTCAATGGAATCTTATATATAAACTTGCATAAGAGTAGGTTTGTGCCTACTGTGTTTATATGCTTCAGTTATTAAATGCATCCTCAGTCCAGAAACTGAATGAATCAAAGACGTTTATGTTATCTCTATATATCGACTCAGGAACAATTCTCTCAGGTTATTACGATAGGTCTTTTGGTAAGCAGTGCATAACATAATTTTGTGTAGGCCCCTAGGGATGTTTACATTTGAATTGCCTGTTTTCATCAGATCTGAAATGCAAACTAATTTCAGTGGAGAAATATTACTATTTATGCTTAGGGAAAGGATGAGGCAAGTCTCTACACTTCAGAACTTTTATATCAAGTAAATACTTGGCCATATAAGCAAAGAGTGTGTGGGAAATTAGTTTAACATCAAAATTCATGTGCAATAGGTTTACATGTTACTGATGGATGGTAAATTTATGCAGTGGAGAACTTTCTGGACATCTACCATGAGCCTAGAAAGAGTGCTGTTAACTTCAATCGTTGCCAGGCTTTGAGCAGGAGAGGGGAACCTGTAGTAGAGATCCGTGCACATGATGACAAATGTCATCACTGCCATAATCACCATCGTCATTGTCACCACCACCACCATCATCATCTACAAAGTTAGGTGTCAGCCATTGTGTTAAGAACCAGAGATATAGTAACTCAGATTCTATCAATGAAGAATTCAATTTTTTATAGAACGGGAAATGGCTGACTGGAGACATTTTCAATAACTTGCCTAAGTTCATACAAATGGTGATGATGGTTGATATTTGAACCCATGCTGTCTGGCTCCAGGGTTCATGCCTCCAACCACTGCCTCTCATGTTAACTGGAATAATCAGGCATAATAAGTCTACTTTTACTTATACCAATATATGGTACCAGTGTGATCCCCTGACTAGCAGCAGCATCATGAACATGAGAGATGTTTTTATGGAAGGTGGTAAACACCACGTTGGCCATGGTTTCTAAAGCAAACATAAAGAACTATGAGGAATATAAATAACATGAATCTTATTAGGTGGCTTCTTTCTCTCTTTCCCTTTCTTCCCTCTCTCTGTATCCTCTCTAGATCTAAAACTATCAAATACAAGAAGAATTTTATTTCTATCTTACATAATCTGATATTTCCATGTTAATACTAAATGGCAAGGTAAAGCATCATTCCTATTCATTTCACTGCTTTTCCTCCTTTAAATATACACCTTAAAAAGTCTAACCATGCACATTTCTTATTATATAAATAGATGAAAATAATAAATAATAAATAATAAATGAAAATTTAATTTATATCAATCCAATTTGTTATACTCTCATATCAATATGACTTATGATAGCACAGTGCCTGCCCTAAAAATGTTTGGTGAATTAATGAAAATATGGGCAAATAGTTGCTAATATTGAGAATTTAGTTATTTAATTTCACCGTTAAACTCTATGCTCTTTGAGGGCAAAACATGTTTGTTCTGTTATTGTTATAAACTACTAGGACAGCTGAAACATGGATGGTGATGAACAACTATCTAATAAGTGAGTGAAAGAATGATATAGTACACATCCTGGAATGGCATCTGCTCCAATAAGTAACAATCCCAATCTGAAATAGGAAGTATTTTGGTTTGTCAAAGCTGCCAGAATGCAAGATACCAGAAACGGGGTGGCTTTTAACAAAGGGAATTTTTTAAGTTGTGAGTTACAATTCTAAGGCCATGAAAATGTCCAAGTTGAGGCATTAACAAGAGGTTACCTTCACTCAAGAAAGGCTAATGCTGTCTGGAACACTTTCTCATCTGGGAGGACACTTGCTGGTCCCTTGCTCCTGGGGTCCATTGCTTTCAAACTCAGTTTCCTGTGGGGTTTCTTCTCTTGGGTTCTCCAGGGCCAGGTTTCATCTCTTGGTTTCTCTTGGCTCTTTCCAGGTTCTGGCTGCTTAGAATCTCATGGGAAGGCCCATGGTGACATCTACGGGGCCCTGCATCTCCAAAGGTCTCAGTTTCATGTTGGCTTTGTCAGCTCTGAACTCTCTCCAACATGTTTCCTCTTCTAAAGGACTCCAATAAATGAGTCAAGACACACTTAAATGGGTGGAGTCACAGCTCCATCTAATCAAAAGGCCACATCCACAATTGAGTGGATTATATCTCCATAAAAACAATCTAATCAGAGGTTTCTGCCCTGAGCAATAGGTCTGGCCCCACAAGATTAGGTCAGAATTAAGGCATGGCTGTTCTGGGATACATAATAGTTTCAAACTGGCACAGAAGGATTCAGGATATTTTATATTACAGGTCTAGGTTAAAGTATAATGGAGGGTGACATTAGCTAGAAATTTGTACCACTCTCTGCCTCTTAGAAGACCATTTGATTTTCATTGAATTGATCTAAATATTTCATGCACTCATAGGAATAAACACTAATTTTTAGACTTATAACCCTGATTTTATCACTAAAAACCTGGACATACAATAAGGTTGTGTTGTCATGATACATGCGGATATCACAATATATGCCAAATATGCAAATAAAATCAATTGAGAGTTTACTGCATTTATCCACTTTACGTGGATTCCAACAGGAATAGTGTAATAATCAAGAATAAAATATGGCTTTTTTGGCTTATATTTTATCAAAATAGTTTTTTAATATAACACTTATAGATTACAACTCACTAAAATCCAAAGAGCCCTAATTATGTATATGTTAATATTGTCCTTAAATTATTTAAACAGAAGTTTACCATGTGTGCCAATTTTAAATGATATAATTTCTCCAAGCTGGATTCTTAAATACATTCTTTCTGTTAGTCTAGGTAAAATTTTATTTCATTCTTTACTATCAGATAGCTTTAAACAGAAATGTTCAGAGAAACAAAAATGGCAATAAAAACAAGTCAACCCTATTTTAAACAATTTTGAAGCTATTTTTCTTTCCTGATTCTTGAAACTTATTCTCCATTGGTTTCCAGTACCCACTGGGACTGTATATAGTTTCTAGGTTAAATACGCTTTTCATTCATTATTTTAAAAAACAAATCTTTGTTTACTTCTTGTATCCAGTGTTACTTTTAAGACCATTTTTGTCATTTGTTCTATAGATCATATATTTTTCTTATTTAATAGATTTTAGAATTTCTCCTTGTCTTTGCTATTTTTGAATTTCTTTGTCTAGATGTGATGTCTTAGTTTGCTTAAACTGATGAAATGTAATATACCAGAAATGGGTTGACTTTTACAAGGGGGATTTATTAATTTACAAGTTTTCAGTTCTGAGGAGGTAAAAATGTCCAATTCAAGGCATCAGCAGTCTGTGCTTTCTCTCCAAAAGCTTGCTGCCCGAGATTCTCAGCAACTCCATCACCTGGCAAGGCACACAGCGACATCTGCTGGGCTTCTCTATTCTCCTGGATTTTATTGCTTCCAGCTTCTGATTTCAGTGGCTTCCTCACTGTTTTCTGTGCATCTTCTCTTAGCTTCTCTGGGAATTTTTTTTTTTTTCCTGTGGCTTCTTTCTTCTTTTATCCTCTTATAAAGGACTCCAGTAAGAGGATTAAGACCTACCCAAAATAGGTGGATCACATCTGAACTTAAGATTGTGCTCACAATGGAGAGCCTACTCACAACAGGTCCACACCCACAGGAATGGGTTAACCCGTGACCTTTTTTGGGGTACATACAGCTTAATACAGTCACATATGAATTTTTGTTCATTTATCTTTTATTTGACGTTTTCTATTCCTGTCAGTTGAGGTTTCCTTCTTATTTTTAATCCTGAGAAATGTATCTTTATCTTTCCTCCATTTTACTTCATGCATGCCTCTGTAAATACTATTACCTGATTTTGTTCTACCTTCCACAACTTTTAACTTATCTTTTATAGTTTCCACATTTTTTTTTGTTTCCTATTGACTGCCTGTAGTTCAATTTGATCTCCAACAAACTAATTTGTTCTTTTTGAAAATGATATTTGGTATTCATATCCCAATGCCTTTCTTGTCTCTATATGCGTATTTTCAACTTTGGACCTGACACTTTTGATATGTCCTATTCAGATTGAATATGCTTTCCAGTTATTTCATTTGTTTGTTTTTCATTTTGTATAGTAGTTGTACTCCTTGGAACCATGCCTTTTGGTTTCTGAACTCACATTGCCTGAGGAATATCAACTAGTCAGTCTGGGAATGTGCATTTTGGAAAAAGGGAAGAGCAGATGTCAGCTGTCAGTCAATTTAGCTAACGTGAGAGAAGCGGATGTGTCTCAGGACAGAGTCCAGGCATCTCATACATGCAACATTGTGTCGTAGAGGTTTCCTTGGATTCTGACCACTCAGCTTTGGAAAGGAGGATGGTAAGGGAGTGGAGAAGACAATGCTAAAGGTACCTAGTGAATCAGCCCCTATTTTCACCAACTCCTCACCTCATTAGCATCTCATTTCAAGGTTTTGCCTCTGCCCTTATATTATTCTGAGACACTGTACATGAGAAATGTGTGGACTCAGGTGACAACTACTTCAGATAATTGGGGAAGAAGCAGGAAGAAAATTTGAAATTCATTCATTTTCCTTATCTTTTCACTGCTGTATTGATGTGCCCTCCATCTCGATCCACAATCATCAATCACTACACATTTAGATCATAATAGCCTGCAGAAATTACCAGTGATTTTCCAATTCAGGTATAGCTGTTATATTTTTAAAAACTGTATATGTCTTCTCTTTAAAACTTTTGCAGGGTTGATTTTTTTGGAGGGAATCAATACCTCCTGATAATCTTCCATCCTGGCAGAATTATGATTTCTTAAAGCAGTTTTAGATAAATAAAATATTTATCAGCCCATATTCACTCCCTGCAAAGAACACCAAAATGCAAAACCCCTGGATATACTTAATTTTTATAGTTTTTCCCATACTTCCCTTTCTCTTTGTATATGCTTTCTGTGCTTTTAACAATATTGCCATTAACAATTAATATGACTGATTTTATTAAACAATAGTGGACAGTCTTAATATGAATAATTTAATGTAAATATTTTTATTATTTTGAACAAAAGTAAGTTGAGAATGCTGAAAATTTTGCTGTGCTTATATCCTATCTATATGTGCATTCAAGAAAATAACTGTAAGTGGTTTATATTTTATATTCTACCATATGTGTCTTCACCTGATTCCTAATTTTTCTAATTATTTTTCAGAAATAACTTTATCACCTTAGTCATCTTGTTTTGATGAGGGAAAATTAATGTTTCATTATGATCCGTTCTTATAAACAGTCATTAGTCATTTTGGCTATTTACAGGGTAATTGATAAAATAGAGATTTTATTCTTTTTAAATAAACAATTGGGAATTAATTTCATTAAACTTCCATCAACTATTTACATAAATAAAATGTTAAAAAGTATTCAAGATAAAATCAACTCATTCAATCCAAAATGAAATTGGATTTTCATTTGGAAAATCCAAGAGCACAGATAGGAAGACATATAATCTGAGAGATTTTGCTTACGTTCAATAAAGATTTTAAGAATTTTGTAGAATAATTCTTGAATTTCCTACCAGTTCCATATGTCCAATAAATAGCTAGATAAATACACTTTGTTTTAAAATGTGTTTCTAAAAAATTTTATTATTTTTCAGACTTTTGATAATTGAATTAAAAATAAACCAATATAGAGAAACTACACTGAAATTTAACTTAAATTTGTTTTGTAAAATGAATATTATATTCATTAGTCTTTAGGCTATTTTATATTTCTGTATATAAAAATAGAATGTCAGTAAGACACCCAGTAAAGTTCCAGATGGATAATAGATACTCAATAAATATTATTATATCACTTTCTTGTTTTCTCCTCTAATGTGACATACAAATATACAGAACAGGAAAGTACTGATTTAAAAAAAAATAGTGTATCTTTATAAAACCCTTAGTTTTTGAACTTCTCAAAATCTAGCATAAAACAATTATTTTTAAAATTTGTGTGTTTGAGTGTTCATATTCTTTTTTTTATCTTTTTATTCCTTCCTTCATTCATTTGTTCACCTATTCATTCATTGCTTTATTCATTCATTCATTACCTACTGTGTGCAAGCAGTATGGAAGAAACTGTTGATAGATATTATGATCCCATGGCAAGGATCATGGCAGCATTAAGGACAGGAAAAGTGAGTAAACAAATTTAATATACGATATTATATTGGACACTGTAATACAAAGTGTCCAGAAATGCATTCCTAAAAGGAAGTTTTAAGTTAGGCCATATGGATCAAAGTGGATAAACCAGCAAAGAAGTAATAGCAAAAAATAAAATAAAATAAATAGCTTTCTGATAAAATTTTGTCATAAAGTTGTATTTTTTTTTCAAAATATTGGTATGCATATACAAAGCCTTGATGATAGTAGGCAGGGAAGAGCAATCTTTCATTATTTATCAAATAATTACCCTTCATGGAGAACAAATAGCCTGTAATTCTTTTGTCTGGGTATAGATGCAACTATACATCAAAGAAGAAGAAACAGATGTCATGGGTATAGATGCAACTTTTTATTGTAGTTCATTGCTAGCACCAGAATTATTGTAAATTAAAATAGTCTAATTCCATTCGTGGGGGATTTTTTTTCCTTCTCTATTTATCTGAATTCTTTCAGATGAAATGTTTTTATTTTAGCCATCAGGGATAATTATATCACCAGTAACACCTCATGAAAAGTAACTTTGAAAATTTCTATGTAGAAAATATCCAGCTACTTATTTCCAACAGAAATAATATATAATATAATAGATAGACAGTCAATGACAAAGGTGAGATATTAGTAGTCATAGAGAACATATTCACATTTTGACTGAGAAATTTACAACTATTTCATCTTGGAGCAACATATTTTAAAAACACTTTTTTTTCTTTTAAGCCAGTCTTGCTGCATGTAAAAACAGTTAAAGAAACTTTTTTGAGAAACGGTACATAAACGAAACAATAAGATTCTCTCATGGTATTTAAAGTTGTCTTTTTGAAGTCTCACATTATGTTCTACATATAATGCAGTGCCATGTGGAGTGATCTGACATCAAAAAGTTCCCAACCTATAGTCGGTGAACCTTTTCCTCACTTTCATGCCTAAGAAAAATTGAGCTCATGTTGGGTTCTTGGAGACAAAAAAGAAATGAAAATGCTTTGTTCACTTCAGTTTGTTCTAATTCTAAGAAACTAAAAGTTTAGTTCTGTAAAACTAAATTTCTATTCTTCTAACACTCTTGGGCCTTACTGCCCAAATCCTGAATGTAATATTAACATCAGGTCTGTTTTCCTAGATCTTACTGCATATTTTCCCTTTATTGTTGTTACAACTACTTTGAAATAATGATTATTTTGATAATACCACTGTTATTTTCTAAAGCTTAGGTAATCAATGTTTTTATTTGAATGGTCTTTTAGAAATAAAGTTACATACATTCAATATAGAGCTTCACATAAATTTAAGAAATGTGTGTTCAAGACTTAAACTGATAAAGAGAAATGGAAGTTTCATATTTGATAAGGTATTCTTGAAACTGCACTACATTCCAAGGGCACCCTCCGTCCCTCTGTCCCTCTCAAATGGACACCATCCGTTTTTTGTTTTTTGTTTTTTGTTTTGCAGGCACCAGGAATTGAATTTGAGATTCTGGCATTGCAGGCAAGAACTCTGTCTGCTGAGCCACTATGGTTCACCCACCATCAGTTTTTAAAAAAAAAATTTTATTGAAAAACTTAACACACAAACATTCTTGACATACAAACATTCCATACATTGTGTGCAGTCAGTGGCTCACAATATCATCACATAGTTGTGTATTCATCACCATGATCATTTTTTTGAACATTTGCATCACTCCAACAAAAGAAAAAAGAAAAGACTCATACACACCATATCCCTGGTCCCTCACTTTCATTGACCACTAGTGCTTCAATCTACTGAATTTATCTTAGCCTTTGTTTCTCCTGTTATTTGTTTATTTTTATTTAGACACCTTCAATTTTAAGAAAGAAAATTGGTTGCTTCTGTTCCATATTTTTTCATATAATAAGGCAATAAAGCTATAGATATCAGTTTAATTAGAAGAGATGAGAGGAATGAAAGAAAGTCATTCTAATTCTACATTGGTGGACAGATGGTAACCACAAAATTGGAATTTAATGGTTCTCCAACTTCAGTGAACGAATCATCTATGGAGCTTGTTAAAATGTACAATTCCACATGTAACATTCCCAGAGCTTCTGATTAAGGTCAGTTCTGAGAGCCACTGGTAACTCTGATGTAGATTGTGTGTGCTCTACTTTTTTTGCAAAGGAAAAATGAACACTCTTTTTTTATATAATTTTACTAAAGGAAAACAGCACAATATTATTTATGGGTAGGACCTACCACTTTAAACTTAAAATGCGAAGGTAATCGAGGACTCTGACATATAGTTCTGATGCCTTAAGGCATATCCAAGGCAAGCAGACTACATGTAGGTACTATCCGATCCATGTGCTTAGTTAAAATAATTCAAATCAAGCAGACATGAATCCCTACTGATTTTTTATTAGATAAGGAAAATATCTGGAAATATTTTGTTGAAACTATCACTGGGGAATTCACATTCTTAATCCTTAAATATGAAAATTTTCTCTAATTTCAGTTTTATTGTGGATGCTTTGACTACATGTAGTTTTTTCCAATATGGTCAATGCTGCATGTAACCATTTAATACCTTTTTGTTATACTTGTGTCCATTGACATTATATTTTTATATACATATATAATGATTATAACCATTATAATTGCCAGTAATTGTTGCCATTTAATTAACAACAGACTACATGATATATAGTTCTCATATGTTGTCTCATTTAATTTTACCCAAATACCCTGGATAATACTATTTTCATCAATTTACAGTGAGGCTCAGTAACATGCTAAGGCCACATACCTGGAGGGCATCAAAAGGAAAAGATGTATGTTAGGGGAATGCATCTCATACTGCAGTGGATACTTCCTGAAAATAGATTGTGTAGCATATAATGCCATTTCTCTTTCAGCTCCAGCAACCACTCTCATTAAAAAATCAAGTCAAGCTGTGATGTCTTCATGTTTATTATATGTATAAACTTTATATTAAACCATACCACATAGAATGAAATGAGTAATTTTGTAAAGTATCCAGAATAAGAAGTACACATAGGTCTTAAAGAAAAGATGTGTTATCCTAAAAACACAATCAAGTAGTAAAAGTAAAATTTTTCATCATAATTCAGCTAGCAACCCATTCCCTCACCTATAAATGGCTCTAACAGACATCATAACATTGCAATTATGGCTTTTCAATGAGTAATCTACATATCTAACTTTTAGAAAGAATATTGCTAAGACAGATATTTAAGTGTTTCATTTTCTCTTTCAAATTACAATGATTCTTCTTTCACTGGAATATCTGTTTATTAAAATAAAAATTAAATTACTCAAAACTCTATGGAGAGGGCCGGCCACGGTGGCTCAGCAGGCAGAGTTCTCGACTGCCATGCCAGAGAGCCAGGTTCAATTTCCGGTGCCTGCCCATGCAAAAAAAAAAAAAAAGAAAAAAGAAAAAAAAAAGCCTCTATAGAGAATCATATCATTTCCCATTAATTATCAAGCATTTTAATTCATTTTAACATTGTTGAAATAAGAGCAAAATCCCAGGGTTTTTTTCCAGACAACTTTATTTTTATTATTTAGGCAGACTGTCACTCAGTTTAATGGGTCATATTTGGAAGACACATTTCAATGAGATATTTCTACCCATGTGAACAAGTTATTAGGATTTTGTTTGGATTGACCAAATTTTCATGGAACTCAAGTATTCTTGGAAAAACTGTCCGTTTGTATTCAAATGTTTTAAACAGAAGATAATCCTGTGTTCTAAAGTTCCCTTATGAAGTTTATGAGAAGTAACATTTCACTTTAGACATTGCCCTTCTAAAGTTGCTTAATACAGACACCTGTAATTTGCTTAGCAAAAATAAATTATTAGAGTTGGGGCAGGACTATAAAGTATTTCTATGGTCAAAACAAAGAACTTTAGAGGGAAATAGTAATGCCTTTTTTCCCCTCAATCTTTACCAGTTTAATTATAAATGAAACTCTAGCATTTTTTTCAGTCCAACTCAGAAATATTGACTTTTCTGATTTCTGCTTTAAATAAGTGAAATTAAAATGAATATGAAGCATAGATATATCATCAGTTCATATCCATTGTTTTTCTTCCTGTTCTAGTTTGCTAGCTGCTGGAATGCAATATATCAGAAACGGAATGGCTTTTAAAAAGGGGAATTTAATATGTTTCTAATTTACAGTTCTAAGGCCGAGAAAATGTCCCAATTAAAACAAGTCTATAGAAATGTCCAATCTAAGGCATCCAGGGAAAGATACCTTGATTCAAGAAGGCCGATGAAGTTCAGGGTTTCTCTCTCAAGTGAGAAGGCACATGGTGAACATGGTCGGGAGTTCCTGTGTCATCTGGAAAGGCACATGGTGAACACAGCTTCATCTGCTAGCTTTCTCTCCTGGCTTCCAGTTTCATGAAGCTCCCTGGGAGGCGTTTTCCTTCTTCATTTCCAAAGGTCACTGGCTCTTGGAAGCTCTACTTCATGGTGCTGCAGCATTCTCTGATCTCCCCGAATCTCTTTTCCTCAAAACATTTCCTCTTTTATAGGACTCCAATAAACCAATCAAGACCCACCCACATGGGTGGAGACATGCCGTCACCTAATCCAGTTTAACAACCACTCTTGACGAAATCACATCATCCAGGGAGATGATCTGATAACAGTTTCAAACATACAGTATTGAATAGGGATTATTCCATCTTTATGAAATGGGATTTTGATTAAAACATGGCTTTTCTAGGGGGCATACTTTCTTTCAAACCGGCACACTTCCTTACTGGGGTCATGCAGAAATTGACCAGGAACTCTCAAAAAAAAAAAAACTGATACACCAAAACGTTTTTATAAAATGCAGTGAAGTTATATGGATTCATATATTGTATATTTTCATGGTGATTTTTTTTTTGCCTTTTAAAGAGTTGAACTTTATAACTTAAGGTTGGCTTTAAAAGCTATCAGGTTCTTCTTATATATATTATTATTTAATTTCAAATTAATAACTAAGAATAAATCATTTACATTTTATAAGGTCACCAGACTAATACATATCTGAATATATAAATGACCAGTCACAGAGCTGCTAGATGGCATCCAGAAATAGTCAGATACATGTTCCTATAAGTAGGCTCACCGTGAACGTGTTGTATCGGCAACTCAGACAGCATGAATGATCTTGTACTCCAGAGTTAATGTTTTTCAAAATAAGCTATGGCACTTGTTAAACTCCCCATCAAAACAAATTTCAATTTTCCTTCATGTGCTGGTTTCTTTGTACTCAAGAGTTCAGTTTTCAGCTTATCTCTCTCCTATCGCAATTCACTATACACAGTGAGGAGAAACCAAGCTGCACTTTCGACATTTAATTTGGAGATCACTTCTGCTAAATATCCAAATGCATGACTTTTAAAATCTGCCTTCCAGCCAAAGCCACTAGTCAATTTTGTCGATTATCTGTAATTTTAAAACAAGGATCACCTTTCTTCTGGTTTGCAATAACATGTGCCTCATTTCTATCTAAGGTCTTATCAGAAGTATCATTAGAATCCACATTTCTACCCACAGTCTCTTCAAAGTATGTTAGGCCTTCTCTATCAAGCTCCTCACAACTTCTCCAAAATATTCTCCTTATCCATTTGAAAAACCATTCTAACATGTTTGGTATTTACAAACTGCAGCAGCAGCACCCCACTCTCCAGTACCAAAATCTGTTCTAGTTTGTTAGCTGCCAGAATGCAATATATCAGAAACAGAATGGTTTTTAAAAAGGGGAATTTAGTAAGTTGCTAGTTTACAGTTCTAAGGTCGAGAAAATGTCTCAATTAAAACAAGTCTGTAGAAATGTCCAGTTTCTGGTATATTGCATTCTGGCAGCTAGCAAACTAGAACACTTCAATTTGTAAGATAATCACACACCTAAAAAATCTGAATTGTAGCCATGCAAAAATTACTATTTTATCAAGCCTTGGACTTAACAATTTGATATACTTATGCCAAGACTATTTGGTTATGTTCAGCAAATGGTCTAGTGCTGATAGCCCACCCAAATATGTTTTCAAGTTTAAAAGTCTATTTTGATTTCCTTTGATGATATTTGAAATTGTAAATTATATAAATTAATCAATGTTCATTTTTTCTATTGAAGTAAACTTACTTTTTCTTTGAAGTGTTATTCTTTGCATACAATACTAGTTTGAGTGAAAAATCACATTTAAGATTTTGTCAATCAAATGTATAAGTGGAATTGTTTGCATATGGCCTTTCCTGTGTTTTACTATGAGATGCATTTGCACAGGAAAATGAATTAAGAAACCTATTTTGTTTGAATGTTTGATGCCCCCCATCACTCTGTTCTTTTCTATTTTATTCTGTTCCGTTCCATTCCATTTATTTATTTATTTATTTATTTATTTAGCATCCCTTTATTTTCTGATACTACAAAGAAAGTCCAAGTTCATCTTATATATTTCCTGCCTTAGTCTTAGAATCAGCAATTACTCTAATGAGTCCTGATTTCTATTATTGGATAATGGTATTAGAAACCAAGATCTGAGTGCTAGATGTGCTCATTGCTAATGGGATGCTGATGCTTCCAGGCCCTCTCTGATGACACACAAAGGAAATAAATATGTCTGTATTTGCATATGTATTTATACATGTTTATACATATTTCTGTATGTAACAACCTGTATCTATATTATGCTAAACATGAGTTCATACTGATGCCTCCAATATTAATCCCTTACTACAGATAAAATTCTAGACCTCTCTCCTTGCTTGTCTAGAATCTCTTATTACAACAGTGAGAAATCTGGCTCCCACCATTTATCATCCATTTAATTAATTGTTAAATTCCAGTATACATATATAATGTTTTCAGAATTTTTAATCTCTATCCTGATGAGATACAACCTAACAACTAGAGTATCATACTTATATGCAGTTCCTTTTGTCTTTAGTATTTCATTAGTCTCCACTCAAGTTTAAAATACATAAATCAGATTCTTTTTTCCTTCACTTCTTTTCAGTGAGTTTGCTTCCTATATTTAGCATGCAGTTAGGTTCTTTCATCATATTATGCATTGCATTCTGGAACCCCAGACCTTCCAAAATTATTTTTTTGTTTCCCTACATTAAGGTTCACCTTTGTGTTGTAAAGTTCTATGGATTGTGACATATGCATAGTATCATGTGTCCACCATTACACTATCATACAGAAAAATTTTACCACTCTGAAACTCACTTATATAACCATCTCTTCCTCTTACTCACTGCCTGGGAATTGTTGATCCAGCCTTAAATCAGTATAGTTTCACCTTCCCAGAATGTCAGATAAATGGAATTATATAGCACGCAGTTGTTTTTTTTTTTTTCAGACTGGCTTATTTTATGTAGCAATATACATTTAAGATTAATCCATGTCTCTGTGTGGCTTAATATCTCATCCCTTATTATTGCCAAATGGTATTACATTGTATGGATGTACTATAGCTCATTTATTTATCCATTTTTTGAAGGGCATGCTTGTTTCATTCAGGTTTTAATGATCATGAATAACCTACTATAAACATTTGCATGCCTCTATTTTGTACACATAAGTTTTCAGATCAGTTGAGTAAATAATTAGGAGTATGTTTGCTAGATCATATGGAGAACTACTTTTAAAAATTTTGTAAAAAACTGATGTACTGTTTTCAAAAGTGTCATTCATTTCATTTATGGCATATTTCCACCAACAATGCATGAGAGTTACTTTTTCTCCTCATCCTCATCAGCAAATGGGATTGTCATTTTGTTGCTATTTTTGCAGCCATTCTAACAGACCAGTAATGGTGTCTTATTTTTGTTTTAATATGCATTTCTCAAATAGCAAATATATTGAGCATCTTTTCATATGCTTATTTGCTACATTTAGAATTTGTATTGTAAGGTGCCTGTCAGGACTTTTGCCCATTTCTTCTTTAATTGGTCTGTTTATTTCCTTAATATTGTGTTTTATGAGTTTTCTATTTTTTTATATAAATTCTTTATGTATTTTGGAAATATTTTCTCCTAGTCTATGCCTTTTCCCCCCACTGTCTTAATATTACTTTTGCAGAACAGAAGTTGTTTAACTTAATAAACTCCAACTCTATCAATATTTTTATGGATGTTTATGGATTGTGCTTTTGGCAATTTATCTAAAACACCAAAAGACCCAGGCCTATTTTAATGGTTAATTTTATGTGTCAGCTTGGCTAGGTTATTTTGTTCAGTTATTTTGTCATATATTGTCTTAGATATCATTGTAGAGGTATTTGTAGATGAGATTAGCATCTACAAACAATTTATCTTAAATACAGGAGATTACTCTACTAATGAGCCTGGGCCTCACACAGTCTGCTGGAAGGCTTAACAGCAAGATCTGAGCGTTCTAGACATTAGAAGAATTTGACCCGACCTCAGTGTCAGCGCTTACTGAAATTTCCAGCCTGCCAATGATTCAAGATTTCAATATCACCTTTACTGCAATTTATAACCTGCTTTCTGCCATACAGAATTCTGCCAGCCCCCAAAATCAAGTGAGACAATTCCTTATAACAAGTAGCACAAACATACACTCCCTGTTAGTTCTGTTCTCTTGGGAATCCTGACAAATAAAACTATTCTGTCCTTAATGAATTGTCTTGACACACTATTTAAAATCAATTGACCATAAATATTAAGTCTAATTCTGGATTTTGAATGTGATTCCATTGATCTATGTCTAGCCTTATGCCAAGATAACTCTGTGTCTCAATTTCTGTAGATTTGTAGTAGGTTTTGAAATCTGGATGTGTAAATCTCCTTATTTTGTTCTTCTTGTTAAAGACTGTTTTGGATATTCTGGTTCACTTCATTTCATTATAAGTTTGTCATTTTCTGTGCATGCACACACATACATGCACACACACACACACACACACACACACACACACAATAAACACCAGGAAATTTTATAGCAATTGTATTAAATTTATAGATCAATTTGTGGAGTATTGTGATCTTAAAATGTGTCTTTCAGTCCTATAAATGTGTATCTTCTGCATAAAAGCATATAATGGATGCTTGTATAGTGATAAGGATTAACTATAGGAATAGGAAGTAACTTTCTGGAATCATGTATTTGTTCTTTATATTGACTGACTTGTTGGCTGTACAGGTACATATTGTCAAAAGTGGCAGTTTTGTACACTTAAGAGCTGTGAAGTTTACTGTATATAATTTTTGCTTTAGTTGTTTTTAAAGTGAAGAGCTTAATTTATGTGGATACATGGACAGAGAGGAATATAGTGTTACTATCCTTTATATACTTTCATCAGTGTAATAGTCTTGACCTTGAGGAAATTTTTTCTTTGCATTCAGGTATCTTTTTTTTGGGGAAGGTTGTAGGGGGTGCTAGATGAGTTCCAGAGGGTTTTCTTGAACCATGGCTTAGTTCCTGCTGGAAAGTAATGTTCGATTTTGGTTTAAAGAAGAAATTGCAAATTCTGTCCAGATTTAAAGAGTCACTCAGATAATTTGGTCTGCTGGTTAGCCACTTACCTTGTGAATAAATGATTTATATAGGATTTCCCCCCTGATACAACATAACATGACAGGAGAAGTGGGACTTTTTCCTCTAATGCAATTTTATTTTCAAAGATTTCACCAAATGGCACATAAATGGTTGATCCTGATATTTCTTGAGGAAAGAGGTGACTTAAGAGTTGTCTTGGGAGGTTACAATAGCTGCCAAAAAATAATGGCTGACTACGAATTTTTAGAAGGTTGTTGAAAATATGGAATGGAAGAAAAAGCTGGCAAAGAGAAGCAAAACTATTAACCACTAGTACTTAGAGTCCAAATGAGATTGCAGACCTTCTTTTTCCCCTTTCTTTATGAGTACTCAGTAGTCTTCATAAAGATGTAAAATAGTGTGTTATGGTATTCATACTGGGGTAGGAGTTTTTCTAAGTGGTTGTTTTGGAAACAAGTGTAACAAATGAGTTGAAGTTGTGAAAAATATACTCTAAACTGTTCAGCAATGTAATGTAGACTGGATAACGTTTAAATGAGACAAAGGAGGGCAGATCATCTACCAAGAAATGGAATTAAAAATTAGTAGCATCTATAAGTTTGCAGAACAATTTCTTATATATTGAGGTAATATATCTGAAATGATTCAAAGTTATGTTAAAGAGATAGAAAAATGAAGTTTAAGATTTACAATATTAAACAGTGATGGGGGCAAAAGTCAGGGAGTTACCATGATGTAAGGAGGCTATAGCAAAGTGTAGGTGAATAAGTCAAAGAAATGTGAAGCTAGGTTGTGATGTGCTATCCCTATGCATGATATATCAGCTAGAATGATGGTGAGATATTTTTAAAAATAGTGGTAGCATGCTCTAAATATCTAAAGACATGAATGCCAGGGAAAGGAAACTTGTGGCATATTGAGTTGTTAAGAATCTCAGAGGAGAAGTTTCTACTGAATATGGAAGAGTAATGATTATCTAATGGAGCTGTAAGAAGATGGTGATCTTAACTGTGCACTTTGGAATATGAGGCATCAAAAATGAATATCCTTCATTATGGGAAAGTCCAGGCATGGATGGCTACATAATTTGCAGGGACTTATGCAAAATAGAAATGCAAGGCCCCTTATTCAAATAGCAGGTAAAAGTACTGTTAAAAGTACTAAGATATAAGGCTTTTTCTTTTCTGAATTCTTCCTTTCAACTTATCATAGCTTTTTGTAATTTGCTATGCAACTTGTTTTAAGTAAAAAAAAATTAAAATTTTAAACTGTTATTGCAAATTCTTTTGCTCATCTTTACACTGTGCAATGTCTGTTTTGAATGTTGTTATGAGACCTTTTAACTTGCATGCAGACTGATCAAAATTAATCAATTTGAATTTTTACCTTGTGTATTGTAGATATTTTCCCCTTAATTGAGAGTAGAAATACACAAAACTTATTCAGTGATTTTTATTTCACTTTTTGATATGCACATAGTCTCTTCTTTCAGCTCACTGATGAGTATAGAAAGTCTAAAAGGAAAGGAATAATGGGTTACCCTTTCTTCCCCTTTCCTTCTGTGTCATCATTTTCAGCATAAGTATTTGGCTAACACCTGGAAATAATGTGAGGAAGCAGGGATATGATAAAGTCCATTGGTCTTTTGTGTTTTTTAGAACATAATTTCCTTCCTTCTACTTTTGAAGCAAGTTCTAATTCTAACAGAAAATACAACCTTTCAGGAAATTCAATATCCACTCTTACATCAGGTGTATTTACCGATATTCACTTTGAATCTCACTGAAGTTCCACGTCCCATGGGTCCATCAGAATTATGTGCTCTGGGGGCATCACAAGTGCTATATATGAATAGAGAACAAGTAACAATGGCTAACATACAAATTGCATATATCTCCTCGGGCTGTGCTCATAATTCCATTGTATCTTCAAACTTCACACAAAAACGCAAGTTTGGAGATACTCTATTAAGAACTTAGAGACTTAACAACAGGACTAAATCAAGCATGAGGTCCTTCTGAACATGACCTCTGTGGCTACAGAAACAAAAAAGGCATACAGAATAAAGTTCAGTGGAAAAGTTCTATATAGAGACTATGAGAGAAAGCTGCTATTCCTGAAACAAAATTTCCAAAGGACCCAATGTAATATTTGGGAGAAAGAGGATACATTGAGAGGAATGAGAAAACATAGGTTTTAAGTATCATAAAGAATAGAACATAAAGGACCTTAAAATTTGAGAATTAAGCAAGGATTAAAAGAGATATGGAGCTGTCTTAAAGTTTCCCAGTGAACCATAGATACAGGGCCATATTTCACTTTTGTGTAATTCTACAAGGGTGTCCTTTGAGAACATATTTCAACATTCAGGGAATTTTGTGGCTCCTGTTTGAGACAGATTATAAAGAACACTGCTACAACTAGATCTGGTAGAATTAAGATAAAATGGTTATTAATGTCCCACTGGGAATTTCTTAAAAAAACACTTCAAAGATAAACTTGTCTTAGGACAGATCTAATATCACCTACTTCCTATAAACTTAAACACACTAAACACTTGGTATTTTGCTGCTTTGAATAAAAGTTATATCTACTTTGGTAGGTTATAAAAGAAAAGCTTAGAATCATTGAACTTTGTTCAAAATGAAATACAGCCCTACCAATTTTAGTATGGGAAGAAATCTTAGGAATTTCTAAATTATTGGCAGTGTCCATTAGATTTTAGGTAAATGTCAGAAAGTTTTACTATGCTGGAATCTCCAGGATTTCTCTGAGTCAAGTGACATCACATTTTATTCTTACATTTTTAGCTAACCATCAACTATGGGTAGGTTAATAAGGAGATCTAAGTTTTTACTCACTGCTATTATATTATCAGTGTACACTTATAGGAACTTTGCCAATGGTAACATTTTCTATCAGCAGTTAACATGTCTAGTTTCTTCAAAGATGTTATAAGTAAAGTAGAGTTCAAAGAAATACCCCAAAATTTTCACTTTCTCCACTTCTCTCCAAACTGACAGGTGAACTTCAATGTATGTCTTCTGGGAAAGTGGGAACTACTCCTTTCTATTAAAATCCCATTTGGCTGCTGTGAATGTTAATGAGTGCAAGCTTATCTATTTCATATTGATAGATAATTCTATAAATATAATAAATTATAACTAAGGTAAATTAGATAATGCCTCCATAAATTTTCATTTAAAGTTTTCTGATTTGTGTCCAGTAATCTTTTAGAAAAACTTGCTGATTTGGAGATTGTTTATTTTCTTGTGTTTGGTTTTGTTTAGAAAATTCATGCATTACTTGAAAAGAAAATGTTGGAAAATTTGATTCCATGAGGATGAGTATAGCTCAAAAAAAAAGTTTGTGAATATATTTTGCAAATCTTTGTAGAGCTAATTTAAGAATTTGATAATACATGTAGAAGTTATTATTTATGCTTTTGCTCAGGGACAAAAAATAAACTAAGAAAAGATATTAAGAATAAGGAAGATGGCCTAGGAATTAGTTGTTGAAGGCAGCACCACGGATAATAACGAGTAGAATAAGAAGAGAATAAAAATCACCAACTGCCCTTAAATTTATACGCATTAACACTCAATTTTGAGGATTTCTTGGAATACTACAACTACTACTGGTAGCACCCATATTAGTTAGAATGTGGCAAAGAAGACAATTTTTGACTAAAATTAACACAAGCCATCAGCCTTTATTTTTCCCTCTCAGAGCAGTTTGGGAGCAGGTGACCCGGAACTGATTCCGCAGATCAATCAGTGTGGACCCAGAGCCTTTCGAGATTTAGGCTCTGCCTTATTTGGTGAATCAGCTGCAAAAGTGCCAGACATCAATTCCTACCACAAACCAGGTTCAACAGCAGGAGGGATAGAGTACAAGGTTTTGTTCCTTTGTTCCTTCTTTTTTTTAATAGAGAAGAGTGTTTCTTAGGACGCCAAACTGGGTCATATGAAGAAATCTATACAATGGTGCTTCATGAGTGGTTAATGCCAATTATGATTCAGCTCCTAAAGCTTGGACAGCGAGAGGGAGAGTGGATGAGGTTGGAACGGCTGTGAGTCAAGTATTCAATAGTTCCCATTCTAATGGTAAACAGTAATGAAATTTGTCTGTATATCAGGCATGCTGTATATAGTTTATCTTATTTTAATCTTATGTAGTCCACACAATTATCTTCCTTATTTAACATATGAGCAAATAAAGCTGTGAGATCAAAAACCTTGCCTTTAAAGTAATACAGTTATGAAAATGATGCAGGATCTGTGCACAGTTCTCTTTATCCCTTGTCTATAAATAGAACATGAAAGATATATAATCTACAACCATACACAGTAAAGAAATCTGAATTTATCTTTTGCATAAAAATTTTTTATGTAATAGAATAGTAAATATTAAAAGTTTTATTAGAAAGGTATACGTTTATATACATGATTATGATATAAAAATGTAAGTTTAGCTTATTCTATAGATATCTTCTAACACTTATTATATTCCTTAGTCTAGTGGGGAGTTGATACCAAAGTCAATGGAAATGTGTGTGTGTGTGTGTGTGTGTGTGTGTACATACTTCCATATCTTCATATCTGTTTTAAGGATAGGGAAAACTTGATCTTTCATAAATATTGAGAAAAAAACAGAATGACATTAATAGTTTTAAAAATGTAAAAATGTGTAGGTTGAATAAAAGGTAGGTGAGATGATGTTAATAGAGGTACCAGTTTTAAAATCCTCCATTGAGAAAAAATAGAAGTTATGAAGTTTACCATTTGCCCTCTCTGCAGAAGGCAAAAAGGTATTAAGAATATTATGTTCAATCCTCTCCGTTTTATTATGGTGTAAATCTGGGCAGACCTAAAAAGACCTGGAATCATAATCCTCAGTTTTGGAGAAGGAAGATGGAAAAGGTTGCTGATATGTATGGTCTGTTTCCCCTGATTAATTCCAACCAGTCAGTAATAACTCAAGTTATATAAAGAGTTATTCTGTGGTCTTCACATCTGGAGCATTACTTTCTAAAAATACAGTTTTTTTTTTTCTTATTCAGATAGTTCACTAATGAAGTTCCAAGTGAGAAAGTGCCTCATTGGTAAGTCTCATTTCCTTATGAGTCAATAAGAGATAGAATCCAAAGCAAGAGGAGATATTTGGCTTAGACAGATTCTCTTTTATGCAACTTCAAAGAGGAAAGGATACATGTGCTGGTGTCGTAATGTTTTAAAGGAGCAGGGTAACAACTGACAGAGAAGCTATTTTTGTTGTGTTTATCTTTGATGTTTCACAGAAGCAAGTGCATCTGCAGAAAGGGAAAAAGTGGAAAGACTTGAGAAATCAATAAAGATTGAAAGCAGCTTGACCAGTCAGTAAGATGGGGTCTAATTCTAGTTATTTAAAAGGCTGAACAATATTCTAAATAATTAATTTATTATAATACAATACTCCCAATGTTGTATTTGTTTTTTAATCTTTTTTTTATAACTCCTGCATTATTCTTCAGTCTTGGTGGAGAATAAAAGATGCAAGGTTGTGTGGATGCAAGGAGTCAAGATGCTAAAAGTGGTAGCTAATGATCTATGGTGAAGGTTCTGAAGATATAATCTACAAGGAAAAACAAATTAATATAAAATAACAGATAGGAGCAAGGGAAAAGAAAGAACAAATTCTAGAGCTGTCCAACAGAACTTTCTGTGGTGATGGAAATGTTCTATAACTTGTGTTTCCAATATGGTAGCCACTAGCTACATGTGACTATTAAACACTTGGAATGTAGTTGGTATAATTGAGAAACTAAATATTTAAATGTCTTTTTTTTTTTTTTTTTTTGCATGGGCAGGCACTGGGAACCGAATCTGAGTCTCCGGCATAGCATGCAAATGTCTTTAATTTTAATTAATTTAAATTTAAATTGCCATGTATGGTTATTGATTGCCATATTGATCTGTGCATGGAGTGGAGAAATAAATGAACTGGGGACTTGGACAGATGTGAGAATTTAAGATCTTTAAAAGCAGACCTCGCTTATAGTACCCATTTCGAAGGTAACATGGCTTAGACTATTGAGATTATAAGGGATCTAGAAATCATTTGACAAAGCTGAATTGACTTTACTTATATTGGGTTGAGAAAATTATGAAGATGTAACACAATGGCCTCTTTATAATTATATCAGGAATAGTCTGGATAAAGTGTGTCAATGACAGACCACTCTGTGCTGTAATATCCTATGTTTGAAAAGCAGTAAGTCAGTTCTGATATAGGTGAGAGGTGAACTCACCACTGCTTCTTATTTAACATGGAAATCTACCTATAGTTGTAGAGATTATTAAACTATGAAGAAGCAGTGAGGTATTACACAGAATTTATCCCAGTGTTTGATGCTGGAAAAATAAAGGGGAAAAGAAAAGAGGGAGAAAAGAATAATGAATTCTGGGGGAAATTCAGGCAAATAATCCTAACAGAATTGCAATGCCATATAATTCCATATCCTTGCTTTTCATCTCTCATAAACATTGCCTATTTCTCCCAAAGAATTCCTGTTTTATAACTTTCAAGTTGGTACGTCTTATTTTTCTTCTAATGGATCAAGTTGGTACTCACTGCGTCTAACAATTAATTATCTTTAATTCCACCTTGGATTGGCTCCTCAAACTATACACGCAGTAAAGCCAAAATCAGAAAAACATGGCAAACATTCTTCAGCTGATACATTTTCATGGATTTAAGTTTCTACAGTCTCCAGAATGGATATTCACTGCACTAAATGATGCCTATCAATCTCTGATTTGCAGGTTTCCATGAGGGCTGTCTTCCTGCAATCTAATTTAAACCTACACACATACAATGTGAACCAGCTTTCTTTTGCGCCTCTTAATGAATGGAATAAGAGAGGCTCACACACAGCTGCATTATGCTTTGCTTTCTTTTCTATCTAGGTCACATAAATGCAATTTCTTTATGCCCATGTTATCTCTAGGGTAACTTAGTAAAGGTTATTTTTTTAATTATTTAGATAATTTCCTGTTCCAACAAATGGTATTTCTCAGTGATTTTCTTCACCTCTTACCCCCAGCCCCCACCCATGAAGAAGAAAAAGTAGTTGATCTAGGCTAATCTTTAATATTACTCACAAATTTTCTGAAGTCACGTACTATTAACATTCTATCACCTTATGTGGAGGTTTTGATTTTCTAATTACCTCTAGAGTTACAAGTGATTACATGCAGTCAATTTCTCTGAATAGCATTGCAGATAGTATTGATGTCCGTTTTCTTCCTTGTAAAAGATAAGCATTTCCAGAACAAGTGGCACATTTCAGTGGCATTAAGGGCTTACAAACAAAACATATAATCACTCAGGGTCAGCAAGAATTTCTGCATGAAGTGTAAGGGGTCATGTGCACTCGGCTTATTTCCTAATGATTTAAGTGAGTCAGAGACACATTCACCTTTATTGGTAAAACTGAGAATCACAGGAAGGATTACATCCTATAAATATACCAGGGGGGTGTTAAAATTGTGAATAACTCACACTTTAATGCATAGAAGATCATTTAGGCTAGTTTGGAATATTAATTACAGCATTTCCATAGGGCAGAAAAAAGTGAGCAGACAATTTTAAACAATATAAATAAGTAAATAATACTGAGTTATGTACCTTCTGAAGTCCTAAATCTTCTGTTTAAAAAAAAAGTTGCTTTAGTCTCAGAGCATAATAAAATCTATACTCTTTCTATACCTTTCTCTCTCAGATTAGACACCCAAATCAATCCACACAGAGATATAAAATATATATTTTCTCAAGGAGAGCTACTAGGTTATTATTTGTAGAACTGATATATTTGAGGGCTGAAAATGACCCTGAATATTATGTTGTCCTGAATGCTAGAAAATGGAAGTTCACTAGGGACAATACCTTTTAAGACAAATAGTGGAATAGCTAAAAATAGTATCTGGGACTCCTGATTCTCATTCTATAGTAACTGGCTACATGTTTTTAGATTTTATTTTTGTCTTTCTTACTGAATGAGAACATTCTCTTGCTAGTTGGGCCTTGAGATCATTGCATTTTGTCCAAATCAAGATATACAATAGGTTGGCATATAAGAAAGAATGCATCAGCTAGTTCTAGGTAGTTGAGAATCAAGATCAATTATTTTTACTCCTTCAGATTTAAAACTAAAAGAAATTATAAAACCAGAATGAAAAGTAATCAAGGTTAAAATCGATACAGGATACTTCCAAACCCTGTAAGGAAAAGTTGCCTTTAATTTTATTTAAAATGATAGAACACACATATTAATGATAAATGTAACAGACTACCCTCCTTTATAATTCTTTCCATATTTCTAACTTCTAAGGTGATTCCTGCTTTCTTCTCTCTTTCCTGTGTAATTCAATATCACAAAGATGCACAGCATGCCATCACTCCATCATTTTCCTTGTGCTCTATTCTGGCATATACCAACCACTAAACTGCTTTTTCTCTCAAAATTTTTGCATTTTCTAGAATTTCATATAAATAGAATCATGGCATGTATTATTTTGCATTTGGTTTTCTTCACATAATATGAGATTTTGTAGATGAATCCATGTGATAGTGTGAATCAATTGTTTCCTCTAATTGATGAATAGTATTCCATTGTGTGCACATATCATATTTTATTTATTCACTTCATCACTTATGGACATTTAAATATTTTCCAGCAATTAGGTATTAGAATTGTTAGGACATCAAATGCAAGTCTTTGTGTTTGCATACATTTTGATTTGTCATGAGTATACATATAAGTGTAGAGTTGCTGGGCTTTACTCTAAGCAATTTGCTTAATGATGCCTTCGATGAGCAAAATTTTCAATTTGATGTCAATTTTTAAATTTGTACTTCATCTGTCCATGTTTTATGTGGTCTATCAAAAAACCTTTGTTGAAAGCAAAGTTACAAATATTTTCATCTAAGATTTCTCCTAAAGGTTTATGGCTTTGATTCTTAAATGTTGGTCTCTTACCCATTTTGAATTACTTTTTCTGTGTGATCAAAGAAAGAATCAAAGTTTATTTTTCTACTTGTGGACATCCAGTTATTCCAGAACCACTTATTGAAAAGATTATTCTTTCACCATTGAATTACCTTGCCACCTTTGTCAAAGAGAATTTAACAATACAAGTGTGGATTTATTTGTGGCTTCTCAATCCATTCATTTAACCTCTCTTTCTATATTTCTATCCAATGTGTATGGTGTTTCTTTTGTGAAAAAAAAAGCAGAAGTCTGAAAAAAAAATTACAGAATTTAGAGCTGGAAGGGACCTTATCTACATTTAATACATAAAGAAAAAATCTTAGACTATGAAATATATAATTATTTTCCAAAATAGCATTTAGGAAGTGATAGAAAACAAATGAGAAGATTTAATATCCTCTGGTTCAAATATTGGGTTACTTTTACACTTGTAGTTTTGAGTCTTTTTAAGGCAATACTATTCTCTTTCTCCCAGTTGGCATTTCACATCTAACTATAAGGGATAAAAGTGATAAAGGCAGAGCTGCTTTATTTGAGACAGGGATGAATTAACAGAATAAGTGTAATTCACTCAAACTATTACACTTTTTGTGCCTCAAACTTAGGGTGTTATAGAAGAGACATTGATCCCCACTCTCATATTCAAATGCTACCTTTACATCACTTGTTTAACATAGAAGAAGAATTGGAGATAAATTAGTCTAAATACATAAATTTTGATAGATTTCAAAATTGTCCATTTAAATTAGATAATATACATTTCTGAGGAATTTCACTAAAAAATTACCAGTGCCTTAATATACATTCACTTTAGGTGCAAATTTCTGAGAGGAAGAAGAAAATATCCAAAAAAGACTCCTTTTTTTTTCTTTTTGGAATAACTATGTTAAATTGCCTTCGAAAAGATTCTTAAATAAAGGGTTAAAATTTGGAAAAAGAGAAGTGTTTTAATAGGGGGAATTTGGAGTCATAAATAGGTAGGCAGCTCTGTAGCATTATCTGATGACAGCAGTAATATAGCTAATTTATATGGGTCTCTGTTTACAGTTAAATCATTGAGCAGGAGATTTGTCATTATGGAAAAGAGACAAATATCTTTGAGGGCTTGACTTTCTATCAAAGCTTGAAATTTGCTTTCTTTCTATTAAGGTTAAATAACAGCCACAAAAATAAACCTCATTAACTTTAGTGAGCACTTATTAAGCCCATTATCTCACATGGCAGAACACCCACTGAAATAGTTTCACCACTAACTGGAATAGGAGGTTTAAAGAGATTTTTCTCTAGATGAGATAGCTAACGTCTTGTGCAACAGCACTCAAACCAATGTCGGAAAATACCTTTGTGAGCAAGTTCAAAATCACATCATCGTAGCATTTAGGACACAGATGTTATCTTTTAAAATCGATATTAAATTTGTATTAAATAAAATGTAGAACAGAGCAGATGAAGTAAAATGCCTTCCATGATGAAAACTATGTTGGTTCTTTTGCCCCAATTCTTACCCCTGAAACAATGCAATAAAAAACAAATGCCATCCTTACACCAAAGTCTGTTCTATAGGCTAAGAATCTTGAAAATATAAATCTGGGTGTTTACATAAGAGAAGGACAGTTGGTCACACAGACTCCTAAAAGGAGGAAAGACAAGCTTGTCCCTTAGAAATGCAAATTAATTCTCTTCAGGGATAAGGAAAACCTAGTGTCCCCAGCTCTACAAACCAGGCGCTATCTCCATGGTCCTGGGTCTCATTCTTCTCTTTAAATATCAACACACAAGATTTGTGAGATGCAAATCTCTATGGCGGTTTCACTATCTATTCTGTCATAGATAACCTCTAAGACTTTGTTTTTTAGCTCAAATCCAAGTTTCAGTAAAATTTTCTCAGAGTGCTCTAATTATACAGAAATGTACAAAACATATTCTCCGCAGCCCCATAATTGACCCACTGCTCCAAAAAAAATGCAGCAACAGCTACATGGAGGAATTGTGTTACTGGACAATATATGACCAGAACAGGTACTAGGAATTCCTGAGATTTGCTGGCTTGTAAAAACAGTTTCTCAATCAGGTAAAACAGATTCATACTGAATTCCATGGACCTTTGAACAAATACTTGGTCCGAATACATATGTGTTTTCAAAGTCCTTTTTAAATTGTCAGAAATAAAGTTGTTGAAAATCTGGAAATGCATTCAACAAGTATGATGAACTAAACAACACAACGAATGTCAAAGCAGAACTCTTATGAAACAAACTAAGCTGAAATATTGATAAAATATTATTTTCTGCAGGATTTGGGGTTTAAGGCTAAAATAGATGGCTGTTTCTTTACTTTCTTTACACGTTGGAATATATATAATCAAATATCTGGCTTGTAAGTGAGTAAACATTAAAAAAAGTACTTAAACCAAATGTAACAATGTTTCCTAGAACAGATTCACAGCAACACCAGTCAACTATCAAATTCCTATTTAGAAATGAACAGATTCAAATGTTGTAGAGCTATGATTTGAGAATAACTGATTTTCTCTGTGCCTTGGTTTTTGCAAATAGATAAATGAATTGCATTTGTGTGTGTGTGTTATTATGTTGATTCACTCAAATGCTTCTATAGAGATTCCTAAATGGTATTCATAAATGGAGCTCATGAGGGCAGTATCAATTATTCTTTCTGTCTATGACATTTTCTTCTCAAAACAGTTCAGGCATACTTCTTTTGTAGCAGTTGACTCTTCTATCTGATCAAGTACAAAAATATCTATGGATAGGGGAAACTGAAAAGCTTTTACTAATTGCTGGAGAAAAGCCAGTCTATTTAAGTAAAATTTTTCTCTGTAAAACTATGAAGGACAAAGGAAAACATGTTAAATTTCCAGTTAAAAAATAATCCTTATTCACAGCATTTCTATTTATTATTGCTTATTTAAGTGTATTTATAAGGAAAATATCTGTCACTGATCCTTATTATATTTGTATAAGTTCCAAATTTATGACTTGCTGACATTCAGGCAATTTTACCACAAAGTTGGAATGGTTTCTGGCCTGAACTTCAATGGAACAATCAACACCATTCCTCTGATGTACACATTACTAATTCTATTAACTTTAAAAGAAGAGAAAAGCTGCACTTCGGTACCTGGAGACTTAATTCCAGTATCTGATTGAACTCACCAAGTGGAAAAAGTAAACCTGGTTTGCAACTTAAGTTTTGTGCAGTTCAAGTAAATGAAAAGCCCTAGGCCTGACACTAATCTTTCGAATGTATAGATTTCTTATTGACAGCATAAACTGCTTGGCTTACTTTCCTCTGTTTGTAAAATGAGCTACTGCCCAAATCTATGCAGAACAGTGGCCCGTGAAAGTGTTTTACTCCCAAAACCAAAGTGATTGCTTAACTTTAAATTTCATAGTAAAACTGGAATTAATAAAAATAAATTCTTCAGGCATTAGTTCTATTATGTGCTCATGGTGTTCCTTAATTCTCTGAGGGCATATTTAATATTCTCTTCCATTGATTGTATATGAGGAGATTGGAAAAGACATCATTTATGTGTAAACCCCCAGCACTTTGGACAGTGCTTGCACACAGAAGTGCGGTAATACTTGTTGAATCAATAAATTAAACTTAGATGCTTATGGATCTGGAAACAATTGATGAAATGTAGACAAAGCATATAGACAGATTGACCAGAGATAGCTCTTTGTCAAGTATTGTATAGTTTTATAACTTAGTACTTTTTAATGTACATATATATAAAATAAAAGGGGATCACAGAAATGATCTAGTAATTCAACCAAGTCACATGATAAATCAAGACTGAGTTTTGGACATATCCCAGAAATACTATAAATTTAAACCAAGAAGAAGCATTAAAAAACATAAAGGTTCTCAGCTTTGATATTCACAATAGAGAACAATTAATTGATAATCTCATGATATGAGAAGCTAAGCCTCTCAGTCCAGGCTCAGATCTTTGCCCATGTTAATATTTTTAGGTTCACTACCAAACAAGAAAACAAGTAATGCAAATATTATAATAGATAAGATCTACCCAGCTCTGTGAATTCCTTCTTGTTCTCCACAGAGATAAGCAAGTATGACAGAGAAGTGGAGAATTTAAAGTTTTACTATTAGACTATGGACGAAATATATTATCATTTTGGTGTCTTTTTGCAACTAGAGTTACCTACCGATTCTTATTTTCTATTTCTTACTATAGGTCAGCCTTAAAATGACCTATCCCTTGTCTAGGACCCCAGCTCAAATGGAATTCTGGAGTCATCTACATTCAGCCTGAGGTGAACCAACTGATTATCCCTCTTTGCTTTGTGAAGTGTGTATCTGCTCAAGATTGAATCTGTAGATTAAGGGCACATTTCATCCAGAAAACTGATCTTTCACTTAACTTCCTTTTGTAGCAAGTTGCATACTAAGGTCCAGCATACCTTTAAGATTCCCAAGAAATTCGTTAGGATGTTACACTATTATTGGATGAGAGATGGTTCATGATCATCGGAGGATTTTGAATTATTCTTCTCTCCTCTTACAGCCTTTCAGAAAGTCATACTTTTTCTTTAGATAGGGGACCTATAATGATATATAATATAATGTGTAATGAAATATCTTCAGTTTTCATAAAGTCTTAAGGAAAGTGGACACATAAAAATTTATTCATTAAAAAAACACACAAAAAATGTATTCTATCGAAAGGAATTGAAATAAAGTCTGCTTTAAGTAACTGGATTGATTATCTATAGATTATCTTTACTTTCTACCTCTTGAAAATGTCTTTCTTCATTTCATTGTATACTCTAACAAAGGACACAGATGAGTTGAATTATTACTTGCTGGGTCATCCTTCTCCACTCAAACCATGTGCTCTTACTCTGCCATTTCTACTGGTTCAACCTTCGTTTTCATAGATGCTTCAGACAATTTGTTAATGAGCAAGTGTTCCTCTAATTCTCTACCAGCTAGTTCCACCCACCAGGGAACCTTTTAAATATTATATTTTTCTTTTCCAGTCAGGTTTCTTGGCTTGCCAACTCAATGTAAAGGAGAAGTGGCACATAAGAATGGCCAAGAAATGATTCCCTTCCCCCAATTAGAGATCTCCCCAACTCAAGCTAATATATTATTATTATATTGTCATTGTCATGATTATGATGATTGTTACTTAGGACTGCCCCTTCACCAGCCCTGTACAAGTAACTAATTATTTGTTCAGGGAAAATGTTAGAGATGAGAAAAAGATCATAAGGAAGTTGCTTTAGAAAAGGTAAGACTTTGTGTGGCAGGTACATCAAATATTAAAATTTGAGTTACTCATTTGTCCGTGTGTTCTAGTTTGCTAGCTGCCGAAATGCAATATACCACAAACAGAATGGCTTTTAAAAGGAGGAATTTAATAAGTTGCTAGTTTACAGTTCTAAGGCTGAGAAAATGTCCCAATTACAAGTCTATAGAAATGTCCAATCAAAGGCATCCATCCAGGGAAAGATACCTTGGTTTAAGAAGGCCAGTGAAGTTCAGGGTTTCTCTCTCAAGTGAGAAGACACATGGCAAACACAGTCAGGACTTCTCTCTCAGCTGGAAGGGGCACATGGCAAACACAGCTTCATCTGCCGACTTTCTCTCCTGGCTTCCAGTTTCATGAAGCTCCCCAGAAGGCATTTTCCTTCTTCATCTCCAAAAATCACTGGCTCATGGACTCTCTGCTTCGTGGTGCTGCAGCATTCTCTGCTCTCTCCAAATCTCTCATTCTCCAAAATGTTTCTTCTCTTTTATAGGACTCCAGTAAACCAATCAAGACCCACCCAAATGGGTGGAGACACATCTCTCCTAATCCAGTTTAATAACCACTCTTGAATAGGTTACATCTCCAGGGAAATGATCTAATTACATACAATATTGAATAAGGATTATTCTGCCTCTATGAAATGGGATTTTGATTAAAACATGACTTTTCTAGGGTACATAAATCCTTCCAAAGCAGCACACTGTCTAAACACAAGAATAGTTTTTGTTGAATTCACTCCTTTTATCACCATCTCTCTATCTTTAATCTTGCTTTGCCTTTCTCCTTATAATAAGGAAGACCAAAAGGGAGGCCCAACAATAGTGAAGATACTGAGTTCTGTGTTATGCTTGCTGGATTAAAAGTAATGGAGGATCAACCAAACAGGCAAGCACACTAAGTATTTGGAGAGAGGAAACTAGGAATGAGGAAGATACCAATTAAAGATTTGCATGCTATTTACATTTAGATTGAAGCCATAATTTTTGAAAAATAAATTTGGGTAATCTCTAAATTTTTATCTGAGAAAGGATAAATAAATTAGTTAAACCATTTTCAAATGTGAAGTAAAATCATTTTTGAGAATGTTTTTTGTAATTATAGAATTATAAAACCTCCTTAAATTGAAAATTATTTGTTCCCCTAATTCAAGATTGAAATGAATAGTGAATTGGCAAGAAAATTATATTTATATTTTGAAGATCTATTTTGGGTACTAATTTTGCCACTTGAAAGATATACTTGTCTAGTCAGTTAATAACAATTTCATATACATATATATTTTATAATATGTAAAAAGTATTTTTTATGCAGTAATTGTGACATATAAGTCATATGATAGCAATTGTCATAGTAGTAATTTATTTATTGTTTTAATTTAATTTTTGGTATAGTTTATAGCCACTATTTAACTTATTGTTTCCCATCTTCAGACAAATATCATATTATTCCTTGTACTTTCTCCTCCTGTTTGGTATTCTACCAAATATAAAATTCTCAGGTGATGCTGAGTGCATATAGCAACTGCCAGAGGCTGAGAGGCTATTGATTTGATAGTTGTTGTTTTTGGATCAGTGTGAGCCTGGCACTTCTAAGGAGCTTTTGCAGCCAACCCATCTTGGCTCACTGGGCAAAGTAAACTCCCAGGCCCAAGAGGGACCTGCTGAGTAAAATAAATCACTTGAAATGGCACAAAAGCAAGAAGAATTCTTTTTCATTTTTCAGTTCCAATATATGTTGGTCTCCTTCCACCAAACATGTACTCTGTCTTGGGATCACAAATGTCAGAAGGATCTTTAAAGTCTGCATTGGGAGAATAAACAACTACCCACCTCCTTAGACATGAATGTAATGTCATAAAAGGAGGATAAAGATAAATGAGGGGAAAGAAAGGAAGCCATATCTTACTTTAGACCTAATAATAGCTTTCTAATTTAATTCCTATTCCTTCATTCTGAGTCTACATAGGAATAGGCATAAACTCTCACAAATTTTTGCTTAAAAGTTAATTTCAATAACATGCTTTATAATAATAAACACCTTTAAGCCATATTTCCCCTTACATCTAACTAGAGTATCACTGTATTAGTCAGGATTCTCTAGAGAAACAAAACCAACAGGAGATAGCTGTAAATATGAGATTTATAAAAGTGTCTCACATTACCATGGAATTCGAGTCCAAAATCTATAGGGCAGTCCGCAAGTTTGGAAACTCCAATAGAGAGTCTCGATGAATGCAACAGGAGAAGCTGGCTGGCTAGAGAAGCAGTGAATGTTCTTTCTTCTCTCTTAAAAGTCTTCAATTGATTGGACCAAATCAAAATTATTGGAATCTCTCAGTGTGTGCAAGACATACTCTTAGTTGATTGTATGTTATCAGTCACAGATGCAATCAACTGATTGATGATTTGATAAACTGGCCTTCTGGTTTATCAAACAGCCAGGAAATATCATTGCAGTAATGGTTAGGCCAGTACTTGCCTGACCAGGCAACTGGGCACCATCACTTGGCCAAGCTGACATATGAACTCAATCATTACTGTCTACCCCTTGTCAACTTGACAGCTGTACACATCACCTTAAACCACATTTAATCTCTAAATAGAACACAATGACAGACATATGTTTCAACTAACAATACTCAACTATCCTGCCTAGAACCAAAAACACACTGAATCTCTCCAGAATAGGGTGCAAGTCCTTAGGTAACATTCACTCTTAACCTGCAAATCCTATGACTTAAATATTATAACATGAATAATAAAACTTAGGTCATGTGATAAGAAAAAAATAAGATATTTTCTTTATGTACAAATACAAATATACTCATAACAAAACAAGGAGAAAATATTCATACCTGTGCTGGTTTGAAAGGATTTATGTACCTTAGAAAAGTCACGCTTTAATCCTGATCCAATCTTGTGGGAGCAACCATTTATTTTAATCCCTACTCAATAACATAGTTTGGAATCTTTTGATTAGATTATCTCTACAAAGATGTGACACATCCAATTGTGGGTATTAACTTTTGATTAGATGAAGATTTGACTCCATCTATTCTAGGTGGGTCTTGATTAGTTTACTGGAATCCTTTAAAAGAGGAGGCATTTTGGAAAAGGCATGAGAGAGCAGAGTCCTGAAAGGGTGAAGAGAAGCACAAAAGCCAGTGCAGCCAGGGACTCTTGGAGATGAAGAAGGAAAACACCCGCAGGGGAACTTCAAGAAATGAAGGAAAGCTAGAGAAAGTAGTAGATTTTGCTGTGTGTCCTCCCAGCTGAGAAAAAGCCTGAATTTCACCACCTTTCTTGAGTGAAGGTAATCTCTCGTTGATGCCTTAATTTGGACATTTTTATAGACTTGCTTTAATTTGAACATTTTGACAGCCTTAGAACTATAAAAACAAGGAACTTAAATTCCCCTTTCTAAAAGCCATTCCATTTCTGGTTTATTGCATTCAGGCAACCAGCAAAACAGAACAGTACCATTACAGTCCTCATTTCTGTAACTGGTCACATGGTCATATTTATCACTAGTTTCTTCCACTACCATTCCATGTTCCCTTTTCCCTCAGCAAGCACACTGACTCGCCATGTTCTTTGCCTGGTGGAGTGACCAAACCTTTATTCCTGAAGTTTCTAGGCCATTGGTAGGCCTGCCTGGATTGAGTTGCTGCAATTTTCCATTGACTTTAATCACAGGACATGATAGTACTAAGAGATGCCCTACGGGATCTCCTGTATTCCAGGAAAACTCTTCTTTACCTCCATTGTGTAGTTGCAGTCCTATTTCACCTTGATTGTTAGGATCAATCATCCCAGCCAGTAGAGTAATCCCTTCCTTGCCTGTTGATTCAGAGACATGCGAAGCCCGAAGAGGCTAGATGGTATTTTTAACTTCCAGTTCAATGGAATCATTGTTGTGTCTCCTGGTATTTAATGAGTTGCAAGCTTACAGTTCTAAGACTGTGAAAATATCCGAATTAAAGCAGGGCTATAGAAATGACCAATCTAAGACATCCAGAGAAAATTACCTTGGTTCAAGAAGCCGAATTATGTTCAGGGTTTCTCTCTCAACTGAAAAGGCACATGGCAAACATAGCAGCATCTGCTAGCTTTCTCTCCAGGCTTCTTGTTTCATGAAGCTTTCCCGGGGACTTTTCCAAAGGTCTCTGACTGCATGGATTCTTGTGGACGCTCTCTTGTAAGGGACTTTCTCTAAAATGTTTCCTCTTAAAGGATTCCAGTACACTAATCGAGACCCACCTTGAATAGGTGAACACCACCTCATGGAACCCAGCTAGCTGAAAGTTATCACTCACAGTTGGGTGGGTCACCTCTCAATGGAAACAATCAGAAAGCTGCCAGCCAGCAATATTGAATGAGTATTAAAAGGCATGGCTTTTCTGGGATCCACCACTGATTCAAACTGGCACACATGGTATTGCCACCTTTTTGGCACCTTAATTGAGACTTCAAAAGGCCATTCAGGGCCAGTGCAGGATTTGCTGATGGTAGAATTCCTGCCTGAAAAGCCTGATACCCGGGTTTGATTCCTGGAGCCTGCACATGCCAAAAGCAAACAAACAAACGAACAAATGAAAAACCTTCCTCTGTTAGCTAGGTGAATTTTCTGGGCAGTGTGATGGTGGCTCAATGGCAGAATTCTTGCCTGCCATGCCAGAGACCCACGTTTGATTCCTAGTGTCTCCCTTGCAAACAAACAACAACAAAAAAGGCCACTCAGCTGTCCTATCAATCTAGATGCTCCTGGCATGGGGAACATGATAAGACCAGAGAACTTCATAAGCATGTGCCCTTTCCTGCACTTCATTTGCTGTAAAGTGCATTCCTTGATTAGAAGCAATGCTGTGTGGGATGCCATGATGATGAATAAGGCATTCTGTAAGTCCACGGATGGTAGTTTTGATGAAAGCATTGTCTAAAGGGAAGGCAAACCCATATCTGGAGAACATGTCATTCCAGTTAGAACAAATCACTGTCCCCTCTATGATGGCAGTAGTCCAATGTAACCAACCTGCCATCAGGTAGCAGGCTGATCACCTCAGGGAATGGGGCCATACTGGGGGCTGAGTGTGGGTCTCTGTTGCTGGCATAATGGGCACTTAGCAGTAGCTATAGCCAGTTCAGACTTGGTGTGAGGAAGTCCATGTTGCTGAGCCCAGGTATAACTTTCACCCCCAACACATGAGCACTTTGTTCATGAACCCATTAGGCAATACCAGGAGTGGCTGGGGAAAGAGGTTGGCTTCTAACCACAGAAAAGGTCATCTTAATGACTTGATTATTAAAACCTTCCTCTGCTGAAGTCACCTTCTGGTGAGCACTCACATGGGAATCAAACATCTTCGTGTTTTTTGCCCAGTTAGAAACGTCTATCCATGTACCTCTTTCCCAGACATCTTTGCTGCCAATTTTCCAATCATGCTTCTTCCAAGTCCCTGACCGTTCAGCCAAACCATTAGCAACAGCCCATGAGTCAGTATGCAAACACACCTCTAGCCAGTTCTCCTTCCAAGCAAAGTGAACAACCAGATAGACTGCTCAAAGTTCTGCCCATTGGAAGCATTTCCCCTCACCATTGTCCTTCAAGGATATACCAGAAAGAATCTGTTGTCCTACAGCTGTCCACCTTTGGGTGGCCACTGCATATTATGCAGAAAGGTCTGTAAAGCAGACCTGATTTTTCTCTCCCTTAGCCAAATGACTGTAAGGTACTCACCAATAGACCATAGCTCTCTCTGGTCAGGGATAAAGAAGATAATGTGACAGGATGGAGGGCCATGTGCATTTGGGCCACTTCCATATATAACTTTCTTGTACCTTCAAGACCCTCTTGAGCCCTATCTCTTTTATATTCTTTTTTCATTTTATAATAGAGTGCCACTATACATACCCAGCTTTATGGCTTGGTGGGTCATACAACACCCAACTCATGTTAGGCAGTTTAGGTCTACGGTAACTTGGTGGCCCATTGTTAAGATTCAGTCTCTACTAAGACCCAGTAGCAGGCAAAAGGCTGTTTCTCAAAAGGAGAGTAGTTATCTGGAGTGGATTTTTAGGCTTTGCTCCAAAATCCTAAGGGCCTGCCAAAGGCTCCAGATAGCATCTCTATAAGCCACTGACACTTCCAGCACCATTGAATCTGCTAGATCATATGGCCTAAGTGGTAGAGAAGTTTGCACAGTAGCCTGGACCTGTCACAGAGTCTCTTTTTATTCTGGTCCCCACTCAAAACTAGCAGCTTTTCTAGTCACTTGATAAATGGGTGGGAGTAGCACACTCAAATGAAGAATATGTTGTCTCCACAATCCAAAGAGAACAACTAGGTGTTGTGCTTCTTTTTGGGTCATAGGAGGGGCCTGATGCAACAGCTTATCCTTCACCTTAGAAAGGATATCTAGACGTGTCCCACACCACTGAACATCTAGAAATTTCACTGAGGTGGAAGTCCCCTTTATTTTTATTGGATTTATCCCCCATCCTCTGACATAGAAATGCCTTACTAATAAGTCTAGAGTAGTTGCTACTTCTTATTCTCTAAGTTCAATCAACATGATATCATCAATATAATGGATGAGTGTGATGTCTTGTGGGAGGGAGAAATGATCAAGGTCCCTGTGAACAAGATTATGACATAAGGCTGGAGAGTTAATATACCCTTGAGGTAGGACAGTGAGGGCATACTGCTGGCCTTGTCAGCTGAATGCAAATTGTTTCTAGTGGCTTTTATTAACAGTTATTGAGAAAAAAGCATTTGCTAGATCAATAGCTGCATTGTAGGTACCAGACGATGTGTTGACTTGTTCAAGCAATGATACCACATTTGGAGTGCAATTGGAGTCATCACTGGTTATGTTTGTGATAATCCACTGTCATTTCTCCAAGACCTATTTGTTTTCTGCACAAGCTAAATAGGAGAGTTGAATGAGGATGCTGTGGGAATCACCACCCCCACATCCCTCAAGTCTTGAAAAGTGGCATTAATCTGTGCAATCCCTCCAGGAATTTCAGTATTGCTTCTGATTTACTATTTTACTAGGTGTAATTATCACTTTACTAGGTGAATGTTGACTGGAGACTTAATAGAGTTGTGTTTATTCAAAAATGTGCTTAAATTTAAACAAGCTATTCAGTACCTTCATTGGAATTTCATTTACACGTAAAAAGTCCACATTTTCAAAAAGTGTAGAAAATCTTTAGATTATTAAGAGTGGTCTATTGAGTACTTTGAAGATATGCTCCTGTCTTAAAAGATCATGAATTATATCAAAGACACTTAAGTATGTGGAACTAAATTGCTGAAACAGATTTCTGTTTAGAGCACAGGCTCTTTAAAATTCTGTTATGAATTGATCTACCGTTTTTAAATTAATGAAAAAATCCCTTTAAACTCTATCCATTTTACATAAAGCATGCAAAATTTTGCCAGTTGTTTCAGTCTGCTAAGTCTGCTGGAATGCAATATAAAAATATACCAGAAATGGATTGGTTTTTATAAAGGAAATTTATGAAATAACAATTCTAAGGCCATGAAAATGTCCAGATTAAGGCACCAATAAGAGGATACCTTCTTGGAGGAAGGGCAGTCAGCATCTGGAACACCTCTTTCAGCTGAGAAGCAACATGTCTGGTATTTTCTGGCCCTTGCTCACAGGTAATTGCTTTCAGCTTCTGATTCCAGTGACTTTCTCTCCTTAAGCATCTGTGGGTCCTTTCATAGCATCTCTGGAGAAAACTCTAGATTTCATTTCTTAGCTTAGAATCTCCCAGAGCATTTTTCTGCCTGTATCTCCAACATCTGTGTCCTCTCCAAAATGTCCTTCTCTTAAAGGACTCCAGTAAGAGAAATAAGACCCACCTTGAAAGGGTGGGGTCACATCTCCATGAGAATGACATAATCAAAAGATCCCACCCATAAGCCTGCACCCACAAGATTGAGTTAAAAGAGCATGGCTTTTCTGAGGTATGTGAGTTTCAAACCAGCACACTAGTTCTCCACTCTACATGAGTGCAAGCACTATCTATGTGATTGCTATTTGAGATGAAAAGCAGAACATTTAGAAGCAGAAAATTATCTTTCAAAATACTCTGTAACATTTCTGGAACTAAATTTTTTCATTTATTTATCAGAAATAATGGGATTTCTTCCACTCCTCACCAAGATTGCTGTGATAATCAAATGTGAAAGTGTTTGGGAAGTTAGTTACTATCCTGGATTGACTTTTGATAATTACATTATCAACAGAGGATGATATATTTTTTTACATAAAAACTGTTGTAAAGTCTCTCTTTTTACTTTTCTAACAGCTGTATTTTTTCAACACAGGCACTGTTTTGTACTTTTTCCTCATTGTGACAGACCTCCCTTGGATATTTCCCACATATTTTAATATCTCCTCTTAAATATGTGGTATAGAAGAATTTGTACTTTTATACTGGTATAAGTGGAAAAGTTAGAACCTTCTATATAGGAAGAGGAATACCTTAGCATAATATTCTTAGATTGTCATTAGTATTACTTAATGTAATGGTTGTCATTTTTAAGAATACTGTAATAAGATTTTCACCCTTTTATTATTCTGATATAGTAGTGGGTGCACATTTATTTTCATTGTGGAAACAACTAAACATTGATTTTTTTCCAGATGAAGGGACTCAAGATTGCACAATTTTGGGGAAATATATTAATTTCTGTGAATGACTTTGATCAACAAATGATAAACTTTGCAGTTAGAATTAAAAGCATCAATGAAATTCATTGTTTTAACGGCCAGAATGTGGGATCACAAAACAGTATAATTACAAGAATAGCTCATATTCCATGCATATGGTATGCCTAAAAATCCCTTGAGGAATTTGTGAAATTTTAAAGGAAGAGTGAAGCTGAGAAATACTATGATTAAACTACCTGTTATTTCAATGCAGGTTTTCTGGAGACCATGTGTTGAGAAATATTGTGCTACAGGTTTTCACTTCTGTGCTGTAGCATTCATAGATTCATTCCTTTATTCAGACAAGATCTCTGTCTTTACTGATCTTGAATTTTATTGTAGGGGACATAGTTTAGTAAAAATGCTGCCAAAAGATTAAATGCTGCTGAAAGATTTGAGATTAAAACAAAGAATCAGTCATTTCATTTGGATATATAGAAATGTTTGGTGTCACAGGGGAAATGAATGACAGGGACAAGAAGTTTAATTACAGTTGGTTAAGAAGAGAATGCCAAATTTGGAGGTGATGAAAATGACAAAAAGACAACTTTTTCAAAATTTTTTGCATAAAGTGTAACATAAAGATGACACATAGTTGGAGGTTTACTGCATACTGTTAAGGAAGGTACTAAGGCATGTTTGTAAGCTGATGAGGATAGTTTTTTAAATGGGAAGAGATAGAAGATGCAGGAAAAATAAAAGAGAAGGGCAGGAATTAAATTTTGATAAGAGCTTCAATTAGTGATTTTAAAATATTTAGATATGCAAAGTCTTTTATACGTGTTGGGGATAAAATGGTAGGCACATCAGACAAAGTCTCAACTTCACAGTTTACTGGAGGTGGATAGGCATCATGCAGGTAGATGCGAGCTAAAACCATGGCAAATTTTCTGAATGTTATATGGAATTTAAAACAGGTTATGTGATTTAGTCTAGAGGTTTGCCTTTCTTGGGAAATTATTAGTTAGTTAAGATCCAGGAATTGAAATGTGGGACTTGTTGATTGCTGGTTCAATGGATAAGCTGTGTGCCATTCCATCAGATAAACACTTAAAGAAATACTTCTAAATGCAGACCAAGATGTATTGGGTGTGAGATTTCTTTGTGGCGTTAAAAAAGTGACTTCAATTAGGCAGACAGTATTGAAGCTATGGAGCGCAGAGTTGTGGGCAGGCACATGTACCATCTGCATCTAAGGGTCGACCAAAGCCTAAAAGGGAAAGAGAATCAAGTGAGAAAAGGATATGACCTGAGATCAAGCCCCCAGGACACACTAAGATATAAAAATAGATACATAAAGGAGTGAACCAGGGAAGGAGGTAAAAAACAATAGATAAAGAGGGGGGGTCAAAAATCAAGAGAACTTTCTGTAACTGTGGCTAGAATATTGTTTCAAAAGGATCTGCAAAGAATAAAACATTTTGTACATCAAAAGCAAGTGGGTAAATTTCCTGTTATTAATGCAAACAAACACTGTAATCTAATTGAGACAATGTGTCCAATGTATTGTCAAAGGGGTTTGAGAGCTGCAAGACATATTTTACATGGAAATGAGCAGATGAGGCACCTGGAGTGGTTAAGTGAGGAGCTCAGAAAATCCTCTCCATGATAAACAATGAAAAACTGAACAAAACTGTAATATATATATATATATATATATACACACACACACACACACACGCACATATATATATTACAATTTATATATATGTATATGTACATGTAATTGTATATACAATTACTATATATACATATTTTAAGATTCTGGCAATTTACCAGTCATATGTCATGGTCAGGTTCATGTGTCAACTTGGCCAAGTGGTGGTACCAGTTTGTCTGGTTGGACAAGTGCTGGTCTGTCTGTTGCAATGAGGACATTTCATAGAATTAAATCATGATCACAGCAGCTGCATCCACAGCTGATTACTTTTGTGATCAGCCAAAGGGAATGTCTTCTTCAATGAGTGATGCTTGATCTAATCACTGGAAACCTTTTAAGGAGGATTCAGAAGAGACAAGCTCTCTTCCTGCTTCGGCTGATGAGCCTCTCCTGTGGAGTTCGTCCAGACCCTCCATCAGAATTGTCAGCTTCACAGCCTGCCCTGCGGATTTTGAACTCTGCGTTCCCATGGTCATGTGAGACACTTTTATAAATTTTATATTTGTGAGTATTTCCTGTTGATTCTGTTTCTCTAGTGAACCCTAACTAATACAACTTGGTACCAGGAGTGGTTCTTAAGACAGAATCTTAAAAATAGGTTTTTATGAGTAGTTTTCTACTCTGACTGGACTCAAAGGCACTAAGGACTCTGGTTCCCATAATCAGAACGACACTCCCAGTCCATGAAGTGAGTTGGCAAAAGAGATAGTCACAATATCACCATTCGATTCTCCTAATACTTCACTTATATGAAACCAGGCTCTGGGAAATAGTGTTTCTGACACCTTTACAGAGTTTCATGGAAATAAGAGGTATAAAATGTTGGCTGGTTGTTGTTAGATACAGTGGATGCATTAAGAAGTGAAAGGGATAAGCTTAAGTCTTCAAACGAGAAGCTTAAGCGCATCTGACAGATGTAGAAGTTTCTATGAATATCCTGAAGGAAAATCTTATTTCCTGTAGCTGTAGACTTGAGATCTCTGAAAATCAGACTCAGAATCTTATTGTTAGAGTAGCAACTTTACAACGTAAACTGAAATCTCAATCTTGCATAGTGTCTGCTGTTAAAGTGAGGGCATTGATTGGAAAAGAGTGGGACCCTGAAAAATGGAATGGTGACGTGTGGATTGGTAATGATGTCAAGGGTGAGGTTGAAACCCTAAATCATGCTGAGTCTTCTCTAGATAACCCTGTAACAGCATGCCCTAAGGAAATAGCCACCCCACCTCCAGCCTGCCTTGAGGAGTTGGCCACCCAACCTCCTCCGGAAGGGATTAGCCCTAGAGTGATTAATCCTGTTTCACCAGATGAAACTGCAAATGAATGTCCTGAAGCAAATGAGTTGGAAGATATTTCTAATTATTTTCATGACCCACCCCCACCACCCCTCATTTCTTCCAGACCTATAACACACTAAAGTCCCAACAGGCCCCTAAAGGTGAGGTACAAAGTATGACACATGAGGAGGTACATTACGCTCCAAAAGAACTGAATGAGTTTTCCAAGTTATATAGACAGAAATCAGGAGAATATGTGTGGCAATGGATTTTAAGGGTGTGGGCTAATGGTGGGAGGAATATAAGGCTGGATAAGGCTGAATTTATTGATGTGCGTCCACTAAGCAGAGATTCTGCATTCAGTGTTATAGCTGGAGGGATTAGAAAAGGTATTAACTGTTTGTTTGCATGGTTGGTTGAAACATGGATCAAAAGGTGGCCAACATTACCTGAGGTTGAAATGCCAGAACTGCCCTGGTATAATGTAGATGAGAGGATCCAGAGGCTTAAAGAGGTTGGAATGTTATAGTGCATTTATCATGCAAAACCTGCTCTTATACCCCAGGAATGTCCAGAGAATGCAATTTTCACCAGAATAGTGAGAAATAAATTTGAGAAACTAGTATCATCATCCCTGAAGAGCTCTGTAGTTGCACTTCTCTGTAGGTCAGATATTACTGTAGGTACTGCTGTCACTTAGCTGGAATCCTTAAAACATAATAGGGATGATGGAATCCCAAGTTAGCAGAAGCCTGGTGGCAGCATTTAATCTCAAAAGGTAGGGTAGACATGGCTATTAGAATAGAAAGCAAACTCAAAGCAGGAGTCAAAATTATATGATTTGCAGAGATTTGTGGTATTGGATAATAAATGATGGAGTACCTAGAAATACAATAAAAGGGCAGTCTACTAAATTCTTATTAGAACTGTATAAACAAAAGAATTCTAGGTCAAGTGAACAGAAGTCTAACCTGAATTACAAAAACACAGAGTTGTGGCCCCTTAATCAATTTCCAGACTTGAGACAGTTTACAGACTCAGAGCGCCTTGAATGAAGGGGAGGCCAGGTCCCTTTGGGGGAGAACCCTGTTACACTGTCACAAATTTATATTGTTAATCTTCCTCCAAGCCTTCTCTAAGGAGTCTGATGGACTTTTACTAGGGCAACTGTGCACTGGGGAAAAGGAAATGATAAGATATTTCAGGGATTATTAGACACTGGGTTCAGAAGTGATATTAATTCCAGAGGACTCAAAACCTCAGTCTGGTCCACCAGTCAGAGTGGGGGCTTTTGGAGGCCAGGTGATCAATGGAGTTTTAGCTCAGGTCCATCTCACAGTGGGTCCAGTGTGCCCCTAGAACCATTATGTAGTTATTTTCCCAGTTTCAGAATGTATAATTGGAATAGACATACTGAGCAATTGGCAGAATCCCGACATTGGCTCTCTGACTCATGCAGTGAGGGCTATTATGGTGGGAAAGGCCAAGTGGAAACCAATAGAACTCCCCCTACCTAACAAATAGTAAATCAGAAGCAACACTGGATTCCTGGAAGGATTGCAGAGATTGCTGCCACTCTTAAGGACTTGAAGGATGCAGGGGTGGTGATTCCCACCATATCCCCATTCAACTCACCTATATGGCCTGTGCAGAAAACAGATGAGTCTTGGAGGATGAAGGTGGATTATCGTATGCTCAACCAGGTGGTAACTCCAATTGCAGCTGCTGTTCCAGATGTGGTATCATTGCTTGAGTAAATCAATACACCTCCTGGTACCTGGTATGCAGCTATTGATCTGGCAAATGCTTTTTTCTCAATAGCTGTTAGTAAGGACCACAAGAAACAGTTTGCTTTGAGCTGGCAATATCAGCAATATACTTTCACTATCTTACCTCAGGGGTATGTCAACTCTCCAGCCCTATGTCATAATCTTGTCTGCAGGGACCTTGATTGTTTCTCCCTTCCACAAGACATCACACTGGTCCACTATATTGATGATATCATGTTGATTGGACCTAGTGAACAAGAAGTAGCAACTACTCTAGACTGATTGGTAAGACATTTGCATATCAGATGATGAGAGCTAAATCCCACAAAAATACAGGGGCCTTCCACCTCAGTGAAATTTCTAAATGTCCAGTGGTGTGGGATATGTGAGATATCCCTTCTAAGTTGAAGGGTAAGTTGCTGCATCTAGTTCCTCCAACAACCAAGAAAAAGGCACAATGCTTATTTGGTCTCTTTGAATTTTGTTGACAACATATTCCTCATTTGGATGTGCTTCTCAGGCCCATTTATCAAGTTACCAGAAAAGCTGCTAATTTTGAGTAGGGACCTGAACAAGAGGAGGCTCTGCGACAGGTCCAGGCTGCTGTACAGGCTGCTCTGCCACTTGGGTTGTATGATCCAGCAGATCCAATGGTGCTGGAAGTGTCAGTGGCAAGTAGAGATGCGGTTTGGAGCCTATAGTGGCAGGCCCCCATAGGAGAATCACAATGCAGACCCTTAGGATTTTGGATCAAAGCCTTACCATCTGCTGCAGATAACTACTCTCCTTTTGAGAAACAGCTTTTGGCCTGCTACTGGGGCTTAGTAGAGACTGAATGCTTAACCATGGGTCACCAAGTTACCATGAGACCTGAGTTGCCTATCATGAGCTGGGTGTTGTCTGACCCAGCAAGTCATAAATCTGGGCATACGCAGCAGCACTCTATTGTAAAATGAAATGGTATATACGAGATACGGCCAAATCAGGTCCTGAAGTCACAAGTAAGTTACATGAGGAAGTGGCCCAAATGCCCATGGTCTCTGCTCCTGCCACATTACCTTCTCTTCCCCAGACCAGAGCTATGGCCTCTTGGGGAGTTCCTTACAGTGAATTGACTGAGGAAAAAAAAACTCAGGCCTGGTTTATAGATGGTTCATCATGATATGCAGATACCATCTGAAAGTGGACAGCTGCAGCACTGCAACCCCTTTCTGGGGTGTTCTTGAAGGACAGTGGTGAGCGGAGATCCTCCCAGTGGGCAGAACTTTGAACAGTGCACCTGATTGTTCATTCTGCTTGGAAGGAGAACTGGCCAGAGGTGTGTTTGTATACTGACTCATGGGCTGTTGCTAATGGTTTGGCTGGATGGTCAGGGACTTGGAAATACCTTAATTGGAAAATTACTGACAAAGAGTTCTGGGGAAGAAGTATGTGGATAGAACTTTCTGAGTGGGCTAAAAACCTGAACATATTTCTGTCCCATGTGAATGCGCACTAGAGGGTGACTTCAGCAGAGGAAGGTTTTAATAACTCAGTAGATAAGATGACCCGTTCTGTAGATACCAGTCAGCCTCTTTCCCCAGCAACTCCTGTCATTGCCCAGTGGGCTCATGAACAAAGTGATTATGGTGGTAGGGATGGAGGTCATGCATGGGCTCAGCAACATGGACTTCCACTCGTCAAGGCTAACTTGGCTACAGCCACTGCTGAGTGCTCAATCTGCTAGCAGCAGAGACCCAGACTCAGCCCCCGATATGGTACCATTCCCCGAAGTGACCAGCCAGCTACATGGTAGCAGGTTGATTACACTGGACCACTCCCTTCAATGGAAGGGGCAGGGTTTTGTTCTACTGAAACAGACACGTACTCTGAATATGGGTTTGCTTTCCCTGCATGCAATGCTTCTGCCAAACTACCATCCATGGGCTTACAGAATGCCTTATCCATCGTCATGGTATTCTACACAGTGTTGCTTCTAATTAAGGAACATAATTCATAGCAAATGAAGTGTGGGAATGGGCACAGCTCAAGTGCTGGCCTGTCTGTGGCGATGAGAACATTTCATAGAATTAAATTATGATCACAACAGCTGCATCCACAGCTAATTCCATTTGTAATCAGCCAAGGTGAGTGTCTTCTGTAATGAGTGATGCTTAATCTGAACACTGGAAGCCTGTTAAGGAGGATTCAGAAGAAACAGGCTCTCTTCCTGCTTTGGCCATCAAGCCTCTCCTGTGGAGTTCATCAAATCCCTCCATTGGAATCATCGGCTCCACAGCCTGCCCTGCAGAGTTTGGACTCTGTGTTCCCACGGTTACATGTGACACTTTTTATAAATTTTTTATTTGTGAGTGTTTCCTGTTGATTCTGTTTCTCTAGAGAACCCTAACTAATACATCATGCAACTAAATGAAAAGTACTTAGTCAAGAAGTATTGAACCTCTGAGAAAACAGTTGCCATCTATTGTGTTTTAGCCTGAGATTACTGTCATCCCTCCAATAAAAGATTCTTCCTGTTCTTCCAGGGAAAGGAAAGCCATGAGGACCTGCTACCTTGATGCCAAGGAGGCCTTATTTTATTTGGAATCGGAGCTTGGATAAATACCTGCCATGGGACATTGTTGAAAGCAATAGAGAATTAATACAGGAACAATAGCACCAATACGGAAAGCCAACATTTCACTTCTTCTGAGGTTGTGAGAAAGTCTGGAGCAAGCAACAGATCAGCATCCAGACAAAACTTCAGTGGGAAGTTCTGCGGAGCCAGGAAAACAGAATGAGCCTTGAAAAGCTCTCACATAACCCTGGAGTGTGTAATTTTGTATGGGCTTCTACAAGGCTCTGTGTGGCACTCAGGAAAATCCAGAAATGGCCCTAATATTCTCAGGCTGAATATCAGGCTTTGAGCATGCAGGAAGTAAAATCTGGAGAATTATTATTTTCTTAAATTTTGGATGTGCTCTCATATCATACACAGATCTCTCAACAGAGAAAATCCTATTAACTCAAGGATTTTAGGCAAAGTTTCTTACCAGTCATTGGTAATTTATATGCTAATCCAAGCACAACCTCTAGGAAGCCAGGCTTAAAAATAAAACTGATGATGACAATAATAGTGATAATAATAATAGCAATAATAAACTAAGCACAGATATTTGTGGTCAAACATTATTGGGAAGACATACTCTGCTGAATTAGCACAAAGAAAAAAATAGGAATGATAAAATCCAGGGTTGCAATAATATAGTATCTAAAGTGCTCAGTTTTCAACAAAAGGTAATGAGTCATACAAACAATAGAAAAGTAGAATCTATTCCGCACTTTAAAAATATCATTAGAAACTGTCTAGTGATGGCATTAGCAGACAGAGAATTCTAAGAAGTTATTATAAATATGATTAAGGAGTTAAAAGAAACTGCATTCAAAGAAAAAAGTAAATATGACAACAACTTATCAAATAGAGAATATAAATCAAGGGGACATTTTCAAAATCACAAATACAAAAACAAAATGAAAACTCTGGAGTTGTAAAGTACAATAATTGAAATAAAAATTTCAGAGGATTTTAAAAGCAGATGTGAGTTGGCAGAAGAATGAATCGTCCCAGGAAGTTAGAGAAATACAGATTTACCAAGCTAAACAAAAGAAAAGAAAAAGAAAGCCTTAGAGACCTGTGGTATGCCATCAAGCTTATCGACATATGCAGAAGGGGAGTCCCAGAAAAAGAGGAGCAAGAGATAGAGAGCAGAAACAATATTTTAATAAGTAATGCCTGACTACTTGCCATAGTTCATGAAAAATGTTAATCTATGTATCAAAGAAGCACAAGAAAGTCTGAACAGGATAAATATAAACCAATCCACAACTAAACATATGGTAGCTGAACTGCTGAAAACCAAAGGTCAAATCTTGAAAGGAACTCAAAGTTACTTATCCTTCACATTATTAATTGAAGCATTCACAGGCACAGCAGGGTTATTAAGCAGTGGCTAATTTTTCTAGGAAACCATTCTACATATGCCAAAAGTTCTGGATATTATTTAAAGTACTCAATAGGCCAAATTAAGACTCTAAAGTCTTATCAATAAATTATTTTTCAGCAGAGGTTAATTATAAGTAATGTCCTTTCGAAAAACAGTTACCAATCCTTCTGTCATCTGCTTTGGTTGACTAAGAATTGTTGCTCCTTCTCACAGGAGCATGGTTTCTCAGTATATCATTTACTATCAAGATATGAACAAAATTTAAGTGACCTTTGGACTCTCCTATAATAGATGGAATTGGCACAGGAGCAAATGTTGGGTAGCACTAGAATCTCCTGCTGGACTTTGTTACTTCCTCCAAAGTCAAAAGATGGCTCTTATCTGTAAAGCAGTAAGTAGACACATCCTTAAGATCCCAGGTGTCTCGACAAGTTCTGAGAAATCCAAGGTACAGGTGCTTGATTAGTACATTGCCAGCTTGAGAATTTATAAACTGGTTTACAGAGAAGTTCAAGTTATTAAATGAAGGCTTGGGAGTCCAAAAGTGAATGTTCTAGTGAACAAGGCAGAAGTTGCATGGCTTTCTAGGACTTTTCGACTGGGAATCACATAGTGTCACTTTAGCTGGACTGTATTGGCTGAAGCAATTGCAAGCCCACCCAGATTCAAGAGAAAGGGGCATAGACCATATGATTCAATGTAAGAAGTATTAAAGAAATAACTACCACGTTATAAAACTACCATAGCCTACTCTCTGGCTTCAATTTATTTACATTCTTTTCACATGTAAAATATATGTCTCTGCTACCAATACCAAATACCAAGTCACATTCCTTTAGGGTATCAGGCTTAAAGGGAGGGACTGAATCTTGTCTAAATCAGGTCCAGGTGCAGATGAGGTCTCTTGATGTTGGTTGCTCAATTGTGATTTCTCCCAATCTGAAAATCTGTGAACTAAAGAGATAAGTCATCTGCTCACACCCACATGAATATAGTAGTTTAAACAAGAAGAAAATGTATTTCACACATAATAGTCTGGGCAGTAGTGCAAACTGGTTTACTGGCTCAATATGGCTGAGAACCCAGCTCTTTCCACTTCCTTTCACTGCATCCCAAGGGTGTTACATAGTCCAACATAGACAAACAATGCTTATGAAAAGATAGAAAAGAACAAAATTATGTAAGCACATATTCAATAGCAACCTTTTGCCAGACCCAGGGAGGATAACTCACTGATGGTGTAAAGTAAAAATCATGTTCTCAAATAATGTTCAGTTTCATGGGAAAACACTCAAACTTTCAAATTTAATAGGCAAAGAAGAATATAAATTTGCATTTGGAATATGGTCCTTATTAAACATACACAAACATATATCCCTCAGCATATGCAAAATAATTTAACTGGATTCACTAAAATTCACAGCTATTATTTATGGGTTGGTGTGATGGTTAAGTTTATGTGTCATCTTGGCCAGGTAATGCTGCCCAGCTTTCTGGTCAAGCAAGCACTGGCCTAACTGTTGCTGCAAAGGACAATTCATGAATTTCAATAATCAGTAAGTTGATTGCATCTATGAACGATTAAATCTACAGTAAACTAAGGAAAGTGCCTTCAGCAATGAGAGGCATTTAATCCAATCAGTGTAAGGCGTCAAACGGGGAGGTGATGACTTCAGCAGTCAGAAGAGAGAATTTTCAACTGCCAGCAAGCGTCTCCTGTGAAATTCATCTAAGACTTTCATTGGAATGCCAGCTCACAGCCTGACCTTTGGAATTTGAACTTGTGCATCCCTACAGGTTTGTGGAGACACTTTTATAACATCTCACATTTACTCTGTTGGTTCTCTCTCCCTAAAGAACCCTGACTAATGCTGTTGAAAGGGACAGGGATTTAAATATATATATTTTTGAAATCAGAAAAAATATTTACTGAAATATCATGGATGTCCTAAGTCTTATAATTTACAAGTCCTTTAAGCACACATATTCATATTAGCTTGAAAAGGCACTATATACTTTTGCTTAATTGCTACTTTGAAGTAATATATTAATTAGAAAGAATATTATATAGGCATGATCTCAATTTAGTCATGAGTCCTTTTTTCTTCAGATAGATTCCCAAATGCTAATGATGAACAACTGGAAGCAAAGCCTCAGTCTTGGTCATGGATCTCCTTTCTATAATTCCTTCCATTCCTCCCTTGTTTGGTCACCCCTAATTTTATAACATCTGTGGAGGTGGTCAAGCTCAAGGAATTTTTCAGACTAATATGTGACAATTAGTCTGACAGTGCTGATATTGCTATTGCTTTCTTATTATTTTTAAAAATACATCTTGCTTTTCATTTTTCCATTTATGCACTGCATTGCCCTACATTTTACTGGCTCTACATAGTACCTTTTAAACTGCCTTATTTACCACTGACATGTGAACTAAGATACCACAGACATTCGAACCTGTTTTTAAGACTTGTCTTTAGCCACCAGTTCTCTTTCACCATTGAAAACTCTCAGTTCTCTTTCACCATTGAAAAGCCCTGTCTTGAATCACACACTACACTATCAATGATCCACCTGATCATTCAATCTTTCTGTGTTATTTGGTAGGCGTATTCCCTCTTCTGATGCATTAACCCTAACGCCATCTCTGTCTCTTTCTTAAAAATACCCTGGCTTTCAAAATAAATTGTGTGTGCTCCCTAATGGGGTAGCTTGGAGTTAAGTTCCCCAGAAAAACTAAACGTAATCCATTCCTGTGCATGTGAACTCTTGTAAATAGTACCTTCTATTGAGGTTACTTCAGTTGAGGTATGGTCCAGCTGAATCAGGATGTGTCTTGATCCCATTACTGTAGGCCTTGTAGGAAAGGTCACAGAGAAAGAGAGGAAGTTAGAAGCTGAACATCAATAGAACCCAGAAGAAAAGGGAGAAACCAAGAGAGGCCGCCATGTGCATTGCTATGTGACAGACAAGCCAAGGGCCAAAAGTTGTTGGCAGCCAACTCCAAAATGCCATCGTCTTCTGGGAGAAAGCATTACCTTGAAGATATCTTAATTTGGATTTCTTCTAACCTCAAAACTGTGAGCCAATAAATTCCCATTGTTTAAGCCAACCCATTGCATTGTATTTGATTTAGAAGCCAGAAAACTAAAACACTAATTATTGGTCTTTTTCTCAAGCTAACTAGTTGGCAAAATCACAAGATTTAACTTGAAGTTACTGTAGTCTCTGCGTCAGCACCCCTCTTTATAAATGCCTTCCATGACACAATAGAAGAGGAAGTGTTTACACAGGACTGCATGTAATTATCAAATTTATGAAAGTGCATTTTTGGTGTATTTTCTTATATGCCATCGCAGAACTGTCACTGATTACCTTATGATCAGTACTGAATTTATCCTATTCTTATCTTGTGTTTGCTATGACCTATGAGTCTCAATGGGCTATTCGGTCTATGCTTTGACAGTGATGGAATATGATATTTATTCCTTCCATTTAGGTTCCACTGAAAAGAGAAAAGTTCAAGCAGAATATTCCTGAGATGATTAATTCTTTAAAAACTACAGAATCTTTTGCTATGGCATTTCCACTTTTCCATTAAAAGAAAACACCTTTTCTCACTGCTCTATAGAAAAGGACAAAACACCTGTGCAAAATATGCAAAACAAATATACCAGGAAAAATATCTTTTTAAAAGTATTTCATTCTGTCCTGCTTTATTAAATATAGGCGATATTAAGATTTTGCTACCCAGAACATCATCTCTTAGTTCATTATTTTTGATCAAAATGTTTTCAACAAATGTGCAGTCTATTTAAAGCTTTATTTCTAAAGTAAATCACTATATCACTTTCCAGAGAAAGGAATAAACTGCATTCAAATAAAATAAATGGCAATATATAAGAAGTATGTAAATTTTGTAATATCCCTAATATTACAAAATAAAATAAAAGCATAGACTTTGAGGTAGCAAAAATAAAGATTCTTCAAAGAAAAGATTAATGTGACTGCTGATCGAAAAGATAATATTTAGGAAAATGTTTTATTAGTTATAAATTGTTATACAAATATTGTTACAAACACCAGTTTATGGATTTTAGTGTTTAACTCCATCTAAAATATAAATTAGGATAATTTCCTTCTCCCCACCCATATTCTGTAACCAATCATAAGCAAAGAAATAAATTATTCCATGCTCTTTAAACAATTCATCTCGTTGAAGGATGAAATATAACAAAAATATGAACTCATAAATCAGGGATAATGCAGAAAACATGCCACCAACTAAATATATGACAGTTCAATATACTTTTATTTTTTTCTGCATATTTCTGGGAATGCAGAATTAATTATTAAATTACATGCAATTAATTTTGAATACATAGAATACAAATAATTATGCTCACAATGCCCACAATTTAGATACCAAGATTGTATTGCTCAGAATTTACCTTTACTTTCATTTATTTAGCCACTGGTTCTTATTAAAAGAAGGTAGCAAATAGTTTAAAATGATCACAACAGTATTTATACTGATTCGAATGGAAATTATTAGAAAAGAACAGCGGAGTGTTGGGAGCCTAAATGATGATGTTTCCAACATGCTCTGAAATTGAATAAAAAACAAGCTTGAAATAATAAAGTTTTATCAATTTTTAATTTAATATATGTGGCATTCTAGAACATGTGGGTGAAAGAATAAAACATTGTTTTTCCTTAGCTTTTAGTACAATGGAGACAATCCCTTCCTCACGAGATTGCAATAGGACTAAATGAGATATCATGGGGGCGTCTGTCATTCGTTCGCAGACCCTTTACTTACCTTTTATTTGTTCTGCTTATTATTTCAGGGGTCATCTTCCTGCAGTCTACATTTCCCAAGTTTCCCAGCTCTATTGTTTGGCTCCCAGCTATATTGGCCATATACATATATATATATATATAGACCTGATGAAGGCTAGAAGTTGAAGGAAAGGTATACACTAGGATATTTCTCTCTTTTTTCCTTTGCTTTAGCTAGCACCCTCTGAAGTGTCTTTGTCTCTCCTGTGGTTCCTATCTCTGCTGACAGGATCAATTTCTGTGGACTCCGATCAAAATTAAAATACTTGGGAAAATGTCTTTATGCTTATAGCTTGCTATGCAACTTTAGGCCCAAACCAATACATAGATTTTAGGTTTTAATTTCACCCATAATGTAAGTTGGAAATATTTCTCTCCCCCTGACCCCACATTCTAAAACTAATCATTACTCATGTGGTATTTTTTTCTGGGCCATTTATCATCCTATCCCTCTCTCCTTATCTGTTTGTGGTGTTTTTTTTTTCAAAGATAAATTGTAACTATTAAAAGTAAATTCAATATTTTAGAATAACTAAATTCAATATTTTAGAATAAGTATGAGTACTTCACCAACTCAACCAATTTCCATTCGAATCAGTATAAATAATGTTGTGATCATTTAAAACTATTTGCTACCTTCCTGGTCCATAAGCGCACTCTATTCCTTTTTCCTTCCCTATCCATTTCCTTATTTTACTGCTCATTCTCTTTTCCTCCCACTTTCTTTCCTTGCCTATAAACAAGAACTATTGCCATCTGTCCTGCCAACTAACAGGGTTTCTGAGAAGACAAAATAAGCATCAGCATCTAATAGTATTTTGTAAGCTGTAAAGAATTATCACATATCAGTGCATATTACCTGTGATATTGGTAGTGTCATTAAGAACCAGCTCTTCTTTCTTTTCCTTTCTTCATACCACTTACTTTTGTTATTGCTCACACTACATGCTTATTTTGTCTTACAGAATATCTTAGAGAACACATTAGCTCTATGTAGATAAATCACAAATACCTTCCCTGTTCTGATGAAATGTCATTTATAACAAAGAATAACTTATAAGGGCATTCAACATTTTTAAAAATCAAAGAAATATACAAAAGGTATGCTCCAACTCAAATATGAAATTATTCCAGCTACTCCATGCCCTTGCCGCACTTCAATTCAGTGAAATTGATTAAATCTTAATTTAACAATAAACTCAGATTGCATTAAGTAAGCATTGGGGTTAATCGAGAAAATGTGGCAAGATTGGTAAAGGAGAGCATTGGGATACTCCTTTCACCCTGTGCAAACACAAATTATATTGATAATTTATTCTGCTCTTTTTTTTGATATTAGATGTTACTAACTTCTAAAGCATTCCCAATATTTATAGGTATGCCTATTCAAGTTATTTCAATTAATACAATTTTCCTTCAAAATATAATTATACAATAGTACATTTTGATGCGTTTCCTGAATGGTCTGAGAAAGAGTGTCCTATGAAAAATTAAAATGTTAACAGTTGTTATATTTGTGTTGAATTTTTAATTTAAAAAGCTTCTTTATTCTGTCTGTACTTTCCAAATTATACATATATTTCTTATTCATAAAAATGGATAATTTATACCTCTATATCACTTTGTCTCTATCTATCTATCTATCTGTCTATCTATCTATCTATCTATCTATCATTAAACAGAAATGCCAATAAGAGAGGAGATTCTAAATTGGAGACTACTTCAGGAAAGCATGAAAAAAAAAAAAAACTGCAACTGTTCCCATAGTATTAATATATACACTGATGTGCTCCCAGTCTGGGTGAGACGTGAAGTGCAGTCAACAGTGGACTAATGGACAGAATAAAGTAGGCTGGTTCAGAAACCATTTAAATATGTGTGGGGGGCTGGGGCAGACCCAGGGAGAAATAAAATGAGGAAGAAGGCTATGATGATAGTGACCAAATTGAAGCTATGCTAGTGAGAATCTGGAACAGAAGCGAGAACAGCAATGAAACAGAAGAGTGGAATGCTCTTTTATCTTGGAGAGTTTATCAGTCTGAAAAGTAAAAGCACAGGGATGGAATGAGAAATCAAGGTAGATAGAAAATAGTGTGAAAATCAGATCCAACCATTGTTAACATTAGCTTCTGTTGGTTTTCTGTCCTCCATTTCTTCATCTGTATGTAATGACAAAGTAATTCTTGAAGCGATGTCTTTTTTGATGGATCAAATTCATCAACTCTGGTAGTGAGAGTCACAAGGACAGTTGAATTAGAAGATGTAGTAATGTATGTTTATATTTACCTGACAAGTATTTGTACTGAAAAAGTGTGTAATTATCAAGGTTTATGATCATGCAAGAAAAGGAGTTAAATTATTTTAACCAACATTTGAATGATTTTAACAAATAGCTGTTATTTCTTTAGTGGATTGTATTTGAAAGATGAGACCAGGTAAGGGAAAGCCTTTTTCAAAATTCATTAAGAGAAAATTCATATTGTTTTGCATATTTTGCACCGGTGTTTTGTCCTTTTCTATAGAGCAGTGAGAAAAGGTGTTTTCTTTTAATGGAAAAGTGGGAAAAAGCATAATTATATTAACTTCTACTTAGAACATAAAGACAAATTCTCAAGATCAAAAAGCGCTGGGTAGGAGTTTATCTTGAAAATATTAATCTGTTATGAAGCAATATGATTGTCTGCATGGAAAAACATGTTCATGCCAAACCAGCTAGTAGGCAAATCATAAATGAACTATATAAACAGAGAAGGAAAATGATGAGTCCTCTAAGGAGATGACGTATTTATGTTTCTTAGCTTAGTAATTCACATGTGTTCAGTCCAACAGGTAATCCATACAAAACTACCATCTGCTAAGGGAAGTAAAACAAATCTTGGGTTTCAAATAATATATTCCACAACAATCTAAATTCATGTGAATGTATAAAAATATTGTCTTTTACTAAAACCAAAGAGAGGAAGGGGATTCTCGGTGGTTCTATTGGTATAAAGAATGGAGGCTCTACCAGAAACAATAGGCTGCTTTAACATGTTAGAACATGTGGACATGGGAGGGTACTGAATAAGGGCTCAACTAAATGGTCCCTGTTTTCTACCCCAGCTGCCAGCACCTTTCAACCAGAGTCCAGAGGCTGAAGTTAAACACACGCCTCAGTTCTTGGGTCAATGTTACCACAGCCACACGAACCCTCTCATAATTCTTATCTCCATTTCATCCCCAAACTGGTAACCATCAGGTGGACTTAATTTGTTTTGATATGTTTATGTAAAATGTGTTTCCAAATCTATGTTATTAACATTGTATGTTATATAATATTAATTGTATTTTGTAATAAATCTCAATGCTTCTTATTTATTTCTCTCAGATTTTATTTTAGTTCCGTCCACATTGCTAAATTGTTGCCTACATAGTTACTTTTTAACTTTGCTGTATATTGTGGGTCCTGGTTCTATATTTTCCCTATCATCTTACCCCAATGATGGACACCCAGATTTCCCTTAAATCCCTACAACAAACAGGACTACAAGGAACATTCTTGGGCTTATACCTTAAGAGATCTATGTGAGGAAAAATAAACAACATACATGTAAAAGATGGAATCGCTTGGTCATAGGATATGAGAATATTTCATTTTTAACTTGACTATTGCCAAATGGCTTGCTAGAATGAATGTAAATGTCAACAACCCTAATAGGTACAAGAGTATCGGTATATATCCACATCCCCACAGATACAGCATTATCTAACTTTCTGATTATTTTTGCCAAATAAGTTTAAAAATTATAACATGCTTTCTCTTTGTCTCTCTTTGTCTCTCTCTAGCTCCTCCTCTCTTTCTCAGTTTTTCTCTGTTAACTTGACTTTTCATGATTATTACTAAATGTGAGCACCTCTTTATATGCTAAGTACCTTAACCTTGCAGTTTTCCTCTTCAATAAATCACCTAAGTGCCGAATCTTACAATGCAATTACAAATTCTTAGGTAACATGTAATGATAATTCTAAAGAAAGCTTGAATCTGAGTATATCAAAGAGATCATTACTGATTTAAAAGAATGCAGAGCTAAAGAGGATATATTGTCTATTAGTCAACAGCCACACCACCCGAGTTCAGATTTTATTTTATTATATTTATAGAACATATATTGTTTTAGAATTTGACCATTACCTAATCCCTCAATGCAAGTGTTTTCACATCTGAAAAATAGGGATTATAGACCTTATCTTGCCTTGATTGTACTTTTCTCATATACCATACCATTTTCAACAACACCTTGAAATGTTGACCTTCATTTGTTTTCCATCATGCAAAAACGTTTCTTTATTTATACATTTACTCACCATAATTGCCCAGTCTAAGCATTCCTAAATTATATCACATCAGTCTTTATCCTCTATCTTTCCTTCTGGTTTCATACATGTCCAGCCATTCCTCTTAATCACACATTCAGCTTCATTCAGTGTACTAATATTATTGTGCTCCAATCAGGTAGTATTGTGCTATCCATTTCTGAATTTTTACAATTGGTCCTGTTGTACAATCTATATTCTTTCAGCACCAAATGCCCAATCTCTACCCTATTTCTATTTTCTGATAACCTGTGTTCTTAACTTCAACTCTCAAAGTTACTCGATAATGTTAATTCATATTAGTGAGACCATATAGTATTTATCCTCTTGTTTATGGCTAATCTTTCTCAATATAATGAACTTAAGATTCATCCACGTTGTTACATGCTTCATGACTTCATTATGTCTTACAGCCATGTAATATTCCATCATTATGTAAGATACTACATCTTGTTTAGTCACTCATCTGTTGATGGACATTTGAACTGTTTCCATCTCTTAGGAATTGTAAACAAGTCTACTATAAACATTGGTGTGCAAATGTCTGTTTGTTTCCTTGCCTTCAGTTCCTCTGAATATATACTTAGTAATGGGATTGCTGGATCATATGGTTATTCTATACTTAGCTTCCTGAAGAACCACCAAACTACCTCCCAGAGCGGTTGTACCATTCTACATTCTCAGAGTTTTTGGGAAATTAAGTGAAATAACATATGTAAGACACTAAATACAACCCAACATTAGTGAGTACTCAATAAATGAGTAATTTTAGGGACCATTTTCCCTCAATTATCCATTAACATGTTTAGACTTCTTTAATTGTGTACAGAAAATTTTACTTACTACCTAATGTTATTATGTAAATTAATTATAATAAAGGATCATAAATACCATTCAAATGAGTTCCAGATACTCATATAATTTCCTTTCATCATTTTGTGCACATATTCTTTCTTTCATAGATCAAAAGAACAAAGCTCACATCAAGATATGAATCCAAAAAGCCAAAACTCATTTACTCAGCATCTTTGTATATTTTCAGATATTCCAGTTAGATGCTTTAAAAGTTTGTAAGGTCAAAAGAAACATACTCTTCATACATTTTTTTTTCAGTTAACTGGAAGGGTTTTCAAGAATAATTATAAAATTAAAGCATTACCCATTATTGCTGAATAATGTAAAATTCCCATTCTATGAAATATAATAAATGAGTAAAGTTGAAATAGGTTACTATATTTCCAATGGTTTCACAACAGTTCTCTTGTGCTTATTTATCAATTAAGTCAAATAAAAATGATTAAGCGGTTACCAGAACAACAGGTGTTATCTTAAAAGTCAATTAAATAATATACTCCAGAAAGAAAAATCACTTGCCATCTCTTAGTACTTCATGCTTCTCACATCCCCTCTATTATAACTGCATTTGTCTTCAGCCGGTTTTTAATATACAAGCAGAATCTTAGTTTCACACCTTAATATCCTCCTTGGTCCTATTCAGATGAAATCTGCTAACTTTAGCTATGAATTTAGTACAAATATATCATCTCTTAAGGTGCTCATAGTGAAATGTGTTCAGAGAAAAACAATATAGAATTATGAACCACCCTGCAAATCCTGTTTACATAATTATATGAACAGCTGCTGAAATTCTAGAAAAAATAGTAAGCTTTTAATAGTGGTTCAGGCTTTTTCTCAGAATTAGTGGGAAAAAATGAATAAATGAAAAAACTTTGCCAAAATAAAACATATTTTAAGGTCTTCAGCTTAGACTTAGGTGAAATGTAATCTGCTGTCTCAATAACAGGGGTTCTATATTAGGGTTTTTGTTTTAATAGAAATACAATGTGTTAAACATTTAACATATTCACTTCTGATTACATTTTAATCCCTGTTATGAAAATTAAAATATTTTATACCTACCAAACGTGATAAAGAAATGACAAATAGATCTTGCTAAAATTAGGTAAATTGAGGGATTGTAGCTATTGGAATGATAATTTAATTAACCATGATATATCCTAAATACCATCCAAATGCCCTGCTAGCTTTTGATGTCTCAACACTTCAGTATTGCTTTAAAAAACTTAATAATATTGTTTGAACTATCATTCTGTAATTTATTTTGAATTTTAGTAGTTCTGAATATCAAGGGATACATTAGCTTTTCTTCCTCATTTCTTTTCTTTATTGATTTATTACTACTCTGTAAAATCCCCCTGCCCCATTAACCAGTTTCCCATTTTCTATGCATTACTGACATATTTTTCCTTGTATTCATATAAATTTAGGCCTCTATACATAGTGTTGGGGATTGAATTTTGCCCCCTACAAGAGGTATGTTCAGGTCCTGTTTTTCTTTGCTAAAGCCAATAAAATGCAATATACCAGAAATGGGCTGACTTCTACAATAGGGATTTATTAACTTACAAGCTTAGAATTCTAAGGTCATGAACATTTCCAAATTAAGGCAAGAAAAGGCCATGCTTTCTCTCCAAAGACAGGCAACTGGCGATTCTCAGCTACTTTATCACATGGCCTCTGCTGGCTCTTGTATCCCTGGTTTTGTTGCATTCAGCTTCTGGCATTCCTCTCTAAGTGTCTCTCCTTCTTACCTTGTGTGTGGCCTTTGTCTCGCAGCTTCTCTGGGACTTTTTTTTCTGTGTCTTCTCTCTGTCTTTTATCCTGTTATATATAAAGGATTTTAGCAAGAAGACTAAGATCCACCATGACTGAGATGGGTCACATTTCAATCTCAATTAAGAGCTTTTTCACCAAAAGATCTTACAATGGGTCCACACCCAAGGATTAGCTTTAAGGATATGATCTTTTCTGGTGTCCATGCAGCTTCAAACCCAAATCCTGGTCCTGCAGGTGGGAACCTATTTTAAATTGCAACTTTGAATATGTTAGTGGTTAATATGTGCCCAAACTTAATTTGTGCCCAAAGTGAGCAAGGATGGGCCTTAATCCAACATGGATGAAGTTCTTAAAAGCACAGGAGATTGGACACAAAGGAAACAGCTTTGGTGAACAGTCATTAGCTAGAAGTCAATAGAATGTGGAAGTGAAAGGAAAAGGTGCCACCATATGCATTGTCATGTGATGGAAAAGCCCAAACCCCCCCCCCCCCCCAAATTGCTAGCCAGCATGAAGAACCCACCCCAGGAGGAAGCTAGTCTTCCACCCTCTGAAACTGTGAGCCAATAAATTCCTATTGTTAAGCTAACCCATTATATGGGAAACTAAAGCACATGGATATAGATATGGATTTATCCATATGCAGACAGAAAAATACATGTAATTCAGTAAGACAAAATATTGCAAACTGGTGAACAACAGGACAAATTGAAAATAAAGGTAGGAAACTAAGAGCAAATTTACAACTAAAAAAATGTATACAAGGCAGGCAATATCACATTGTGGGTAAGAGCACAAGTTTGAAGTCAGGCTAAATTAGATTTGAATTCCCACTTGAAAATTTAACTGAATTTCAACAGGTCACTTTAACCCTCTCAGTTTCTGGGGTCTCAAATATAAATTGATGTATTGGTACTTGCTTCATAGAGATAAATATAAATGATAAAATGCCTAAAAATATTTAAACCACTGCCTTGAGTATAGTAAATGTTCAATAAATACTATGACCATGATGATAATGCCTTATATGTTCCATTATAGGTTTGGCTTAAGTTTTTCTTTTCTAGCAAACACCAAACAAAATAGTATATGATTTATCCCTCCATGAAATTAAACCAAATTATAGTTCTGCTGAGTTACAACTCTTCTTAGAAATATTTAATGTAGTTTATCATCAAGAGAATTAGTCAATAGACTAACCAAAGTTCTCTAATGGCTTCTCAAAGTAAAACCAGTGTCAAGTTTCAGAGAATGAATTATAATATCCTTCCCTGTAGGATGATGGCTGCAAGATGAATTACAATTTTCTAAAAGAAAATGGGAGTGGTTTTGGAGGCATTGAAAAAATATCTTGTGAATATTCCAATTTACAGATTGAATCAATGGAGAGAGTCATCATATTTTATATGAAACAATGGAAAAACTGTTCTTTGCCTCTTTTTGAACTTTGAGTTAATATATACATCCATTGGTCATATATATGAGATTGCAATTTTCTGATACTGCAATATTGAAATTATGTTCCAATGAATTAGAATGCCAAGGCATATGCTTTAACTATTAATAAAAAAAAAGAAGATAGATTCTCCTCTGAATTGAATATATCCATTCATGTAAATTCAAAACTGAGCTGAAAGAAATACATGTCTTCAACTCTATCCCTCTCCAAATGCTCATTAATCAACCATCTTATTTCCCATTCTTCTCCTTGTCTTTTACTTTCCTTTTCTTGGAGAAAAATGTGTAAGAGAACGTCATGGAGTACTGGAATGAGCTCTGAGTTAAAGGTAAAACATATCAGACAGGCTCCCCTCAAATGTGTGTGAACCTCTCTTTGACAAGAGGACAATAGGATTTGATCTTATATTTCTTCCAAGATCCTTCAGAGTTGCCATGAAAAGAACTAAATCATTCATAGGTACCTGCCATCAGACCAGATCCATTTGCAGTGCCACAGAACATCGCCAGAGACTTGGAGAACGGTTAAACTGCTTAAACTGTGCTGGCAATGAGTGAGGGCAAATCAGCATTCGAGAAAGCCTTCGGGATAGGCTTTGGGGAATTATCATGGAAGAATGTTGAGTAGTATTTGTAAAGTGCTCAGGGTTTATAGTAAAATATTTATGAGGACTATGGTAGGATGTGAATGCTTCACAGGACTGGAAACTTTTGGTCCCTTCCCAGAGGAGGAATGGAATTTAAAGAGATAGAAGGGGGTTCCATATTATTGACAGTAGTGATCAAAAGAATGCTGTTGTGCTCCACTGACTGGGTTTGAATCATGACATCACCTTTTATTAATTGTGAGACTTCAGTTGCCTAAACTCTGTCTTTCCTTATTTTTCCCTTTTCATCTCTCAATTTTTTCCCACATGTAAATTGGGAAGAAATATATAATAGTATATAAAATACATAGAACACAGTCTGCCATATCATGAAGTGTCTGCACATGTTTGTTAAATGCATATGTGCCAGGCTCTGTGATACATATTTTCATGAACTATATTGTTTATTTTTGCTAAAATCCTTGCCTGGATAAGTATCCCTTTTCTCTAATTCAAAGTTGAGGAATTTCAAGTTTGGAGAAATTTAAAAACTTGCATAAATTCATGGTAAGCTGTAATTTAACTCAGGTTATTCTGATTCTATGTTGAGTGCATTTTGTTGTTATTGAAAAGTCACAAAGATCTCTCCTGCAATCTAAATGTTTTTTGAACTTTGGGGTGAGCTGCCATCTTTCCTTCACTAATGTGCATATACAGGCTGCTAAACTTGGTGGCCAATATACTCCCAAATAAAAGTGTAGTGTGGAATGGGGCAGGGAGGGGGCATTACAGAGTCAGTGTGCTCTAACATACAGAAGTAAATGCTATGGCCACAATAGTCTGGCAGGAGCATCACATCTCCTGGCTGATGCCTGCCTCATGTGGTTGCAACATTGCAAACTTAAATCTTAGTTCCACGCTCTAACCTATAATAACTTTGACAGCAGTTCTCACAAAGACATTTAGTAGTCCTTAGGTTGAAATCACTTTGGTGACAATTTCACAATGGCTTTTGTAACACATAAAATGCTAGCAGTTCATGTCTTCATAAAGGAATTTTTTGAAAAAAATCACCCTCTGCAGAACATCAGAGAAATAATTGTCTTTCATTGCCTCGGGCATGCTTTCAACAATCCAATTTTAAAGTAGGAACAAAACACAGAGCAGAGGGGTAATAGCAGCTATGTTTTAGAAGATGGACCAGGAATGTTAGATGATTTGGGAAAGTCTATATATTGAATTTTTTCAGCCAGCCCCAAGGCTGGAAAACATGAGAGGAAAAATTATGTGAATATGAACAAATATCATCCAAATAGGTTGAAGTCCATACCAATATAAAAATGTGACAATGAAAAGTAAATAAAATGAAAAGGTATCCAGATGGAGTTATAAAAGAAACATCATTATATGCATTGCATAAATTTTGATTTATAACATAACTTCTAATTTACTAAAAGATGAGGAATATTCTTCTACATTCATATTTCAGAATGCTGAAGTTAGTAGATATATTAGTATCCATCTCCTTTTATATGTGAAGGGTTGAAACAAAGAATTAAAAATATGTATTCATGGTATAGGTAAAGTTTACCTTATTTGGGGATTATGGTGACAGTTCTGGTGGCTGTTTAAGCAAGGTAAGTGTCTTATTTAAATAACTCACCACTTTTATATATGCAAACTGGCTTTTTCCCCTAAAATGTGATCTCCTCAATATAATCATGAAGCCCCAATCTTAAAGATGTTTTAGGATAGGAGTCTGTGGGATCATGAATTTCTAAACTTTTCTGATGAAATACTTTCCCCAGCTGTATTGAAACTGGAACCACTTAATCTTGCCCACTGCACACTGCTGGAAAAATATGAAGAAGAAAATGGAGAGTGAATGAAAAGTAAGAAGAAAATATTAGAGAACTTGGAGCCGCAGAAATATATTTTAAGAATTGTGTAAAGTGGATGCTGAGGGAACTAATGTTAAACTCTATTTTGGCCTCTCTCTGAAGGATCACTCTCTCAATTTACATTTTTAAAAGTTTACTTTGTCATCACCATAACATTCTTAATCTCCAATACTTAGTCTATGAATTTGAGGAGTGGAGAAAAATATAACAAAGAAACCTGTAGTTTTTTTTAATTTCTAAGAAGGTTTTTTTTTTCTTTTTCATATTGTATGAAGGGGAAAGAATTTACACACCTAAAATAATGAAGCGTAAAGTGTAAATCCATTGTTAAATAAGTGGCAAATCATTTCTTTCTCTAGACATAAGCTGTATCCTCTTTACTTATAAATCAGACGATTTGCCATGTGTTAATTTCTGATTGAATTTCTAGATCACTTTGTAAAAGTGACCAATTATCGCTCTCTAATAAATAAGATTGATTCATATTATAGGCTATAAAAATATAACTCCATGCCTTACTTTGTTACATATAATACAGTGATAGAGTTGGGTTTATTTTCCTTAGTAATTTTAGTAGTTGCCTACAGAAATTCCCCAAGAAACCATCTAAGTTTCCTAATGAATCAATAAAGTGTTATGTCTTTGGATTCTAAGTTATGAAGAATTCATGTTGCCATCTTAACTATGTAGTACAAGCTTGGAATAAAACTTATAAAATCAGCTCTCTTCCACCATTATGCATGTAGATATGTTGTCCCAGTCAATCAAATTTTGGTAAGAAAAATAAAAGTCTTTGCCCCCAAGGTTTGGAACTACATTATGAGAAACCAGGTCAAAAGCTTTTAAAAAAACTTTTTAACAAAAATTATGATTTATAGATTCGTCAATTTGGGTGGAACAGTTATAAGGATTATAATTCAATATCTTCCTTTCCAAATCTGGTCTTGATAATGTTTCATTTTCCAATTACTGCCAATGCCATCAACCCAGTCATCAAATTTGCGTCTGTCTCATAACCTAAACTTTCTTTATGTTCCCCCACCACATTACTTCAGTTGTAGTCTCCTATTACTTTAATTTATCTATCTAGTATATTTTTCCTACTCCCAACCGTGAATTTCCTAGATCAGAAATGAGGATTTTACCATTGATCTTTCCAAGAATAATGACCCTCAAAGATATCTAAATCTTAGATGTTCTAAATCTTACACCTTGTCACTATTTTACCTGGAATGGCAGAGGAAGTTAAGGATTTTAAGGTGGGAAGATTATCCAGGAGTTTCCCAGTGTGTTTAATTTACCTAATCCTTAAAATCAAATAATCTTTTCCAGCTGCAATAAGAGAGGGAGCTGTACCTATGGAAAGGCAGAAAAATTGCTGCCTTTAAAGATAGCAGTGGGAAAATAAATAAATAAATAAATAAATAAATAAATAAATAAATAAATAAATGATGGCAGAGGGAGCCATGAACCAAGGAATGAAGATGGCCTTTAGACAGTGGAAAGGGAAAAAAAAAGTATTCTCCACTAGACCTACTAAAAAAGAACACAACCTTAACAACACATTGATTTTAGCCCAGTGCCACCCATGTCAGCTGCTAGCCTATGAAACAGTAAAATAGTGATTTTGTGTTGTTTTGCACTGCTAACTTTGTAATAATTTATTACATTAGCAATAGGAAATGAATACACTTTCCTTTGTCACCACACAAAATGACTTGTGATAAGCATCCCTCTGATATCTCTCAACTCTATCTGCTTTTTTCCACTTATAGCTTTGCCACCTTGCTATGACTCTACATTTTTGGATCACAGTAATAAATTCATATATATTTCGTCTTTATTCCTAAAATCACTTGATTCTAATTCACTTTCCACACTGTAGTCAAAATCGCCATACTAAGAGACAAATGTGACTATATCAGTTACTATTAAATCCTTTCAATTCTTCTTTATTACATTTGGGATAAAGTCCAACCTCCTTATATATTTCACAAGGCCCTTCATGATCTATTTCCAGATATCCCTATTTACCACCCCCTCCCAATGATTTATGGCCCAGATATACACGAAATTCACAGAAAACACTAAATCCTCTCTTGCTGTGGAGTGTGTAAAAATTTTCCCTCATCTATACAACCTTCTCCCTGGACTTCACCAACTAGTTAATAAGTGTTTATCCTTTACCTGTCAATATAATAATACTAAATATAAAAAGTCTCTTCTGGGCCTATAAAATTGGGTTCTATTTACTTGTTGCCAAACAGCCTTTACATCCTATGTTCTAGCACTCATCAGTCTACAGAACATTGTTTTTCTTTTAACTTGTATGTATCATTAACTAGACATGGCTTTCTTGATGGCAACATCGGTTATCAGGTATTCAAAATTATATGTAAATCAATGAATGCATATACATGTTTAACTTTTGCTTAAGTATGAGTGTTTCAATGCTTACTTTGTGAAACAGCTACCTACCTAACTTTAAACTGATGATTGCATATTATAATATTATTTAAATCAAAATCCTAATCCTATAGAAATAGCAATCCTTTTTGAATGATGTGGAAAATATCCTGGTATTAGTCCAAGTTACTGATTCTGGTCATCACATCGAACCCAAAACTATGTGTTTGGTAGGTCCTCTATTAGCCGTACTGCTTGAAAGGAATTAATCAACTTTTAAAAGTTTGCCTTGCAAACTTAAACACATAAAATGCCACAGAATATCTCAGCATGCCATACAGTAATGTAATTATCACTGATGCTCATTATTATATTTTAATCATGTCCTAAAAGAGACAATTCTTATTATTTTCTGTTCTTTATCATTCATTATCTTTTCAATGTATTTGAATAAGCAGTGCCTGGGCCCAAAGTAATTGTTATAATAAAGCTATCAATAACTATTATAATTAATAATAATTCAAAAGTTCTCTAGAAAAATCCATATCTAGTATATTAGCTATTTCTACCAACGATAGTTGGTTATTTTATCAATTCAAAGGCCATTATAAAACACTACCTTAATAGGGAAAAGTTTAAAATATTTTACTATAAAAACAATTTTGGAGTGCATTTTTTATACAATTATTTAATATGGAAAAAAATAAATATATCTCTGAACTTTTGCTCCTGAAGGGAAGCATGAGGTACTCAACGACATTATATAATATTCATATTCAATAGTCTAAAAGTTCAAATAAATTTCCTCCAATTTGGCTTTTCATCTGTTAATCATTTGTCCTTATTTGGATCCTCTTACTTTATATGGGATACAGCTTATCAATCTATAAATTGAAGTTAATATTAATCTTACCTACCTAAGTTATAGAATTAATAAAGTACATCAAACAAGCTAGAGTTTTATAAAACACTAAAATTAAACAAACTGATATTATTGCTAAAATGAAAAACAATCAGCTATGAACAGGTGAACACTAAAGTAAATGAGTAATATAAAATATCTGAGAATAGACAATATTCCAATTAAAGTTTTAATTCACCAAATTAAAAAGATCACCTCCCAATTAAGCTAATTATTCCTTTTGGTAAATTCATTATGCTGTTATCAATTGTCCCATGGCTTCCTCTCTAAGGTTTTCTCTGTAAAACCTCTAGTAATGGGATGAAGGCCTGTCTGGATTCATTTGGGCCACACATTTACTGACGTACCTCATCAGAAGGTCCTATTTATAATAGTTCATAGCCACAGGAATGGATTAAAGTTAAAAGCATGTTTTTTCTGGGTTACAGAGCTCTAAGCCACCAATAATTCTATTCTCTTATAGAATGTGAGTTTTAGTTTGCTAATGCTGCTGGAAACGCAATATACCAGAAATGGATTGGCTTTTATAAAGAGAATTTATTAAGTTACAAGTTTACAGTTCTAACGCCATGAACATGTCCAACTAAGGTATCCAGAGAAAGATATCTTGACTCAGGAAAGACCGATGGTTTGGAGTACCTCTGTCAGCTGGAAAGGTACAAATGGCTAGCGTCTGCCGACCCTTTGGTTTTTGCTTTCAAATAGCCCCTGCTAGGGGTGTTTTCTTTCTGCATCTCCAAACCTCTCTGTCTGTGTCCGCTCTGAAGCTTTTGCCAAAATAGTTTCCTCGTGAAGCAACCCTTGAGTGATGGAGAAACATCTCCATGGAAACCATCTAATCAAGAGGTCCCAATCCACAATGTGGATGAGTCACATCTTCATGGAATAAACTTAATTGAAAATATCCCACAATATTGAGTCAGAATCAAGGAACATGGCTTTTCTGAGCATGCAACAGTTTCAAACTGTGCAATGTGCCAGCTTCATAATCAAGCAAGCATTTCTTTCTCAGATGTGGGTTTTTCTGATTAACATTTACCAAGTGTCAATGAGATGAAGTCAGTGCTAATTATCAGTGAACCATATAAATTATGATTAAATAAATAGAATTCAAACTTCTCAGAGTCACTGCTGATCTTCAATTTGGGGCAATTTTAATTCAAATTACCAAAAAATATAAAGAAGAGTGTTTAATTTGCACTAGTGTTAGAACCAATCTTCTGAGCGTCCCTGTTAGGAGCTATGAGGATATACAATTACTCAGAAAAAAATATTTCTATAGAATTACAGAGAGTGAATCATCTTTGGATCACTAAGATTTTGATGGGAAGTTTACTAAGGTAAGGTTGATAGTAAGTTGTTTTTTAACATAATATACTTTTATTCTATGGTTTTTAAGTTTTGGAATGGGGTTCAATAAAATGGAAAACCTGCACCCCAAACATATACAGACAGGTATATTTAATTTAAGGACAATTTATCTTACATAATATGCTTTTTTTATGTTGTTCAGTGGGGGTCAGATTTCATTCTTTTTCCATGTGAGTATCCCATTATCACAGCACCATTTTTTGAAAAAAAAATTTTTTTTGAGTGCAAGGGCTGGGAATCAAACCCTGGACTCTGCGTGACGGGAGAATTCTACCACTGAACTACCCGTGCAATCTCACATAATATACTTTTATGTTATGAAATACAACTTTGATTCTGAACTAAAAATGTATTCATAACTTATAAATTATAGTGAAATTCTTAAAATTCTACACTCTTTAGGTTTGTAAAATATCTATGTTACTGTTCAAGGCAGTATCAGCTCATTTATCTTTAAAACAATCTTTCTGTGATTTCCTGTATCATATGCTTGTGCTTTTGCCTTTCAGCCTTATATCAGATTGTACATGTCAAAAATTAATTCTCTTTTTAAACTCATTCATTAAGTACATCTTGATTCTGTTTTCCCAGTTTTCTCTCATGTTTAATATTGCATTAAGCAAACTCAATCTCAGACTCAAAATTGAATGTTTAAAATCTTATCTACAATGATAGTGAATACATCATTGTTCAAAAGTTATTAAACTCAAATTACTGTGTTTATCTCATCCATTTAAATATTATATATTCTCATCCAACCACTAATTTACTTCAAGTTTCTCTTAAAAAACTGAAATTAAATATATATATATGGGGTCCGAGGGTAGTTCAGTGATGGAATTCTTTTCCGCCATGCGGAAGACCCAGGTTTGATTCCTGTCTCATGCACTTCTCCCACACACACAAAAAAACTAACAGACAAAAATTCAACAAATAGTGCTATAATAATAGGATACTCACATGGAGAAAGAATGAAATGTGACCCCCGCTGTACAGTATACAAAATATACACACACACACATATATATATATAATATAATGAGTGCATTATATATATACATATGTGTATGTATATATATAATTAAATGCTTCTCATGAATCTCTAGTTTGAAATATTTATAGGTGTAACAATTGACATCTCATTATGATCAGAAACTTGTCCTGCACTAGCTGTTTCCACAGAACTCTTCTAACATGTTCGCATGTTTACAATACATATATTGCTTTTTTTTTTAATGTTCAACAGCATGCTTTTTACTCTTTTGGAATTACCTGAATGCACATGTGAATAGGCAATAAGAACAAGAAAACAAAATGTATATTTATCACATCTCTCATTTTCTTTCAAGCTAATATACTAGAGCTTGACACATTTAGTAAAAATTTCTTTAAAAAAATAAACAAGACAGGTCATTTCTTTATATATTTTTCATCCTTGAAAGTCTTCAGGGTATTAAAAAAGGAAACATGACTTAGTGTTTCTTGATAATGATTTAGTTCTTTTCGCAAAATGCAACAGGAATAGAATTTGTTATTCTATTACTATAATTCAGTATTAGAAATCATCTCTATGTATACCTTCCATTAGCTAATAAAATACACGTAGATAGTTAACATAATGAGTATACTGGTGATAATAACTTATATAGGATTTACCTCCTTAAGAATCCACTAGGAGATTATACACAATTAAGTCACTAATGTTGCTATTAGTGGGGTGAAGTTTTCATAGACACAGAAGGAAAGAAAGCAGTAAACACAATCCTCAGTGCTGCAGTAGAAATATGAATTATTGTTTGTGCAAAGTTATAGAATTCTTTGGTAAAAGAAGTAACCTTTCTGACTGGTGATCCTCAAGATATAAACTGTCTAAATTGATTATTCTCCCTTCTATACTAATGCTGTTTTTTTTTTGGTGCTGTAACTCTATGAACGACCAATGCTCTATCCCACATAATCAACATGTGAAGAATTCTCTCTCCTCTCACTTAGCTATAGAGATGGCATTCTCTTTCATAAAAATTCCAGACTTGGGGTTTACTACCACAGAAAGAAATTTTCAAAGTTCGGCCCATTCACAGACACTTCTCATTACATATGTACCATGCTACATTCTGGAAAATAAAAAAGCAGCAGGGCACATCCAAAAAGCCACTGAGCTAGACGACAATAGGCTGGAGGTTTTTTCCCACTTTTTGCTAATTAACTTTGTGACTTAGGGTACTTAACCTGCTTGAGTTTCAGTTTTTTTAAGTTGTAAAGTCATAGATTATGGCAAAGTGAACTCTAGACTCTCACATGTTATTATTTTGTGATTTTTAACTAGTAAATATTTAGTTGGCTAATATTTGAGTAATATTAGTCATATTAATTGACTAGTATGATTGACTAAATAAAAGTTTCCTTGCCATTGCTGATCTAGTAAATAAATAAAAATTGAATTAATAAAGTCTTTCTCAGGGTCCCTTGAACAAAATTGCACTTTCAGTTGATACTTTGTTTACTAATCATAATCTGTGATGCAAAAGGAAAAGGTATCATCTGGTGTCCTCTTCCTTTATTAATTTCTACTTTACTCAGAAATCAATAGTGTCATCAGAACATACATGGTAGGCACCACTACAAGACCCATGAAACTTGGTCAATATTTCTGGATTTGCTATTTCATACTGTTTAATTTCTCCAGAGAATGATAGGCTCTTTTCTTCATTTCGTGCTGTAGGAACCTGGCTATGGAATCACTGATTAATAAACATTGGAACATGCCAAGTTCTTACCAAAGGGACATAAATCTGACACCCAGTTTCAGTTTTGAGAAATAAAACTAACAGGATATGGGGACTGCGTACCAATTCGTTTGACCTGATGTTCCTGTGTATTGAAAAGTGTGTCTTTCTATGTAGAAAAGTGCGTATGATATGTCTTTTTTTTCCCCAATATGTCTGCCCACTGGACAGGCACAGTCCTGAGTAGAGGCTGATTGTAGCTCAGAATCTGCTGAACTAGATATATCCAAAGCAAGTGACAACGCGGCACTCAATCACAGTATGCTGGAAGCTCCACTACTGCTTTCCCCGTCCTAGCACACATTTTTGAATGTGACAAGGGTCACAGATCACATGAGAGCCCATAACTGTATGCACACTATCCTCAAATGTTTAGAGAGACAGACAGACAGGTAGATGATAGATAGATAGATAGATAGATAGATAGATAGATAGATAGATAGACAGACAGATGTAACAATGTGGCAGAATAGAAGTTGGTAAATCTGGGTATCTGGGTAGGGGGTGTGTTAGTTTCCTCTGATGGTTTTGCATTATTTTTTACAACAGTTTTGTGAGTTTCAAATTATTACAGAATAAGCTTAAAAAAAAATACAGACCCCTGCCTATAAAAAGGCAGCCTTATATTAATGGTTTATCCATAAGAGCATAACACCAAAAAGGAAATTTAAAAAATTACTTTACCTTCTCAGTTTTTTGGGGAAAAAAAATGACCTGTCATAAAACAAAGATATCCTAGACCAATAATTCTCAATTTAGACAGTACTTTATGAATCTTAAAACAACCCATTTAATCACAGATACCAAATCCATAACCCTAGAAATTTTTATTCAGTGACTTGATATGGAGCCCAAGAATCTGCCCTTTAGTCAATAGCACTAAGTGATGTTATTGCAGATGCTACGTGGCCAAAAGAGGAGCAGCATTTTAGAAAATTTCACCATATATAGGTTATCACACCTGTGCTTATTATAGGCAATTAAAATTGCATATTTGAAAATACTCTGTGTACAAATTTTCAGAATTTTGTTAGCAGTAAAGTTGCACAGTCTGTTTTGCACTGAAGAAATGTCTGTTAGGATAACAATTCAATCATGATGGCATTGTCAAAGCTCACAGAAATTAAAGCACGTCTATAAGCCAAATTTTCTAATTTTAAGCTAATTAATTAACTAGTTTTCCTGTGGTTGAGTTATACAGGAAGTTAAATTTATAAATCTGTTGGAGACAAGGGCATGTTTCTCACCTTCAGTAGCTAAGGGTGTAGAATCTTCTGCCCTTTGGTTATATATAATACATTCTTTCTTCTATAATCTTAGGGACTCTCTGTTCTCTCTTTTCTGTTAATATTCTCTTCATTTGACATAGGACTATGATCTATTAGAGTTGAATTTGGACTGCAAGCTGTATTTCTGTAAATGTTAGGTTTCATTTCTTGGAGGTGGGGTAGAAAAAGATAGCAGTGTAAATTATTCCTTAAAAACCTGGTGAAAACTGTGAATGTTTTCCCCTGGCAATGAATATATGAATGAAATTCAGTATTTTATCACAATTGTGTGTGTGTGTGGGGGGGGTTGGAAGATGCAATTTTAGAATGCCAGAATGCGTGATTAAGTAATTTACATAAGATAGATACTCCTATTAAGTATTTCATTTGCTTGGTTTAAATCTCTCAATCTAATGGTATCACTCTTTTCCTGAAGAAAGCATCATGCTTGCAGCGGCACTGGATTCAATGATGCGTGAGGCAGGATTCTAGCCTTAGGAATGCATTCTACTTGAAACAAACAAAATAAGTAGAACACTTTTGGGTCTGTTTTTTTTTTTTTTATGGTGTACTTTCTACATTTTAAGTTTTATAACCAGTAAACAAAGTTAGTAGAAAAAAAAAAAGACTGTGAAATATAAAAATAATTTCCTCTTACTGAAAAAAAAATATATAGGAAAAAGAGAGAATAAATCTCTAGTGACTCTGTATCAATGTGTATAGGAATATAAACTAGATAATAAAACTCCCAAATAGAATCTGTGTCTCCCATATGTTACAATGTGAATCTGACCCCCAGATTTTGCTACCTTCCTACCGTTCAGAGTCACGGAACACTGGATGTGTGATATATTATGATTGTGTACATAGTTTGTTGTCATGTTAGTTTTGATTCATTGGTAAACCAATGCAATTCCAGAAGGTCATTTTCACAACTATCCTCTACAATGATATTTCTTTATTTCTCTCTTTATGTTTTTTTGTTTCTTTGTTTTATCCCAGTTTCTTATATGCAAATAGGTAATTAGTTGTGCTAAGTATCAGAAAAATACTGATACCTTTTGCTACTTAGAACAGAATCCCTAGTATATTCAATGTGCGATAATAGCAAACAAATGCTATTTTTACGTTTTGTATTTTTTTATTTTTTTTTTTTGGTGTGTGGTCCGAGGCTCAAACCCGGGTCTCCCGCATGGAAGGCAAGCATCGTACGACTGAACCACCAAAGGGCACCATATTTTTATGTATGTTTTAAAGCTAAAGCTGTAACAGTATGATTTTCAGAATATATGCCTTTGACATCTGGTGAGTAACATGAGATGAAATAAGGCTGGGGCAAAAGCTTAGCAAATGTAAATAATGCATAAAAATGATAGTGACTTCAATACCACTTAAGTTTAACAATAAACTTGCATAATCATTCTCATGGAAGTTTTCAAGGTAGTAAACGAGAAATGGACTGATTTCTAAAGTGTAATTCTAATAACTAAATAACAATATTATGTCAACTGAATGGTAGTAAAACACAATTATATTAAGCAAAACAGCAAATGTAAGACCAGGCTACATGCATCACACTATTCTGGTATTTAATTCTCAATGTATTTTTGTTATTAAAATATTTACTCAAGCCGTTCCTTCTTTGATGGGAAGATTATTAGTTTTCATTATAGATCATCTCATATGCTTTCAGATGTTGACTAATGACAATTTTGGTGCTACAAAAATCATATGATAAAGTATTAAGATTATTTTTCTCAGGTAGGCTCTCAAAACAATAGTTGTTATTACAATGTTAAAATGCGATACTAAGCAATGGGAAAGGATGGTAAACTAAAAGAAAATGGGACACATAAGAACCAAAATGGTTGACCTAGTGGTATTATCATCTGTTGACTTGGACAAGAGTATTTAGAAATGAGAACATTCTGAGGCCTGGATAAGTATTGTGTTGGAATCTCATATTCGATAGCATGGAGCCAAATCTATTGTGAGATTGAGAACTGACTTGTGAATTTCAAAAAAAAGACATCTTACCTGATTGAGACACAGGCACCAAACCCAAAACCTAGAGGAAAGAACTTTATGCAGTCCTTAGAAAAGAATACCTCTAAAAGTCAAAAAGTTAATATATGAGATATAAATAAATCCTGTACTCAGTATAAATTAGTAATATGAACTAAAAATTGAAAGTCAGGCAAGTCAACTGTAATTTTAATAAAGAATTCATTTTTCATAGTGCAGATACTATGCAATTAAACATTATTCAATAGATGAATAATCAGACTCTTGATATTAGTTACTTGTTTGGATTATTAAAGATATTATATCAATAACTATGAAACAGATTTTAAGGGGTATAACTTTTACATTTATCTCAAGGTTTGTGAACGTTTAGGCATATTTTATAATTTATATATATACATTCTAATATTCAGTTGTGGCTTGGTCTCTCATCATTAATGTAGTAAACCTAATAGAATTTGGGTGGGAGAGTAATATAATAATATTATAACATTTTTAGTAACAAAACCTATACTGAAAACATCAAAAATGTCTTTTGCGGTATTCAGTTTTCTCTCATAAATTTTCTGCTATTCTCTTTTGGAGTGAAAACTTACCCATTGTAACCTAAGCTAGGAAATGCATTTATCTTGGGAAATTTGATCTAAATCAATTCAGACATTTTGAATTATACTTGTATAATATTGAGAATAAATTCATGATGAGGGTAGGAATACTTCAAATACTTCTCTTCTTTTAAAGTTGACAAATGTATACACACCAACTGTGACCAGCACATAAGACAGCACCCTTCTGCAGAGATACACATAAATTCAAGTTCTCCAGTCTTTCATGTGTCATATTAATGAGAATATAAACAGAGAAGTTACAAAGAGAATTTACAAAAAAGCTTACTATAATGAAAAAGTATAGGATTTGTTTTAAGTAATACTAAAAGATTTAGTATAGTTTTTAGAATATGTAAAGTAATGTCTTATGATATAGGTGGAGTAGAATGGAAAACTAAAGTCTCGAGTCAGATTTCAAAATTAGATTAATTTTTTGCTCTCGTTTCCTCAGAATTTTTTTTGTGGCTAATTTTTCTAATGCACACATAAATACATGTGATAGAAGACACCTTAGATTTGTCATCATACTATTCATGTAAGAGAAAAGAATAAGACACAAGATGCACCACATGTGAAGTCTTTGTTGAGGATAATTGGGGATATTGTGAAAGCTATTTGATGAGTAGAGAAAGTCCCTGTGGAGGACTAAAAACATACTAACTTTTTGGTAAGAATAGAAAAAAAAAAAAACCGTATAAGAATAATTTTGGCACAGGCAGGCCACGGTGGCTCAGCAGGCAGAGTTCTTGCCTGCTATGCCGGAGACCCAAGTTCGATTCCCGGTGCCTGCGCACGTCAAAAAAAAAAAAAAAAAAAAAAAAAATTGGCACGAACAAAAGAGAAGAAAGTAAGGAAATGAGGGAGAGAAAGAAGAAGATAATACTGTTTCCTTCAATTCTTCTGTAGGCTGAAGGAAGAAGTCTGTATTCAAGAATTCAAGGTAGAGGAGCACACAGATATTAGGAAATGACTCACAGTTCTGAAGCTACAAGTCCAAAATCACAGCATTGTTAAGACAATGTTTTCTCCCCAAAGAAGTCTGCAATATTTTGGTGTTAGTAGTGATCTTTGGGGTTCCTTCACTTGTATCCCTCCCTCGCATCACCATGGCAGTGTCCCCCACTTTCACTTCCTGGATCATTAACTTCTGGCTTCCAACTTCTCCTGGGTTTCTGTAACTACTTCTGAATTTGTTCTGCATATAAATGAATTTCCCGGTTGGAACAATTTACCGGTAACATCCGGTAATCTGGATTAAGGCCCGTCGGTATTCAGTTGGAGTACACCTTAACTAAAATAACACCTTCAAGAGATCCTGTTTACAATGGGTTCACGCCTACAGGAATGCGGCGCAAGCCCAAGAATATGTCCAAATTAAGGCACATAATTCAATATATGCCCTAATCCCCTAGCAACGGTCAACACGTCTCATGATTTACCCTTTCACACGTCTGTACGTTTTGTATGTTGCATGTTTGAATGCATGAGTCAACTATCTGTATAATTAACTGTCAATTTTTTGTGAAGTATAGAAAAGCTCTGTGGAGAGAGAACCAAGATATCTAAAGCTGTACTAGACTGACAGCTTCTCCACAGGAATATTTTTAGAGACTATTTATGATACAATTTCTGAGGTAAAAACATTCTGATAAATGGGCTACATTATAATAGACTGAAAATACTCTTACATAGTGGTAGAATAGTTAATGCGTTTCCATATGAATAAATACATGAATTTATCAGTCAGCACACATTAGAGTAGCATAGGTTATTTATATGGTAGAGTTCATACTCTAAATTTCTTCAATAAGACATATTAGAAAAAATATTTATATTAATTTTTCATCTAATTTCAATGTGCTCAGTTTTCCATTCCTATAGGGTACAATATTTACAAAAGATAAATCTGAATTTTTCAAATTAAGAAATTGTTAAAACGTTATTCATCAGAAGATGAACTGTCTTTGACAATTTCATTTGTGCACTATTAACTTTCCTTTAGGGTCAACCTAAGGAGAAGTGAAATTGTTTTCTAAATATGGCAATGTAAACATGTGCACATTTTCGTGCACAGTTTCTATGCATTTCAAAATATGTTATAAATACTTTCCCTTGAGTAAGCAAAACATGTGCATAAATGTGTTGGGTTATTTCCAAATATCCGTAAAAATTAGTCTCTAAAATGACACTCTAAACAAAAATCAGCAATGATCTATATTTTATATAAATATGAAATCCATCTGCTCTGTTTTTGGATATTTAAAGCCAGGTTCCTGCGATTTGCATATAATTAATTCTCAAGGCTTAAAGGACTTGAAATTTTAGTTATAAAAACTATTTCATAAGTTAGTCTTAATAAAATTAGACATGAAGAATAAATGCTGGCACATGCATTATGGAAAAAACGATGTGACTATAAAATTGGCCTGTAAGGTGACAACGGCGGCTCAGTGGCAGAGTTCTCGACTGCCATGTGGGAGACTCGGGTTCAATTCCCGGAGCCTGCCTATGCCAAAAAAATAAAAAATAAAAACAAAACAGGGTTGCAGCATATTAGTATATTCTGAAGAATGTTATGCAAAAGGCAGTGCCACAATTTAATATGCCAACTGTTCTCCTTTTAAAGTAGCATTCTTATTAAATTTACACTGCCAAACCAAAAAGATTACCGAATTTGCCTACTTTTCCTCTACAAAATACATGCTTGCAAATTATATTTTAAAAATTCTAAAATGTGTAAATTGGTGATGTTCTAAATTTTTCCTCATTTTAATAGTTTTTAAAATTTTGGGAATTTAATTAGACTATTATGTGGCCACATGTCCATGCTTGGAGAAAATATTTTACGATTTACCAGACTCAAATCTCCATTGTCCCCATTCTGGTGATTGAATAATTAGATTTGCTTGTCCATCAAATCAGTATTTTGGTTAAATATATATCAGGAAAACTAATTTTATACACTTACTCCTTTGAATTAAGTAGCTTTATCCTCTTTAACAAAGTGAATCCTTCACATTTCTACAGTAAGTGGATGCTTGTACAGGTTCTTCTATTTGTCTTTGAACTATGGTGAAGCAACATTGCTTCATCTCCTCTCCTGCCTTTCTGCAAATGATAATTGCTTGCAATTTAGGGGGATATAAATGTACTGTGAATTACTTGAAGACTCTAAGCATGCTACCTCTGCTACATCCAATCCATTCTTAAAGTGCACCAAGATGAGTAGCAATCGGCCACTACTAAAAGATTGAGCATTTATACTCTTTAAATCCACATGGATGTCTTCCCAATGGCCCGGTCAAATGTGTTCCTACTATTTCTAGGATGTCTAAGCACAGGATGGTGGCATTCTTGCTACATGAATTGCAAGCAGGGTTATGATTAGCATCTGATTAAATCAATTGCCTGCCATCAGTGCAACTAGATTTTGACCAAATGGCACCATAACCTGTTTTGTCCAGTATGCTTTTATATTTCTTTTCAAATAATGTATGCTTTAATTTTTCTAGTGTGTTTTTTTACACAGTATTCTCTGATTCTTTTTCATTCTTACATAACATTAATTTAAATTCAAGGATTTGGAAAAATATACATTGGCACAAAACTTATTTTTCTTATCAGTTTTTCTAGCCCTTTCACAAACAAATTTATAAACAAATTCAATTTATATTTTACTTAACCTTATCTTCCCTCATTGCCTTTGGACCTCAGATTCATGGAATTGGATTGTAATAGTTAATGGAATATATCATTATTATTCTATATAGAATCTGGCACCTTATTTCATTTTATTTTATTTTCTATTCATCTTTTTATGTATAATCTCATTATCTTTGTCAAGAGACACACTTTCTTTTGTTTTAAAGATAAATGGTATTTTGCCTCATGCTTTTTCACAGAATAGTGTACATTAAACCATTTCAATATTGATACATACTGCTCCTGTAACTGCTACATAGTTTTCATAGTTTGATGTATACTGGATTCACTCTTTTTATTAATGAGAATTTGGATGGTTTTCATCACTTTGTTAAGAGAAATTTGTGGACAGTGAACTCCCCAGTACATTAGGAAGTACTAGCTAACTAGTAACTAGTAACACCTAGTAGTAAGAGAGAGTTTCATTAAGTATTTCTCTGGGCATATATTTAGAAGAGGAATTTCTGAGTGCTATAATATAAGCACAGTAAACATGCAACTTTTCCCCACATCAGATTCCCTGCAACGGAACATAAGGGTTTATGTTTCCTTCCATCATTACCCATTGTCTAATTTTATTTTTTCCATCCAATATGCCCAGATGACTAGTCCTCCTCTGACCTTTTTCTAAGGTTTCTTTTTTTTTTTTTGATTACTGAGAAATTGAGCATTACTTCATATGCTTATCGGTTAGTGGGATTCCCTTCCTGTGATTTACTGATTTCACTTGCTTATTTCTTTTTGGTGTTTACGGAATATTTCTTGCTAATTTTTACAAGTTCCCTTTATATTAGATAGTAATTTTTCACTGGTTATTTGTGTTGCAAATATTTTGGCCTAATGTTCATTTGCCTGTTACATTGTGTTCTTTAATTATGATATCATCCTATTTTTATCCCTTTTTGGTTGGGCGCTTCATAGGTTTTATTGAAATAAACTACACTCTACCACAGAATCATAAACTATTCTACATTTTTTTCTAAAAGTTTTAGAGTTTTTGTTTTTTACAACAATCTTTAATGATGTTAATAATATGGGTTCACTTGTTAAATAGTGAGTGAAATAAACTCTTTGTTTCAAATAACAATACAAGTTTCCTTAAACAATTTTGAAAGTTTTTGTTGTTTTTCATTTTGCTCTGAAGTAAACTGTATTTTTTCAGAAGTTAATTCATTCAGTAGCTGGGGTGTGCGTAGGCCACACAGCTACTAGGATTTGAGGAAAGAACCAACCACCAGAACATCTCAAGTGGGTAAACGCAATCCAATGCCTCTTAAAGGTAAACAATGCATCTTGAATAAAAGTCTTATTTTTCTTATGATATTCTTGCTATTTAAACTTCCTCCCTGTCTCTCAATCCCTACAAGAGAATGCACAAACTGCTTGGCATGGCTTAGAAGACTTTCTTTAGCAGCCAAGTCCTTCATTTTCACAAGCTTTCTGCTTCTTCTTGCCTCTTACTTTCTGTGTTGTCCCTGTTATAGAATCTCACTTCCACGTGATATCGATATTTTGTGGTTTTCATTTTTGACAAATGTCCCTTGTCTGTTAGGAAAACACTGATCAATTTCACTTACTAACTCATAGGTTTGCCTTGGGAGAGCCCTGGAATTGGTTTCTCCAAGAAGCCTGTACTAAATACCCAATTTGGATGGTGCTCATATTCTGTGCTTCTATGCAAACTGTGTCCTAACATTTTCCACCTAACGCTTACTTTTACTGCAGAACAGACAATAGGCAGCACCAAGCAGAAAGGATACTTACTCTGTGTACTTCAAGGACAGGGTACAGCATCTGATATATAGTGGACACAAAATAAAAACTGGTTCAACTAAACTGAAATGAGGAAACTTTATCATAAAAGGCATAAAATTACACCTTTAAGGAAACCTCCATAATCAAATGCTTTTATCAGTGACTACAAGCGTTATCTAATTGCCCCTATTTTAAATGGCCTCATGTTCCTAATATGAGTTGAGATCCCAGCAATGGAAACTTCATCCTTCTCCAACCAGGAAACAGTCACAACTACATGTCATGTGAATGGAGCATCTTCTATGACCTCAGTTCCTCACCAATCAGAAGATGTGCCTGGTTCAGTATTAGATATGGATGAGCCATGAACTCAGCTAGCTGACAGATATTCTTTACTTAACATGTTGCCCAATGAAGGGATATACGGTTGTTGTAGAGTGGAATTTAGTTACAGTATGATATTGTTTTTTCTGTCTGTTGCAGTTGTAATGAATATGAGAAGTGTAAAAATTCATACCATATTGATATAAATAATCAAATTAAATCATCACAAACTTTATCCATTTTTACTTATAGTAAACAGGAATATGTTAAATATTCTGGCTTTTTTTTTCTAAAGAAGAGAATGTATAAGTTACAAAAATTACTGTATTTGGGGCACACTTTTAGAGTTCATGTATAAGCTTTTGAGTAAGTTCAACTAAACAGCTGAATACAGCATTTTTATTTGATACCACACACTCAAAAATAACTAATAGGTTGGCTATGGTATGCATAGAAGAAGAAACAAATCATTAAAAACTACTCAAACAAGAAATGATTTAATTGAAATTCTTCTACATAAATCATTAGTTGAACTCAGCTCCTAAGTAGCAATCCTGTTTTTGTTAAGAATTTTGTAGGAGTAAGGTCATTTGTGAACTCTGGTAACAACAGCCTCATATTTCCTGAGGAATGAAATAATCGTGCTTCTAGAGTTGTCTGGAAGGCTGGAACTAGCAATTACTAATCAATCATTTTTTGTGAAAGATATCCCTAACTCTCTATCTGATTCTACAATTAATTAAAATAACTTCACTTGATTCACACACTTCATAATGTCATATTCTCATAAAACCAGACCCTTTCCTTTTCATGCTAAAAAGTCAGATAAAACTGACTGAATAAAATTTACCAAATGCCTAAATCAAGAGCACGACATTATTCTTCACAAAAAGTGCAAGCAAACAGTTTTATTCCTGTTTGTGGAGCTTAACCTTCTGCAAAAGTAATTAGGTCTATAATTAAAAAGCTATTTGGAATGATTAAAACCTTGTTATCTTGTGGCATTTAAAGACAAATGCAAATGTCAGAAGGGATTAATGCATTAAAATTTCTATTTAAAAGAAAAAAGTGGATGGAAGGTGTTATTTATTAAAATGTTACAGTTTCAGGGAAGGTTTGATCTGCAAATAAGACTCTGAAGGTAGAAGATAGCTTTCTGTAGCATTTGATAGTGTAATCAGCTGCTATTAACAAATATTTATTTCTGGGGTTATTCTAAGCTAAATGTCACCATGTTATTTTAAAAATGCTGTCATTCCTTAAAGGAATCAAAGGTGCTTGATATCTTCCATCATTTAGACTGTGTCAATGTAAGTTAGCCATGTACATAAGTTCAATGGCATACCTGACAAATTGTGGTAGGTTGTCAATCTAGACTTTCAAGGTGTGAACTCAAAGGCAAATTTCTTTCATTGAAATAGTTTTAGTTTCCTCTTGCACAAACAAATAATGTAAAAAAAAATGTATGCAAGAGAACATGGAGGGGGTATTATTGGGATTCATGCTGTTTAATGATCATTCTTCATGTACAGTTAAAGTAATCTGTAGTGGTAGACATATTGTGGAATAAATACTGTACAATTAACTTGCTAATTGGGTGGTAAAAAAAATAAAAACTCAACTGTCTTTTTAAGTATTTTCAGAAATCTAGACATTAAAAAAAATGATAAACACAAGAACACATGATTGGATCAAACAAAAGAAGCATTTTAATTATTCTGTGACTTATATACTTGTGAAGTCAAGAGAAAATTAAGGAAGGATCTTTAAGTGAGATACTAGAATTATATTTTAGAATAAGAATCCTTCCTTTAATCTGATATAAGATTCATCTTAGCATTAATTTTCCTATTATTTAAAAAAACATTATAGTCTCACCACAAAAGTGACTTAGCACATAGAGTACCATGCGGCACTGATCTCTCAGGATGTCATTTTCTAAAGAAGAGACTTTAGAAGACCTGATCACTTCTTGAGAATTTAATACCATTGGACAGCAGCCAGTCTTTTTTAGTGATGTGACGACATGCTCAAGAAGAATGAGAATCATTCTAATTAAAGACCTTCAATCAGGAGAACTTCAGACATTTGGATTCAACAGGACTCTGTATCTCTAATTGTCGATCTCCTTGCTGGAGTAAGGGGTGGAAACTTGGATGGTCAGCAGAAAGTTGACAAGAGGCCTGTACTCAGACTAGGAATCAAAGGATAAGGCCAAGAAATTATTTTGCAAACTGGAATAGATGAGATATTAACACCCAAATGGTATATGATGAAGTAATGGAAGAATTGCCGTGAATGATTCTGAATTCCCTTTCTGAGGAGATACCCAATTTGAAAGATGCATAAAAAAGATTTCTTAGGAAGACGTTTCAGCCGTGTAATAGTTATTCAATAAGACAAGCACACTTCAGCACTTGGCTCCTTAATCTGCATCAAAGCAGTAAAGGTGACGAGACTGCTCTGAAAGATAAGCAGTGTAAAAAGAAATTTATTTAGGGCTCAGAGTTTGTTAAAATTAGAGTCACTCTGGTGCAAAACTCTATGAATGTAGTCTATGTATGCTTTTGATTGGCATGTATAATTTGTCACTGGATAATTCACACTCATGACAGATCTTTAATTCAAAAAAGAATGTGGGAAGGCCTTTAATGTGGATTACATTTTTCATGGTATCTGAGAATTCATCTAGGTGGAAAATCCTATTAATAGGAAGAAGATGGGAAGTGCTTGGCACACAACTCATAACTTACTCAGCATCAGAAGGGTTACAAGGGTTAGAAAGTATATAAACATAAGGGATGCAGGAAAGGATTTGGGAAAGGTTCAGATCTTACTGTTTATCACATAAGTAGTACTAGTGAGAAACCCCTTACATGTGATAAATATGCATAAAATTGAGGGGGAAGTTATGAATATGAGGAGTCTGTACAAATTTCTGTTATGATTCCAGACAGTTTGTATCAGAGAATTCATCCCAACTGAATATTGCTGTGCAATGCCTTTAGGTATAGCTTTCAACTAACTCAGGATCAGACAATTATTACTGGGTAGAAACTCTATGAATTGAATTACTGTGGGAATGCTTTTATTGTAGTAGGATCACAAAGTAAGATGAAAAAAAATGTAAAAATGAGAAATATTCCACAAATGAATTAATATGGAAAGACCTTTATCAAGAGCATCTACCTTATTTGATAACAAAACACTTTCTCATAATTTAATATTGTAAAGCATAAAAATATGAATATGTGAGAGAAACCCAGTGGATTTCATTCCATTTCTAATATTCTGTAATATTTATAGATAGAAATATTGTATCAGTCTAATTTGTTTCACTATACACTTCACATTGCGGATCTAAGCTAGCTAATTTCAACAAAATTCTTATCAATATGTCCTTTCTTTCCAGTTGTTTTTTTCTTCCCCCAACTCCTTGATATGTTAGATTGTTATTTCTATTTTTTTTGAACCTCAGAATAGTCCTTTCTGTACTTTTTATTTTCACTCAAGTAAATAGCTTTGTTAACTGTATATATTTTCATTAATATGTTTTAAATCTATGCATTATTGCTCCACATATCTTAATATGCATTTGGTTTTGAAGGCAGCATTACCTGTTTTATTTTATGAGTTAATTCTTACCTGATGCTATCAGAGATTTCCAGCTGAAAAATTTGAAAATATTCTCTTAGGATATTATATAAATAAAAGTTATTGTGTTAATGTTACTCCTCTATATTCTGCTTTTATTGTGACAACATACCTTGTAACAGAGCTTGGCTTGTGAAAATACTGAATACATGTAGAATCTAGTTTCATTGTGAACTTAGGTTATTGAAAATAAGTTTACTTAGTTTAAGCAATGTATATTCATAATTCATGTATTTTTTTTACCTTTCACTAAATTCTCATTATGAAACAAGTGAAGTAATCAAAATTATCTAAAATAAATGTAATGTGCTCTTTTTAGTCCTAATCACATATTCTAAAATTTATTCTGGGAAGAACAAATAAAGTTATATCATGATAAGAAGAATAATATTAGGAAGAACAAGGAAAAACAAGCATTATAAAAAGAAGATATATAAGTTAAACCTTTTAATAAATGCATATAATACCTTAATTAAAAACAAAATATGTTTATTCTTTTCTTTTCTCTTTTCCATTTGTTTAATGTTTTAAATATTTAATAATTTATATTTACACATTAAATAAAAAGTTTTATTCAGGTATAACTTACCTACAAGTTCTATTCAACCAGGTTAATGTTCAAATTGATGAATTATCACAAACACTTGCAATCATGTAAATACTAGCATAATCATGATGTAGAACTTTTCCATCCTATTGAAAAGTTCTTTCATGCTTTTGTCATAGCTAATACCTTATCCCATCTCTTGTCCCAACAGCCACAAATATGATTTCTGTCACTATAGTTTTGTCTCTTCTAGATTTTCATATGAAAAAGCATAAAATATGACCTCATTATGTCTGTTTTATTCATTTAACTCAGCTTTTCCTTTTTTTTTTAAAATTAATTCATGTTGTTCCATGCATCCATAGTTGGTTTTCCTTTTTAACTGGTGAGTAGTATTCCATTATAAGGGATCACTATTTTTTTAAAATCTATTCACTAATTGATGGGCATTTAGAATTATTGCAGGCTTAGGCAATTATAAGTAAAGCTGCTGTAAATAATGGAATAAGGTTTTGTGTGCACATTTTTCATTTGTGGAAAAGTTTTCATGTGTGTTGAGTGGATACTAGGAATGGAATTGTAGCTTTGTGTGTGTAGGTTAAATAGTTTTATTTATTCAAAGCTCGCCTTCTTTACTTGTCATGACTTATTTCCCTCTTTGCTCTCCTGGAAATGAAGGAATGTCTAACCCATCATTAATCTTCTATGAACAAGGAGTATCAAATGCATAAGCATGACCTGCACACAGAAAGAAACATGTAGGGAGCAAACGGCTATGTGAATTAGATGTAAAACCCAGTCTTGAGACCATAAAGATAAGGCATTTGCACAAAGAACATGAGCAAAAATGTTAAGAAAGGCTTTGCACATTCTACCAGATGTCTTCCCAGTTCTGAGATTTGTTACACTCCTGGGAATGTGGTTTTCTTGTTCTTTCCCTAGATATACTGTTGAATATCCCCACTTGAACAGCGCAGCACTTCTTGGGGTTCAGCTGCCATCCTGAACCACATCTCCTATAAGCTTCCCTAAATAAATGTTCATGTGATTCATCTATGCCTTCTCCAGGCTTTCTTTGGACTTTTAAACAAGGACAGTGTTCTAGTTTGCTAGCTGCTGCAATGCAACACACCAGAGATGGATTGGCTTTTAATAAAAGGGGATTTATTTCATTAGTTCTTAGGAAGAAAGGCAGCTAACTTTTAACTGAGGTTTTCTTCTTATGTGGGAAGGTACAGGGTGATCTCTGCTGGTTTTCTCTCCAGGCCTCTGGGTTCCAACAACTTTCCCCAGGGTGATTTCTTTCTGCATCTCCAAAGGCCTGGGCTGAGCTGCGATTGCTGAGATGAGGTATGCTGAGCTGCTTGGGCTGTGTTACGTTGTGTTCTCTCATTTAGGCATCTGCCAATTAAATCAAACATCATTCATTGCAGCAGGCATGCCTCCTAGCCGACTGCAGACGTAATCAGCAACAGGTGAGGTTCACATGCCATTGGCTCATGTCCACGGCAATAGATCTAGGCACCTTCACCTGGCCAAGTTGACAACTGAATCTAAGTACCACAGACAGTAACACCCTGGGACCTGAGGCTGTATCTCTACAGCAGCACAGTATATTTAAGTCTGTGATTAACTTTATATGAAACTGCCAAAGTTGTTTCTCCAAAGTGAATGTCCATTTTGACATTACCTCCATCAATGTATGAGAGTTCTAGTACCCCTATTCATCTACAATATGTGATATTTCCTTCAATAGTTTGGGCACTTTAGTGGGTTTGTCGTGTCATCTCATTGTGGTGTTAATTTTAATTCCCATTTAGTGACTAATGGTGTTGAGCATCTTCTCATATGCTTATCTGATATCTATGTATTTTCTTTGGTCAAATATCTGTTCAAACATTTTGCCCATTTTTGTTAACACAGTACATTGGCTTATTACTTAGTTATAAGTTATTGAAAATTCAGGAAATATTTTATTTATTGTACACATATTTCCCCTAAGTATTTCTGCTTTAAAATAAGTCTATCTTTCTAAAATTTTGCAGAAAATAGTGCAACAATTCCCATCATGTTTCCCCTAATGTTAATCTCTTACTTATTTACAGCTTAATTATAGTACCATAAAATCAATATTGATACAACAGCATTAACTAATCATAGACCTTATCTGAGCTTTGTCAGTTTTCCCACCAATGCATTTTTTAATTAAAGAAATTGTTAGTTTACAAAACAATCCTGCATAAAATACAGGATTCCCATGTAGCACCCCACCACCAATACCTTGCATAGATGTGAAACTATTAATGATAACATTTTAAAATAATTATACTGTTTTTAAGTAGCTACCTTTTTATAATTGAAGGAACATTATTTAAATAGTTCTATCGTCCACTGTTCACAGTAGTTGTATTTTCCCATATACTCCTCTATTATTACTACCTTGTATTAATATATACATTTGTTATAATCCATGAAAGAACATTCTTATATTTGTGCTATTAACTATAGTCCTTCATTTACAATAGGGTTCATTGTGCTTACAGTCTTACGTTTTCTCTTTTAATTTTTATTCTAATAATGTATACATCCTACAGTTTCCTCTTTAACCACATTCACCTATATAGTTTGTTGTTGATGACACTCACAATAATGCACTACCATCAACACCATCCATTCCCAAAGCTTTACCATCAATCTAAATAGAAATTCTGAACAATTTAAGCATCAGCTTCCCATTCTCCAACCTCAATCTATTTTCTTGTAAATTATCATGTAGATTCTAATGCTATGAGCTTGCTTCTTATAATTTGTTTATAACAGTGAGATCATAATTTTATTGCCCTTTCGTATCTGGCTTACTTCAGTCAAAATAATGTCCTGAATGCTCATCCATGTTGTTGCATACATCAGAACTTCATTCCTTTTTATGCCTTAATAATATTCCATTGTATGTATATAGTATATTTTGTTTATCTGTTCATCAGTTGATGGACATATGGGTTGCTTCCATCTTTTGGTAATTATGAATAATGCTGCTATGAACATCGGTTTGCAAATATCTGTTCCAGTCCTTGTTTTCAGTTCTTCTGGGAATATGCCAAGAAGTTGGATTGTTGGATTCTATGGCAATTCTATAGTTAGTTTCCTAAGGAATCACAAAACTGTCTTCACCAGTGGATGCACCATTTTACAGTCCCACCAGCAGTAGGTGAATGTTCATCTTTTTCCATATTCTCTCCAATACTTGTACTTACCTGTTTGTTTAAGAGCAACCCTTCCAGTAGGTGTGAAATGATACCTCATTGTGGTTTTGAGTTGCATTATCCTAATAGCTTGTGATGCTTACAATCTTTTCATTTTTTTCTAGACATTTATGCTTCCTTTTTTGAAAAATATGAATTCACGTCTTTTGCCCATTTTTTAATTGAGTTGTCTTTTTATTGTTGAGTTCTAGGCTTACTTTATATATTTTGGGTATTAAACCCTTATGGGATATGCAGTTTCCAAATACTTTCTCCCATTGAGTAGGTTACTTTTTCACTTTCTTGACAAAGGCTTTTGAATCTCAAAAGCTTTTAATTTTCAGAAGGTCCCTATAATCTGTTTTTTCTTTCCTTACTTGTGCTTTGGGTGTAAAGTCTAAGAAACCATTGTTTACCACAAGATCTGGAAGCTGCTTCTCTACATTTTATTCTGGAGTTTTGTGGTCCTGGCTTGTGTATTTAGGTCTTTGATCCATTCTGAATTAACTTTTGTATTTTGTGTGAGATAGGAGTCCTCCTTCATTTTTTGCCTATGGATATCTAATTTTTCCACCACCATTTGTAGAATTTTGTGTAGTATCACATTGAATCTGTAAAGCAACTTGGGTAAAAGTGACATCTTAATGATATTTAGTCTTCCAGTCCATGAAAAGAAATGCATTGTCATTTATTTAAATCTTTGATTTCTTTTAGCAATATTTTGTAGTTTTCTAGGTAGAAGTCCTTTCCTAGATGTTTGATTCTTTAAGTTGCTTTTGAAATGCTTCCTTCTCAGATTGTTTATTACTAGTGTGTAGAAACATTACTGATTTTTGCTTGTTTATCCCACCACTTGGCTGAATTCATTTATTAGCTCTAATAACATCTATTGGCAGATTGTTTTGGAACTTTCTATGTAAAGAATCATGTCATTTGCAAATAATAAAAGTTTTACTTCTTCCTTTCCAATTTGGGTGCCTTTTATTTCTTTTTCCTGTCTAATTGCTCTAGCTAGATCATCTAGCTCAATGTTGAGTAACAGTGGTGACAGTGGGCAATTTGCTTTGTTCCAAACTGTAAATGGAAATCTTCCAGTCTTTCACTATTGAGTATGATGTTAGTGGTAGTGGTTCATATATGCCCTTTATCATGTTCAGGAAGTTTGCATCTATTCTAATCTTTCCAAGTGTTTTTATCAAGAAATGATGTTGGACTTTCTCAAATGCCTACATTGTCCAATTTTTAGGCAAATAGTTGTTCATACTATCCTCTCATGATGCTTTTTGTTTCTGTGGGGTCAGTAGCAATGTCCTTCTTCTCAGTTCTGATTTTATTTTTTGCATCTTCTCTTTTTTTTCTTTGTAAGTCTATTCAAGGGTTTGTCAATTTTATTGGTCTTCTCAAACAAACTTTTGATTTTACTAATTCGCTATTTTTATTCTCAATTTCACCTATTTCTGCTATACTCTTTGCTTCTTTCACTATGCTCACTTTGGGTTTAGTTTGCTTTTCTTTTCCTAATTCACTCAGGTATGCAGTTAGGTCTGTGATTTTAGCTCTTTCTTCTTTTGTAATATAGATATTTAGGACCATAAATTTCCCTCTCAGTACTGCCTTCATTGAATCCAATAAGTTTTGAAATGTTATGGCCTCATTTTCATTTGACTCAAGGTATTTACCGGCTTCTCTTGAAATTTGCTCTTTGACCCACTAAGAGTGAATGTATCTGAATTTTCCATATAGCTGTGAATTTTCCATTTCTCCACCTGTTATTGATATCCAGCTTCATTCCATGATGTCAAAGAAAGTCCTTTGTATCATTTTAAGTTTCTAAAATTTATAAAGACTTATTTTATGACTAAATTTGTGGTCTATCATGGAGAATGATCCATGACCCACTTAAGAAGAATGTATATCCTGCTATTTTGGGGTGCAATATTCTGTATATGACTATTAGGTATAGTTCATTTATCATATTATTCAAGTTCTCTGTTTCCTGATTGATCTTCTCTGCAGATTTGATATCTGTTGATGAGAGTGGTGGATTGAAGTCTCCAGCTATTATTGTAGAGACATCTATTTCTCCCTGCCAGTATTTTTTCTTGTGTTTTCTGGAACCCTGGTGTATTGGCTTGAAAGTATTATGTACTCCAGAAAAGCCATATTTTAATCCGGATTCAATCTTGTGGAGGCAGTCATTTTTTCTAATGCTGATTCAATATTGCAGGGTGGAAACTTTTGATTAGATTATCTCCAAAGAGTTGTGATGCACCCACTTTTGGTTGTGACCTTTTGTTTAGATAGAAATGTGACACCACCCATTCTAGGTGGGGTCTTGATTAGATTACTAGCTTCTTTAAAAGGGGAAACATTTTGGAGAGAGCCAGAAATGACAGAGCCAACAAAAACTTCAGAGGAGAGCTGACAGGCAGAGAACAGAGACATAGATGTTTGGAGATCCTTGGAGCCTAACAGACGTTGCCATGAGATGTTAAGCAAGCCAAAATCTGGAGACAGTCAAGGAAAGCCTATAGTTGAAAGCCAGCCCTAGAGAAGGAAACTGAGTAACCCCCACAGGAACAGAGGCTGACAGCATGGAACCCAGAAGCAAGGGACCAACAGATGTCAGTCACATGACTACCCAGCTAACAGAGTGTTCCTTACCCACTGGCCTTTCTATAATTAAGTTATCTTTCCCTGGATGCCTTAGCTTGGACATTTTCATAGGCTGAGAACTGTAAACTTGTAACTTATTAAATTTTCCTTTTTAAAACCATTCCACCAGGTGGGCCACGGTGGCTCAGCAGGCAGAGTTCTTGCCTGCCATGCCAGAGACCCAGGTTCTATTCCTGGTGCCTGCCCATGCCAAAAAAAAAAAAAAAAAAAAAGCCATTCCATCAATTACAAAGTGGGCTAAAGACATGAATAGATATTTTTCTGAAAAGCAAATATAGATGGCTCAAAAGCCTATAAAAGATGCTTCATTTTCATTAGCTATAAGGGAAATCAGATACCACCTCACACCTATAAGAATGGCTGCTATTAAACAAACAGGAAACTGCAAATGTTGGAGAGGATGTGGAGAAATTGGGACACTTATGCACTGCTTATGGGAATGTATAATGGTACAGCTGCTATGGAAGACAGTCTGGCAGTTCCTCAGAAAACTAAATATTACATTTTCCTATGGCCTGGCAATACCACTACTCAGTATATATCCAGAAAATCTGAAAGAGGGACACAAACAGACATTTGTACACAGATGTTCATAGCAGCCTTATTCACAATCACCAAAAGATGGAAATAATCCAAGTGTCCATCAACAGATGTGGATTAATAAAATGTGAATATACATACAATGGAATATTATGTGGCAATAAGACAAAATGATGTCTTGAATCACATGACAAGATGGATGAGCCTTGAGGTCATAATGCTGAGTGAAATAAGCCAAACACAAAAGGATAGATATTGTATGATTCCACTTCCATGACCATGTAAAGATAAAATCAGAGGCTTATAATACAGAATATAGGGGATCTAGTGATACACAGAAGTTTGAGATGGGTGAACAGTTAGCTAATGAGGTTGAACTTAAATGTAAGGGAATATAGAATGTAATGGAATAGATAGTGATTCACTAATGGGCCTATAAATAATATTACCATATTAAAGGTAAACATGATTGAAAGGAGTTGTATAGACTCATGTGTCCCACCAATTAACACTACAAATATAATAAGTTATTGCATGAACTACTGCAAAGGTATGAATCTTGTACAAAGGGTACATAATTTCATGGTGTGAGGGAAAAATGCTATTGTATGCTATGTGCTGTTTAACAGGAAAACATCAACAGTACCACAGCAAAACCAGGGGTACATAATGGGGGGAGGGACAAGAGTTAGGGGGAAGTTTGGATTTTCTATTTGGTGAGGGTGTATTTATTGGCTACCTTTCTCTAGGGAACAATGAAATTATCTAAAATTGAGTGTGTTTATGGACTATTGACTTTGGACGTTATAGATGAGGCCCAGTAGATGAAGGTGGCTGAAAGATGCACTGACTGAGGAGTAGATTGGTGAATGATGATATATATGTATGATCAAACATTGTGCTGCAACAAAAAGGAATAAACCTGTGGGACATTTGATGAGGGAAAATAAGCCAGAAACAAAAAAGCATATTTGTATGATCTCATTTAGAAAATACGTATAAGAAAACTAGGGCCAAAATTGTAAGCTCTTCTAGCTGTCACATTTAGTCTGGAGCAGTAACGGTTATTTCTGGATTTTGAGAGTCTGTTTTATATATGTATAACCTGGTATTTAGAGATAAAAGTGAAGCTGACCAGCTCGGATTAAGGTAGTTCAGAAAAAAGGGGTAAGGAAGATATTGTCTGTATTTTAGAACTTCACCTATCCTTTGAGACCAAAGGAAGAAAGGTTTATTTTGTCCAGAACCAAAATTTTCTGTAGCACGTAATCTAACTCAGCCCGTCCGGATAGATCATTAAAACAGTCCAAACACAGGGAGCCCAGAATAAGAATGAGGACATTTAATACTGTATCCTTAACGTAATGCCTGGATACATCCCAGAACACATTAAGCAGATAATCAAAAAGTATTGGCGAAGTCCCTTGAGGGATGGCAAAAAAACAAAGAAGTGGAGCTATTAAACTTTACCACGGGGGAAACTCTGGATACTGATAGGGACACCCAAATCAATAGGCCAATCCCTCGATCTTGAGGCTTGATCTTGTGGAGCTTGTGTAGGTAATAGAAAAGCTTAGCCTATCATAAGTATGCTTAAGAGTCACCTCTGGAGGACCTCTTTTGTTGTTCAGATGTGGCCTCCCTTTCTCTAAGCCCAACTCTACAAGCGAAACCATCCTTCCCCAGTACGTGGGACAAGGCATCCAGGGATGAAAGTCGCCGTTGTGGTGTGGGAGATGACTCCCAGGAATGAGCCTGGCCCTGGCACTGTGGGATCAACAGTGCCATCTTGACAAAAGGGGGAAAGAAGTGTAACAAATAAGGTATCGATGGCTGAGAGATCAAATAGGGTTGAGAGGCTACTCTGGAGGTCACTTTTACGCAAGCTTCAGTTAGACATTGCTACCTATCACAACATGCCAAACCCATATCAAAATCCTTCCAGCCAATCCTAAAGAACACCTAGGTCAATATATAAGATTCTACAAGTGTTCTATGCACTAGGGTAACTTTCCAGAAACCTACAATATCCAGATGATTCACTGGGAAGAGGGTCAGGAAAGAAACCATAAAGCCTTTATGACGACTCCCTGAAGCTGCGGTTTCCTGGCCTGCCTAGCAGATGCACTCTGCCATGAACTGTTGCTACAGCCCTTAGGAAGCACTGTGTCTTTAAATCTCCACTGTCTCTGCCCCTGAGGGGCATGGAGTTGAAACAATGGATGTGGGTGGTCCAGGGTAAAACAGTGGCTCAGAGCCAAGAACCAGTGATCTGCATTTGCTAATGAAAACCATGATCAGTGCTCATTTGTGTCCACCCCTGTTCTTGGGGAAGAGGATTTTTATGTCCCCTTCTGTCCACACCAGCTAACCAGGGGCTGAACCCCAAGGCAGCTGGCCACAGGAGTGGGAGCTCCTGTGGGCATTGGCAGCTGTCAAAGAATGGACTATTCACTGTTCTTTACTGCAATTTCTCAGCCTCTTCTTCCTCCTGTTCTTCCGTGGATACTTACTGTACAGTGTTCTTCTGGCCCCTGGAGCCCCGGAATCGTTGTTTCAGACAGTTGCTACCTTTTCCTTCTGTTTTGGAGGGAGGAGTGACTCCTGGAGCTCCCCACTCTGCCATCTTCCTCAACAGTCTCCTACTAATGTATTTTTCAATAGATGAACTTAATATAATAACTTTGACTTTTTCATGGTTAATCATTGCATGATATGCCAACATGATATGTCATTTTTCATGAATTTACTTTTAACCCATATGTAGTACAATTTTAAAAGTGGGTTTCTTATATACAGTATGTAATTAGTTTTGCTTTTATATCCAATCTGACCATCTCTTTCTTCTAATCAAGGGCGCTCATACTGGTTACATGAAATAAAATTCTTGATAAGTTTGGATTTGAATATACAATTTTGCTACTTGTTCTCTGTTTTTCTGACCAGGTTTTTCTTTTCTTTTTAAAATGATCTGTCTTCTTTGAGATTAATTGACTTCCTTTTAGGATAACATTTTATCTTTATTATTGGCATTTTTTTGGTGTTACTCTAAGGTTTTCAATATATATCTTAAACTTCAAATCATATTAAGCCATTCCACAAATAATAGCTGACTCTTACAAGATACTTCCATTCTTGCCCTCCCATTCTGTGTGCTCTTTATTACCTCACACTTTAGTTCTATATCAAATATACATTGGTTTATAATTATGTTTCAGTTCATTATTTATTTTAGGACAATGCTAAGTTTACAGAAAAATTGAGCATATAGTACATAGATTTCCCATATAGTGCCCCACAGATTCCCCTATGATTAATATCTAGCATTAATGTTTCATCCTTATTATGATAGGTAAACCAATATCGATACATTGTTATTAACTAAAACCCACAGTTTACATTGGGGTTCACACTCTGTTTTACAGTTTGACGGATTTCAATAAATGCAATATGACATGCATTCACCTTTTGGATAGCCTTTACAGTATGCTATTTCACATCCTAAAAAGTCCTCTGCACACCACTTGTTCCTGTTCATTCTCCTCCATTCACTTTTTGCTATCTCTGTAGTTTTGCCTTTTCCAGTATATAATTTGGATGAAAAAATATAGTATGTAGTCTTTTCTGAATGGTTTTCTTCATTCATGATATAGATCTAAGGTTCTAGTGTGTCTTTTTGTAACTTGATAGCTTGTTTCCGTATATTGCTGAATAATATTCCATTGTATGGATAGACCACGATTTATTATCCATTCACCTATTGAGGGGAACCTTGATAGCTTCCAGTTTGGAGAATTTATGAAAAAAGTTGCTAAAAAAATATTTGCCTTAAATTTTCATGGACATACATTTTCAACACATTTCAGTAAAACATAGGCAAGTGGTCACTGGAGAGTATGGTATGACAGTATTTACATTTGTAAAAAATGTCAAGCTATCTTCCTAAATAGCTGTACCATTCTGTATTTCCACCAGCAATGAATGAGATTCTTGCTGCACCACATACTTGCAAGCATGGCAAAAATTGTCATATTTTTAGATTTTAATCATTCTAGTAGGTATGTAGTATATCTTGTTTTAATTTGCAATTTGCTGATAACATGATATTAAGCATCTTTTTATATGATGTTTTGCCCTCTTTTTATCTTCTTTGGTATAATGGATGTTCAGTTATTTGATCATTTTAAAAAGTGTGTTGTTTAGTGGTTTTGGTTTTTGAGCTTAAAGATATCTTTGAATATTTTGAAAATATTTTCTTCCAGTCTTTGGCTTGTATTTTCATTCTCTTGAAAGTGTCTATGGCAGAGTGAAAGTTTTTAATTTAATGAAGTCCATATTGTCTTTTTTTTTTTGATGGATTATGCTTTTGATGTATCTCATCACAAACCAAAGGTTGTGGAAATATTCTAGGAATTTTATGTTATATTCTAGGAATTTTATAGGTTTATGTTTTGCATTTACTTCCATGACCCATTGAAGTTTATTTTTGTGAAGTGTTTAAAGTCTGTATAGACCTATCAACATATATATATATATATGTACACACAAATACAGACACACGCATGCATATATACATACACGAACATCATATTTGCATGAGGCTGTTGTTCTTGAATCACTTTTTTAAGAAAGACTATTCTTCACCCTTTAAATTGTCTTTGCTTCTTTATCAAAGAGTTGTAAATTATATATATGTGAGTCTATTTGTGTGCTTTATTCTGTCACATTGATATATTGTATATTCTTTCACTAATACCACGCTATCTTACTTACTATAAAAATTTTGGTATCTTGTTGGTTATTCTGGGTCTTTTGCCTTTCCATTAAACTTTAGAATTAGTTTGCCAATCTCCATAAAATAACCTCTTGGGAATTTTACTGAAGTGTTGAATCTATAGATCCAGGTGGGAAGAACCGACGATTTAACAATATTTAATTATCCTATCTGTGAACATGGAATATCTCTCAATTGTTTAGATTTTATTTGATTTCTCTCCTTAGAAATATGTAGTTTTCTTCACATAGATTTTTGTTATATTTATAACTATTCCAGTTTTTCACAACTAATGTAAATGATGTTGTGTCTTTCATTTAAAATTTTGATTGTTCATTGCTTTCATATAGGGAAGCAATGGACTTTTGTGCATTAACTTTGTCTCATACAACCACAGTATAATTGTTTATTTAATTCCAGGAATGTTTATGTTTATTCCTTGGTATTTTCTATATAGACAAACATGTTATCTGTGAACAAAGAGAATTTTATATCCTTTTTCCTAATATGTATACACATTATTTACTTTTCTTGTCTTTATTTCATTAGCTAGGAATTCCAGTATGATGTTGAATAAGAGTAGTGAGAAGGGGCATACTTTTTGTTCCCAATCTTAGGGGAAAGCATCAAGTTTCTCACCATTAAATATTATGTTAGCTTATCAATTATAAATTAAATATCATTAATAGAAATAAGCCTATTTAGATTATTTCCCTATGTGTATTTTTGTAGATTGTATCTTATAAGGAATTTTTCTATTTCATGTAAGTAACAAAATTTGTGGGCATAGAGTTGTTCATTACATATTTGTTGTCTTTCTTAATGTCCATATAATCAGTAGTGACGTTTCCACTTTCATTATTGATATTAGTAATTTGTGATTTCTCCCTTTTTTCTTCGTTAGTCCAGCTAGAATTATTTCAGTTTTATTAATCTTTTTTGAAATTCAATTTTGACTTCATTGATTTTTCCCTATAGTTTCCTGTTTGCAATTTCATTGTACTCCAATTTTTATTGTTTCTTTTCATTTCCGATTTTTCTAGGTTTATATTGTATTTTCTAGGTTTATATTGCATAAATGAGAAGAGGAGACAGAAAGAGACAGATTCTCCATATGATAGAGGCAGAGACTTTGCCACCATCAGAATACTCTAGCCTTTGGAGAAAACATGGGCCACTGATACTTTGTGTTTGGATTTCCAGCCTCCAAAACTGGAGCCAATAAATTCCTATTGTTTAAACCAACCAGTTTTGTTATTTGTCATAGAAATCCTGGAAAGCCAAGACATTCTCTAAGATCTCTGAGATTTTCTACCCTTTTTAAAGTTTTTCCTGAATACTTACTTAGTCAAAGGAGTTCAGAAATATTCCTGCTGAATATATATTTCAAAAAAAATAATAATTAAATTGTAATTAGGAACTTTTTTTTAGGTTTAAAGCACTCATGCTTAAAAAATTAAAGAACATTACAAAATAAGACGCAATTTTATGCATTATATCTGTGTTTCAGAATTATTTCCACATGTAGCCCAGTAAAAATAACTTAATGAGTATTTTTTTAGCCTTTCTTAATAGTGTCTGTTTATTTATGAACCTTTACAACTCAGCACATTCTATTTGGTTTATTACTCAGTAACATCTTGCCGTCTGTTTTAATACTATGAAAGTGAGCAAAGAAAACAGATGCTTTAGAGCACATCCATTTCTGTTAACGAACCAAGCTAAATCTACATAAGCTGACTCAGCACAATCCCAACGTGGCATGTTTTTTTTCTTCTTCATTTTTCACATTCTAATGTTCAGGTTGCCTGATGGTTTCTGAACATCCTTGATTTCACAATATCATGGCCACTCACTAAAAGAATGTTCTTTTTTTCTGTCTCAAACAACTTCTGAAAGAGAACAGCAACTCTGTAGATCATAAATAGAATATGACCTGAATAAGTTTATATAGCATTGCATTTTGATATAGTGCTATGGATACAAACTGATCCTTAAATGTTCTTTAAAAAACAATAGAGCATTTCACCTTCTTTTCTAGGAATCAATTCAATATGAATATCAATTCTAAGAGATAATATAGTTAAACATCGTTCTCACTGTATATATTAATGAAAGATTAATTAATCTTTCATATATTTGATTTTTATGAGCTAACCACATAGACTCTTTTGAAGGAGACATAAGCCAGGGAAGTCTTTTTCCCTTATCACATTAACCACTGGGTAGTAAAATATACTGTTTCTTGGTAATGGCACATCCTGGAGAAAGTTGTTATCTCACAATATGGAGTTGCAGAATTTATGTTGCACTATTGTGTTTAGACAGGAAGCCCTCAGATAGTTAATAAAACGTACCTGTGGGAGTTCACTATTGTACATTACAGTAACTCAAAATCTTTAAGAATTGGCACGAAAAAACTTCTAAGCACAATGGAATTGTAAGCTAATCTATACCTTATTCAGGTAAAAGCAAAGGTAATCATATGGTAAGGAGAACATGAAACTCAAATTCCTTTTAAAGGATCAGCCACAAGAGGAGATAAGTCTTTGGGGGAGGTTTTATTTTGATACAAGATGGAATCTTATAGTCAGTAACTCGGTTTAAAGGAGTCAGTGATTACAAAAGGAGCATCCATCTGTCGGTTTTTACAATGTGACAGATTATATGATTCCTGGAAATGGCTTGTTTAGAAAAATTTTTTTTCAATTTTCTGTGAAATATATTATTTCTGAAGATTATATGTTTAAAATATCAATGTTCTCTATTTTGTTTTTTCATCAAACTATAACCATTAAAACTTTTATCATTTTGGTGTCTAAACTATTTGGTTTCTAACAGCAATATTATAACAGACTGGAGTTATTGAGACTCAACATTTTCTTCTAGCTCACAGATGGAGTTTCTAAACACCTTTGCTAAGTGTCTTGTAGGCAATCACCCAGAATCGCCTCTTTTCAGTTTGGCACACCCCTTGGTTATTTTTGGCCAAAATGTCTGATGCTTTTCTGTGCTACAGTGGAATTTATTTAACATGACATAAGCAGTGATAACAAATGCTGCAGTTAGCAAAGAATGAGGTGATAAAACCTTGGTATCATTTCAAAGCAAATAAAAATACAACACTTGCAGTTGTTGATATTTAACTATTTTGAATAGCAAAGGACAAAGACAATGTTCACTTGGTGCAAAGATTGAAGGAGTGATAAACTCAAGTATTAATGATACTATTATTAAAGACTGTCTTAAGTATGTGGTTTAATTGTAGCCAGTACAGAGATTGAAAATTTGTCTAATATTAGCTTAAAACTATGTAGTGTTATGCTGGGCAAAGTTTTAAGTATTTTACATATATCTTTTTTTTCTCCCTTTTCAATTTGTTTCCTTATGGGATAGGTACTACTATTATTCACAAAACTCAGAGAGGTTATGTGACTTGCCTAAGATCACACGGCTAGTTTATAATAGAATGGAGATTTGAACACAGGCAGCCCATACTCCTAACACCATGCTTAATAAAAATGGATTTATTCCTTGGTACTCCTCTTATAAGCCAGGGTACAGGCAATTTATTCCAGTATAATAAAGCAGGGTTATCAACAGCCAGAAAAGTCTGACAAAATTACACCAATACTTGCTTAAACTTGGGAGGAAGTTCAGGGACTATCGTCAGAAGTGTGAGCACTACACAAGAGAGAAGTCTGAAACTGTGTGTCAGAAGGAGCAAGCTCTACTTGAGCCCACATCAGGGTATGTCCTTCTGTTAGAATCTTACTGCACTCTGTAATTCCCCTTATGGTTGTAATGGTTTATTTCATGTGTCAACTTAGCTAGATTATGGTGTCCAGTTGTTTGGTCAAGGAAGCACTGACCTGATTTTTTACTTTGGGGGTATTTTGTAGATTTGAATAATTAATCAGTCGATTACATCTGTGGCTGATTCTATTTACAATCAACAAAGGAGAATGCCTTCGGCAATGAGAAGAATCTCCTCCTTCCATCAGTTGGATTTCTTAAAGCCAGAACTAGAATTTCAGCAATCGGAAACAGCTTCCCCAGAATTCATTGTCACCTTCATTGAGTTTCCAACTTGCTGCCTGCCCCACGGAATTCACCCTTGCCAATCCTGAGGGTCCTGCGAACCAATTCCTGTAATAATTCTTTTGATTTGTTGGATCTTTTTCTCTCGAGAACTCTGACTAATACAATGGTGCTACCCACACATGTAATTTAGTGTTCATAATATTATTTATATAGTAAAGCCTAATTCTCCATGAAATTGTATTCCCCGATTGAGCACATGCCTTGAACATCATAAGTATTTGACAAAACTTTTCAAAAGAATTACAAGTTAGATGTTAAGAAAGAAGTTTACAAAGAAAAGAAGTCATGAACAACTCCAAAAAAGAGGTTCACATTTCAATGACACCACTTTGCTGATCTTTCACTCTGTTTTGTAACCCAACAAATTTCATGGGGCTATAAGAAATTTCTAAAGGCATCATCTCTTTGGAAAATAACCCTCAAATAGATCCATTCTGGAGACTTCTAAGTACCTTTCATTCTTGATCCGAAACTCATTACTGTCTTACGTATAATGAATTTACTGTGAAAACATAGGCTAAATAAGAAATGTATTGTTAAACCAATTTTATGAAATTGTCCAAATATTTACCTGCTAGAGGGAAATAATTCCCTCTAGAGTTTCAGTTGTGATCAACTTCCATTCAGAAATATTATTGAAGTGTATCTATGGCATTGTAGGTTTCTGGGAAATATTCTGGGTTACTGCTGAATCTGTAGAAGATAAAATTGTAGGATTTATCTTATTAAGGCCATCAATTGGAAATACAATTGGAATACTTTAATATTCTTATTTCTTCATTATCTAACTTAGATTTTTTGTTTCTGAATAATTTTATCAATTAGTGAAAATACCGACTCTATATTTCATTTGTTTAAAAATTGTCAATACTATAAGTCAGACACTGATTTCTTATCTTACATGTTTTACTAAATATAAAGACAAATTTGGCAAGTGATACTCTGGGTCTTTGTCTTAGTTTATATTTAACTAAAATAAATATATGAATTTTAAATAATCCATCAGAATTTTGTAGCTATCAAAATTATGTAAAATATTTTTAAACACATACACATAAACACACACTAGAAGGTGGTATTATTGATTATACACACAATATGAACAGACATTAATTTTCCTAGCATATTGATGCTTCTGTATGGACATTGTTATTCTTAATATAAATATTCTTTTATATTTTCATAGAGATTTTGCTATTGTGGATCTCTTCTATAATGTGTATTTGTACAGAGGCAGAGGAATTAAGAGTCTGGGCTCTGACATCAGCCTTCCTGGAAGCAAACGTCATGTTCACTATACACAATTAAGAGATTTTGACAAGTGTTTCAATTCTCTGTGCTTCAGTTTTCTTATTTATATGCTAGAAATAAGAACAATTTCTACCTCATGTAAGTGATATGTGGATTATAAAAGTTACATATAGTCATGGACTAGAAACTTGTTTGGCACATATTTAGTCCCAAACAAATGTCAAGTATATTATTATTGCCCAAATGCATAATACTTGGCATCAAATGGAGATTACAGACATGAATTTCAAAACATTTGAAAAAGAGGTTAGTGGGTATGTAATAGTCTACATGGGTCTTCAGCGGTTACTTGGTGGAAGTATTTTCAAACCTTTGATATGGTTAAGATGATAACGATTTCCAAGCAAAGCTTCTTAAGCAATTCAAAAGTACTACCATTATAAAAAACAAAAAGAGACAATTATAATAGTATGACTTTTCTATAAATCATGGATATGTACAAAATACTCCAGATATGTAATGCTGTTCGGTGGTACAAGATAAAAAGGAAACCTATCAAAATTGTCAGTCAAAATATTCCAAATTTGCTGTTTTCCTAAGAAAAAATGGAGCACAATCATTAGTCAATATTGCATCTTACATTTATCTCATACATTTTATGAACTCTAAACCTAACATCGACTAATGAAATTATTAAATAACTATAATGTATCAGTTTCAAATCTATTTACCTATATTCACAGAGGAGGAAATATCCTGACTTAGGGGGCAATTGTCTGGATATGTCAGAAAAATAAAGTGTACAAAACTGAATATTTTGAGTTTATCATTCATCTATATAAAATGGTGCATAAATTGGAACAGAAAATAAAATATCAGTAAGTCAATGCTATATGGCAAAATGTAAGTGAATTTCTCCAAGGCAATTTTATTGCTGATTTATTGAGAGGTTATACTAAAGACTGTTTAAAATAGATGCAATTTTGAATTAATTATAAACAACTGGGCCTTTTGTGAAAAATAGAATTAATATATAAATTTCAGGAAATAGAAACTAATTATTTACTCTTAAAAAATTCTCTATGTTCAAGTATTTTTATTCTTGTGGATGAAATAAATATGTTACGTTGATGGGTCAAATCACAAAAAAAGAAATAAAGAAATAAAAAAATTAGTGTGAAAGACAAATTTTAGGGATTATTTTTGAAAATAATTGTCATTAAACAGCATTTTTGATAAGTGAGTGCCATGTGAAAATAATACCACCTCTTAGATAGCTACAAATTTTTGTTTTAAATGAGTCAAAGTTTCATGAATAAAGTTATGAAGAACTCTTATTCAGAGCTGTAAACTGGTTGAAAATACAACCAAAAATTATTTGTGTATAAAGTCATTGTACAAGTAAGAGAATAAAGCACAATTCCCAAATAATTTTAAGGCATAGGTGTGTTGCCACAAAAATATTTAAAGTCCCTGTGTGCTTAGCATTTATAAAGAAGGATTAGGTAGAAAAATAAAATACAAGGAAAGTACATGTCTCAGATAACAGAACTTTTTGGAAGAGAAGAAAGTATCTCTTCATTTATATGGACCAAATAATACTGACTTAATCTCAAAGAAGTCTGAATTGAAATAGTGATTGTTATATTATAACCTAAAAAGAACTTGATGAAATATAACCCCAGCATTTTCTATACCTTTTGAAATTGTCCCATAAGTTGTAGATATTCTGCTCTGTTTCATTCTTTCTCTTTTTGAAGTTTGGGTTTGAATGTTTCTATTGGCATAGATTCAAGTTGTTAATTTTTTTCCTAGGACATGTCCAATTTACTGATGAGACCATCAAAAGAATTCTTCATTTCTGTTGAAGTGTTTTTATTTCTCCCATTTCCTTCCCATGAGAACCTGTGGCAGGAAAGAATGAGGGCCCTCTAAGACTGGGTTCCATGGAAACTTTGACTCTCAAGCTGGTTCACATTGAGCCTCCAGCAATTTACCAATTGCAGTGTAAATATTCCTCTCCATTCTAGTTCCAGCGGGCAGGCTTTGGCTCCTGACCTCCTCCATGTGAGCTGTGATTCTCTGTATGCCTGGGTCTCCTGGTTTGGGGGCAGTGGCTTGCCCTGTGTTCTCAATTATCTGATGGGTTTAAGAATTGTTGGTTGATTTTTACTTTGTTCAGCTTTTTTCCTGTGAAGATGGGAGTAAGGACTTCTATGTACATACATACTGGAACCATAAATCTTTATCTTTTGTTTACTTAATACTTAATGGTTTGTTTATATTTAAGTACCTTGTTCCCAAACAACTATTTGATGAATACAAAGATAACACAGAGTAGCACATAAAATAAAGGACAGATTAAGAATAAAGTAGTAAGAATTTGGCAAGGGTAACTTTAGAACACGAGCACCATGTCAAATTGTGAATTTGCTAGACATGGATACAAATTTAGATTTAAATTTTACAGACACATGTGCAAAACATAACATTAGGACCAAAATCACCACTGTTAATAGTTCAGAAAGAACTTTTCTCCATGGATCTTCACAAAAATTTAAAAAAAAAAAAAATAGATTTTTTTCCCCCACAGATTTAGAAAGCATTTGCTAATGTTCCATGTAATATTATTTTGATTGAGATGGTCCACACAAACACATATACACAATGGTTTATGGTGAAATAAGTTGGGAAAATTTGACATTTCCTACCACCCCCTCCCCACCTTCAGACTTGCTGATATTCACAACAAGAGTCACTAATTTAAACCTCTGTTTAATTTAACTTAACTTTTTCCTAACCTGTTTGACAAAACAAACAAATAAAAGCCTTCATTTTTCTTATGTCTCTCAGTTTATCTCAGACTTAGTATTTGGCATGTGAAGAGTTTGGAGAGACAGTGGAGGCAGTTCCAAAAGACTGGACATAAAGAAAAGCAAGATTTCATTCCATATGGTCGCACCTAAATACAATCGCAGAGTGTGTTCTCCCTCCTCTCACCCCAGGAAGGTCCCTCCTTATTCTCTGGGGCTCATGCATGCTTCAGAGGGGTCCTCACAGGTAATGCTAACATGGCGTCATCAAGGCTCGGGTTTTAGATTGGCATCAAGGGGTTCAGGCATCCTGGCTGTTAAAAAGAAGCTCTGACACAGGGAGGGCCTGCAGCTGTGCCTAAGCAGCTTGCTTAGGGCGCTGGCAGTCTGGTGACAGATTCTGCTCATTTGCTTTTGGCTCCTTCAGATCTGGCTCTCTTCTCCTGAGCCTCATAACCCACCTGGTTCTGTCACTTCAATTCAGTCTCTCTTTCTCTCACCACAGCTAAGGGAAATCCTTTACATTGGTGGAGGAGGAGAAAGGAAGAGGGAGGGAGGAAGCCTTTCCCCAAAACACGTAATCCATTTGCTTTCCTAGCTGAGCCAGTCTCTTCTCTATGCCCTCAACAGTGTAGGTTTTTAATCACAATATCATCAGAACCTGTTCTTTCTTTACTTTTTATTGTCATATCCTTTCTTTATGAGATATAAGGATCTAAAGGCCTTACAACTTAAATAAGAGGAAAAGAAAAGGAGAAGTATGGAACAAAATATTGGGGAGATGTGGATAAAAAAAGTTGGTTAATGTCTAAAAATATCTTCTTGGAAAATGTGGAATATATGTAATTTCCCATTCCATTTTTTTTAATAATGTCATTCGCATACACTTATGTAAGCAGGTAAGAATGTGAAGAGATATGTAAGCAGATAGAACATGATATAGTCTAGTTTTACAGACTTTTGTTAGTATGATCCTAGTATAGAAAGGTTTTTTTCATATCTAAAGAAATAAATGGGATATCTATCTATTCTTTATGGATATCCTCCATACAGTCATACACATATGGAAATAATCTCAGGCAACTGCCAAAATATGGTAAATGTATTTCTCTCTTATGTTTAGTTTGTTTTATGTAGTTGTGTTTAATTGTAACTATTTCATCAATTACTTCCTTAACCTCTCAGATCCTCTGTTTATAAGACATCTGATATGGATATTGTAAAATATCAACATATTTAATATACTATCTAGCACTAAATTAAAAAAAACAAAAGAATTAAGTGACTGTTCATAAGAAATGACATGATATGATTTGTTCACACATCTTTAGCATTCTTTTAACATGACTAAATATTTTTCAGTTATAAAATTCTTCAATTGAGTCATTTGTTAAGTACAAATATTATAAACTTCCATAAATCAAGAGAAAAGTAAATATTTTTTTACAAGAAATGAAGAAGATACTGACAACTTATAAAGTGATTCTAAGCAGGGAACAGTGATAGAAAGATTTTCCCTCTCCACCATGCTAGTTCAAATTATTTAAAAGAATGATCTTATCTGCCCAGAAATTATATAGTTATAAAACTTCACGGATTAAAATGTGGTGTTTTAGGATCCCTCTCCTCAACTCTTATTAAATCTAGTTTTTTACAAATTAGGGAACTTATTGAAATATTATCATAATAAAAACACTATGATAAAAAGAACTTTTTCCTTTCTCTTACATTTAAAAACAGTATGTTCATATATATTTTCTTACTTTGTAGTTTAATTTGTTTATAGTTAATTGAATGAAGGATGAGGGTTGAACAAACAACACACAGGAAAAGAAATTTCTAATGTGCTTGAGGAGCAAAGTGTGGTAAATTATAACCCAAGGGAGGAGCTCCAAATCAGGGTAGAATAAACAGGGTTGGTATGGGCTATTTGTGATGTACGGTGCAGAAAATGAATAATATATAAAGGTGACTTTTAAATCCCTCAAGCAGAGGTGAGTGAAATTTCCCTTAGTAAACCGTGTAAATTTCTCTTATAATACAGGAAAGTTTCAATTGCCCAAATTTGTTCTAATTTATAATACTATCAGAGCTGTTAACTAATCAGAATGTACCATTTCCATAATGACACTTTATAAAACACATTTTCTACCTTGCTCCTTCTAAAAATTAAATTACATACATTTAGCAATTTTCTAAGTGCTTTGAAAATGCCTTTGTTCTCTCATCTTGCTATTTGAAGTTTTATTTTTCAAACTAGTCGTTTCCCACAGAAGATTATGAGGAAAAGAGAAATAAGAGGAAAGACAAAGAACATTTCATTTTCTTTTAAGATTGCTGGCACCAAAGGAAAATCCTTTTTAGTTTACTTTAGATTTGTTTTTTGTTTGTTTTGCATTTTTCCGTTGTTCTTGTAAAAAAAAGTATAGTAAAAATAATGACTTGCCTTAAATTCATTCCTGAAACTTCAGGTAAAGCTCTGTCCCACTATACAATTGGCAACCTGATTTTGTTTCTCTGCATGGACTTTAAACACTGACTGGGAGCCTGGAACTCTCAGACCCTCTAACTGTATAATCCTGAACACCACAGTAGGTCTTAATCTAGACCAGTGTTATTAAAAGTGTAGTTAGTTGCTAGATAAGTTAAGATGCTTGCTGTAGAATGAAGTTTAAAGTACTGCTTCATACAAGTTTTGCCTAAAAAAAAAATTTCAGCTTAGAAAGTTGAAATAGTTTATTTGAATTACATTCTAATTCCCTTAAATCCTCATCAGCCATATAAATATTTGGGGGACATTTGATCAATCTAGATATTAATCATATATTGAAATCCAAGAAGAAGCAATTTTTTTGTAAAATTCTGGCAAGTTATACACACTGATGGTGTTAGAAATTGAAAATAAGGACATTAAATATTTATTATAACTATATTCCATAAATTCAGAAAGTTAGAGGGAAGATTGAACCTAAGTAAAGACATGGAGATATAAAAAAAATAAATGAACTTTGAAAGAAGAAAATGAAACATCAAATGAAATATATAATGTGTGTGGGTCTGAAACTCTTACATACCCCAGAAAAGCCATGTTTTAATCCTGACCCAATCATGTGGGGCCAGAACTATTGTTTAGGGTGGGAAACTTTGATTGGATTGTTTCCATGGAGATGTGACACATCCAAGTATAGGCGTGGCCTTTTGATTAGATAGAGATGTGACTACCTATTCAAGGTGGATCTTGATTGGTTTGCTAGAGTCTTTTAAAAAGGGAAACATTTTGGAGGGACCACAGATGCAGAAGCTTGGAAAACAATTGCTTCAGAGTCAACAGAAATGCTTTGGGATGCTTGGAGTACTGACAGAGAGAGCAGATACCTGGATAGGATGTTTGGAGTCCAGCAGCCATGGCCAGATGCCTTCTCATGAGATCCTAAGTAAGCCAGAACCCAGAATTGTGCCCAGAGTGGCTAAGTGAAAGCTCAAATACACTTAAAAAGGAAACCACTGGCATCAGAAGCTGGAAGCAATGTAACCTGGAACAAGGACCAACAAACATCATCCACATGCCTTCCCATGTGACAGATATCAGTCTTTCTTTGGAGTTAAAGTATATTTTTTCTGGATGCCTTAGTTTGGTCATTTCTATAGTCTTAGAACTGTAAACTTTTAACATACTAAATTCCCTTTATAAAAGTCATTCTAGAACGATACAATGGTTGCTCAGTCGCAGAATTCTCACCTTCTTCGAGCCTGCCCATGTAAAAAAAAAAAAAAGTTCCATTTCTGGTATATTTTTTTCCAACAGCTTTAGCAAACTAGTACACACTGGAAGGGATTAGTGACAGATTTTACATTGTAGAAGAAAAGATTAATGAATTTTAAGACATAGCACAAGAAACCAACTAAAACTATTCACAGAGGGAAAAAAAGAATTAAAAATAAAAAAGTTAACAAACAGCCCAATATATGTGCACTTGGAGTCCATAAAGGAGAGAAGAGAATGACAGAATTAAAAAAAAGACAAAAGAGTGGCTGAATGTTTTTCAAATTATAAGACCATTGATCTAAGAACCTCACCAAACTCCAAGAAAAAGAAACAAGAAGACTATATCAGGGCACACCATAATGAAATTGCTCAAAACCAGTGATACCAGAGAAAAATCTTAATATCAGCCATAGGAAATTTGATGTTGTAATCATGAGGAAAAAGATAAGAACAACATCATTAGAAACAAGGCTAGTGAGAAGACAGTAAAACAAAATAGGTATCGGATTGGGGGAAAAAAGCTTGTTGTTGATCTAAAATTCAAGATCCCATGAAGATATTCTTCAAAAATGAAAATGAGATAATTTTTTTTTCAAACATACAAAGGTTAAAATAATTCATCAGCCTCAGATCTTCACCCAAGGAAATAATAAGGAAATGTCTCAAGCAGACAGAAAATGATACCACACAGAAATTAGAATCTAAATAATGAAGGGAATCAGAAATGATAATAATGTGGGTGAATATATGATATATCTTCTTATTACCTAAATTTAATTAAATTATAATTGACTGTTTAAGCAATTATAATAATGTAGAGCATAATGCATAAAAGATGAAGTAAAATGAATGAAATGGATAAGAGAAATCCAGAAGAGGAGGAATGGAAGTACACTATCTGGTTATATATATGATAAATAATGAACTTTAATCTATATCTGAAATCATATTGAAAAATTAATCAAATTGTAGACCTAAATATTAAACCAAAATTATAAAATTTTAAAATAAAACATAGAAAATTTTGTGACTGTGGATTAGGCAAAAAGTTGTGGGATACAATGTCAAAAGCACAATCCACAAAAGTAAGAAATGTAAGTATATCAAAACTAAAATTTAAAAATATCTGTCCTAAAAATGCTGTTGAAAGAAAGAAAAGATGGGTGCACAAGTGGTTCAGTGATAGAATGCTCACCTTGTATGCAGGGGACCCAGGTTCGATTCCAGGACCATGCACCCCCCCCCAAAAAAAGAAAGGAAAGACAGACTACCTAGGTTAAAAAATATATTTCCAAATTACATAACTAATATGACTTTTATTTGGAATAATATGACTTTTATTTGGAATATGCAAGAAGTCATAAATATCAGTAGTAAGAAAATAATAATTGCCGTAAAAGAAAAATAACAAAAGAATTAAACACACCCTTCATCAAGAAAGATATAAGGATGACAAATAGGCTCATAAAATTATGCTCGATATCATTAGTCATTAGAGAAGTGAAAATTAAGCCATGATGTGATACCACTACATATCGATTTGAAAGACTAAAATTTAAACAACTGGCCATAACAAGTGTGGGTGAGCATATAGAGGAAGTAGAATGTTGATACCCTGCTGGTAGAAATATAAAATGGTACAAACATTTTTAATAGCATTTTGACAGTTCTAAAAAAACATACACCTGACACATGATTCAATCATTCTACTCCAAGGTATTTACCCAAGACAAATGAAAATTTATGTCCATACAAAACTTGTACAAGAGTGTTCATAGATCTTGTTCTAAAACAGAAAAAAAAAAACCCTGAAAACAATGGATAAACACATTGTACAATATATATAAATTAAATGAAAAGGAACAAACTATTGATAAATGTAATGACAGGGATTGATTTCAAAATAATTATTCTGAGTGAAAGAAGCCAGACAAAAAGTTCATATTGTATGATTCTGTTTATGAGGATGTAGCAAGCACAAACTAATAAGAATGTCGATTTTGGTGTTAATGTTACGGATACACACATATGTTGGTGCTTATCAAATGTAACTTTAAATACTTGGAATCTATTATATTTGAAAAAACATTTTTTTAAAAACCAAACAAATAAATATATAAAACATTAATATATTTCACTACAATCCTTTTGGCATTAAGAGCTTGATATACTTTATAAAACATTATACTTTCTTTTACATGAACTCCAATATGGAATCTTTGAAGGGCTGCTTAGAAACAGCACCATATTCATAACTGCAAGCATCCTAATTTCATTACACAAGAAATTTTTTAAAGGGAGTAATGTCAATAGGTACATTTTAGTGATATCTGAAATGAAAGTCTCTAAGACTAGCAGGAAAAACATTCTAATAATAATATAACATCTTTACGAGGCCCCATAGGAATCACTTCTTACTGCTTCTTACTGCGTGAAACATCACTGAGTTCCACTTGCACTGGGAAGGTTGCGTGGGGAGAGAGATTATTTTCAACTTTCCAAATACTATTACAGTAAGGTTTTCAATAAATATTTTACTATAACTGCATATTCAGAATGACTTTAAGTGCTGTCATGTAAATTTAATTATATTTCTTATTTCTTTTATGAATTCCCTTCTCTCTCTACACCCTCCTCCCTCTCTCTTGCCCCCCCTCAACCCCCTGTTCTCTTCACCCCGCCTTCTCCCCTTCCTTCCTGCCTCCCATTTTCTATCTAAGGACAAACTTTGCTACCTCAGTGCGGAAGAATACATAGTGCATTTCTAGTCTCAAGCTTATAGAACCTCCTCTTTATAAATTTTATATAAATAAAACGTGAATTCAATAAAAGCACAATTATGATACAAAAATTATTTTTATTGCTTTATCTTATAATAGAAACCAACCACTATGAAAGAGACTTCTATTTAATCTTAAAAGAAGATTATAATGAAGTTTGATTTGCTATATTGCTCCCCAAATCTCAACTTTTATTGATGAAGAGATATGCCAGCATTTCCTAGGCAGTATGAAACTATGAATGCGATTTCAACAAAATATCGTATATTAAAACTTTCAGCATGGGATTTAATACTATGTTCTTTGGACTTTCACAGTACATTAGAAATGAGAGACACTTTAAGAAAATTGAATGTAAATTAGCATTTCAGGCTTCAGGCAATCCTGTTTCTCTTTTGCTGCACCATGTAGAAATATTTCTCCTTTTCACTTCTCTTCATTTCATCTTTCCCTACCAAGGCTTATCCTTTTAGTTTATGTTTTTTTAACTTCTGAATTTAGATTAATAGACAAAAGAGATATCATTTATTCATCTTCTTACTTTGGGTACATCATGTTTCTAATATTACAACTCAAATAGCATAAGGAAGAATTACATTTTTAGTGAGGGAGAAAAAAAGAGTTCAGAGTCACTGTATGATACCAATGCAAGCTAAATGAAAATTGGAAGAGCTGAACTTTTTTCACATGAATAGATATTTTCTTACAGAGTAAATATAGGATTGCTTGAGCAGAAAAAACGCTTATAGACAAAAGATGAGAAAAAGCTTATCCTACTTTACATATAAATGAAACAGAATGCCTTTTTAAAATTGTGTAATGAAGTTACAGAAACCTTTTGAACTCACATAAACCCCTTCCTACCAAAAAAAAATCAACCAAACCAAATTAGTGAGTGTTTATTCCTACTTATTTGTGAAACTATTTTTTTTTAATTAATTTAATCTACATTCTTGGCAAATAAGCAAGATCTAAAGCATAAATTAAAGCATTTGGAAAAAAATATGGTTATTTTAATGCTTTCACTATCTAAATTTCATAAAAGTTAAAGCATCAAAGAAACGTGTCTTATTACACCTTTCCTAATTTGAGGAGAATAATTTAATTTTAAGCACCTTATAACATTCCATATCAAATAGCCCACTAATGACATATTACACATAGCAAACATCAGTATGGTTTCTCACATCACATGATAAATTTATAACTCTCAAATCAGAATTTTATTTAAATGCGTATAGCTTTAAAAGGCATCTTACTTAGTTTCTGAGCTGCTAAAACAAACACTGTACAAAAGGTTAGCTTAAAGGGAAATGTATTGGCTAACGGTTTTGAGGCTGGAGGCCTAAACTGAAGCATTGTTGCCCATGGTCTTTGATCCTTGACTTCTCCGTCATGTGGCAATATACATAGCATGACATGCCAGTGTCTTCTCCTTTCTCTTCCAGTCACTTGACTTCAGCTCCTGATTGTTCCCTGTGCTTTCTCCAAGTTCCTTTGCTTATAAGGATTTCTGTCATTGGATAAAGGCTTGCCTAATTCAGTCTGGGCACTCCTTAACAACAGCTTCAAAGATGCTATTTACAAATGGGTTCCCACCCTCAGGACCAGAGGTTTGACATGTCCATGCCTTTTGTGGGGGACATGATTCAATCTGTAATGTAGGGTCTACACAGTCCATGACTTAAGAAAAACTGAAAAAATAAAATCTGAGTTTTAGTAGATGTATTTTATTTGTTTAACCTTAAACATACTTGTAATCAGAAGTCTACTATGGTCGTGTTTATTTTAATTAGGAAGTTGTTCCCAAGTAAAATGGTCAGAAAGACCTTGAGTGGTATTAGGCTATTTGGTAATTATTCTATTCTTCAAAATGCAAATGCTTGTCTATTGTTAATTGATAATTTTCAAAATTGGTATTTTTCAACAAAAAATTAATTCTTTGGAATTTTAATTAAACTGTTACTCTTTTATAATAGATAGCTACCTATCTACCTACCTAGCTAGATAATATATAGAGATAAAGATACATATGATGGGATCATCTTTTCAATAAAACTGCTAAATAATGTTCATTAAATCATTTATTTTTCTGCTAGGATGCTTAATTCAATGTTGGCTTGGAAAAAGAAAACAATTTAGTGCTACAAATGGCACAAAAATTATCGAAAAATTTAGGGAGCTTATAGAGCAGTAACTGGTTATGTGATCATGAGGGCCAACTAAAATACGTGCCCGCAGGATAACCCTAACTTGATTATTGCTAAGATGAATAAATAAAAGTTCTTAAGAATATCACTTAGCATACTAGCTTATATAAATTGTTGAACCCATTATACATTATAGATTTTTTTCTATTTTCATATTCATCATAATTTTACATTCATGTGATTTAATGCGATCAAATTTAATTATTGTGAAATTAAATTTGAGTTTCACAAATATTCTCTAATGTCAAAGATAAAATACAGCTCTCAGAAAAAAATAATAAGACAAGGAACACTCATGTATGCATGATATAGACTCAGGTTTCCCTAACAAGCATGCACTTTATATATGCTTCATAGAATCATATGAATGAAGGATTTTGAAAGACCACATATTTTAAGTCTTTTTCTTTAGATAAGGTTATATCAAAGTAATATAAAATAATTTATCTAACTATAAAGGATTTTAGTACAAGTAAAGAAACTATGATTGTACAAACTGAATTATTTTGTATTTAAATAATAACTAAGATTGTACAGGCAGTGCGCAATCTAGCAAACATTCTTTAAGAACAGGATAGTCAGTCATTTTAGCAATATTAGGGCATTTTCTTTGTGATCACACATTTGCTGACTGATGCTACATTTTTAGTGTTATTTTTAACTGAAGTACCACTCCATGTAAAACACAATTCTTCATATACCTGAAAAAGCAATGGGGTATCAGCAGCTGGGAAAAATAAAAGATTTCAGATCACTCTGTCTGAATAGGTGCCTAGAGCTTTTATATGTATTGCATGGAGAAGCTTGACATAAATTGCTATGGAGCAACAATCGGCACCAATAGTATATTATTCAAGTGACTCCGAAATTCTTCCCTAAAACCCCCTGCCTCTCTCTCTCTGACATGTTTTCCCTTGAAAATTAGTTTTCATGTTTTAAAATTTTTTAGTTTTTTAATATCTTAATTCCATTAACATGATAATATTTGATTTGAAAAAGGAGGTGAATGAGCTGAGTAAGAAAATAAAAATACGTTACTCAAACATAGGTTTTCTGCTGAGCAAATGAAGCTAAGAAATTCAGTTTTGTCACTTAGATCTTTCCCGTTATTTATGCAACTTCAGCCATGACTCTGTCCATGAAAACACCGACCTTAAAAGCATGTATTGAAATGTATACTTAGCATGTAAGATGAAATCATGAAAGAAAGTATTTTATACTTCTGATTTTGTGCAGTTAATATAGTAGTACCTGTTGTCCACTATAATTTATAAATATATATGTATGTATACACATACATAGCTAACTAGATATATTTACACAGACACACATATAGAATAAAGTTCATTTAATAAAGGATGTTGACGCTTTTAAAACAGCCAAACTTAGAGAAGAAATATAAAGGAAGTGAAGTATTAGTCAACTTGAGGTTTTTGAAGCACCCGGCATACGAGTTAGTTTTCTGTGATTACAAAAAGAGAGAGAGAGAGAGAGAAACTAACAAGCAAAAAAAAAAAAAAACGAAAAAACAAAAACAAAAAGGAACTATTAAAAGGAGATTTGTGGGAGTTCAAGAAAATAAAGGGAGGCCCTAGAAACCTGACAGCTCCAGGTCTCAGAGGCAAGAAGCAGCTGACAACCCCTCCAGCCTCTACTAGAATGAGTAATTTCCTAATTGTTCTTCCATTCCAGAATCTACTCTTCAGAATCAAAGCCCTTAGAAGACAGAATCTATTTGGCTGAGCTCTTCAGAAGGTCATAATCCTGTCCCAATGAGGTGATTTAAGACCTCTTTTTCTAAAAAGCTGAACTCTCAGGGGCCCTTCGTTTATAAAGTCATAGTAATTTCCCATGATCATATAACACTGGGCTTTGTAGCACAGGAAGCCACTCTGGTGGGTCCATCTATATTTTATCCTGCCCCATTCTGTGTGCAAGCAACCGAGCCTATAATATGTGTTTTTATTGTTGTTAGTTTTTGTTTTGTGTGTGCTTATTTTTGCTTCTGAGTGAGATAAGCAGTGTTAACTTGTTCATATGCAAGTCGTAGCTTCCAGTTATATGTGAGAATGGTTTTTGTTTTCCTCTTTGTTTATTCTTGTTTTTTTCTGATGAAAGAATTTCTCCTTTGAGCACTGAAACCAGCATATGGTAGTGCTAGGAATTGTAGGAATGTGGAACGTATTATTTTTGTTATAGTACTATTGGGATGACTTGTGTATGGTGATTTACACACATGTAAAATATGGTTTATTGATCATATGTTTCTAAATTGTTAGTAGCAATATAGCATGATGTAAAGCATCATATAGTTCCACAGTCCCAATTTTAAAAATATCCTTTCATCAAATACCACAACTGAATTGTCAATAGACCCAGTCCTTGTATTCACAATACTTCTGAAAGATGGAAGGCATAAGATCAGCATTCTTGATTCTTTTATTATGAAGTAAGTATGTGAGTTAGTTTGCATTCGATTTCACTGCAGTGTATAAGTCACTCAATCATTCTAAATTCTCTAATACTGGAGAATCCAAATACTGAAAAATTCTCTAAGTTAATATGCATAATTTACTTCCCTTTCCTAATAGAAGGGCTCAAATTAATTCAATCCATAGTGCCAAGAGTTTTTGCTGTTTCTCATAAAGGCATATTGCATTTGCATTTTAAAAATAGTTTCAGGTCAGCTTTGGTGAGGTCAAGATGATGTTTTAGAACTATGTGTATCCACCACTCCTGCCTTTAGCCACAGTGAGTATGAACCCATATTGGCTTTCTGGGGAAAGAGAATGATTAATATTCATAAGGGGAATTACCCATACCAGCGAATTATTAAATGCCTCCTTTAAAATCAGGGATTTCAAGTAAGCACCAGACACAATACTTTCAGATCACTGAGTTTTGTATGTCAGTACTGCTGAGTATAAAGGTCATTGCTTGATTCTGAAGGTCAAGTTTTGCAAGTGGGTTTCTTTCATCACAGATCACTCCATTTTCATTTAGATGAAGAAATAAATTTAAATCATGGAATCTTCCACCATGATCTTGAACTTCTAAAGAATAACTTCCAAAATACTTTGTTTATTTTTAGTATTATATTTCTCAACAATGTATGTTCCAAGTCTTTGTTATTTGCTTCAATTCCAAATACTTAATCGAAGAACCTAATTATTGGGTGAAATTCTGTCTCTTATGTTCCATCTCATGTCTATGTCCTGAAATCTTTTATTTTCTTTATCTATAGTATGCTAAAGCATCTTTGACATCCAAATGACTTGCAGTGGAAAAGCACGGAGTCCTTAATTAAGTCATCAATTTGTTAGTGTAACCCCCAACATTAACATTTCTTTAGACCAAGTCAGGTAGTAATAAATTATCTCAGCTTTTGGTTCCCAAAAAATGCCTTTATTTTTCCTTCATTTATTTTATAAATAGCCTTTTTATTTGAGAATAATTTTAGATTCACAGAAAAGTTACAAAAATAGTACAGGAAGGGTTTGTGTACCCCTTATCAGTTTCCCCTAATATTAACATCTTATTTTACCAAGGCACATTTATTGAAACTATTAAACAAGTATCAGTACATTAACATTAATTAAATCCAGATACTGTTCAAATCTCACTAAGTTTTCAACTAATGTCCTTTTTCACTTTCAGCATCCAATCCAGGTTTCACATTTTCATTGAATTGCCATATTTCCTTAGGTTCCTCTAAATTAGACATTTTCATAATCTTTTCTTGTTTTTCATATCTTGACAGTTAAGAGTATTGGTTGGGTATTTCATAAAATAGCCCTCAATTTGGACCATCTCTCATCCAATAATAGAGTAACTTTCTAATGAATTTCTCGGGAATCTTAAACGCTTCCTGAGGAGCTTCATGAAACTGGAAGCCAGGAGAGAAAGTTGGCAGATGACGCCCTGTTTGCCATGTGCCCTTCCAGCTGAGAGAGAAGTCCTGACTGTGTTTGCCATGTGCTTTCTCACTTGAGAGAGAGACCCTGAACTTCATCGGCCTTCTTGAACCACGATATCTTTCCCTGGATGCCTTTGATTGGACATTTCTATAGACTTGTTTTAATTTGGACATTTTCTTGGCCTTAGAACTGTAAACTAGCAACTTGTTGAATTTCCCTTTTAAAAAGTCATTCCGTTTCTAGTATATTGCATTCTGGCAGCTAGCAAACTAGAACAACCACAGAGGTAAAGTGCTCTTCTCATTGCATGATTTTGGGATTCATGATAGCTATATGACTTAACACTGGGGATGTTAACTTCCTCATCTTGTCAGGGTAGAGTTTGCCAGTTTTCTCCACTGTAAAGTCACTTGTCCCTCTTCTCCACAGCTCAATTTTTGGAGTCACTAAGTCCAGACCACACTCAAGGAGGGGTGTGGTGTGTGTGTGTGTGTGTGTGTGTAATGTGTGATTAACCTTCACCTCCTGGAGAAGAAACACCTACATAAATTATTTAGAATTATTCTGCAAATTAGATTTTTTTCTCTTTTATTCCATTTATTATTATTCAGGTATTCCATTTTATCCATGTAAATTAATGCATATTTATTTTATACTTTCTGTTATAATCCAATATATCATCATCTAATGTGTTGTTTAAACCCTTCCAGTTTTAGCCTTTCTTCCTTCTTTTCTTTTTGCTCTCTTTCTTTTACATATGAATATAAAATTGTGCCAGTACCATGTACTGAAAAGATTATACTTTCTCCATTGGAGTATCGCTCCATCTTTGTAAAAAATCAGTTGACTATATTATGCTGTGTCTATTTCTGGCTCTCTATTCTATTCCCTTTATCTCTGTGTCCAACTATTCCTAATCCCTTGATTAAGTCTTGAAATTGAATAATATTTCTCTCAGTTTGTTCTTTTTTTGTTGTTCAGAATTGTTTTAATTATTATAGTATAACTACCTTTCCATATACATTTTAGAATCAGCCTTTTGTTACCAAATAAAGGTTTCCTGGAGTTTTTATTGAGATTGTATGGAATCTAAAGATAAAATTGAGAATAGCTGACATCATAACTATCCAGAGTCTTGAATCCCTATACATAGAATAATTCCCCAATTATATGGGTCTTCTTGGGTTTCTTTCATCAGTGTTTCATAGTTTTCATGGACAGATCCTGAACGTATTCTCCTAGCTTTATAACTAATTTTTTACTTTTTGTTTTACTGAGAATTGTATTATTATTATTATTATTTTGAGAATTGAATTATATTTTTACTTTCTAATTCTAATTGCTGGTATATAGAAATTCAGTTGACTTTTGCATATTGGCTTTGTATCCTGTGATCACGCTAAACTCACTTTTTCGTTCTAAAAGTTGGTTTTTTGGTTGTTGCTGTTGTTCTTCTTTTGGCAGATTCTTTAGATTTTTCTTCATAGACAAAATGTCATGTATAAATGAGGAAAGTTTTATTTTTTCCTTTCCAATCTTTAGCTTTTTATTTTTTTTTCTTTCCTTAGTCCACTAGCTAGTACATCCAGCACAAGATTGGACAGAAATGGTAAGAAAGGCCCTTCTTGTCATATATATATTCTCAACAGCTTATTAGATTAAAGTACTTCTAAAAAGTAAACTTAATGAAGTAGAAGGAAAATGATATTTCCTGAAAGAGTATATTTTAATCAGCAAATAAATTAAAATATGTGATTTGCACTGGAAATATGAAAGACACATAAGTATTTTAAAATATTTCATATTCAACACCACTACTATCCTAGCTTTCCATTATTCTTACCCTCCAAATGTTTTAATTTAAATAGATGGAGTAGGGCAGGCCATGGTGGCTCAGCAGGCAGAGTACTCACCTGCCATGCCGGAGACCCGGATTTGATTCCCAGTACCTGCCTTATACAAAAAAAAAAAAAAAAAAGATGGAGTAAATTTAGCGCAGCATACTTTAAAAAATAATGAAGCAAAGAAATGCTTGCCTAATGGACCAACGGATTTTTTCCTTTTGGAAATTTGATTAAGTTGGTAACTTTTGGATGAGACCTAGAAATATATTGGCTCCATGTTAAGCATGATTCCCATAGGTTATAAGGACAGCGGGAGATTGGCCATCCCGTTCTGTTCATTAAGCTCACTAGACGCCTGCAAGAAGAAAACAGTTTAAAGAGATAATAAATTTCAAAGCTCCTTGCATTTAAAAGATCTCATTTACCTCATTCAGACCATTCACACTTGGAAAGTACAGGTTTTATAAAAGTATAGGAAGAAATGTGGCCCAGGAATTCAGGGCAAGGTGACTTTCCAGTTCTTCATTAAATTGATAACCAGAAAGACGTCTGTCACTGACACCACTGTGTAGAGATCATATCTTCCTTTAAAACAGAGAAACTGCATTGAGTGCTGACCCCTCTACTTCTCTGAGCAAGCCTACACTGAAGAAGAGAATCACAGACCCCTCTGTCTGGCAGTTTGCCTGGCACTTGGAACACATTGCCTTCACAGCCTTACTGGATGGAAAGAGTGACCTCTAATTTTGATATTGTGTTCTCATTGTTCCCATCAGAAATATGGCTTCCCAAAGAAAGTTGAAGTTATACATATACACCCACATACACACATTCATACATGCCAATAAATACATCCTTAACCTTAGATCAGGTGGCATGACTGTAGGAGAAACTTTTTCTTTCTTTCTTTTTTTGAACTAGTCAGAGTGAGGTCCACATCTTCTACTGTTTAATAGGATCTGATGCCTCACCATCAGGCAATCACCTTTCAGTTCTTTAACTGGCTTGTTCTTAAAGAACAAGTTTTGAAAGACCATTTTACACAATCAGAGTTTGCCTCAAATATGTACATGAGAGTGAAATTAAAATGCATCCAGTTCTAAAATCTTGTTTTGTATCACAGAGACAAAATAAAGCCTCCTAACTCTAAAATTGCTATGAAAAGTTATAAACTAACATCTTAACATTCTAATACTTGGAAACCAACCTGAATAAGTCTTCTCTTTATTCATTTGTTCATTTATTTATTCATTTAATTTATTGGGAATCTATTATGTGCCTGAAAATTTTAGTAATTGATTACCAAGCCAAAATCTTTTTGAATCAGCCAAAATCCTTTTGAAAATTTATTTGTAAAATTTCTATATGTACTGTTAAAATTAAGAAAACATAAATGTTGGTGAAATCAGTATTTCTACTTGCATAGCATGTGTGAAAATGCCTGTTCATTACAGATTAGTGTGATGCTCTGATACATCCCAGAGTAATTTGTGCAGAGAATAAAAAAGTATTTGCCAAGTGCCCTTGAGGGACTGGGAGAAAGGAGGAAATATTCAGCATCCCCATCTGGGGAATTCCTGATATTCTTGTAAGCACAAGGACAACAAATTCAATAGGCCATGCCCTCAGTCTTGGGAATCACCCCTATGAAACTTATTCATACAAAGGAGAAGTTGAGCCTAATGATTATGCCTAAAAATCACCCCACCCCCACCCCCGCCCCAGAGGACTTCTTTTGTTGCTCAGATGTGGTTCTGTCAAAGTCAACTTGGCGGGTAAACTCACTGCCTCTCCCCTGCATGGGACTTGACTATTGGGAATGAGCCAGGACCCAGCATCATGGGGTTGAAAAAGCCTTACTGACCAAAAAGAGAAAGAGAGAAATGAGACAAAATAAAGTTTTAGTGGTTGAGAGATTTTGAATAGAGTTGAGAGGTTACTCTGTAGGTTATTCTTATGCATTTATAGATATTCCTTTTTAAGTTTTAGTGTATTAGAATAGCTAGGAGGAAATACCTGAAAAAACTGTTGATTGTATTCCAGTAACCTTGATTCTTGAAGATAATTGTTTAGCTATATAGCTTCTACAGTGTGACCATGTGATCCTGAATACTTTGTAGCTGACACTCCCTTTAACCAAGGTATGGACAGATGAGTAAAATAATAAGGACAAAAAATAAATAAGTAATGGAGGGGTTAAGGGGTAAAGAAAAATTGGATAGAATGCAATACTAGTGGTCAGTGAATTTTGTTCTGTTTTAATTAAGTGATGATCAGGTGGTCATATATTATTGATTGATATAACTGTGTCACATTTGTCAAAACATTTTTTAAAGTAGTTGGGCTTTTTAGGCATAAACATTATATTCATCATAATTTGTGCTCACTTATAATGTAATCATTATATGATCTTAGCAAAAATGTAAGTATAGCAAGAATATTCTTATAAGATGTTGTTTCATTAGAAAAAAAGGAAATATATAATGACAATTATTACTAATATATTTTAAATATATATCCTATGTGTTCAGTTTACCTTGTCAACATCTGCTAAGTTGCTATAAATCACCTGCGTAAAGAAAACTGACATTTAGATTGTTCTTGCAATTACAAGGTTTTATCAGGAGATAATTTTTATTTACAATGTCTAAATGCTAAATAAAGTTAGATACATTTCTCTCTATCAGAAGAAGTGAACTAACTCTATATTACCTCTAGAAATAGGGCAGTGTATAGCATTTTTGCACTTCTGTGTTATTTTTATTGCATGAATTTAAATTCCTTGGTCTATATTGAAAGCCTTTTTAAAATTTTGAGTTCAAACATATTTTGATTATGCAAGTCTTCGTGAAGGTATTATAAGACAGCAGCAAAAAATATTGGCCTCAAAGGCTTTACATAATGCTGAAAGTTAGGGTCATGATTTATTGTATAAATGGTAGGAAGAATTACACTTGAAATAGAAGGTTTAATTCAAGCCCTCAGGACCATGTTTCAGTTTTTTAAACCACCTGAATACATTCACATAGAATTTCAATTCAAAGACAGAAATTAAGCTTCACAAAGCAATACTGAGTTCTACTAAAGAACCTATACATTTAGGGAGAGGGCAGGTAAATAATGGTGGTATTCTGGGCTCTGTGTATGATGAATAAAAGGCTGGCTCTTGAGAAGATATTGATAGGATATAGAGAACTGCTTAGCTGACTAAGCATTTAGTCCAGTTATTTACTCCTATGAGCAAAACAATTTGCATCTCAGTTGGATAAACAGCTTCAAAGATAGGTAACTGTAGGAACACTTACAGGTTTTCAGTTTTTAAGATTACATGCTTTTGATATGTCCTGACTTGAAGGTGCAACATTCAACTATTTAAAATACCTCAAGCATCCACCGTAGAATCAAATAAAACATTTAAATGAGAGGTCTCAACACTTCTTCATGTTCTCACTTCAATGGAACAAAAATCATGTTTTATAGTATTTACCACCAAATGTGTTTCCTTTTTCTTATCTCTTTCTGAATTAATAGCCTCTGCGAAGCAGAAAAGGTGGAGATAAAATACTGTTGGAGACTTTCCTGCAAGTGCAGAAGTTGCGCTGATACTCAGTAACTGGAGTCACAGGGATAGCAATGCAGAAAATATTATCTAGTAGATATCTTTTCATATTCCTTTGAGCATTTTCAGCCAGAGTAGTTGCAAATTTTTGCCATCTTCTTAAAGCTATCAATTTCCTATCAGCAAAATTTGGGGATCTACATTTGAAGAAAATGAATATATTATATTTGATTTCCCTCAGGTTTCCTCTCTCCACCTTCAACTCTCATTTTCATTCATCCATACAATTGTTTCAAATTCAGAAAAAATCGCTCCTCTGGTCAATGATTAGTATCTCTCCTATGTTCTTGATACACATACCTTCTTTACTTCTGAATTCTTTTTAAAGTCATTTTAGACATTTTTTTAACTGCTGCATCTTCAGTGACTACATCAGTGTCAAATGCATAAATAAATAAATATATTTATACATATATACATATATAAAGCATGCCAATATGTCTAACGTTATATATAAGTGCTCAAATATCTATCTATCTATATATATATATATATATATATATAACATGCCAATACGTCTAACATTATATGTAAGTGCTCAGTAAATATCTCTCTTCCATTTTTAATATAGACCTTCTCCTTCTTTTTTCTTTTTTGTACTTTTTTGATTCTTCCCCAGGCATCGCTCTTCCAGTATCATCTCTTTATCTCTCTTTGTCATTAAAATATATTTGCTTCCCCCAATTCTTCATTTCATATTCACTCTTCAACCTGTCACAACTTTTCTCTTGTCCCCTTCATTCTGCTGAAACATTAAAACAAGCATATCAGTGACCTAATCTCAAAATTCAATTTTGTCTATGCATAACTGATTACACTATTTTCTTTGTTCTCTGATTTTTTTAATTCCTGACTTACAAAATTTTGTTCTCCCCCGATTCTTCTCCTATCTCTTGCATTGTTCATTCTCAGTATCCTCCTCAGTATCTTCCATCCTCCTAAATGTTCATCAAATGCTCCCCAAATTTCTTCCCTGATTTTCCCTCTATTTCTGTGTTTTCCTCTTCAGAAATTTCATCTACCCTCATAGTGTCAATTGTCTTACTGAGAGGTTAATTAGCATGTTTTCTCTTGTGCTCAGTACTAAGACTTTGTGCTCATTTCACGTAATTCCCACACAATCTTATCACCCAGCAATGATTTCCACATTCTAACCAGAAGCATAGGTTCATGTCACATGACTAGGGAAAATCAGAGCTAAAAATCAAAGTCAAGTGAGTCTGATCCCAAAACATTTTAGTCACATCAAAGTACTCTCTGTAATTCAGACAATGCATTATTCTGATTTCTCTATTTTCTTTTTACTTTAAAGTACATAGAATCCTGAGCACCTTAGTTGGAAATAAGAAGCCTGTTAAACAGGAGACATCAGGAACCTGGGAGGAAAAGTATATTTACAGGTGTCTTGAATGACCCAAGGATTTAAAAGACATAGAAACCAAGAAATGGTTACATGTGTGGAAGTACCCCCTAAAATGTCCTTCTTTGACAATTATTTGAGGCATTTACATTCAGGTCTCCCAAAAATGACACACAGAGTCGAATGTGTTGAAAATTCTGGAAAATTGTTTCACATTCCTCAGCCATTGCAGAAGAAAGCTTGCCATGCATTCATTGTCGCATATTAGTGTCAGAAATAAGTGTAGGTCTCAATTTTTAATATAAATGCTAAGTGATACTAACCACATAATGTCAAAACCAAAACCAAAAGGATTGATGATAAGCTCTACTTGAGTCAGGAGAGGAAAAATACCAAATTATAAATCTGGGCAATTTTATTTTAAAGTTGTATTTGATTCCCTTTATTGATTAGATTATTTTGATGACATGGCTGATGGACTTTTTTAGACAGTATAATTATTTTGTAAACTGTCCATTTTATTTGCAATCTGACTTTGAACATACCATATATTTGTAGAAAGTAAAATACAGATATGAACTGAGATATGTATTTGTTTATCTGCTTCTATTTTGTGTCTCCTATTATATTCAATATTGATACTGATATTTTTGGGAAATCCCCGCAAAAAAGACAAAAATTTCAGAAAAATGGACCAATGTATCCTTGAAAAGGAAAGGCTCTCTCTCTCTTTTTTTTGTGTACTGTATGGTGGGGTCACATTTCATTATTTTTTCATGTGAGTATCCTGCTTTGGCAGCGCTATTTGTTGAATGTTTGTTTGCTTTACCTATTTGTTTGTTTTGGGGAAAGTGCATGGACTGGAAATCAAACCCAGGTCTCCTGCATGGCAGACGAGAATTCTACCATTAAAGTACCCTAGCACCCCCCCTAGGAAAGGCTCTCTATTTTAAGTAAAACAGGTGTGGATTTTTCAAACACTCAACTTATGCTGGTGACAAGAAGAGATAGTTCAGTGTAATGGAAATCGCAGTGGAAATCCATAAAAATTGGGGCTCTAATTATTATTTGCCTCCAATCACTCAGTGTTCAAATCTCTTTGGACCTCAGTTTGCTTTTTATAAAGGAAGGGTTTGAGTTAAATAATTATATTTTCTGATATCTCAAAACCCCAGTATCTCTCACTGCTGAACTACCATGCTAAAATGCTAATTAATATGTTAATTTCCTTATCAAGTGAAGAAAGAAAAGGTGCAAGATTATTCTGGTCCTCACAGAAACCCAGGCTTCACACATCTGACAACACTTAAATCAGGACACCAAAGCAAATGCAGAACTATTTCCATTTTTAGTTTCACAACTCACTTGCTAGTGTTGCAAAGGAACAGAATGTTATATAATAACCATTTGATGTTTATTTTAGGTGTGCATTATTCTGTATGTGGCAGTTCCTTGATGCAAAAGTTTAACTGCTCTTTATACTACCACCTGGTGAGTGGTTGCGGCAGTGGAAGCTTCCTTTACTCCGGCTTAAAGTCAGAACAATTGTTTCAAAAGTTTCATGAAGTTTAGCATCTAAAGAAAAGTTTTAAACTATTGTTTTTATACCTATATGACCAATACAGTCAGAAACCTCATCAAAGCCTGTGCTAAGAGTGAGTCAGATAATTTTCTACTTTATCTATCTGGTTTCTGAGGTTATGGTTTATAAAGACTCGTTAATATATTTTCATTTGCTGATAGGTTGTCTACTTCCAGCATAATTGAATAAACTTGGTTCAGACCAACTATCCCTTAGGAAAAGCTAGGAAGCATGAATCAAATTATGCACATGTTCGTCGACACACACGGAAGGCATAGTGATACAGTGACCACTCGATTGTTCAAGGACATAGATAAAGGACACTCCTGCACATTTGAGACTATTTTCCATATGAAATCATTTCATAATTTTAAAGCAACAAGAAGGAGGCTAAGAAGCTTGAGAAGAGCTTTCTACAGCTTCACAGGGAGAGCAGGGCAAAATGTGAATTTAAAGGCCAAGGGACAAAGGCTTTGATAAACAATCAAAGCTTTTGGTGGGCACTTCTGAGGGCTAGAAGTAAATAAAAAGCAGCCATCTCAATGACTCCAGCCCGGCTTAAAGTCAGCTCAAACACCGACTGGATTAGGGTGACTTGCTCCTATCCCAGTTGAAGCCAAAAGAAAAATAAATAATCTCTGGAGAACAAAAGAAAGGAAGATAATCTGAAATTATTTCTATTTTTTTTAATAGATTATCAAAGCAAACCTTCACCAAAATATTCAAATAAGAACTCCAAAATTGATTATTAAAATAACATTACTATGTTATCCCTCTCTCCAAGGTATTTCTGAGTGTGTGTGTGCTATTTTTTGAAAAAATGACATCACAAATAGGAAGAAAAGAAGGACATTTTCAATAATGTTGAAATTAGTTAATTTGGGGGAAGAAATATAAATTATCTTTCTCACACTGTGCTGGTTTGAAAGGATGTAGGTCCCCTAGAAAAGCCATGCTTTAATCAAAATCCTATTTCATAAAGGCAGAATAATCCCTATCTAATATTGTATGTTTGAAACTGTAATCAGATCATCTCCCTGGAGACGTGATTTAATCAAGAAAGGTTGTTAAACTGGATTAGGTGACGACATGTCTCCACCCATTTGGGTGGGTCTTGATAAGTTTCTGGAGTCCTATAAGGAAGGAAGCATTTTGGAGAATGAAGGAGATCGGTGAGGACAGAGAATGCTGCAGCATCACAAAGCAAAGAGTCCACGAATCAGCAACCTTTGGAGATGAAGAAGGAAAACGCCTCCCGGGGAGCTTCAGGAAACAAGAAGCCAGGAGAGAAAGCTAGGAGATGATGCCATGTTCACCATGTGCCCTTCCAGCCAAGAGAGAAGCCCTGACTGTGTTTGCCATATGCCCTTCCACTTGAAAGAGAAACCCTGAACTTCACTGGCCTTCTTGAACCAAAGTATCTTTCCCTGGATGCCTTAGATTGGACATTTCTATAGACTTGTTGTAATTGGGACATTTTCTCAGCCTTAGAATTGTAAACTAAACATTTATTAAATTCCCCTTTTTAAAAGCCATTCCATTTCTGGTATATTGCATTCTGGCAGCTAGCAAATAAGAACACACACTATACTGTAAATTTAATTCCACACAATTAATTGTTTTAATAGTAAAGCATAAAAATAGACAAACTCCTGTGCAGAATTCTAAATTTTTGTGTAACAATTCTTCCCTCAAGGAAGTGGGCATAACTCCCCACTTGGTCGCTGTTGAATGTGCATAATGACCTCCTTCTAAAGAAGATGGTGTAAAATGGTGCGAGGAAAAAGACTAACATTTCAGGTGAAAAAACTGGCAAGCACTACCTAAGCCAAATCATCAAGGTCAGCATGAACAATGATAAGTCACCATTGGTAGTATATACTCTTGAAATGATGGGATGAGAATAGCATTCACCTCTGTGGTCTTACTTCCAAAAGACAAACAAAACAATGCATACCCACAGTCTAATCATGAGAGAAATAGCAGACAAGTGCAAACTGAGGGATATTCTACAAAACACCTGACCAGCATCCTTCAAAACTGCCTAGTCAACAAAAGCAAGGAAAATATGAGAAACTGTCATATTTTCATACATAGGGACAAAATGTAATGTGATATACTAGATGTGATCCTGGAGCACAAAGAGGACATCAAGTTAAAAACCAAAGCAATCTGAATAAAATATGGACTTATGTATCAATTAATACTTGTATCAAATATTGACCCATTTATTGTAACAAATGTACTAAGTTAGGATGTTAATAATAAGGAAAACCGAATCTGAGGTACATGGACAATCTGTGTTCTATCTTTGCAATTTTCATGTAAATGGGCCAAGCTTCCAAAATAAAATGTTTCTTAAAGTGCTGTAAAACATAAAACAATGAGGGTTACAAGAAAATTCTTGTAAAATTGTGGATTTTTAAAGATATGAAAATATGATTAAATGTAGCTATATGATTTTTAAGATATATCTTTAAAAATGAAAGTAGCAACTGAAAAAAAGTCTTATAATGTACCTAAACCAATTAGTTAATATACTGCCACTAATCATAAGGATAAGGTCAAAGATGAACTGCTTAGCTGTATCTCTAACTCTTAGCAATATCCCTTCACAAGGAATTAGTTAAATACACTGTGTACACAATACTGAAAATGTTATAAAAATAAATAAATTAATCAACTAAGAAAAGCAGAAAAACACTGATTAAATAAGAGCAAAACATGAAGATTGAAAATTAGTAGAAAATTGTAGGATTTATAAATAGAATAAAGTTGCATTTCTTAAAAATAAAACTGGAAAAGACATTACCAGCCAATTCAAATAAGAAAATAAAATGATGAAATAAATATACCACAAAATTAATAATGAGATGCCACTGCATATTAGAATGGCTGAAATGAAAACGAAAACCAACATAATAAAAAGGAAAATCCTACAATAGCAAGTGTTGGTGATGATGTGGATAAACTGTAACTTTCTTCCTTCCCTGATGTTAATTCAAAATGGTGAAGCCATTTTAGAAAGCAGCTTGGTCAGTTCTCGTAATATTAAACATAAAAGTATGTGCTGTATGACCTAGAACTTAAGCCACAACAAAGTTCACTGAAATCATTATCCCCCACACGTTTTAAATCTTATTGTTGATTACATCACTGTCTTCTTTATCATCTCTCCTCACCTATTTGTAAGCCCACTGTTTTAATCTCCAGATTCTTCTTGGTATCCACTTATTAAAAAGCTATATTCAAAACAAATTTTAAAAACTATATTCATAAAAAAACTATATTCGTATAACTTAAAATATTATGCTAATCAGTCATTAATTTTATCTAGCAAGCATTTCCCAATAAGGGTCTGAACAATCGAAACTCATTTCTGCCTTTGCTTACACAGTTGATTATATATGTATTTACCTTCTTCAAAGCTCAATACACATTAGACTTCCATCAATCATCTATACTGCTTAAAATTGCCATTCATTTCATTGAACTCTTTGAGTCGGTTTATGGTATAACAGAAAACCATAGTCATTGAAACAGAAATGATAGGTGTTCAAGGCTGTTTCTCCTACTTACAATAGTGGTATGTTATTTAAATTTTAGAACTCCAGTTTCTTCATCTATTATTTGGGGAAATACAGCTACCTTAATAAAAATAAGTGTCTAAAATTTGTCTGATATTTCAGACAATTTTACAAAGAGCCCTTTCTGTCTACTTTCTGAGTGATACTTGTAGAAATTTTGTGCAGCTCCACACTGAAGAGTTCTCTTCCTTTTGCTGATTTGTGAGTGAGTAGAATTCCATGCCAATTCTAAGCGTGTGTGTGGATTTTATTGTGATCCTTTTACTTTGTACAACAAAACTATTAGAATTTCCTCTTTCATCTTCAACGAGCAGTTGTTCAACATAAACTAAGTTACTAGACCAGTAATCCAACGGTCTAAGAAAAGTCAGGGGAGAGTCAAATCCTTTGGTAAGCCATGTGATTTCCAACCTGGGATTTTTTCTTGTCCATACTCTTACAACTTGCAAACCAGAAACCAGGCACTTTTATCATATGTTGGTAAATCAGGAGTATATTTGCTTTTACAAACTAGACAACACATTGATAAAAATACTTAATTTGTTAGACCCTCCCCCTAAAAAAAACAAATCTTCCTTTCCATCACAAAGTTATCACTCCAGATGATCACTGCTCTACCAAGTTATTTGCATGATTATCTCTAGTCCTCCCGATGAACGAATTCTTCTGAAATTTGGTTCTTGGCTCAGGGTGACAAAATGCTGCAATCAAGGAACAGGGAAGCTGGGATTCTCACTGGCAGTCCAGATCCTAGAGACCCTTAAACCTTAGAAGCCCATTTTCTCCGTAAGAAGTTCAAAATATGGCTATTTGTGGTTTTCAAGGATAGTTTGAAAGCATCGCTCTAATCCTTCAACTTCTTGAAAGAATTTTTTCTTTTAATTTAAGCATCACCCAGTATCATTTAAGAGAATTAAGGAATTTGAGGCAGGTGAGAAAAAAATATTGATGAGCCATGCCAATTAGGTCAGCATAAAGGATAATTTTGAATCTATTTTCCTTGTATAATTATTTGCAAGTATGATATATGTGGGGAAAGCTATATTGATATGTCCCTTTTAACTTGACAAGTAAATGAGTCCTCTTGCTAATGGTGGCAAGATTTCACTGTTAAGTCAGGATTCTCACAAAGTGGGTGATGGGTTTTAATTTCCTTGGTTGCTGAAATGCTAAGAAATGGGTGGGGCTTAAGCAATGGGCATTTATTTGCTCACTGTTTTGAGGATAGAGAAAAGTACAAATCGAGGCATCATCAAGACAATGCTTTCTTCCCGAAGACTGTGGAGTTCTGGAGCTGGCTGCTGGCTCTCCTTGGCCTTAGGTTGTCACATGCAGATGCACATGGCGGAGTCTCCTGGTCTCTCCCTTCTCTTCTAAATTCTGGCTGTTCTGTCTGTGGCTTTTCTCTCTTTGTCTGAGTTTCATTCAGTTTATAAAGGACACCTGTAATAGGGTTAAGACTCATGCTGATTGGGGTAGGCCACACTATAACAGAAGTAACCTCAAAAAAAATTCCTTCTGACAATAGGTCCACAGCCACAGGAATGCATTACATTGAAGAACATGCTTTTCTGGAGAACAAACAGCTCCAAATGATTGCAAGTGGCTGTCTTAGACCAGCATCTTTGATTATGACCAGAATATTGGTTATATGTTGGGTGGCATGCTGTTGGAAACAGGGGCCACACTTAACTGGGTTTCTTTGAACTTGAAACCCACCCTTGGAACTAGATAGACAAATTGTTTAAGCTCTTCTCTTCTGTGAGCTACATGGTTAATATTTCTGTTGATGCCTAGCGCTTGCATTCTGTGATTCTGCAGTACTTCAGGAAATCTTCAGAGGCTCCACTGGGTATTTCTAAAGTCATAGGTTCCAATAAATTAAGAAAACAAATTACTTGAAGTAAAATATGAATAAGGGAGTGAAATCAGTATCAGAATTTAATTCAATAATAATCTCTTACTTTGCATCCAGAAGTATAATGATAATTAAAACAGTTTGGGAGGAGGAGAGGAAATGTCTAAATGGGAATTCAGCACCCTTTGACTCTCTGTTTCTCTTTCTTTCACTTAATTCTGTTTCTTTCATTTGTTTCTTTTTATTTTTTTAGTGAAGAGAACTAATTGTGACCTTCTCACAATTCTCTGCATATGGTAGATGCTTAATAAATATTTATTAAATTTAATGGCATTTTTTCCTCTGATTCCTGTTTCTTAGTCTAATTGTCGGAGTGACAACAAAAGTCTAGGATGTCGAGGCAAAATAAAAAGGAAATGTAATGGAATAATGCAATCTGGGGCCATCTGTGTTGTAAAACTACAAAACTGTTGTAAGAAAATTAATGTTGATTGTTCATCTCTAACTTGTTAAAATGGTTCCACAAACAGACCTCAGTAGCTTTTATTTGCCTGCATTTCATTATTTTCCTTTCAAAGGTGTTCTTCTCCTTGAATATTATTTGCTTTCTTAGTTCTTCAAATGCATATATTTTCCTTTGGCTTTATATGTGCATTTCCTGCATATAAAACTTTTGTGAGGGAAAGAATTCTCTGGAGGAAATGTTTCCTAAAAAAGGTTATTTCAGTAATTATTTTAGAATAGTTTTACTTGTTAAGTCTCTCCACTGAAAGGTTTGTTGTGTGTGTGTGTTTTTTTTTTTTGTAAACTTATTTTATAAATCTCCTTTTTAAAAAACATTATAATAAGGAAATTTAATGAGAGTGAAAAGTAGAATAGTGACAGTTACAGCCAGAGCAGAGAGATAAGAGAACTCTGGCAAAACACAATGTTCTTTTTTTCCCCATGCTTTTACAGTCCTTCCTGTTTTGATCTATCCTTCAATGAACTAACATCTCCTATCACTATTACACCAAGAAACTGTGTCCTGATTTTATTTTAGCATAAAGCAACACCAAACCTCTTTCTCCATACTTAGCTCCAGTGGCAATGCAGAAAGAGTAAAATTTACAGATGAGAATGCAATATGCAAATTTCATACCTGATAACATTGGTGTTGTGTAATCCATTTTCCCATTCTTTACCAATCAGAATTAAAATAATATTTAGAGAGCCTTACTGATGTTCATATTCCAGAATCTTGAAGTTTCTCTTTTATTTATAATCAGAAATTCTAGTCTAGAGATGTAACTTTGAAATATTCAATTGGTAGTAATTTCAAAAGTGCTTAAGCCACAAAATCAATACATATCTATGACTTCATGTGTAACATTAAGTTCTTATTAAGCATGCAATAGCAAGTTCCCTTAGTAATTTACTCACTGTCTCTCTCATTAACTGAGCTTAATCATTCTATAGAATCCTAATGCTCTTTACCAAAACATCGACATAAATATCTACTTACTGTATCCATAAATGTATGTCAAAAGAGAAATAAAAGACCAAAACGAATGGAAATGGTTTACTGTGGAAAACATTCCCTATTATTTCATTTGTATGTATGTGGGTTTAAATTACTTTATTTAAAATAGAAATTACAAACATTACTACAGGCTTATCTTTTCTTAAATATCATAGATTGATAAACAGATAGTTAAAATTTTTCTCTATCATCTCAAAATCCTTCATAATTGTCCATCAAAAGGATAGGTCATTGTCAAGTTTGAACTTTGCTTTTACCATTAATTTTCTTACAAAAGCTGCAATATACTAAAAGCAACAGCGAGTCATCTAATGATCATTCAGGGTAAAGCACAATTTGTCCAGTGATTACTGGATGTTTTAATAATTTCCAAACCACTTGAGGCTCTTCCACATGACTAACACTATTCATTACCTCTCAGCAAAGATATTTTAGAGTGGAATTTTAAGCTCAAACAAAGCAATCCTGATTGTGAATAGGAGTAGATTTTTTTCCCCAAAAAAACTCTTTGACATTGTAAAAGGAGACATGAAATATGCCTTTTAAAATTGAATGAATTGCCAATTGACCAGTAATTCTTTACTGCTTTCCACAGGGCAAAATGAAGAATTCTATAAGAGAGATGAGTGGAAAAACACCAGAAAATTGGTGTGGATTCTTTCATCGGAAAGGGAAAAAAAAGTGTCTCTAACAAAGAAAAGAGACTTTGGACTTCAAACATAATGAAAGTGATTTCTCTGAAGAGAACCAGATGGCATTTACAAAAGCAACTAAACTTTGTGAATAGAGTAGAGTTTTCTCTGGTTCTCTTCTTTTCAGAGAGCATAATACTTGAAAAAGCAATGGGTCTGAAAGTTGATTACCAGGCCTTCACCCTTGAAGAACCAGCTCAAATTTAACCCTTGCAATGCTATATAGCTGGATTTTATCAATAACCATTACTCCTAGTAAGAACAATATGGGGAATATTGGGGGATGGGTATTATTTATGTTTATCACTGAAATTACTGTTTTTACAAATCTCAAATGCTAAATCTGAGAACAGACAAATAATAAAGCAACATAGAAATTGTGAAGTTTTGTAATTCCCTAAAAATGACGAATCCTTCCAGTAAACAAATGATGCTTTTGAAGTTTCATTAACAATGTCCAATATAAAGTAGGTGATTGACAAATGTGTGTTCTCTTCACCACTTTTAGAAAATAGGACAAACGTGAGTACCCATTATAGGGAAAGATAATGAATTTCCATCAGTATTCCACAGACATAAATGTGACATTGTGTTAATATATGTGGTTTTTGAAGCATGAAATTCTTAGTCCAAATGAGGCCAAGTCACAAAGGAGATTTCATATATATATATATATATATATCTGTATTTATATATTTATTTAACCCTTTGTATATGGGCTCAAAACTAACAGTAAGAAAGCATCCTCAATTCATTGAATTTTAGAGGTTTGAGTTTTATTGTATTGAACATGCCCTACATTTTACAGTTGATAAATTTGAGGCTCTAGTAAGTCAAGTGGTCTATTAGACACTCTCTGGCTAATGAGTGCCATATCTTGGAGTAATAACCAATTTATAAGAACTAAAATACAAGTTTTTCCCCTTTTACTGTATATTTTCTTATGATGAACTTCATAAATTTCCAGAGCTGCATTTCCTATTTAAATGTTGATTATCCCAAATCTTTATGTCCTGTTCAGATAGCTTCCTTTACATTCAGAGTCATAATCCAACTGTCATCAATGAGTCAAAAGCACCTCAAAATCACCATGCCCTAAATGAAACTTTTCATTTTAAGAACCACAAGATATATACCTACATATATCTTTTGATACACATAGATATAGATATATAGATATAAATATATCTAGAGAGAGATGTACAGATGTAATAAGATTCAGTACATTCAGTATAGGAATTGGTTTATAGAACAATGGGGACTGACAAATCTGAATTCCTTAAGTCAGGCTACAAGTTGGAAACTCTGATGAAGGCTTCAGTGAATTCCCCAGGAGAAGCTAGCTCGCTGCAGCAGACCTAGAAATTCTTCTTTTTGACAACTGAAATCTTTAATTCTCTTTTTAAAACCTTCAACTGATTGAATCAGGCTTCTCTCACTCTGAAGGCAAGCTCCTTTGTCTATTGTAGATGTAATTAGCTTTAGACATGAGAAACTTATTATAAGTGCATCTCTATCTACAAAATGTCTCCTTGGTAAAAAATCATTTCTTGCTTGGCCAAACAACTGGACACCGTAATTCATCCAAGTTCACTTATGAATTTAACCATTATACTCTTTCTTCTCTTAAATTCTGCTGGCAGTATCTTTAAAGCAATCAGTTTTTCAAGCTGGATCAGTGAATATCATTATTGATGATGCCCTTTCCCTCTACTCTATTCTAATATCTAACCACTCATTACGGTTGTGTTTATTTAATCCCTAACATTTTCAAATCTCTGTCCACTTTTTTTCATCCTAACTCCTCCTACCTAACTATATTTCTAGTTTTATCCAGTGGCTTCCTAAGAAGATTCTATGCTTACATGATACAGCCATGGGGGACTTTTTGTTTTTTTCTCATATCTTCAAATGATAGTTTTTGGATTTTGGACTTGCTGTTTCCTTGTCTGAATCTTCCTGCACCACATCCAAATTCCAGCAATCTGGCTAACTTGTTTTCCCACTCCCAACCAAAACTTATCAAGCATTATCTAAGTGTTCTTTTTTTTTTTTATTTTAATAACATGTTTCATACTGTCCATATTTTATCTTTTCTTTTAATTCCCCTAGACTAATCTTTGGAAATACAGGAATTATCTCTATAGTATCTATTATTATATTTCTAGAGTCTATCCTACAGTGAGAAGATTAGTAGGTTTTCAATACATAGTAAAACCTAGTAAATCTACGTAGTTTACTATATTTATATATAAGAATATATAAATTGAATGAATGAAGATCATATGGTATCCTATGAAATCAAGGTAGAATATGAAAATTGAACAACAGCATTTCCAAACAGCCCTCCAGTCTCTACTTTTCTATAATCTATTGAAAAATTAAATCATACCCAATTGTTTGTTCCTAATTCTAAAACAGCTTAGCTCCTAAAATAACTTCTTTCCTTGTACCACCATGAGTGAAGGTTAGCCAGATAGAAAAACATGTCCTTAATATTAAAATTCCCCCAAAGGAAAAAATTAAACAATTGTGTAGAATTCATTTATATAAAATGTTCACCATTTCCTTTGGGTAATGATAAATGGATGATTTGCTTGTTCATTTGTAACTATTAGACCTTACATTTTAAAAAGAAGCTTTAGGTTTAGAGATATACTGAGTTGAAAGAACAGGGTTCCCTTATACTCCAACCCCCCAAGCTTCCCATTAACATCTTGTATTGACACATTACATTTGTTATAATGAAGAAATAATATTAATATCTTATTATTAACTAAAGCCCATTTACATTAGAGTCCTTTCTTTGAGCTTATAGTCCTATGGGTTTAAAAAAAATGCATATCATGTATCTGCCATTACAGTATCAGACAGAACAATTTCACCACCCTTAATTATCCACTGTATTCTACCTATTCATTCCTCTCCACCACCCCTCAAACTCCTGGCAACCACTAATATATTTACTTTCTTTACAGTTTTGCCTTTGCTAGAATATCACATAGTTGGAATCATACAGTAGCCTTTACAGAATAACTCCTTTCACTTTGCTGTATGCATTTAAGGTGGCTGATTTATTTTTTTAATGCTTTCACTTTAATTTTATTTCTGTTTATTTTTAAATGCCTTCACTTTAATTTTATTTCCATTTATTTAAAAGACCATTGTATTTACTTTTTTATCATTGATCTTTCAAAAATAATTATTTAAGGAGGTAGCAACTGCTATTAATCCAAATTTAAGTATGAATATAACAAAGCATAAAATATCATATTAATTTACATTGAAATTGAAGTTAATTACATTATGGGAAAAGAATACAACTTTTCTTACTTCTCATTGTCTCAATGTGGGATTACCCAGAACGGGCCCTGGTACAAGTACTGCAAGTAGTTTATTTGTGCAAGGAATCCATTTGGGAGGTGATGTTAGGAAACATAGACAGTGAAGGAATAAGGAACAAGTAGGAATAACAAGCAATAAAGTAATAATAATAAGTTGGAATAAATTTTGTAAGAAGGAAATAAAGGAATAAGAATAAATACGAATAAAGGAATAAGAAGGAAAAAATAACACAGCCTTCAGAGGTCTGCCGCAAAAGGGCAATGGAGCTGATATATTTTTATACCAACTCTCGTGAGGGGTGGTGTCAGTGGTTAATGCCACAAAAGAGGAAAACGGAGCAAGGAAATGCAGATACTAAGAGCTGCTCTGTTCATCATGCAGTACTTCTTTTTAGTCTCTCTCTCTAGATATATTTCTTGACTGCAAATTTTGTTTTCTATACTTGATACCTATGACACACTGAACGAAGTTCACACTTAATATAATTTATATTTATCTATTTTTATTTTCAACTGTTTTATTGAAGTGTAATTTACATTCCATAAAATTCACCCATTATAAATGTCCATTTATAATATGTCTGTAAGTTTTGTAAACATTTCCACAATCCAAATTAGGACATTTCCATCACTACCAAAAGATCTCTCTTGCCTATCCACAGTCAGTCCCTACATCCCAAACCCAGGCATCCCTTGGTGTGCTTTCAGTTTGTAGAGATTTGCTTTTTCTAGAAATTTCATATAAATAGAATCTGAATATGTAATATGGCTTCTTTCCTTACAGTGAAGCCCATGAGATTCATCCACGTTTTGGCACATACCTGTAGTTCAGGCTTTGTTCATGCTGAATAATATTCCATAGTATGGATATACTACATTTTGTTTATTCATTTTCTAGAAGATGGATATTTGGGTTGCTTCCTCTTTGGGTCTATTATGTGAATGTATGTTTTCATCTTCATTGGGTTGTTATCTAGGAGTAGAATTGCTATGTTGTGTGGTAGGTACATATTTAATCTTTAAAGAAACTGTCAAAATATTTTACAAAATGACTGAAACATTTTGCATTCTAACAATATATGAGAGATTGGTCTTTTCACATGGTTGTCAATTCCTGGAAATGCCAGTCTTTCAGGCTATAGATATTACAATGGGAGGGTTTTATGTGGCATTTTCTTAATAGGTAATAATTTTTAGCACCTTTGCATGTGCTTATTAGTATTTGTATATCTTCTTTGGTGAAAGATCTATTCAAATCTTTTGCTCATTTTTTTTTAATTGGGTGATTTTTCTTGTTTTATAAGAGTGCAGTGAAATTCTGGATACAATTCTTTTATCAGATATTTGATTTATAAATATAAATATAAAATTCCTTTCACTCTGTCAGAAAATAGGCTGACTTGGTCGAATTACCATGCCATCTGAGTAGAAATTTTGGATATAGCCCCAGGAAAGCAGCCCTAGAATTAGCTATTTTTCCCCCTATTATTTATTTTTATTCCATATGTTTTACTCATCTGTTGACAAAGTAGTTAAAAGGAGCATCAGACACAAGGTTTTCACAATCATGCAATCACATTGTGAAAGCTGTATCATTACACAATCATCTTCAAGAAACATGGCTACTGGAGTACAGCTGTACATTTTCAGGCAGTTCCCTCCAGCCTCTCCATTATATCTTGAATAACAAGGTGATATCTACTTAATGTGTAAGAATAACCTCCAGGACAACCTCTCGACTCTGTTTGGAATCTCTCAGCCATTGACGCTTTGTCTCATTTTCCTCTTCCCCCTTTTGGTCAAGAAGGTTTTCTCAATCCCTTGATGCTGAGTCTCAGCTCATTCTAGGGTTTTTCTCAATCCCTTGATGCTGAGTTGCAGTTCATTCTAGGATTTCAGTCCAACATGGCCAGGAATGTCCACACCCCTGAGAGTCAAGCCCCACGTAGACAGGGGGAGGGTGGTGAGTTTGTTTGTTGTGTTGGCTGAAGAGACGGCCACATCTGAGCAACAAAAGAGGTTCTCTTGAGGGTGACTCTTAGGCCTAATTTTAAGTAGGCTTGACTTATCCTTTGTGAGGTTAAGTTTCATATGAACAAACCCCAAGACTGGGGGCTCAGCCTAGAACTTTGGTTGTCCACACTGCTTGTGAGAATATCAAGAATTCAACTTGCGGAAGTTCAATTTTCCCCATTGTCACCATTCCCTGAAGGGGACTTTGCAAATACTTTTTTATTCACTGTTCAAATCACTCTGGGATTTATTGGGGCATTTCTTTGGACAAGCAAAAAAAATCTCATGTCCTACTTAAGGTTCCATCTACTTATGGTGTTCAGTTAAGCTGTCTACATAAGTTATATTAGGAAATGCACTAGTCAAAATATAAATTTTGTACCAAATAAATATTTTTTGCTTTAGTCTCACACATAAGTTGAAATTTTTAAATATTAATTACCATCTATATTCAGTACCCTGCAGTAATGACATTCTTTTGTTCTTCCTCATACAAAAATATTTTTTAAAATTTGTACATTTAGTCACTATCATTATACACTGTAGGCATTCCTAGATTATACCGTCTCAGTCTTTATCATTTATCTTTCTTTCTGATTTCATTTGTGCCCCCAGCCCTCCTCCCTCTATCTTTCTCACATTCAGCTTCATTCAGTGTTTTAACATAATTGTATTAAAGTTAGGTAGTATTGTACTGTCCATTTCTGAGTTTTTACATTCAATCCTATTGCACAATCTGTATCCCTTCAGCTCCAATTGCCCAATATCTTACCCTATTTCTATCTCCTGATAGTCTCGGTTACCAACGAAATTCTCCAAGTTTATTCACTAATGTCAGTTCATATCAGTGAGACCATACAGTATTTGTCCTTTTGTTTCTGGCTAATCTCACTCCGCATAATGTCCTTAAGGTCCATCCATGTTGTTACATACTTCCTAACTTTATTCTGTCTTAAAGCTGCATAATATTTCATCGTATGTATATACCATAGTTTGTTTAGCCACTCGTCTGTTGATGGACATTTTGGCTGTTTCCATCTCTTCACAATTGTAAATAATGCTGCTATAAACAAATGTCTGTTTGTGTCCTTGCACTTATGTCCTTTGAGTAGTACCTAGCAATGGTATTGTCGGGTCATATGGCAATTCTATATTTAGCTTCTTGAGGAACCGCCAAACTGCCCTCCACAGCAGTTGTACATTTGACATTCCCACCAACAGTGGATAAGTGTACCTCTTTCTCCACATCCTCTTCAGCACTTGTCATTTTCTGTTTTATTCATAATGGCCATTCTGGTGGGTGTGAGATGATATCTCATTGCTGTTTTGGTTTGCATTTCTCTAATAGCCAGGGAAGTTGAACATCTCTTCATGTGCCTTTTGGCCATTTGTATTTCCTCTTCTGAGAAGGGTCTGTTCAAATCTTTTGCCCATTTTGTAATTGGGTTGGCTGTCTTTTCGTTGTTGAGTTGAACAATCTCTTTATAAATTCAGAATCAGCTATTTTTATTCAAAGTTCCTCAATAAACATCTCTCAAGCGTTGACTAGGATATAGAGACTTGGGGTCTAGAAGGTCTGTAGTAATTTAATTAATTTAAAAATGTAAAATTGGACAATAACATAAGAATTGGCTGAGAAAGGAAGAGAAACTTTGAGTTAACAAAAATGTTCTCTATATTGATTGTGGTAATGGTTATATGGGTGTATACAGTTGTTGAGTCTTCTTGAAAACTTTTTATGTAGGAACATTTTATTTTATATAAATTATATGTCATTAAAATTGATTTTAAAAATAGGATTTTTTGAAGATTTTCTTTGTAAGATGTCCTTATCAGACTGATAATGCACCTTTCTACTCTTATTTTGTAAGAGAATTTTTTTTTCATGAATGAGGTTGAACTTATTAAATCATTTCATTCTGGTTCTCTGGGAATTCTTTAGTTTGTTAATGTGAGAATGTATATACATAGATGCTCTGAACTTATTATTTGGGCATAATTTTAAATTTATGTGAAAGTTACAAGAATAGTACAAAGACCTTCATTAGCCATTAGCTAGATCACACGTTGTTGGCTTTTTGCATAAATGCTTTATCACAAAGCATTTGAAAGTAAGTTAAATACGTCACTGCCCTTTTCCCATAAATAAATTAACATATAATTCTCCAAAGCAAGTATATTTTATTATAGAATAACAACATTCAAATTTCCCAATGTAGTTATAAAGTTGTTCTATTCTATTTTTCCTTGATAACTTTTATCTCTGCTATGGCTATCCTTAGTTCATTTCTCTATTTCTTTCTGGTCATTCATTGGTTTCTGTTTTTATATTTATGGTCTCCTTCCTCCTATTTTCTTTGATTATTTTCTAATTTTTTCTTATAATTGTAATAAATGTGGTAGCAATTTATATTAGTAAAATCACTTGGAAAAAATATTTGAGAATATCTACTAAAGGTTAACATATGAATATTCTAGGAATTCTAATTATTTTCATGATAGAGATGTGTATATATGTGTTCCAAAATGCATGCACAATGATGTTCATAGCAGCATCATTCATAGTAGCTCAGAATTAGCAAATGTCCAAGTAGTCCAGTAGATGAATTAAGATATATCAGTGCATCACATAAACATAATGTTAAGTGAAAGAATCTGGACACCAAAGAGTTCATATTGCATGATGATGATGATCTAGATATTTAGAAAATGAAATAGTGATTTACTTGTTCAACAGGAAACAAAAGTGATCATGAGAGGACAAAGGGAGCTTTGGATTTGTTGCTCATTTTATACAGATTCATCAAAATTAACACTTATTATGTGTTCACTTTTATAACATGCAGTAAAATCTAAGATATTCAGGAAAGTGTTATTGGGAGGTTTTTCTTCATTATTTCATTGAATATTTGCATCTGTTTATTTAATATTATGATTTCAGACCAACAGTGCACAAGAGAAAAATTTCCATCTGGGTCTGTGATATATCTTTCAAATACAAATGAATTTGCCATCTGCCCCTTCTAAACCTGGATGCAACTATAGCTGCTGGGGGTCAAATCCTAGGGAAAATATGCGAGAGATCTTCTTTACTGTCATAACAATTTCTGCTAGCTTTCAAATTAGGACAAAATCATTCAAATTATGTTAGGAAATTCCTTTATACAACTTGTCATTGAATATCTGATTTCTATCTTGGCCATTGAAATTTGATAATATTTATCCAACTATGCTTTCAAATCACTTTCATATTCATTGCCTCCATTGAGCCTCATCTCTTCTTTGTGGAAACTATAGATGATGTTCTCTGTCATACAGCTATTAAATGGGTAGTTATGATTAAAATTCAAGTTTTTGATTCCTAGATTAAAATTCTTTCTGAAATTTACACTTTGTTACAGAACCAAATGCTTTCTTTACCCACCAGAGGATTGTTCCACTACTTTTTAGTACAAATGTATGTATTAAATTTGCCATATTCCTCAGCTAAAAATGTTTTAAAACCACAAATAAAATTTCAGATATGGGTGAAATTACTCATATCTCAATCCATACAGCATTCTCCAGAGATAATAAAGATCCTGATCCAATTATCAGATGTTTCAGGTTTTAAATTCAGTAGAAATTGTTACTTGACCCCCTAGTTGTGTTGGAAAGTTAAGTGTAATATGAGAAACACTTTCAACATAATTCTCTATAACACATATATTAGACTCATAAACGTAAAGTTAGTCCTACAGTATTCAGGAAAATAATATTGTCTTAGACAGGGATATCCCTGAGTTTTTAAAATATGGGAAATATTGTTACTGAAAGTTTTGCATTTGAAGGACCTATAGTTTTCAGAAAGGTCAAGATTTTAGGCACATCACAAAATGTGTGTGCCCCTAAGTGAAATACATATTATATTTCAGAGTCCTAATATCTGAAATATAAAATGTATACTTGAGAATATGCGTTTCTTTAATAAAAAAGCAGAGTCTCTTCTGAAAAATAGCTTTCTAGATTAGTTCTTTCAATAGATTTATAGATTCAGTCTGATGAAATTCATTACGTGTTTTCTCAGCATCAGGGAATGAAGAGAGACTTCTAGGACTAGGGCTTGTCATACATGGCCAGAGAATGAAGGTTCCATTCATAATGTGTATTTTACACTTTACTTATAAACATCAATCTTAAGCTGACATTCATGTCCGCAATGGTTTGCCAAACTGCTGTTTTAAAGTAGTATAAACCTCAAGGTCATTTTCTCCTAATTATACTCTGTCCCTAGGAAACTGTACTGAAATGTTCTTCTCAAACTGAGACTTGCTAAATAGAAAAAGCACTCCTTTCAGGTCAAGCTTTGTACTCTGTGACATATTTACTTATTCTTTGTTCTTCATCTGGCCTTTTCATTATCTAACACAATGAGATAGACTAGATAACAAGTCCAATAGATCTAAATGTCCTTAAGTCCATATTTGACTGTGAAAAACCCAACAAAGGTATTCACTTCCCTTATTGGTTATTGATTTTGTTTCCTCAGCTTCTCCACTGGATTGTCAGGCATTTTCTCATTGTGTTAGATTTGACATGCCTATGACAAGAATTTTTCACATTTAAATAGCTATACAAAAGATTGTTCTGAAAAGTCAGTTTCCAGAGGAGAATGGTAAATATGTGTCAGACTAGAGTATTTTAAAAATGTGAAATTTTCCAAAAAAGAACAACTTTTGTTACCTGCAACCTCATCCCTAGTCATATTATCAAGGATACTCTTAGAAGTTAAGAGCAATCACGTCTGAATACATTTGACCCAAGCTTTTTCAAAAACCAAAAGTTATCCAGCATGAGTAAATTCACTTGCAAATTATAATTTGCTGCAGCACTGTCTTTACAACAGTATAGAGTACATCTTATGGCTACCTAAATATTTTAATCCTTTATGCTAAATAAAACCAACTTTGTTCTTCTAGCAAAGGAGGTACCAAAGCCATTATTATTTTTGTTGCTAATTTTTACTTGATTAAGCTTATCATATATCTAAACTACAAGAAAATGTTTAATATAATACATTAAAAAACACCTTACAATAACTTTCTTATTTTGCATTTTCTTTAAGAAATAATAGGAATAGTTTTGGGATATATAAAGAAATTAAAGGTTTTGTTTTGTCAAATAAAGTCAGATGCAATGGAGATAGGAGAAACTATTCAAAAAGACTTACAATAGGGAGAATGCTTTAATCTCAGAAATGAGAAAGTATTTTAAGCTGAAACAGAAAAAAAAAATTGTTTCATCTTGAGAGGTAAACGGCTAGCAGAAAGATTTAAAGGAAAGTGGGACAAGCAGAGGGAGTGATTAAGTAGATGGTATTTTAGGTGTGTTTTGACAGGATATGTGTCTTGTCTTGCTGTGGTCAGCTGATTTTCAGCATAAGCTGAAGGCAGTGCTCTGTAATTTAATGCTTGCTCATGCTTGGAGACAAGGGGATGTTCAGGAGTCCGTGCTAAGGAAAGAAGCTTAAGTAAAGTTTGGATGACACAAAGTAGAGGGTAAGAAATGGGGGACTATGAATACTTGGTCAGTCCCAAGGTATGCCATATGATATAAACTGATCATGAATATCTTAATTGAGAGATTTGGAGGTTCTAAAATATGTTAACATTATGTCTTTTTCACTAAAATCATGGTAAAAGTCAGGACCATGCCTGACTCAGATTTTTTTCCCCACGTGACACCTCTTCCCTTTTCAATAATTAGTATTCAGAATGCATTTCATAAATTGAATTGAAACAGCAGCCTTAGCAAACTAAAACAGATTTTGGTACCAGAAGAGTGGGATGCTGCTGTGTTATCAAATACCAAACATGGTGGTACTGCTTTTTAAATGGATAAGGGGAGAAATCTGGAAGAATTGTGAGGAGCTTGATAGAGTAAGCCTAGATTGCATGGAAGAGACTATTGGTAGAAATATGGACTCTAAAAATACTGCCATTGAAGGCTTAGAGGAATGAGCTGTTGCAGATTGGAAAGAGGGTGACCCTTGCTCTGAAGTGGCAGAAAGTTTGGCAAAATTGATTCCTGGTGCTGTATGGAAGGGAGAATTTGAATGTGATGATCTGGGATAATTGGCTGGGGAAATGTCCAAATAACTTCGTAAATGTAAAATAAAATATACTTATAGTAAAATGCAACAAGCAATGGATAACCTAAGCATTGAACTTTTAGGTGCAAAGAAACCAGAAATTGATGTTCTGGAAAATTCTGGACTTCTGGAAAGTGAGATCCCAGAGAATATTTCCCCACGTGAGGATTTAGCCAAACATGGAACCTGTCAGTCATTACAAGACAAGCCAGAATTGGAGAAGGAGGTATTCAGAAAGGATTTGTGGAAGGTCTTATTGCCTGATGATTTGAACCCTTGAATGTTGCATGCCATGCCAACAACTTTTTTGTGAGCCCTGAGTATATAGAACCATTGCCAGTCTGGAATAAAAGGAACAGAAAAGGGACTGATTGAAGGAAGCACAACCTGACACAGAACCATGGAAACTAAGGTCTGGAGCCAAGAAACCTCAAGCCATGAGAGTGGATCCACCTGTGCATGTGGAGGTGGTGTTTGCCCCAGAGGCAGGGGTGGGTCTTTCCCTTTGATGTTCAGGAAGAGTTCTGGTGCACTAGCCTCAGAGAGGGTGGAGCAGATTCCTTGGGGATGGGGAAGTCTGGCTGTCACCCCATTGTTCCGAAGGGGTTGAACATGTAACCTAGAGATGGCAGAAAAACCAGGTACCACCCAGATGCTTAAGGAGGGTGGGGCAAAAAAAAAAAAAAAAAAAAAAAAAAAAACGGTGGTTTTTCCAATGTTCCAACCCTGATCCCAGTGTCTGGAGAGTATAGGGCTGCTACATAGGTGTTTGAAAAGTTTGGGACTGCAGTTTTCTTAGGTTCCAAGGATGAATGACTCTCAGACTTTGAAATCTAATGGAGTTTGCCTACAGGTTTTCAGAATTGATTAGGTACAGTGATCCCTGTTTTCCTTCCAATTCTTCCTTATGACAATGGAATCATTTATCCTGACTGTCTCTTTGCATATTGGAAGCAGATAACTTACTCTAATCTCACAGGTCTACAGCCAGAGGATAATTTTGCTCTGGGACAGACCATGTCTATAACTGAGTTTGATGAGATTTTGTACTATTTTTAAGTTTGTTGTATTTGTACTGCTACTGAAATGATTTAGGCTTTTGTGATGAAATGGATGTATTTTGTAAATGGAAAGATTTTGTGCATTATATGCAGGAAAGATGATCCTTGTTAAGGGAAAAAAATTCTGTTATTATTTTTTATTTAGAGATTAAATATGATTTAAGATGATATGTGTAATTGCCAAGTTGCCAAGGGGAGGGCTATGTAGTAGTCAGGCTCAGGTGTCAACTTGGCCAGGTGATGTGCCCAATTATTCTGTTGCTGTGGACTTAAATCATCAGTGTGTGAAATTCATCTATGGCTGGTTACATCTGCAGTTGCATAAAGATAGTGTCTTCTGCAATGAGTGACATGTAATTTAATTAGCTGAAGGCTTAAAAGATGAGAGTTCTGTGGATCCAAACATTTGGAGATGCAAAAAGGAATTGCCCCAGGGAAAGCCATTTGAACCCAGAAGTCGGGAGGGGAGGCCAACAGATGGTGCTGTGTGCCTTCCCATGTGACAGAGAAAGCCAGAGGAAAACCAGGTGCCTTTCCTCCAAGGAGCTGGAAATTTGTAACTAAATTAATCCTCTTATTAAAAGCCAATCCATCTCAGTGAGTTGCATTCTGGCCACTTTAGCAAACTAAACAGTATCATAAATTCAAAGTGGTATTTATCTACATAGGATAATTTCTAAGATATTTTCCAGGTACAGATTAATAAATCCAATCAAAAGAAGAAAAATAATATTTACCTAAACTGAGCCTACCTTTATCAAGAATAACCAAGTTAGAAATATAGTGTACTAACTGTGCTCCAGTAATTATGATTTACTCCTCCCTTTTTAGAAATTTTTCAAGATTTCTCACTCTTTTGTTTCAGGCTAAATAAATGTGTGGAATTTTGGATGTTGTTTGTTTATATATATATTTATTTTTTATTTTAATGTTTTTATTTATATTTTAATATTATATATATAATATATATTTTTATTTTATTTGTTTCAGTTGAGGCATAGCCATAAATGTATTTTCTAAACTGACCACCATTCTTTGCTACTTGGTATTTAACATTCACAATTCCAAATAACAATTAATAAATTTGAAACCAAGAGAAATTCTTATTCCTTTCTACATAAAATTGAATTGAATTCCATTTAGCCCAAGTATCTTCCCCATAATCCCAGGCTGGAAAGGAAGAGAGCATGGATTATTGGTCAGCCCCACGTTCCACTGAGTTCTAGACTTCTGTTTTCCCATGGCATCACACTGCCCTTGAGGTAAGCATAAAAATGCTTGAATAGGGTGGGCAAAGGTGGCTCAGTTGTAGAGTTCTCACCTGCCATGCAGAGACCCAGGTTCAATTCTTGGTACCTGCCCAAGTTAAAAAAAAAAAAAAAAACTTGAATAAAAATAATTATAACTATGCCAAGTTAATGTTTAAAATTTTTTGGCTTTAGATCTGCTACCTTTTTCAAATACAAGCCTGATTCAAATAGGTTATGAAAATTAAATTCAGCAGCATAATGATAGGATTAGAGACTCACAAAATTTTAATATTCTAGGGATCTGACCAATGATCTACATTATGAATTTAACTTCCAATTGTAGGTCGTCATTTCAAAAACTTTTTGAGTCATAAATCTTTTAAGGTGGAAAAAAGATTTAGAGCCTTCAAAATGATCTTGATGTGCATAATTTAAGTGTCAAGCATCAGTTTTTCATTTTTTATCAGTTATCTCTTTTAGTTAACACAACAGTCTTCCAGGCTATATTTTATTATCTCTGTTCATACAAATGCAAAAATCAAGACTCTAAGAGTTTAAATTATTTGTCCAAAGCTACACACTGAGTAAATGGCCCTGCCGGGATTTAGAATGGAATCTAACCCAAGAGAGAGGGTTGCAATAGTAACTCAAAGCAAGCCGCAAATATATTCATTTTTTAAAAACTCTTAGATAATGTTCTGAACAGTTAAGGCCATTATTATGTCTCAATTTCTAGAGAATCACAAGTTACCTTCTATGTGACTGCTTAATATATAATGGGTACTGTGTAATGAATATACCTTTATCATATTTCTGCCTGATTCCATTTTAAGAGCTTAATAAAAGTGATCATAAAGAACAAAATGGGAAAATTAATTATAAAAAATTTCACTGGTATCAAGAGCTCTCCTTTCTAGTTTAAGAAAATTGTGATTTATGAGGTCTGGGGCTCTCAGATGAAATGTGATTCAGATAAATCCCAGCTTGGGCCTTCTACTCAGCTGTTTCTTGTTAATTGAAATGTTCAAATTAGAATGCTACTTAGATTGCATTCTTCTCATTGTAAATGCCACCTAGTATATATTAATAGTTTTAAGTCATTAGTACAAAATAAAAGGCAATTATGCCTAATATAAATTAAATTCTTTCTCTCCTGTATCTTAGAAAATCAAATAAATTTTCCAAAATACATTTTTTAGAACACACCATGGGTGAATTTTTCTTTTTCTATAGACTTCTGTTGATTGCAGCTAATACAGAAGAATCCAATAATTAACTAACTTTTGTCACCTAAGGAAAACAATTGCTTGGTTAAGGTTATCATCTTAAATAAACTAGTAACAATTGCCTTTCCAAATTGGTTTCACTTAGCAACTTTAAATAATGACCCTGAAGGGGTAGATTTATTTTCCATGAAAGATACGTTTAATTGTAAGGAAAAATGGAAAAGAAAGAAACAGTGAAAACAAGAACTAAAAAGGTAGGAAATTATAATTCATTAACTCAGCAAGTAATGTGTGCTCAGTATGTAGCTGCATATTCAGTTGTGGAGAACTAGGTGATAAATTAGATAGCATGCCAGATCTTTGAAGAGTCCATATCAAATACAGCAATAGTTGAAAGGAACACATGAATAAATAACTATGAAACAATATGATATGTTGCAGATGTACAATTTTATAGAACAGAGGAGGCAAGGAGAGCATTTTACTTTCAGAGCTTGAAATGTTTCCAAAAGGGGGGAGTGTCTGTCCTGAATCTTGAAGTTAATTTAACAGTTTGTCTCTTAGAGAGGTAAGCAAATTGTATTCATCCTGGAGAAAAAGTAGCAGTAAGAACATGAGGAAGTGATCCTTAAGGGGACCAGAGTAGCACAGAACTGCCTCCTAGGTAGCGCTTTGGAAATATATTGATTGGCACCGTTTAAATAAAAATTGTGGGAGGTTATAGTATTTACTGAATGGGGGCTTGAACATGTTCTGAGCATAAAGCATTGGGGCATTTTCCATGTGATTTGTGAATATCTTGCTGGACATTCCTGTAACTGAAAATGTGGTCTATAATTATCTGAGATTTTATATTTAGCATTCCGTATGTTAAATCCATAATTTTACATGGCTTTAAATTTCACATGATTTGAATTTTCCAGGAATGCAACTAACATGTGAAACAAGAGAAGAAAGCATTCTTATAATTTATATATTTATAAAAGTTGTTCATGATTTTGGAAAATTGTATCAATGTGGTGTTTGCATTGGTATGTAACACATGTCATCTTTATTAGCATTTGTGGCTGTTGCACACACAGTGATTGTTTTGGTTTGCTAAAGCTTCCAGAATGCAATATATCAGAAATGGGTTGGCTTTTACAATGGGATTTATTAGTTTATAAATTTACAGTTCTATGGCCATGAAAATATCCAAATTAAGGCATCAGGAGGAAGATACCTTCTCTGAAGAGAGGCTGCCGTCATCCGGTGTTCCTCTGCCATATGGGAAGGCACATGGCTGGCATCTGCTGGTCCTTTTTTCTCCCTGAGTTATCTCCAAATGACTCTGGGTGTTTTTCTCTCTCCAAGCTTTCTCAGCTTTTCTGTCTTTTATTCTCTCATAAATGGTTCCTTTAAAGGATTAAGACCCACCTGGAGTGCTCCGGGTTACATCTCATTTGAAACAACCTAATCAAAAGGTCTCACCCACAATGGATCTGCCGGCACAGGGATGAATTAAAAGAACATGGCCATTTTGGGAGTAAATAATAGTTTCAAACTAGCGCAGTGATTCTCTACACATGCCTACACTTTTCCTTTTAGTTTTGTTGCTTTGAGTTAAATGCACAATCATAGATTTATTATAAATTAATTTTAACTTGTTTCCACTTCAGATTATATTTAAGGTATCACATTGATTCTTATTGAAATTCTATGTGTGATTTACATTGTCTATTAAATTTGTTTCAAGGGTGTTAAAAAATGTCTGTTACAAAATAGTTGATCACCACTAACCTAGGACATTTCAAAGTTGCATATAAATAGGTTTCAGTTGAAGATAAGACAACACCTTCTATTTTAAGAAGAACAGATTCAAAATAGGAGTCAGCTGTTGTAAATATCAGGAAAGTAGGGGATCACTGAAAACCTTAGATCTATAAACAAGTTTCCTTGGTACCCAAAGATCAGTAAGAAGTCACCAAGAATATAGGCTCCTGAGCCCTTCTGAGCCTATAACACTTAAATAAAAAGAAGGTCGGGTTACACATATTTTCTACTCCTACAAAACCTACAAAGCTGCTCAGTAGATATTTCTCTTGCCAAAAAATAGCTCCAAACCTCAAAACAAGAATGTCATTAGAAAGAGATACAAAGTCCTCCTCCTTTCTATATTTTAATCAATCATGCCAGCTTTACCAGTCGGTGAAAACTAAATCAGATCCAGAGCCTTAAGAAAAAGGCCATCAAAGCAATGCAGTTTTATGTTGCCTGCCCATGAATCCGTCTAAAACTTAGGAATCAATTACTATAGAAGAAAGGGAAAACCAATAACTGTCTCTGTCAAACAGCTCACTGAACAATGTTTGGGATAAGGTTTGTAATAGAAGACTATAAAGGCTATATATACACATATAAACAGATTATTATAAACAGATTATTCGTGTTTATATATATGTATGTGCATAAGTATTATACCTCACCTCTTGACAAAAAAAAGATCAAGCAATTTAGTCAGATAGCAGAAAGCTACAATTAGTCATTTATGTTTCTTTTATTTATATATTTTAAAGTTGGAAAGAAAATTGATTTTCAACTGTTTATATTTCATTATTTGTAAATATGTAAATCATCATTTGATATGTATTTTAGAAAATTACTGCTAGAGAAAACATAGTGAGAATACAAAGACATAGGAAGAACTCTTTAGGATAGATTTCTGGACATATTGGTATATCAAACAAGTGGTCTATTTTCCAAGTTATATATATTTGTTTAATATATCTATTTCATAAAAATGCACAAAGGGTAATATTACATATATATCTATTACAAAAGCAATATCACAAACTCTCAATAAACATTGGAGGCGAATAAAGGCATGCTTAAAAATATTTCAAAAGATAGTGTAAATTTCTTATATATAAGGTTTTACCAATTTATAATCTAAGTTGTAAAAATTGTTCATTATCTCACCCCATACCTTCACAAGAAAAGATTGACCTTTCTTTTAATAACTTGCCATTTCATGGGGGAAAGAGTTTCTTATCATCATTATAATGCCCCCTGCTTCTAATAATCATGAGGACAAATTGATTTCTTGTATTTAGTGGCTGTTTATAGTACATTATTTTGAGTATGTATTTCATACCCACATCTGTTTTCTCATTATTGCTCATATGTCTTAGTCACACATTTAGCTTGTAGATATCACTCCTGTTTTGCAATTTGCGTTATTTTGTTTTTGATGCTTTTCCTTATTCTAAATATTCCCTTATGGAAAAACTTTGTAATTTTCAAAAATATGTAAGCCCCCTCCAAATTTTTATAACATAAATTTTGTTGTTAATGTTTGTTCATTTCACTACTAGTTCATTTAATTTCAGCTTGTACTTTCTTCAATATTATCTATTTTCATTTATCATTTCTTTAATATCAGTATTACAAGATAGATAGATAGATATATGTATGTATGTATTATTAATCAGTGAGGAGCTCTTGAGAGAAGGAAGTGCCCTATGAATTTCCTTTTTTCTTAAATAATAGCTTAATGAGTGAGTGAATGGATGAAAGTCAAAACTAGATAGAAATTTTTGAATTTAAAATTGATTTTATTTCCAATATCCTGACACAATAGGTAGCTGATTAAGTTTGCCAGTGAATGATGTAAAGAAATACTTGGTTAATGATTCATATATTTTCTATTCTGAAGGATATGTATGCCACATCTCGTTACAGATTCCTATTAAGGTATATGTAAGCAATTGATCTGGATACCAATGTGAATTTTGATCAATTAATAATTTCAAAAAATAAAAAACAATAACCAATGTTATATATTTGAAGGAAAGGTAATTATAAGATCTTGAAATGTTATTTCTAAATTGAATTAAATAGGAAACATGACTCTCTTGCTACTCAAACCTGGAAGACCTGAATCACTCCCATCCAAAGGCTTCTTTCAAATACAGGTCCCCAGGTGTACACTAGGTTCTGGGTTTACATCATTAAAACAATAGCAAAACAAATAGTACAGAAATAAAGTCCCTACTACCTTCATAAGAGACCTTCAAAAAGTTTAACAATTACTGGTATTAACATTGGACATCACTACTGATAATGGAAATGTCAATCAGTTAGATTTAGTGCGTAAGTTACTAATAAAACAAAGTAGTGTTACACATTGCATGATTTTGGTTGTAGCAGCATTGGTCACTTAAATTATCTAATAATTTTTTTGTGAACAAGAAGACAATCTTTAAACCTGTTCCTACGATGCTGGCAGAAAACTTTAGTAAATGAGGAAGAAACACATCATGCTTGCAGCTTGCTACACAGAAGAGTAAAAAACAATGCCCTTAGAATGTATCTTACATTCTGACCTTATACTCAAAGTAGCATTGTTTTGACAGGCCACATGTCTTACTGGAGAAGAGAATGCCACACTTCTTTTTGGAGTGGTGATGGCTTAGACTACTTAAAGTAGAACAAAATCCTAAACATTCTCAACAGAATGTTAACAATATTTTGCATTCTTGATTCATTTAACTTTAAAATATTTATTTGATGCAAATTAAATCCACCTTTCTATTTTGCCTCTTGATCTAGCAATATCTTCCCCAAGATCCATTATGTGAAAAAACAAATGCTACTCAGTGTTGCTATCACAGTATCCTTGAGGCGTTCTATTTCAATACATGCAGGGGGAGGAATAATTAAACAGCAAGGAGGAAAAGCCTAGAACAAAACCAATCTACTGTAAGAATCCTAAATGAGACATTTCTAATAAGGAGTTGACTGAAAAAATACACAGTCCTATAAAATAATGCCAGCTGACTTCCCCTCTACTTATATGTAAGGTGGCAAATCAAAGCAGTTTTATTTGTGATTCTATTAAAATCCACTGCTGATTCAAGTACAGCCATACTGCGTGTTCTTTGTGTTTCCATGCTTAACATCCAGATAGAAATGCCAAGTGGCAATACGAAAACAAAGGATGCTTATATTTAACAGTTAAGAGCAGTCTCCAGGTAAATTAACCCTGCTGAGTCACAGTATTGTAATTATAAAATATTTTTCTATGACCAAAGATAGAAGGTGATAGACTAACTGATGACAACATTCCCACTCAGAGCTAATATTCTTCTATTTGTTTCTGGTATATGCTCTATTACACAGCTTGTTCACTGATTTAGAGGAAAAAATATGCATCTAAATAAACATTTTTTATTTGAAAAGCAAGATTAAAGTAGTATGATAACAGAGGAAAGACTGTTTATCACATTATCCCCTTAAAATTATAATATATCTGGTTGGGGATTCTTACTTGATATTGGATGAGAGTCCAGCAGTCCCATGACTTCTCTGAACAATGTTAGGTAATAAAATGTCTGTGGTTACCATAAGTCTACAAAGCATAGTGGCCTCTGAAACTTTATTTTAACATATTTCTGGAAAAGAATGTGTGAGCTAAAATTTCTAATTCATACATTTCCCCATCCATTTCACATGTAAATATAAAACTATAAGATTCTTTTAAAAAGTGTAGCATTATCAATTTGTATTTCTGCTATCATTTATATAGCTTTCCAAAGTTAATTATACCTGAGTTTCAGGATTTCTCCTACAAAGTTATGTCTTGAATAAAAATGCAAGGGTTGCCAATGTACAGGGCATTGATTGAGGCTTTAAGGATAAAAGATTATACAGAAGTAAATTTTTTCCTGACTCAGTGAACAGCATAGAAGTGATATGTACACAAGAAAATAAGCACAGAATACTCAACAAGCTCTCAATAATTACCCTAAAGACATTCAGAAAACCAGTAGAAATGTAGCTCTGAATAACACCATCACCCAATTTGAACTGATTGATATTTATAGAACTTTCTACTCAACGAAAGTAGGAGATACATTCTTATCCAGTACACATGAAAGATTTCACCAAGGTAGATTATATTCTGGTCCGTAAAACAAGCCTGAGTAAATACAAAGGAATAGAAATCATACAACATGTGTTTTCTGATGTACAGGAACTAAAATCAATAACACAAAGATATTTTGAAAATCCCAATATTTAGAAATGAAGCAACCCACATCTAAACATTCTATGGGTCAAACATGATATCTAAGTGAAATTTTAAAAGATTTGGAGCTGAATTTAAATCATATTAAAACTTTTAGGGTGTGGTTAAAGCAGTGCTTAGTGGGAAATTTTCACATTAAATGCTTCTCTTAGGAAAAAATAAAGGTCTGAAGTAGGTAACATAACATTTCTCCCTAAGCATCTTGAAAAAAGAAGAGAAAGGAGAAGACACCTTCATGTGCATTACCATGTGATGGAAAAGCCAAGGACCGAGGGCCACTGGCAGCCAGCCCCAGAATGCCACAGTCTTTGGGAAGAGCACATAATCTTAAAGATGCCTTGATTTTGGACTTCTCTTAGCTTCAAGAGATCTCCTGAGACTAATTTTTGAACATATTGGCCTATGGTCTTACCATAGGAATTGAATTTGCAGATTCCAGTGTGATTCTCTTAAAGCCCAGTGCTGATTCAAGCATAGCCATGCTGTGTGTTCTCAGTGTTTTCATGCTTAACATCCAGCAACAAATGCCAAATGGCAATACGAAAACAAAGGCTATTTATATTTAACAGTTAAGAACAGTCTCCAGGTAAATTAACCCTGCTGAGTCACAGCATTGTAATTATAAAATATTTTTAATATATAAGACTGACCACTCTCCTATGGCTAAGCCTTTAGATGGTGTTGTTAGTCCTAACAGTTTGCTAAATGGTCTGTGTCGTGTATGAAGAGATTTCATACAGCCATAATGAACCAAATATCTGCTATTAGAAATCGATTGTAAATAAGCTCATGGAAGAAAGGAAGAACAGACCTCAAGAGCCATTCCTTCTCAGCCATTCCCCTGCATCCCCACCGAGCAAGGATTCACAGAAGAGTAGGGCGCAACCTGTTTCTAATAGCACATTTTGTCACAGTTATCAGAACATCTCTCAGAGGTCCAAAGGCAGCTTTTTCATGATTTCAATGAAGCTTAAGCTTCACAGCCTCTTGCTTGCAAATGTCTCTTCCAAATACTGTGCTCTTATCAAAATTTGCAGAAGTGTTTTGACACCAAGAAACACATTTGGAAATATATTTTGGAATATTTCAATAAAACAAGTGAAAACTAGAAAAAAAATTTTGAGAAAGAAGATAAAACTAAACCCAAAGAAAGCGGAAGGAAAAAATAATAGGTGTTATATTGGGAAAGAAAATGGAATGGACTTGAAAGACTAGAATTGGACCCTCTCAAAAATAGTCAGCTAATCTTTTCAAAGAAACAAAAGAATCAAAGGGACAAAGGATAATCTTTTTACAAATGATACTGGAACAACTGGCCATCCACATGTACAAAAAAATAAAATGAATCAAGACACAGTCCATAGAAATCAGTCAAAATGGTTCATAGATGTAAAAGTGAAATACAAAACAATAAAACTTCCAGAAAGCATAGGAAAATATACAGGTTACCTTTTGTTTGGCAATGAGTTTTTAGCTACATGCCAAAAGTGTGACACGTAAAAATAAAAAAAAATTAACAAGTTGAACTTCATTAAAATTCAAAATGTCTTCTCTGCAAAAGACAATGTTTAAAGAATGTTAAGACGCCACAGACTGGAAGAAAATATTTGCGAAACACATATCTGTTAAAGGACATACAAAGAACACTTAAAACTCAACAATGAGAAAGTAAACAACCCAATGTAAAAGTGGTCAAAAGATCTGAACAGAGACTTCCCCAAAGAACATGTACAGATACTAAAGAAGCATATGAACAAATACTTAACATCATATGTCTTTAGGGAATTGCAAATTAAAACAATGAGATACCACTACACACCTATTAGAATGACTAAGCTTATATATATATATATATAAATACCTGACAATACTAAATGCTGGTAAGGATGCGGAGCAAAGGAACTCTAAAGCTGGTGGTAATTCAATGCTGGTGGGCACAAACCCTGTAAAAGACAGTTTGATAGTTTCTTACAAAGCTAAAAATAGTATTATTATACAATCCAGCAATAATATTCTTTGCCGTTTATACAATGAATTTGAAAACATGTCTACCACAAAACCTGCACATGAGCTTTTAAAGAGGTTTATTCATAACTGCCGAAAGCTGGAAACAATCATGATATCCTTCAACAGGGGAATGAGTAAGCAAACTAGTATATCTGCATATTTGAATATTATCCTGCAATAATAATGAACCATCAAGCCACACACACACACACACACACGCAAACACACACACGTTGAAGAAAGTTAAATGCCTATTGCAAAAAGAAAGCAGCCAGGGGGGTGTGATGGTGGCTCAATGGCAAAATTCTCGCCTGCCATGCCAGAGACCCAGGTTCAATTCCCAGAGCCTGCCTGTGCCAATAATAAAAAAAAGAAAGAAAAAGAAAGCAGCCAGTATAAAAAGATTATATACCATTTGATTCCAATCCTATAACATTCTGGGAAATGTAAAGCTATAGAGGAAACTATAGAGAAAGTGAGTGGTTGCCAGGGATTCAGGTGGAGGAGGCAAGCTATGAGCACAGGGGATTTTTAGGGCAGTGAAATTATTCTGTCTAATGCTGTAATGGTAGGTATATGACACTATGCATTTGCCAAAATCCATAAAACTGTACAGCACAGAGTGTACCCTAATAGAAACTATGAACTTTAGTAAAAATAATGAATCAAAATTTGTTCATTAATTGTAATCAATGTACCACACTTCTGCAAGATATTGATGATAGGGGAAACTGTCTGCAGGGGGGCAGGGGTGGAGGGTTGTGGGGAGATGGGGTATATGGATACTTTCCCTTCAATCTGCTGAAATTTCTATAAACCTAAAACTGTTATAAAAGTAAGTTTATTAATTAAAAAAAAGGATCAGTAAAACAAAATACATCAATGAGACAGAAAACAGATAAAAAAAACAGTAGAGGAATGCAATAAAATTAAAAATTGATTCTTTGAAAATAGACAATAATATTGATAAACCACAGGCAAGACTGGTCAAGATAAAAAGAAAATTATATAAATTATCAATAATAGCATTGAAAGAGGAAAAATCACTACAGGCCTCAAAGACACTGACAGAAAAATAAAGGAATCATTACAAATAATTCAATTCCCTTTGTGCTGGTTTGAATTTGTTGTATAGCCCAGAGAAGCCATGTCCTTTAATCCTCATTCAGTATTGCTGGGTAGAATCTTTTTGATGATTTCTAGGGAGATAAGATCTACCCAATTGTGGGTAGTAACTTTTGATTAGATGACTTCGATGGAGGTGTGTCTCCACCTATTCAAGGTGGGGTTGCTTGCTGGAGCCCTTTAAGAGGGAAGCATTTTGGAAAAAGCTTTAGAGCCACTAGAACCAACAAAGACAACAGAATGGACAGAGCCCTGGGAAAGCTGTTGAAGAAGACTTATGAAGTGAGGAGAGAAACTAGAAGACACCTTCATGTGCCCTCCCAGCTGAGACAAAAACCCTGACCCTCATTGGCCCTTCCTTTTGAGTTAAGGTATATTTCCCTTTAAGCCTTAATATGGACATTTTCATGGCCTTAGAACTGTAAACTTGCAACCTAATAAATTCTCTTTTTAAAAAGCTGTTCCGACTTCCGGAGAAGATGGCGGCTTAGTAAGGTGCGCACGTCTTAGTTCCTCCTCCAGAACAACTACTAGATAACTAGAAACAGTACAGAACAGCTCCCAGAGCCGCGACAGAGACCAGACACACAGTATACTCCAGTCTGGGATGGCTGGACCGGCTAGGAGACTCCGCTGCAGTGAGGTCCCCGAGCAGCGCGCGCTTCCCTGGGCCACGGCGGCTGGTGGCTGGAGCCCCTCCCTCCCTCCTTCCCGGGCCAGCTGGGAACTTCGGATCAGCGTTTCCCCAAACCGCGGCGGCCGGTGCCCCTCCCCCATGCGTGGCTTCCTGGGCCTGCTGGGAGCCTCGGATCAGTGGTTCCCCAAGCCACGGCGCCCCTCCCACACACGTGACTTCCCGGGCCGGCTGAGAGCCTTGGACCAGCAGTTCCCCAAACCATGGCAGCCGGCGCCCCTCCCCCACAGGCGACTTCCCTGAGGGAAAGGAAAGAGTCTCCAACAGTAGTAGAGACTGAGCCCAACCTAACACCAATAGTGGCATTAATGAACAACTTCTGACTACTAAAAATAGGCCCTAAGCTCAGTGAAACTGATCAAGGCAGAAGTCGCCTATTGGGCTAACTGAAAAAGAGGAAAGGGGGCAAAACATAGCCTTCTGCGGCTGTTTCTATGGAGGTTTGGTTGCCTCTGGGCTCAGCACTGGGATTACACAGGTTGCAACTGCCCCTAACGCAGAAACAGGCTGCTTTCAGGGCTCTCTATGACCTGAACCTTCTCCGCGGGAGGGGTGAAATGCAACTCAGGTGGAATCCCTCTCTCAAGGAATTCAGATCCCAGGACTTCACAATTTGAAGCCATTAAAACCAACCTAGAAACTTTCCTCTGTCTCCACCACACACCCAGCAGCGAGAGTCTTCCAAAGTTAAAGAAGCCACAACATCTTTTGCTGGTGGGACCTGCAGACAGAAAAGCACCACAAACTGGGCAGGATAAGAAAAACAGAGCCCAGAGACTTCACAGGAAAGTCTTTCAACCTGCTGGATCCCACAGTCAGGGAAATCTGATTAAATGCCCAGACACCAGCAAAAAATAACAAATCATACAAGGAAAATTGAAGATATGGCCCAGTCAAAGGAACAAACCAGTAGTTCAAATGAGATACAGGAGCTGAGACAACTAATTCTGAATATATGAACAGAAATGGAAAACCTCTTCAAAAACCAAATCAATAAATTGAGGGAGAACATGAAGACATGGGATCAACAAAAAGAAGAAATGGAAAGTCTGAAAAAACAAATCACAGAACTTATGGGAATGAAAGATACAGTAGAAGAGATGAAAAAAACAATGGAAACCTACAACAGTAGATTTCAAGAGACAGAGGTTAGAATTAGTGAACTGGAGGATGGAACATCTGAAATCCAAAAAGAAACAGAAACTATAGGGAAAAGAATGGAAAAATTTGAGCAGGGGCTCAGGGAATTGAATGATAATATGAAGTGTACAAATATATGTGTTGTGGGTGTCCCAGAAGGAGAAGAGAAGGGAAAAGGAGGAGAAAAACTAATGGGAGAAATTATCACTGAAAATTTCCAAACTCTTATGAAAGACCTAAAATTACAGATACAAGAAGTACAGCGCCCCCCAAAGAGAATAGATCCAAATAGGCGTTCTCCAAGACACTTACTAGTTAGAATGTCAGAGGTCAAAGAGAAAGAGAGGATATTGAAAGCAGCAAGAGAAAAGCAATCCATCACATACAAGGGAAACCCAATTACACTATGTGTTGATTTCTCAGCAGAAACCATGGAAGCAAGAAGACAGTGGGATGATATATTTAAATTACTAAAAGAGAAAAACTGCCAACCAAGACTTTTATATCCAGAAAGTCACATATGAAAAGACAGAAGAGAGATGTATGGAGAAGAGTGTAGAAAGAAGGAAAATCAGATATGATATATATAATACAAAAGGCAAAATGGTAGAGGAAAGTATTACCCAAACAGTAATAACTCTAAATGTTAATGGATTGAATTCCCCAATCAAAAGACATAGACTGGCAGAATAGATTAAAAAACAGGATCCTTCTATATGCTCTCTACAAGAAACACATCTTAGACCCAAAGGTAAACATAGGCTGAAAGTGAAAGGTTGAGAAAAGATATTTCATGCAAATAACAACCCAAAAAGAGCAGGAGTAGCTATACTAATATCTAACAAATTAGACTTCAAATGTAAAACAGTTAAAAGAGACAAAGAAGGACACTATATACTAATAAAAGGAACAATTAAACAAGAAGACATAACAATCATAAATATTTATGCACCGAATCAGAATGCCCCAAAATACGTGAGGAATACACTGCAATTACTGAAAAGGGAAATAGACACATCTACCATAATAGTTGGAGACTTCAATTCGCCACTCTCATCAATGGACAGAACATCTAGACAGAGGATCAATAAAGAAACTGAGAATTTGAATATTACAATAAATGAGCTAGACTTAACAGACATTTATAGGACATTACATCCCACAACAGCAGGATACACCTTTTTCTCAAGTGCTCATGGATCATTCTCAAAGATAGACCATATGCTGGGTCACAAAGCAAGTCTCAACAAATTTAAAAAGATTGAAATCATACACAACACTTTCACAGATCATAAAAGAATGAAGTTGGAAATCAATAATAGGCTGAGTGCCAGAAAATTCACAAATACGCGGAGGCTCAACAACACACTCTTAAACAACCAGTGGGTCAAGGAAGAAATTACAAGAGAAATTAGTAAATATCTCGAGGCGAATGAAAATGAAAACACAACATATCAAAACCTATGGGACGCAGCAAAGGCAGTGCTAAGAGGGAAATTTATTGCCCTAAATGCCTTTATCAGAAAAGAGGAAAGGGCAAAAATTCGGGAATTAACTGTCCACTTGGAAGAACTGGAGAAAGAACAGCAAGCTAACCCCAAAGCAAGCAAAAGGAAAGAAATAACAAAGATTAGAGCAGAAATAAATGAAATTGAGAACATGAAAACAATAAAGAAAATCAATAAGACCAGAAGTTGGTTCTATGAGAAAATCCACAAGATTGATGGGCCCTTAGCAAGATTGACAAAAAGAAGAAGAGAGAGGATGCAAATAAATAAGATCAGAAATGGAAGAGGAGACATAACCACTGACCTCACAGAAATAAAGGAGGTAATAACAGGATACTATGGACAACTTTATGCTAATAAAAATAACAATGTAGATGAAATGGACAAGTTCCTAGAAAGGCATGAACAACCAACTTTGACTCAAGAAGAAATAGATGACCTCAACAAACCAATTACAAGTAAAGAAATTGAATCAGTCATTCAAAAGCTTCCCCAAAAGAAAAGTCCAGGACCAGACGGCTTCACATGTGAATTCTACCAAACATTCCAGAAAGAATTAGTACCAACTCTGCTCAAACTCTTCAAAAAAATTGAAGTGGAGGGAAAGCTACCTAATTCATTCTATGAAGCTAACATCACCGTCATACCAAAACCAGGCAAAGATATTACAAAAAAAGAAAACTACAGACCAATCTCTCTAATGAATATAGATGCAAAAATCCTCAACAAAATTCTAGCAAATCGAATCCAGCACCACATTAAAAGAATTATACATCATGACCAAGTAGGATTCATCCCAGGTATGCAAGGATGGTTCAACATAAGAAAATCAATTAATGTAATACACCATATCAACAAATCAAAGCAGAAAAATCACATGATCATCTCAATTGATGCAGAGAAAGCATTTGACAAGATTCAACATCCTTTCCTGTTGAAAACACTTCAAAGGATAGGAATACAAGGGAACTTCCTTAAAATGATAGAGGGAATATATGAAAAACCCACAGCTAATATCATCCTCAATGGGGAAAAATTGAAAACTTTCCCCCTAAGATCAGGAACAAGACAAGGATGTCCATTATCACCACTATTATTCATCATCGTGTTGGAGGTTCTAGCCAGAGCAATTAGACAAGAAAAAGAAATACAAGGCATCAAAATTGGAAAGGAAGAAGTAAAACTATCACTGTTTGTAGACGATATGATACTATACGTCAAAAACCCGGAAAAATCCACAACAAAACTACTAGAGCTAATAAATGAGTACAGCAAAGTAGCAGGTTACAAGATCAACATTCAAAAATCTGTAGTGTTTCTATACACTAGCAATGAACAAGCTGAGGGGGAAATCAAGAAACGAATTCCATTTACAATTGCAACTAAAAGAATAAAATACTTAGGAATAAATTTAACTGAAGAGACAAAAGACCTATACAAAGAAAACTACAAAAAACTGTTAAAAGAAATCACAGAAGACCTAAATAGATGGAAGGGCGTACTGTGTTCATGGATTGGAAGACTAAATATAGTTAGGATGTCAATTCTACCTAAATTGATTTACAGATTCAATGAAATACCAATCAAAATCCCAACAACTTATTTTTCGGAAATAGAAAAACCAATAAGCAAATTTATCTGGAAGGGCAGGGTGCCCCGAATTGCTAAAAGTATCTTGAGGAAAAAAAACGAAGCTGGAGGTCTCACGCTGCCTGGCTTTAAGGCATATTATGAAACCACAGTGGTCAAAACAGCATGGTATTGGCATAAAGATAGATATATCGACCAATGGAATCGAATAGAGTGCTCAGATATAGACCCTCTCATCTATGGACATTTGATCTTTGATAAGGCAGTCAAGCCAACTCACCTGGGACAGATCAGTCTCTTCAATAAATGGTGCCTAGAGAACTGGATATCCATATGCAAAAGAATGAAAGAAGACCCGTATCTCACACCCTATACAAAAGTTAACTCAAAATGGATCAAAGATCTAAACATTAGGTCTAAGACCATAAAATAGTTAGAGGAAAATGTTGGGAGATATCTTATGAAACTTACAATTGGAGGCGGTTTTATGGACCTTAAACCTAAAGCAAGAGCACTGAAGAAAGAAAGAAATAAATGGGAGCTCCTCAAAATTAAACACTTTTGTACATCAAAGAACTTCATCAAGAAGGTAGAAAGACAGCCTACACAATGGGAGACAATGTTTGGAAACAACATATCAGGTAAAGGTCTAGTATCCAGAATTTATAAAGAGATTGTTCAACTCAACAACAAAAAGACAGCCAACCCAATTACAAAATGGGAAAAAGACTTGAACAGACACCTCTCAGAAGAGGAAATACTAATGGCCAAAAGGCACATGAAGAGATGCTCAACGTCCCTGGCCATTAGAGAAATGCAAATCAAAACCACAATGAGATATCATCTCACACCCACCGGAATGGCCATTATCAACAAAACAGAAAATGACAAGTGCTGGAGAGGATGCGGAGAAAGAGGCACACTTATCCACTGTTGGTGGGAATGTCAAATGGTGCAACCACTGTGGAAGGCAGTTTGGCGGTTCCTCAAAAAGCTGAATATAGAATTGCCATACGACCCAGCAATACCATTGCTAGGTATCTACTCAAAGGACTTAAGGGCAAAGACACAAATGGACATTTGCACACCAATGTTTATAGCAGCATTATTTACAATTGCAAAGAGATAGAAACAGCCAAAATGTCCATCAACAGACGAGTGGCTAAACAAACTGTGGTATATACATACGATGGAATATTATGCAGCTTTAAGACAGAATAAACTTATGAATCATGTAATAACATGGATGGACCTAGAGAACATTATGCTGAGTGAGACTAGCCAAAAACCAAAGGACAAATACTGCATGGTCCCACTGATGTGAACCGACATTAGAGAATAAACTTGGAATATGTCATTGGTAACAGAGACCATCAGGAGTTAGAAATAGGATAAGATAATGGGTAATTGGAGCTGAAGGTATACAGACTGTGCAACAGGACTGGATGCAAAAACTCAAAAATGGACAGCACAATACTACCTAATTGTAATGTAAGTATGTTAAAACACTGAATGAAGCTGCATCTAAGCTATAGTTTTTGTTTTTCTTTTTGTTTTTTTAATATATTTTTTGTATTTTTTATTTTTATTTTTTTCTCTATATTATCATTTTATTTCTTTTTCTGTGGTCTTTCTATTTCTTTTTCTAAATCAATGCAAATGTACTAAGAAATGATGATCATACGTTTATGTGATGATATTAAGAATTATTGATTGCATATGTAGAATGGAATGATTTCTAAATGTTGTGTTAGTTAATTTTTTTTAATTAATAAAAAAAAAAAGCTGTTCCATTCTTGGTATAGTGCAATCCAGCAGTTTTGCAGACTGAAACACCCATAAATTTGACAATTTCAGTGAAATGCATTAATTCTTGAAAATACAAATTATCAAAATTCACACAGGATTAAACACATGACCTGAATGGTCCCATATCTATTAAATAAATACAATTTAAAATGAAAAAATTTCCAATAAATGAAGCTTTAGGCCCAGATAATGTTGTCTGCAGTTTGCAAAACATAATACTAATTCTAAAAATTTCTTCCAGAAAATAGAAGAATTGGATAGACTACTCTACTGCTGAACACATTTAATGAGATCAGAATTAACTAATCTAAAATCAAAGGTGTTACTAAAAAAGGAAACTACATCAATATCTCTCATGTATTTAGACTCAAAAATCCTCAACAAAATATTAATAATGGAATAGAATTTTATACATAGCTCATTCAATTTCTAAAATCAAACAATGTAATGCATTATAGTGACAGATTGATGTTGATAAACTTTATGATCATCCAGATATATTTGGAAAAAGTGATTGTCCAGTTTCCACCTCCATTCAAGAAAATAAGATTCTCAATAAACTAGGAATAAAAGGAATTTGCTTAATTTGACCATGGGCATCTAAAAAAATCTACAGTTGGCATCATAAATAGTTGTGAAATATTGAATGTTGTCCTAGTAAAATACAGACTAAGGAAAGGATGACCCTTCTCATCACTGATTTTCAGCATTATTCTGGAAGTCCAAGACAGCATCATATGGTGAAGAAAATAATTAAAAGGCATGAGAACTGTTAAAAAATAATAATGCATCTCTAGTCACAGACAACCTAAATGCCTACACAGAAAATTCCAAACAATCTACCAATATGTACCAATCTAACAAAAACTCCACAATCTAGCTTTACAATTTCTCAAGGTTTATGTTCAAAATACAAAAGTCAACCAAATCTATATATTAAAAACTAGCAATTTTAAAATTAAAAGTACAATCTGCATTATCACAAAACAAATGAAATACTTAAATATAATTATAAGAATATATATGGTGAAATTCTGATCTGGACATAATGGCACAGATGCATTTCTCCCTAATCCTTCCTCTTGAAGATAATTATAGAACCTGGAAATAATTCAAGAGGCAAATAAGGGGAACTCTAAAACATGGTAAAAGGAAGGTGAACTTGTTTGAAACCCCAAGACTAAAACAACAACACAGAGGAGTCTTAAAACTCCCACCCAACAGAAGAAGACAACCTGCCTCAAACTTACCAACAGAAGACCCCCCAAGTAGACACATTCCTCCCCCAGATTGTACAGGAGTTTCTATGACAACACAGGCTAACTGGATGCACTAACACTGGGAATTGCATGGGGACCCCTGCCAACGATAACCAGCCATGGGAAGCACTCTTCTACCCTGCTGAACCAAGCACTCCCATTCTTAAGGAGAGATACTCGAGCAGCTCAGGAAGCCCCACCAAGAAAGACTGGGCCAGGCAGCCACTTCATCCCCATGGGTCTGAGATATCCCTCCCCTGCCAGGGGACAAAGAGCAAACTGGAAGCATCAGAAAAGAGAATCTTACCACAAGGAGCCCTTGTGTCTCCATGGGAGTGACTCTCATTTCTTCTCCTGCCCAGAGATATCTCGTGGGGCAGAGGGCACCGACAAAGGAGACCCTGCTACAATAAGTATCCTGGCTTAGGAAACTTGTATGTTTCTGTTCCCCAATTCCTCCCCTGATAAGATAAACCAGGGTGGCAAGGAAAAACCACCAGGTGAAAACTGGCCAAAACAAGAGCCCAAACAGGATAGCCTCACCCCCATTGGCTGAGATTCCTCTCCCTCACCTGCACCTTTGGCAGAACAAGCAGTGAGTAGGGGGAGGCCAAGTATCACCAGACACCACAAATAGACCAAATAACACTGCGAAGGCTCCGAAAATTAAACTGTTATCAGTATCACAGCCAACAAAAGCAGGCCCAACCTGTATGCTCAACCTATTCTACCCTGCTAAATAAATGGACTGCTCAAGGAAAATAGTACTCAGAGACTTGAAAATAATAGGCAAATATCCACGATGCAATTGAAACCAGCAACATAAGAACCAAGAGAATCACAACATGATAGAGAAAAAGACAATTGGTTGTTGCCTATATCAAGTGAATAATCCGATCAGGATTTCAAAGCAGCCATCATAAAAACATTTCAACAATTGCAAATTCTTTTGAAAAAAATAAGAAATCTGATCAAACAAATGGAGGTTTTGAAAATGAAACAAACAGAAATTACATAACTGAAATATACAACAACATTTAAAAAATGTTGGAAGATTCTATTATTAAAATGAAAATAACAGAGGCTAGAATCAGTGAACTTGTGGAGAGATAAGGAGCATTTGAGGAGGAGCAGATTTGATTAGGAGCAGAAATAGAACAATACTGATACAGTCAACTGATTAGATGAAGTTACAAAGGCAGTTCAAAGGGGAATGAATAGTTTTTTCAAGAAATGGACGCCTATTTGGAAAAATACGCTAATCTCAGCACATACTCACAGATTAAGCAAAACAAAGGCGAACAAAACAGAAAATCCTCAACATGATCATAGACCTAATTTTAAAATGCAAAACCACAAGATATCTAGAAGAAAACACGGGAGAAACCCTGTGTGACCTTGGATTGGACAAACAGTTTTAAAGTTTGACACCAAAAAAACAAACCTAAAAGGAAAAAAAATAAAATAACCAACTAGATATTAGTAAAATAAAAAATATATATATTCTTCGCCAAACTGTTAATTGAATGAAGAGGCAATTCATAGACTGAGAAAAAATATTTGCAAGTCACATATTTGATAAAGGATTTATGTCAAGAAAATCTGAAGAACTTTAAAAACGCACCAATTAGAAGAAAAATACAATGAAGAACAACTGGGCAAAATTCTGAAAAGACATTACATCAAAGATGACACGTGGAAGACAACTAAATATAAGAAGAGAAGCTCAATATCATTGGTCATTAAGGACATAAAAAATCTTAAATAATCTCTGTATCACTTAGGTTTCTTTCTCTTTTCCTCTCTCCCTTGCTCCATCCGTCATTCCCTTCTCCCGCCTCTCTTTCTCCTTCCTTCCATACTATGAAGTGAGCTGCTATGCCATACGTCATAGTTCAAGCACAACAAAAACTTTCAGCAAATGACTGCTGTGCTGGTTTGAAACTACTGTGTACCCAAGAAAAGCTATGTTTTAATCATGAGCCAATCTTATGGAGCCAGAACTATTGTTTAGGATAGGAAACTTTGATTGAATTGTTTCCATGGAGATGTGACACACCCAGTTGTGGATGTGACCTCTTGGTTAGATTATTTCCATGAAGGTGTGACACCCAGTTGTGGCCTTCTGATTAGATAGAGATGTGACTCCACCCATTCACGTGGGTCTTGGTTAATTTACTAGAGTCCTTCAAAAGAGGGAACATTTTGGAAAGACCTCAGATGCAGATGCTTGGAGAACAGCGACATCAGAGCTGACAGAGACATGGATGTTTAGAGATGCTTGGAGTACTAACATAGAGAACAGATGCCTAGGCATGGGCAGATCCCAGCAGACATTGCTGTCTGCTTTCCCATGAGCAAGCCAGAACCCAGAATTGTGTCCTGTAAGAGTTAAGTGAAGGCTCGCTGAAGCTTAGAGAAGACACCAAAGGCATCAAAAGCTGGAAGCAACAGAACCAGGAACAAGGACCAGCAGATGCCAGCCATTTGCCTTCCCATGTAACCGACACTGGCCTTTCTTTGGAGTTAAGGATCTTTCCCTGGATGCCTTGGTTTGGACATTTCTATGGCCTTAGAAATTTAAACTTATAATGTAATAAATTCCCTTTTTAAAAGCCGTTACACTTCTGGTATATTTCATTTGGCAGCTTTAGCAAACTGAAACAACTACTTTTTTACTTACACCACACAAAGGATCAAAAAGAGCAGGGGAAGTGTTCCCATCATGTTCCCTTCCTCAGGGAGACCAACTGCTCTAGGCAGGACTGGTGGATGGCGTCTCCACCTGCTCCCCTTGGCATAAGAGAGAAGAAACAAATCTGTCTGCCCAAGAGTGGGCTATTTACACAATCCTAGGGGGAGGGGGCTGTGCTACTGAGCAAAAAGCAACATCAAGCAGCTTTGTGTGGAATCCCCACCCTGATAAGCAACTAGGGCTGCTTCTTCCTGGATACAGGTTTAAGGTACAGTCAGGTCATTCTGTTAGACTGAAAGTTAGGTTTGGAGTGGAAACATATAGAAATATATCCACATAACAGAAAAGTATAACGTGTAGGCTGGGCTGGGAGATGGAGGCAAGGTACATCAGTAACTTCTCCAATCCTTTCCTCCCTTCCTTCTTTCCTTCCTTCCTTTCTTCTTCCTTTTCTTATTATTTAGTATTGTGGAGAGATGTAAATTATAATTTTAAACAAATTGAAATGGTAAATCATTAGCTAGAAGCAAAGATTGTGGTGCTACTTTCTTATCAGATTAACTTTACAACATGCTTTGGTGCCTAGTACTTGGGAATCCATGTGAGAAAACATTCTCAATGTACATGCAGTCTCAATACACACAATAATTCCAGTATTGTGAAATTATACCCTGAAGAACACCTAGATTGGGTAAGGAGAAAGCATGTGTCTGTGTTTCAGTTAAATGAGTATGCTATTTATTTGGGACTAGAGCCCAATTAGAGCTTGATGAAAAACTCAAGGGTCACATTAGTACTAGTTATCCAAGGTAATGGCAAAGTTTGGAATTTTTCCAATATAAATTCAGAGCCATCCAGGGAATCTTTGTCAGGAGTGGATCTTCATTTTAATAATAGAGTGTTCTTGGATTCTTATTAGGCTTCTTGAATCATTCGGCTTTGGTTCCTCTTTGGGCTATAGAGCTGATCATTCAGAGGTTCCAAAATATCCTTATACTTTGGATTATTTGTGTTCAATCTCCACCAATTCTGATGCTTTAAACCTGTCCCTCTGATCACTGGTTTCTCAATCATAATATATATGAAGTAGAAAAATAACATTTCATCATCTTCGTGCTTTTCTTCAAAGCATAGTTCAAGCACAATGTTGTGAAATTAGAATTTAAAAATCAGGCTACTACACTATCATTCTGCATTTCAATATTAGAAAATAAGTTTCAATTCTGCCCTGCCCAGAATCAAATAAAAGCCCTTATTACTGCTTTTCACTCCATATAAGCATGTCTGACACCACTGACTACACTATGATTGTCTACAATTTACTATTCAGGCCAGTTATTGTTCTATCATTTCCATGGGTTTCAATTAAGCCAGGTGCTTAAGAACATACAAATTTAATGTGTTATTTCAGTGAATGCAATGCCAGGCTATAAAGATGACAAAGAACTCCTGAAACCAAATTACCCAAGCTTTAGGTAATGTGTTCTGTATTAATAGAGCAGCTCTTGTAGCAATATTTTATTCTGAATAGTGTAATAAAAGGTAGCTGGCATCATCAACTAGCAAGTTGTTGTGACTATGAAGAGAAATCTGAAACCCCAAGCTAGAAAGTGACCACAATTGCATGAAAGTAAAGGATTGAATCAAAGATGTTCCCTTCACAACTACATTGATACAACAAAATGAAACACTGAGCTATTTTTTCCCATTAATTTCATGATAAGTGGCAATACTGATGTGGATGTATATGAAGATAACTAGAAATATATACATTACACATGATTTAGTTAGATAATTTATGCAGTTTCAGCCTCAAAACAAAATAATTAAAAGTAAAACACAAATGCAGTATGTAGTGTGCCATATTTGTACCCACAAATGATGATTTGGAAAAGAAAATTACTCTAAAAATAACTTTTATCTTAATGCCTAGAAGTGAGCAGGACATTGTCTATTAAGATTGTCCAAGCTTCTGGTTAAAAATTGCAAACTGGTCACATGAAATTACCTCCTCACTTCCTGAAATTCTAATAAAGTTATACTAATTAGATACAAATGAAAGGGCAGAAACTCTGAGTGACAGAGGATGGGAGAACAGATGAGAGTGGCAAAGCTGTGAAAGCTGGGGGAAAGATGGGTCAGTGCTTACTGAAATTAACAGGTTTGAGAGAGGTGTGTGGTAAGCACTACAAAACCCCAGAAACCACCTGTTCTGAGCTGCAAATTCCTGAAAGGTCAGGACCTAGCAGCCATGGAAAACTCTGAAAGTGAAGGAGAATGTGGAACTGAAAGCACAGAAATTCAGAGATTAATTTCCCACTCATCTCACATAGGTGACTGCTCTGACTTTTCCTGAAAGAGGGGTGGTGTTAACTCTGGAGGAAGAGAAACCAGGGTGACTCGAGTGTCCCTAGACAGAGTTGGAGTATCAGGAATTGTATTATACGCTATATATCCCCTGTGTGCTTTCTTGGGAAGCTGCTGAAGGGAGTCTTTCACCAAAACAAAAGAGTAAACAAAGAAATAGAAGATGTGAGACACAAGAGACACAAAATTCAGCATAGAAGAGATCTAAGGGACATGCTAGGTTGATATCAAAGGGAGAAGCTGGAATGACAATTTTGTATTAGGCCTAGGAGGAAGCCAGTTCACCATTAGAGCATGAAGAGAGGGGATATAGAAGAGTGTCTTCAAGTTGCAGGTATCTGAATATTCCATTGAAGCATTATGCTCCTAATTTGGTAATGATCAATCATAGGTATATGGATAACTAGGTATAATAGAAAAGAATATTAATAATTAATTCCAAGGAAACAGGAAATTATCCAAGAAAGGAAATGTAAATTTAGCACAATACAAACATTAGTGCAAAGTATATTTGCAGTCATGGTAGTGTAAATATTTACATTAATTTTCTATGCTGTGAAATTATTTTTCACAAACATAGTGGCTTGAAAAGCAGACATTTATTATCTCATGGTTTCTGTAGGTCAGGAATCCAGACAAAGCATAACTTTTCCCTGATGAGCATGTCACAAGGCTGCAATCAGAGTTTTGGCTGAGCTGTGTTTCTTTTGGGAGCTCAGCGTCCTTTGCACGCAGTTACTGGCAAAATTCACTTTCTTAATGGAGGCATGATTGGAGCCCCAGCTCCGGATTGGCTGCTGCCTGGAAACCACCTTCTGCTTCCAGAAGCACCTGCAGCCTCCTGCTGCCCGGAAGCCACCCTCTGCTTCCAGAAGCACCTGCAGCCTCCTGCTGCCCGGAAGCCACCCTCTGCTTCCAGAAGCACCTGCAGCCTCCTGCTGCCCGGAAGCCACCCTCTGCTTCCAGAAGCACCTGCAGCCTCCTGCTGCCCGGAAGCCACCCTCTGCTTCCAGAAGCACCTGCAGCCTCCTGCTGCCCGGAAGCCACCCTCTGCTTCCAGAAGCACCTGCAGCCTCCTGCTGCCTGGAAGCCACGCTCTACTTCCAGAAGCACTTGCAGCCTCCTGCTTTGTGACCCTCTCTGTAGATACCACACAGTATGGCTCTTTTGTTTCATTCAAGCCAGCAGTAGGGTTTCTCGCTCCAGTCTGCTAAAATGGAGTCTTATATAAAGAAAGCAGATTAAGAGAGTGGAAGCACATCACCTTTTCTTCCATATTGTTTTTTCTAGAAGTCAATCACAGGTCCTGTCCATACTCAAGGGGTAGAAACTACACAGGGAATAATATAGGAACTGAAGACCGGGGGCCTAACTTTTTATTCTCCCTACCACAGAATTGAACATGGATTTTAAGAGTAATGAAACAGCAATGGAGAAAATAGAGAAGGCAAAGTTTATGGGGGAAGATACCATCTCATGGATGCCTCCTATCCCTTCAACTGGAAATATATAAGACTAAAAAAGCATGATATCAGTCTGAGAAAATTACTTGGAAACATCAGGGAAACATATTATAAATAGTTACATTCAGGGCGACGACAGAGACCCGGGTTCGAGTCCTGATGCCTGCCCACTCAAAAAAAAAAATTACATGTGGGGATCAGGGATGGTGATAGGGAGCATGACTGGCAAGGGGAATCAATGTTTTTCTTAGTAATCCTCAGTATGTATATTTCTGAGAAAATAAATATTAAGGCACAGAAAAAATAAAAGTAGCATATGAACTTAATATTGGCAATGAATTCACGAGAAGAAAATAAATGCTAGAAATCCTGGTGAAAAGGTGGGAGGGAAACAGAGTTAACTTACGCTTGCATAAGGGGGTTATGGAAACAAAGGTGATTAAACATTCCATTCCTAAAAATGTAACAAAGAGAAAGAAAACAAACAAACAAAATAAAAACAAAAATAGAAAGAGGCTACTGACTCTCTCTGTCCCTGCAGATGCTGGAGTGAGGCCAGAACATGCTGCTTTTGAGAGAAACTGAGACTAGCTTTGTTCTGAGCCTGTAGTGGTCCACCAAATTAACATCCCCAAAGAGAGAAAGAAGAAACTCAGCCAATGAGAATTTGCTCTGGGTCTTCAAGCTCTGGTAGATGGTGGGATGAGACCAGAAGCTGCTGCTGCAAATAGTGCTGACATCAAGACCAGTGTCTGTTCCATGCCCTCAGGAAATGCCACCAACAGAAGGAAAAAGGGGGTGGGGTGGGGGTAAGGAGACAGCTAAAAGAAGATGCACTGGCTCTTTATGTCCAGGTGTGGTTGCTGGAGGGAGGCTGGAAGCACTGTTGCCAATAAGACCAAAACTGAGATCAGCTTTGGCTCTGGAGCCTCAAAGATTCCCCAGACTGAACTCAAAGCTCAACCCCAACTCTTAACAGGAGATGGTTTCCTTACCAGCTCTGGTCTCTGCTGGTTATTTCTGGGATAAATGCTGCCATTGCCACACCTGCAGATATTTTCTCAGACTCTGCTGTGGGCTGAACAATGGGGCTGGTCACTGTTTCCTGCCTTCACTCACAAAAGCTGAACTCTTGGCCCCCTCTCACTTCCTCTGGCAATCCTGTAGTTGTTCTAAAGGTCCAGTCTGGCTCCAGGGATACCACCTGGTTACTCTCAGTCTCTTTTTTCCAGCTCTTTCATTTTTCTGGTGGAAGGAACGATTTGTAAACCTTCATACTCTACAATTTTGCACCTGCATTCTCTGGGCCACTTTCTCATATGTCAATGGCAGCACTTAGTGTACAATTTTGAATAAATAAAAAGTTATATTTATTTTGAAAGAGGGAGGGATCATCTTTAGCATTAAGAAGAGAGAGGATATAGATGTAGATCTAATGAAGTTTTCAGAATTTCCCGTTAATTTTCATTATAATTCAGGAAAACCCAGTGGAATAACTGTATTGCCTATTAGGTCAATGTGTAAAGAAAATTTGAGCAAGAATGTCACAATATTTCCTTTAAAAGTAAAATGATATATATATATATTTTATCTTTTTGGTGTTGAGAGAATGAGTTACATGAAAATAAATCATGTGATTGTCTAGTTTTCAGATATCCTTGCCATGCCAACACATTATTGGTGAATGAAACAATTAAAATGATAGAAAAACATCTATAATCAATAATAATAATTGTAAAGTAGTAAACCTCCAATTTTCTGGTCATTAGCAAAAGCTGCTACTCAAATGTGGAGGCAATTCTTTTATCAGTAATGTAGTGAACAAGCAAAACTAATTTCATAAGTATATTGATAAATTAAGAAAATGGTGGCATAAAAACCATTTCTAAGATGGTTAACAACTATTAATCGGCATGAATATATAACTAGAAATTTGTATGAATCTATGGAACTCAAATAACCATCATATAACTAAAATTGAAAGCAGTTTAGGAACTTGCAGAATATTTTCACTTGATAACAAATATTTTCATGTAAACACAAACATAAAACTACATTGTCACTGAAAAAATCAACATTAATATGCATGCAAATTATATTGACATATTTTCCTCTAAAGTCAAATAATATTGAGCTTTCATGTTTAAAAAGTGGAGTTTATATGTTTTCATTAAGCTTAGTAATATGGTAAAAGTAACAAAAACATTTCTTGTTTTAAGTGTTTTAAACTAGCACAAAAATTAAAATGTTTACAATTTCATTATAACCGTTTTAATATTTGAACCTTTACTACATGCAATGAATATCAATCAGTAAATTAAAATTGTTCATAGTAAAAAATGGCTTCAGACAAAATTACCATAAGAATCTAAATAGAGGAAGCATATGTTGTCATTTAAGCTCTCAGAGTATAATAAAAATGCATGTCAAATAGTTAGAAATTATTAATTTAAATGTATTTGAAATAACAAAAATATTAGCTTTCTATGCCATTTCTTGAGGTGTATGCATGTATGCCACACAACTAACCTATCAATTTAAATTGACGTTTTGTTAGAATAGTATTTGGGGAATAAAAGATTAACACCCTTTCATTGTTACTCATAAATCAATTCTCTTCTGCGCACATAATACAGAAAATCCTTTAGCTCAAGTTATTAAAATACCAAGCTAACAAAATAGCTGAATTTTTCTTCTCTTGTCCAATCTAAGGCAGTCATGAAAAAGTGCACCCAAAACACGTACCAAGAATGTTATTGCAAGCTTACATATCTGCCATGGTGATGCCTTAAGTTTGGTTCATAGGAAATTTAGAATGGGTGGATATATTCTTTTCCATGGGTTAATTTTTGTCCTTAATGAATCAAATCAGTATCTATATAAAAATCCAGAAAATATATTTTATAGGGCTGTAGGATTTTCATTTATCTTGATGACAGTTGTGTCTGCTCAGCAAAAGGGTAATGTATGCTGGATCTTGACAAGTTGTTTGTGTTTTGACCTTATTATTGTAAGCTTTGACCCATCTCAGTATTTTATTCAGAGCATACCATTCCTTACTGAGAGAGATGCTTGGGCTTTACAGGCTTTAGCTGTGTCGGTAAAATAATCTCCCTGGTTGGACGTCATAAGAGGATGATATCGTGGTTTTAAACTATGTCCACACATTCTTTGATATCCTTCCCCTTCGAAAGGTGGAAACCTATTCCTCTCCCTTAAGTGTCAGCTGTGACTCATTTCTATCCAATAGAACACACTAGAAGTGACAGTATAAGACATCTAATATTCAGATAAAGGCATTGTGGGTCCCTCCTTACTCCTTCTATTGAATGGATTGCTGCTATGTTTTGAGGGCAAGTAGTCCTATGGCAGGTGCAAGTTGTAAGAAACTGAGAACTGCTACCACAGCCATGAGAGTGCGCCATCTTGGAAGTTACTTCTTTGAACCCAGGCAAGCCTCAAATAATGCAGTCCAACCACTTGACTGCAACCTCCAAGAAACCCGGATCCAGAACACCCACATGAACTATGCCTGGATTCTGGGGGTTCAGAAACTGTGAGATAATAAATGTTTAGTGTTTTAAGCCATTAAGATTTTGGATAGTCTTGTACAGTTATCCCTTACACATTGCGACTTTCACCATCACAGTTTTGATATGTCATATGTGTGGATAAGAAATTAAATGGGAATTTGGGGGAAGTTTTGTAGAAGCTGCAAAATGACTGCTGTGGTTCACCACCATTATGGTATTAATGAATCAACCATAAGGCATATCAAGAAAGAAGAGAAGGAAATCCACGAAGCGAAGTCATTGCAGCAGCTACACTAACAACTGCAAACAATTTGCATAAACACGAGATGCACGTTTACCTCCCATAGAAAGTGCAACATTCTTTTAGGTTCAGGGTTTTGTTATGAAAAGGCATTCTGGTAGAATCTGGCATCTTAGAGAAAAGGCTAAGTCCTTATATGATTTCCAAAAGGAAAATGAAGGTGAAGAGTTTACCCCTACAGATTTTAAGGCCAGAAAAGTCTGGTTTGAATATTAAAGAAAAAAAATGGTTTAGCTTACTGTGCTGGTTTGAATTTGTTATGTAGACCAGAAAAGCCTATGCACATTTAATCCCATCTTGTGGGGGCAGAGCTGTTGCTGGGTGGGACCTTTTGATTAGGTTGTTTCCATGGAAATGTGACCTTACGCAATCAAAGTGTGGGTCTTGATCTGTTCACTGGAGTCCTTTAGAGGAAAGACATTTTGAAGAGAGCTGAGAGTAGCTAAGAGAAAAATCAAATGTCCACAGAGACATTTTTAGAAAGAAGGACCAGAAGACGTCACTATTGGCTTTCCCATGTGACAGAAGAATCCCAGATGCCAGCAGCCTTTCCTCTGAGAAATTATTCTCTTTGTTGGTGCCTTAATTTAGACATTTTCACAGCCTTAGAATTGTTACTTGTAACTTAATAAATTGCCATTGAAAAAGCCAACCATTTCTGGTATATTGTGTTCTGACAGCTTTAGCAAAACAAAACACTTATGCAATGTAAAAGTAAAGGGAGAGGCAGCATCTGCCAATGAAGAGGCACCTACAGAATTTCCTGAAAAGCTGAAGAAACTGATTGAAGTGTTCTCTGGGATGAAAGGAAGGCCCAAAATTTTACACCGTGTGGTAGTTAGGTTCAGGTGTCAACTTGGCCAGGTAAAGGTGCCTAGATCTATTGCTGTGGACATGAGCCAATGGCGTGTGAACCGCATCTGTTGCTCATTACATCTGCAGCAGGCTAGGAGGCATGCCTGCTGCAGTGAATGATGTTTGATTTAATTGGCTGGTGCTTAAATGGAGAGCGCAACGTAGCACAGCCCAAGCAGCTCAGCATACCTCATCTCAGCACTTGCAGCTCAGCCCAGGCCTTTGGAGATGCAGAAAAGAATCACACCAGAGAAAGTTGTTGGAACCCAGAGGCCTGGTGAGAAGGCCAGCAGAGATTGCCGTGTGCCTTCCCACGTAAGATGGAAACTCAGTTGAAAGTTAGCTGCCTTTCCTCTTAAGAACTATATGTTAACTAAGTGAATCCCCTTTTATTGAAAGCCAATCCATCTCTGGTGTGTTGCATTCTGGCAGCTAGCAAAGTAGAACTCACTGATTTTACAGATTGTTGGGCCTCTGCACTCCTCATCCCAGTGATGTGGAAGGGATAACTGTATACAGAAAATTAATTATTAATGTATGCAATCAACAAGTATTTTCTGTCATTGTTTTAGACATTATTCTGGGAATTACAACATGAATTCTTTCTTAACTCATTAAAGTCTAATTGAAATTGTAGCCCTTATTCTTCTCAGATGATAAAAGGGTTATAAAACATATTAATTCTCTTTACCTCCTTTGTCTTTTTTTTGCCATTTTTGCTATGCATTTTCATTCTACATATTTCTGACTCTCATAAGATATTATTATTGTTGTGGCTGTTATTGTATTTTTGTAGATTTATGCCATTATTTCATTAGATTTATCTTGGTGAAGTATCTCTCCCTTTCTATCTCATTTTTCTGAAATCGCCTTTCCTTCACCTTTGTTCTTGAAGTATATTGATGACAACTACAGATTGAAGGTTAGTAAGTATTTTTTTTTGTACCATGTCGGAGAAAACATTTAATTGTCTTTTGATTTCCTTTTTTGTATTTAGGTTGATAATTCCATGATTTTAGCTCCTTGCCAAAGTAATAACCTTGTTTGTGGGTACCCCACCCCAGTTCCTCGCTTTGAGCTTGGTTTTAAATTATTTTTCTATAATACGCCCAAGAATAGTTTATTTTACATTCATCCAACTTTAGTTTCTCTTCTTGAATTTTTGGTGTTCTACTTCTTGAATTTCAACCACTTTCTCTTCAAATATTACTTTTGCCTCACACTTTTCTCCCCTTCTTCATCCTGATATTTTAGATGCCTTATCTTCTAGTTAACTAATTGTCTTTTCAGCTGTCTTTTATTCAGTATTAAACTTATCCATTTGTTCTGAACTTCAATTACAATATTTTCTCCTAAGTCAAAGGTTTCTATTCTTCTCTTCCTAGTGTGCCTTTGATTAATTTTTCTGTAAGCAAATTCATCATTCATAGGGTTAGTATTATTTCTATTTTGTACTGAGCAAACTTATTGACACTAGGTAAAAAAGATATTGACCTTTATTTTTTGTTTAAAGTGTTAATTTTTTGTTTTTAACATTGAATTCTCTAATTTTTCTGAAACATATTTTTATGTAATGTGAAATAGGGAACATATTTCATTTCTTTCTATATAGATAACTATGCTTTACTTCCATTTATTAACTTTTCTCTCTTACTCTTTTTTTTTTTTTACATGGGCAGGCACCGGGAATCAAACCCGGGTCCTCTGGCATGGCAGGCAAGCATCCTTGCCTGCTGAGCCATCATGGCCCACCCTCTCTTACTCTTTAATCTGGCATAGTGATTTTATTATATATCAAAATTTCATTTATGCAGACATCTGTTTCTGGACTGCCTTTTCCATTTCATTGATCTTTGATATACATCATTTCAGAAAAACACTATCAATTATTATGGACACATAAATCCAGATATTTTACAGGTATAATCCTCACTCTTTACTTTATCCTTCAGATGACTTTTTCCTACTCTTGGTCCTTTACACAATTACACAAATCTTATTTTTTTTTTTTATAATAATAGAACAATTTGGAGAAAATGTCAGCCTTCAGCCTTTATAATATTAAACGCTCCTTTCCATGCCTTACAATGCTTTTCAAAAATGTTTTGCAATCTATTTCAGGACGTAATTTTATTATTTATATAATAAATATAAAATAAAAACATTTTCTTCTTATTATAAAATAAATATCTGGGAGGTTCAAGGTTCAAGGTTCAGTGGTAGAATTCTCCCCTGCCATGTGTGAGACCCATGTTCAATTCCCAGTCCATACACTTCCCCAAACCAACAAACAAGCAAACAAAGGAAAAACAAACAAAAAATTCAACAAATGGTGCTGCAATAACAGGATGCTCACATGGAAAAAGAATGAAATGTGACCTCTGCCATATAGCATACAATATAATATATATATATGTTTGATATAAAGGTAAATATACATCTGATGTTTCTTTATTCTCTTTTGAACAATTATAGTTATACACCTCACACATTTTCTTAATGTATGTCTGACACCTCCTATTTCACAAAGATATTGGCTGCTCTGAAAACTGCATAAAGCCAGACTAAAGTATACATTTATTTATCTTAGTCCATAAGTTCAGAGAGCAGAATAGGCCTCTAAAAAGAAAAAAAGTTTTTGTTACTGTTGTTGTTTTGTTTATTTGTTTTTTAACCCACCAAGCAATTCCTTAATTCAGGACTTTTAGCATCTAGGGGAGAAATAACATTGGTTGGAGGCTACCCTTAATTTTCAATCCTCTGGCCTGGATTCACAGGGGTGGATGGCTGCTTTCAAAAGGCTATTAGATTTCTACATATTTCTACCCCACAGATCTTCCCAAATGCAAAGCTTTGCACTGCCCTGTTTTTACCCCCAAGAACATGAGAATGGGCCTGTGCAGAAATGTTCATAGAAAGGGAATAAGATGATTGCCCAAAAAATTTTGGCTTGTATTATTTATTACTAATGTAGTAGTTTTTGTGTGTATCCGCCACTGTTTTGAACCCCTTTGCTTTTTCTATTTGTAAAGATTAGAGAATTATTTATAACTTCTTCATTTTATAAAGGATTTAATGTAAGGTTACAAGTTAGCATGGAGTTGGTTGTTATAGGGCTAAATACCAAGGAAATTGAAATATTTTTAAGTCAAAATGATAGCTTTCTAGTCAAAAATTAGTTTTATTATTTAGGGCACAGATAATTTTCTACAGTATTCTTAACAATTATTGGGATGTTTGATTTTTCAATTTCTGTTTTCCTCTGAGCTTCTGATAGACACACCTCCCCGTACTTAGGTATTATCTTCATGTGTCTTATTAATATGCAAATATTTATCAATAAACTTTAATACATCTTCTATGCTTTTTAATATTTGTATTTCAGCTAATGTGAAGCTGTCTGTTGGTAAACTTTGCCAACTTATTTGTCCATGTTGGATTTTTAAAAAAATTTAGCACAGTTTTAGATTTACATTTTTTAATTAGAGAAGTTCTAGGTTTACAGAAAAGCCTTGCAGAAAATATTAATTTGTTTTTAACAAAATGCTTTACACTGTTTTCTACCAAAGTATAACAAAGTAGTTCCTTTTTGCCCATTTTTAAAAATATGAATGTAGTGTTTTTGCTCTTCTCCTTCTCTACTTTCTTCTTAATTAAATTTAGTCTCTAGTGGGTGGCAGAACACAATTTTCTGAAATTTAAATGCTATTTGTGCAGAGTGCAGTGGGAGCATCAAGGAAGGAGTGTAGTTCTTCCTGAAAGCATTAAAATATCTTCCGAGAAGTTAATAATTTGAAGGACAAGTAAAATACTTACCTAAAGGATGGAGCAAGGACAGGAAAAGCAGCATTCTAGGAAGAAAGGAAAGTAAACACACAAAGGCATTGAAAAACAGGACAAGATCCAATTTGCGGTGATGTTGTAACTTTTTGCTTGTTTTTGTTTTATTTGTTTTTTAATTACCCACTTTTTCTATATCAAGTTATTTATTTTAACCCATGTAACTGGTGATTTGGTGAAACACTGTATTTAGCAAATGATCCATTCTTGGATTATATGTTTACTGAAAACATTCCCTCTTCGCCCTTATAAATTACAAACAACTTCACAGGGCATACGACTTTGGAAAATGTCCTCAAAATTCTCAGTTGTGACCCATTTTGTTTTGGTTATTTGCTCCTTCCTTTAGCACTTTTTAAAATGTGCCACGTAATGATATCTTTACATTACTTTTATGTGACTATCCTATACCGTATTATATTCTACATTTGCTTTCGTATGTGTTGTGTTTTTGTTTTATGCTTCGTTTTGTGGCTGAAACTTGCTTTCCTTATGTATAAAACAGTTTTCTTTTATCTTGCTTTTGATCATTTTTGTATTTTAAATATTCTTTCTCTTTACTTGAACATTACTAGTTACAGATTGGTTCCAGGTGAACTTGTTTCTGCTACTGCATTTCTTATTATTTTTGATCCAATTCATTTCCTGTGGATTCTAGTGGGGAGTCCAGTTCTGGATCAAAAACCTATGAACCTTCAGGCCTTATCACAGGCAGTCACAAAGGCTCTACCTGGTGGACCTCAGGGAGGAAAGCTGCCCTCCCAACACCACGCTTGGCACATAGCCAGCCTTGTTTCTGAAGGGGGTTGCAGTTACAGATTCAGGCGCAGGTAGCTGGCCCTTCTCTTTGGCATACCTACATTCTTAGCCTGAGACCTTGGCCATGGGCTTCTATTGAGAGCTCCTTATCAGCCAGATGGAGAAGAAACATGAAGACACCTTTCTCCACTCTGATCCGTACTTAATACCGATCAAGTGCCACTTCTAGTCCTTACTCTTTTCTCTACCCCCTGCCTTTGGGTTCACAAAATGGCAGGAGTCTTTTCTTTGGGGCTCCCTCAGCAGTGAGATGATTTTCCAAGTCTGTGCTGATTCATCTGACCTTACCCAGTGGTACCATTCTGTGAGGGGAAAAATGTAACAGAAAGGGAGACAGTGCTTTCCCTGGGCAAGCTTCTTGTTTATACTATTCCACCAAGTGATTAAAGTCTCGACTCACTTTCATTATGGCTCATTGTCTGCATCAGCTACTTTCAACACCTGGCAGCTCAGTGTATTCAGGTAAGCTCGGTTTTTGACATCTAGAAGCTTTTAAATTTTTTTCTTTCACGTTAGTAACTGAATTGCCTTCACTGTCTGCTATTTAATCCGTACATTGCAGATTTTATGCCAACTGCAATTTTGTTTTTGTTGCATTACCTCCTTATCTCTGACATTTGCCTTCCCATGGTAGCCTTATGTTTAATAAAGACAACTGCTTTCTTGAAGGTTTTTACAATACAGGGAGATTTAAAATACACGCAGCTGTGTTTCTAAAATAGTCTCCAACTTTCTGGTTACTCAGTTTGGTTTTACTGGAACTCAGAATTCTGTTTGTATTTAAGTTTGCCCACTTGATATGGACCACAAGAACGTGACCTATATTTAAACTTGTTGAGGACTTCAGGTGCTGTAATATTCCAGCCACTCCTCAATAATGTTCTAGCATAGGATTACCTTTAAAAATACAGTCTCCAATCACTACTTAAGAAAAATAAAATCCAGAGATTGAAATTGAAATACTGATAAACTAGCTGCAGGTGACATTTTCCACTATTCCCCAAGTCCTATCATTTTTTTCTTCATGCCATTAAAATTTGAGACTCCTCATGCTTTTTTATTGTATTGCTGCTAATGCCATTTCTTCTTCTTTAAATTCTAACTAAAAATCCATAGAATTCAAAAAACAATTCTTAATGTTTTGATGAGATACTATCTTTCCTTATTGCAGTGCTCCTTGTTAGAAGTGTATGCTTCTTATTTTAACTCCCGTAACTTCCATCTCTTAATGAGAGCAAGTTTAACTCAGTAGCTACCCATTTTTGCAGAACAGTAAACACTGATGGGAATATAATAGATACTAAAAGAAGTACTTATTGGACAAGAGGACAACTGCATTTCCACCATAAAATGTTAGTCTTTGCCTATGCTGAGCTTCTGTGTCTGAAAGCACATAAAATGCACTCCTGCAAGTTAAATCTATATTTAAAAGATGGTTATGGAAAGCATGCTAGTTCCACTTAGCAAGTAAAAAAAACACACACACACACAACAATATAAATCTTTGCCCTAAATCTTTGGCTTCCTATAGATATATTAACTGTATAATGACTTTCTGCTCTGAGCTGCATGCATTAATGGACTTTCCAGTTCTATTTTAATATTCATCTATTTGATTGAATTGGAGAAGAAAACTAAATTTTAGCTCTAGTAAACCTTGAAAACATGTATTACTCCATGTATTGCCAGTCAGAAAATTAGTAAATCAAGGCAGTTTTAGTTTTGTGCTTTCCCTCTTCTCAAGTTTCAAGATTACTTTTCACATATTTACAAGAAAGACTTTTTTTTAACATTCAAAATGATAAACTACTAATTACATAACTTCTTGGGTAACTTTGCCTTTTATGTTTGTTATCAAAAGTTGAATACCATCTTGCCAAGTTTTATTTCCTGGGATATTTTGTCATCTGAAGTTCATATAAACATATAAATATTCCTCCTTGTTCTGGAAAAATTGTTCAGTAAATACAACTGCTTTGACCTTTTCAATATTCTCATTTTGACTCGATGTCTGCTCCAATCATAGGTTCCTGGGGTTGTAAACAGGAAAAGGTGGGTATGGCAAGTGAATCAAATTACAGAATATTGCAAAGGTCATGATAGGATAGTTTTAACTCCACATCAGAAAAGCAGTAGGAAAAAGATTTTTAGATATTTGAAATATGAGAAATTTGATTTTATGTATGTTTTAAATAATAGTTAAAGCCAATGATAACCATCTTTTTCATCACAGTTTTAAAATTATTGTTGAACTACATCTGAAGTCTCTAAGCATTACTTACTTCATAATTTACTACAAATTTAATATAATTCATTCTGTTTCACTTATAATTAACACTAGTTCAAATCACTAGAGCAGGAAACCTTTAGCATATTAGTTCAAATTAGTGTTTAAAAAAATAAAACATATAATAGTGTGAATTTGCTTTCCGCTTTCCATGTAGAATATGGCTCAAAATACTGCCCTGTAGGCCCAGACAGAAGATGAACTTTCCTTGATTTATTCAGCCTTGTTACATAAGACTCAGAGGACTGATATTTCATTGTGCTATTTCTTTCATAGGTGTTATGTTAGTTTCCCAGCTGCTTAAGTAATTACTGCACAATGGGTTGGCTTAAACAATGGAAATTCATTGGTTCACAGTTTTGAGGCTAGGAGAAGTCAGTGCTTTTTCCTGGAAAACTGTGGTGTTTTGGGATTGGCTGATGGTGATACTTGGGATTCCATGGCTTTTCCACCACATGGCAAAGTATTTTCCTTACTCTTCTGAGTTCCATTGGCTTCTACCTTTTTTTCTTCTCCTGTGACTTTCTCCTTCTATGTCTGATTTTGTTTGCTTATAAGGATATCAGCCAGGTTGAATTAAGGAACACCCTCACTTGGCCTAGGCACACCTTACCTGATAACATCTTCAAAGGTCCTATTGACAAATGGGTTCATATGAACAGGTGCAGGGATTGGAACCTGAACATGCCATTTGTGGCAGACATGATTCAATTTCCAACAGATCTAAAATGTTAAATACACTTAAAAATAAGTTGTTCACATTAATCACAAGTAAAGCTTTTTCAAAACACACATAATTTTGACTGAATATCATTTCATTTTACCCTGATGTGTATATGTGTGTTACAAAAGCATACTGATACATTAACTCTAAATACATAAACACATCTTTGTCTTTAATTTTGAGTTTTATTTTAAAAAACAAAATGGTCACTGTCCTAGTTTGCTAGCTGCCAGAATGTGATATTCCAGAAATGGAATGGCTTTTAAAAGATGGAAATTATTAAGTTGCAAGTTTATAGTTCTAAGCCCATGATGATGTCCAAATTAAAGCAAGCCTATAAAAATGTCCAATCTAAGGCATCCAGAAAAAGATACCTTGGTTCAAGAAGTTCAGGGTTTCTCTCAACTGGAAAGGCACATGGTGAACATGGTGATATCTGCTCATTTTCTCTCCGGGCTTCTTGTCTCATGAAACTCCCCCAAGGGCATTTTCCTTCTTTATCTCCAAAGGTCTCTGGCTGCATGAGCTTTCAAGGTTTTTGTGGTTGTCCTACTTTATCCAAAATGCTTCCTGTTTTAAAGGAGTCCAGTAAACTAATCAAGACCCACCTGGAACAGATAGAATCACAACTCCCTCTAATCAACTCTCACACCACAATTGGGTGTGTCACATCTCTATGGAGATAATCTAATCAAGTTTCCAATCTGCAGTACTGAATAGCAATTAAAAGAAAGGGATGTCTCAACAAGTTTGAATTAGGATTAAAACATGGCTTTTCTAGGGTATATAAACCTTTCAGACTGGCACAGTCACTATACCTCAGTCTCTTAGAATACTTACAGTAGACCCTTTGGAGTTATTCTGCTTAGTATAATTCACAGACAAATTGATATTTGCATTACCAGCACCAGTTTTGAAAGTATGTTGTAGATTCTTAATTTAAAAAAATGAAATAAGACATTTTTACTTACTGTTTTCAACGATGATTTTTTTTCATTCACGGAGGATTTTATCCACTTAAAAATTTTTTATTCTAGTGACATATATGCAACCTAAAATGTCCCCCTTTTAATCACATTTACATGCATAGTTGAGTGTTGTTAATTATATTCACAAAATAGTTGTTGTGCTGCCATCACCAATATCCACTACCAAAACTTTGCCATCAACCCAAAAAGAAACTCTGTATAACTTAAGCATTAATTCCCCATTCCCTATCCCCAATCTGGCCCCTGATAATACTCCAGATTCTGATGCTAAGAGTTTGCTTATCCTATTTCAGATCAGTGAATTCATACAACAGGCCTTTCTCTTAGTTTTCTAGGCTGCTTAAAGCAGATACCAGGAAATGGATTAGCTTAAAGCAATGGGGATTTATTAGCCGACATTTTGAGGCCAAGACAATGTGCAAGTCAAGGTATCAGCAATGCAATCCTTTCTTCCTAAAGACAAGCAGCCGGTGATCCTTGGCTCCTCTGCCACATGGCAAGACACATGGGCATATCTGCTGGTCTCTCCTTTCTCTTCCAAGTTTCACTGTTTCCAGTTTCTTTTTACTTCCATAGCTTTCGTTCTCTTTGTCTGAATTGCATTCTCTTATAAAGGACTCTAGTAAAATGATTAAGACCCACCTGGGGCCATGCTTTAACTGAAGTAACCTCATGAAAAGGTCCTACTTAGAATAACTTTACACTCATAGGAACAGATTAGCCTTAGGACATGATTTTCCGGGCTACATATAGTTCCAAACCACCATAGCCTTGAATTCTGAAGAGTTTTAATTTTGATGAGGTCCTATTTATTCTTTTTTCCTTTTGTTGCTCATGCTTTGGATATGAAGAGAAACCATTGCTTAACACAAGATCCTGAAGATACTTCCCAATGTGTTATTCTAGAAGTTGTATAGTCCTGTCAACCATGAAATTTTCACTATCCAAATTTTAATTGATCCTTATCTCTTCCATAAAACAAATCTGGATTCTGTTACTTTGTCTTTAACTGAGATTACTACATGTAGTTCAAAATAATTGAACAGTGCTTTACAATTCAGACTTTTGTTATGTAGAAGTCTGTTTTCCCTAATTATTTCACCTCAGTTTTAATGGGTCCATTCTTCTCCAGAAAAGGAAACATATTTTAGGCAATTTTACTACTTCAGGAATGGCCATCAAATTTCACATACTGTTTTTATTTCTAAAAGTCTCTCCAGAGAAATAGATTACTGCTTAGAGAAGTTTACATTTAATAAAAGCATAAAATTGTTAACAGTACTAAAGAAAACCCACACGTTTAATGTCATCTGAATTTTCATTAACATGGAAATGTTCTCTTCCACTTTTTGACAAGTAGGTTTGGGAACTAAAATTTTTTATGTGAAATTTGATAAATTGGAATGACTGTGAAACCCTCATATCATTTACTTCAGTAAAATGTTACCCTTTTCTCTCTTAGATATTTAGTATTTAGGTATTTAGCAATGATGCTATGTTCAAGGGAAATATTTTATTTATTAAAAACAAGCTTGGGCTAAGTATAATTAATTTTAACACATTATTTCAATATTTGTTTTAACTCTCTGACTTAGGTATAACCACCTGTTGAACTCTTCATGTTTGAAATGGTTGCATTTCTACAAGAGAGACATATCCAAACTTAAGAATTTTTTCCCTGTTTCCAACAAGAATCCCTGATCTTCATAGACTTTCTACTGCCTCATTCCTTTTGTATTTGCTTTTCATTATACATAATATATTTGCTTTTCTCCTATCTCCTCCTATAAATTCTAAAGGACCCTTCATTACTTTGATTTATATTATTCTTATCACTACTGCCCTCCACTCGTAATGTAGTCTGCACTGTACTCCTACATTAATCTTTCTACTGAAAAATTTGTTTAGCCCACTTTCTTGTTATAAACCAATCACTATCTCCTCATTTCCAGTGGAAAAAAAGCCCAAATTCTTTAAAGTAAAATCTTAGGTGCACTTTCTTCAGTTTCTTATCAACTCAACTTTTATTTTTCAAGGTTTTCTTATGCAAAACCATGCACCATCTAAATTAAACTATGCACATTTTCTCAGATTTGTGTTGAATTTCTGCCTATTTCATCCTATATTAATCACTTTAGTTAAAATTTTTTCTGGATACTGAAATTTTTCTCAACAGTTAGGTGAAACACAAAGGCTCCCTGCAGTAAGTTGAGTTATATACTGCAGAAACAACATGTGCTTAATATTAATCCATTCTGTGAATGTGAACCCATTGTAAATGGAACCTTTTGAGATGTCATTTTAAGTTATGATGTGACCCAACTGAGTTGGTCCTAAATCCTATTACTGAAGCCTTTATGAAGAGAAAACCACATAAAGGAGCAAGAAGCTGGAAAGTAACCGAACCCTGAAGAGAAAGAAGAGGACATCGCCATGTGACGGGAAAACCAAGGAATCCCACAGATTGCTGGGATCCAGGAAACTGCAGATCCCCAGAGCACGCAAGCCTTGTAGCCTCTGAAACCATGAGCCAATAAATTCTTGCTTTGAAAGCCAAGCTATTGAGTGGTATTTGTCAGAGCAGCATGGAAATGAAGATAGTATTTTTTGTAAAACCTTCCTTAATCCCACAGCAAGGGGTGAATGTTTTCTTCTCTCAATTATCTTCATGATTTACCATTGTTTCTCTTTTTATACTTATCATAGACTTATTTGTATTAAAATTGTATGGGAAGAAAGTTTTCCTCCCATACCTAAATGTGATCTGTTGGAAGACACAGAATCTACTTGTCTTTGTCATCCTGGGTAAACTTATAATACTAACATAGTACTTGATAAGAAAATTAAATCATGTGCATTGTCTTATTATACCCTGTGAATAACTCAACTATATTTTATATGATAGAAAGTTTAACTAAAAAAAAAGGCAAACAAAAAAGCGATTTCCAAAATGATTTAAGGGAAAACATTTCACTTAATTAATTCATTAGTATCCTTTGGAATCCATGAAATAGATTTGTTGTTCCACATGATCTTTAACATATTGTCTAACATTCAATGTAGATACCACATGGACCTGAATGCAAATAAGTGCTATTTATTTTAAATTATATTGTATTTTCCATAGTTTTCATAAATTATTTTTTTGTTCTTGTGTGCTCTCTTTATATTGCTCTAAATTTGTCTGATATTGATCAACTGGAATGCGCCTACCGGTTTTTGGGAAGCTGAAACCTATGCTTCTTAATTTGATGATAATTGTGTAAAGAGACGTGCATATGAACTTGTGTATCGTTTATTACTTAGCCTTTTAAATATTGTTAAAATAGTCATTGGCATGTTATAAATCCTGAACAAATACTCACTGATAAAATAAAGGAATGGAGGAGTGACTCAATGAAAACATAAACATGTAAGTGTCTGGGCATTTTTAAATAGTGATTAGTGATTTTTCTTTTCTATAGCGTTATCTGGTAGTATCTTTTTTGGATATATTAGTGTATCATAATAGTTGCAATTTTGAATGAAAGTCAGACTGAACCTAGCTCTAAATGCATTTACTTTACCAAGAGTTAGAATGAAAAAAAAATGATTTCATTGTAAATATAATCATCTCAGATTAAAATTTCTTTTTAGAATCTTAGAATGATATCACAATCACATTTAGCACATAGATTTTTCTGGACTAAGTAGAGGCTTTATTTTCTATGCTTAAAAATATATTTTCTAGCTATGTCTCTACATAGTAATATCCAAATGTACTTTTCTCTTGAATATACATTGGCATTTCCAACACATTATATGAATTCTTGGTACTATACTGAACAGACAAGTTGGCTTTAAATGACCTTTTTGTAAGAATTCGTGCCATGCCCACAGCTTCTTTCTGGTATATTCTTTATGTCTAGTTTATCATATTTGTTGTTATCTAATCCATCTCTGCTGTCCATAGCTGACTAAATAGGGTTAGCCGGAGGACTGAAAGAGAAACAGTCTATCAACTGACCAGCAACCTATTGATTGGTTTGGCACAATAGCTCTACCAGAATAAACTCCTTTTGCTAGTGGTTGGGCTACTGAACTTCATGCATTATTATTATTATTATTATTATTTACATGAGAATCACTAATGGGCCTTAAGTCCCAGTGGCATAAACTAACAATAGAGAGTTTCTTTTTCATGTTACATGCCCATTGCTGGTTGACTGCAGCCCTGCTCCATGTCGTCTTCACGAAGGTTGATGAAACATTTGCCTCTATTTGGAACATTACCAAAGTCTTGGTAGAATTAAAAAAGACGCACTGAGCCAAATCCTGATTTAAAACATCTGTGTGGATATGACACATACTCTTTGACTCATATTTCCTTGACCAAGCAAGTGATGCAAATGTTGCTTCAGGAAAAGTGGTAAAGAGAGTAAGAAGATGCAATTTTCTCACAAAGAGGGCCATTGAAGGGGCGAAGCTTGAGGGAACTGAATACTTTGAACAATAAGACAATCAGCCATTCTGTGATGAATAGGAGAACTTTAGTCTTCTCTCATTGAAGCCATGCCCTTCAAACTAGGTCCAATATTTAATATTATCCTTCAGGCACTAAAGTGAACCATCATTACTTAATGAAATTTATGTGAACATTTTTTTCTGATACAAATGACCCTCTGTAATAATAAAATATTTGTTAGGTTCGTTGGTTTTGGGCTTACTTTATTTAATTAAAAAACTCTTAATTAGATTGAAGGAATTCAAATTAATTTGATCATTTTAATGGCTATTTTATATTTTAGGTGTATATATAATTTATGAGTTTAAATGAACTAAAAGAAAAATTCAAACTACACTTAATGGTTTTTTTCTTTTTACAGGGGAGAGTGCGAACGCAGCCCCCACTACCACAAATTATGCAGTTGAGTTTCCCACATTTGGGGAAATCGCAGGGGTCAGCACATCAGGAGTGCAATGGATAAGCCTCGCCCTGGGAAAACCACCTTCATGATCATGGTATCTCCCCTGCCAGGTAAGTATCATTTAATGGTTTTATTAGAGAAAAAATATGATCACTGAACGGTTAAATTTGACCAAAGCAATATGGGAGAAAAAATGAAACCTGGTTATCCTAAACAAGCTTCCAAATGTGAGTGTTATAGGCATCATATTAACATAAAATAAAGGAAACAATTTGTGAGGGGTGTTTGGACTTATTTAAATGATGAATGGAATAATATTTCATAAATTTGTGAATTAGGCAAATTATAAATTATGTAAATTATAAATTATACTAGCCAAAATGACCGCATGAGATAAAAACATGTATTTCCATTGATTGCTATTTTATTCTTCACATCACGTTGATTTAAGAATAAAACCCCACTTTTTACCTTAATTTTCCATTTTTAGTGATTTTTCCAACCTTAAAGTATTTGCAATACTGTATAACATTCTCATTGGTGCATTTTCTCAAAGCACGTTTCAACAAATGTATGCATGTAAAAACAGAATCATGATGAATAATAACCATAAGCTTATTACATATTGACAGAAAGGCTTTTGCTTATTTAAATAGTTTAGTGACTTTTTTATATGATACCTAATATGTCTAGGTATAGAAAATTATATAATCATGTAAAATAAACAATTTCATGTTATACAATGCAATGAATTTACAGTGAAATAATCTTTTTTTTTTTTTCCAGTGCAGACTAGATCCAACCAAAAGAATGTGGTGTGAGTGATAAAATGAGAAACATTATTAGTCTATAGCTTTACTGGTGGTATCATTTATGAGACAAAACTCCAGATGAGCTTTTGCGTTTTCATTCACTCTTGCATTGTTTATTCAATAAATATTTCCGTAGACTCGACCCTGTGATAAGCATATAGGGCATAGCAATAAATAACGGCATGTCTGCGGGGAAGTGCTCCTAGTTCACTGAGAAATATCATAAAACCACGGAGTGCCATCCTATCCATATTAACTATGTATACCATGAGATGTAACCAGTTATATGCTACACTAACACAGGCACAAAAAATAGGAAAGCAAGGGTGTGCTGGTTTGAATATATTATGTACCACAGAAAAGCTGCGTTTGAATCCTGATTCAATGTTGTGGAGGCAAGCATTTCTTTTAATCCTAATTCAATACTATAGGTACTAAATTGTGGGTGTGACTTTTGTTAGGTGGAGATGTGACTCCACCCATTCCAGGTGGGTCTTGATTAGTTTACTGGAATCCTTTTAAAAAAGGAAGCATTTTGGAGAGGGTCAGAAATGGATGACTGAAGCCTCGCATGTAGATACTTGGAGAACAGCTTGCTTCAGAGAACAGAGACACGGATGTTTGGAGATGTTTGGAGCCCAGCAGACATCATCATGAGATGTTAAGCAAGCCAGAACCTGGAGAGAGCCAAGGGAAGCCAAGAGATGAAAGTCAGCCCTGGAGAAGCAAAGTGAGGAACCCTCACTGGAGTAGAGGTTGAAAGCAACAGAGTCCAGGAGCCAGGGGCCAGCAGGTGGCAGTCATGTGGCTACCCAGCTGACAGAGGTGTTCCTGACCCATCAACCTTCCTTGAATTTAGTTTGGACATTTTTATAGGCTTAAAACTTAAAAATTTTAACTTATAAATTCCCGTTGTAAAAAGCTATTTCAGTTCGGTTGCATCACATTCTGGCAACTTCCAAACTAACACAAGGGGTTAAATTTTATTTTTACCAAATAATCATTTTCTTATGTGAAATATTTTCAGCTTTTTGAAACTTTAGTAGGTCCTATTTAGAGGAATAAAACACTATGCCAGTATCTAACAAAATTTGTGATTTGTCTTTCAGGAACAAATTTTCATACTTAGTAGCAGGTCTGAAATTTAAGAGGAATAATAAAAGAAGACCATATTTGGATATAATAAGCACACTATTTTTTTACTTACACACTGGAATAAAGAAACTATGAAAAAGGGGTCCAGGTTTTCTTTTTCAGACACTCCTTTATATTAACTCTTCTGTGTTATCTATCTTCTTTAAAGTATTATTTAGGAGTAACTCTCAGAGTACATCTTTAATCACTAGAAGACAGATTTTCATAGATGAAGTGTTCTCAACTGCTATGTAGAAGGAACATAAAAAAAATAAGAAAAAAATGTATCAAGAGCTTCAAACGAGGAATGCCAGGACATAGACCCATCTTAATTTTTGACTACTCGAGTTATTTTAGCCAAACAATTGAGTATGATATTGCCTTATAATTGAAAAGAAATGTGATGCAGGAAACTACATTTTGTTTAAAGAATCAGTAGGCTTATTAGATAATTCGCTTGCTAATATATCATCCTATTTCATCTTTAAATACTTTAGAAAATCTTGCCTTATATTGATCAAAAAACAGTTGGATTTTCATTTATTCTACAATGAGCAGGCATTCATTTTAACTCTATAAAAAGCAGTATATGCTTTCTTTTCCAAAATTGTTTCCAGAAAAATGTGCTTTGACTTCATTTTTCTTTTAGTTGCTATCATCTCTCTTTTTAGGCTAAGCTTAAAGAACATTGTTGCTTTTTATCTTTTCTTTAGTCCTCATTCCCCAGCATATTTTTTCTGCTCTTATCTCTCCAGAGAAACTGATTTTTTCATAGCACAGTAAAGAAATAAAAATGCTTAGTATTCAGGATATTTTCAATGCTAACCTTAATTGACTTTTTAATTTACCATTTCCATCTTCTTAAAATACTTTATTCCTGATTTATTGACAGCATTCTCTTCTAATCATAAGTTATTAAACAGAGTTAAAGATACTGACTCTGGGCGGACCATGGTGGCTCAGCAGGCAGGAATGCTTGCCTGCGATGCCAGAGGAAAAAAAAGAAAAAAGATACTGACTCTAAAATGCTGATAGAAGGTAGGAACTATAAATGCCAGGAGAAAAGGAGCAAGGAAGGCATGGTGGGTTGGAGCTATGTACCCCAGAAAAAAGCATCATGTTCTTAATTTTAATCCATCCTGGGGGTGTGAACCCATTGTAAGTTGGACCTTTTGATGAGGCTACTTCAGTTAAGGTGGGATCCACCATAATTAGGATGGGTCTTAATCCTATTATTGGAGTCCTTTATAAAAGAGTGAAATTGAGACATGGAGGCAGAGAAAGCCATAAGAGAAAAGAAGCTGAAATGTACCTGGAAAAGAAGGAAGAGTCCAGGAGATGCCACCACATGCCGTGCAACCTGACAGAGGAATCAATGATCACCAGCAACAAATCCTTGTATGCCACAATCTCTGGTAAGAAAACATCACCTTTATGATGCTTTGATTGAGACATTTTCTCAGGCTCAAAAAAATGAGTGAAAAAATTTCCATTGTTGAACCCTATCCATTTCATGGTATTTGCTTGTGTAGCAAACTAAGAGTAAGGATATCATAATGGGGATGCAATAGAGATGAAAAGAGGGGTAATTTCATATTATATGAGAATTTTATCATTTGCTCTCTCTCTCTCTCTCTCTCTCTCTCTATATATATATATATATATATATATATGTGCACACTATTTTTTTATTTATACACTGTAAAACATTAAAACATCTCTTCACTCATCACTATTAATAATACATCTCCGAATCCTTATATCTATACCTTTATCTATCTATCTATAGATAAAAAAAAAGATAGATAGATAGATACACAGAGAGAGAGACAGAGAGAGAGTAAGCTTTTAGGTCCATATATTTTATTTTTCTCTTTTTTGAAAAGTCCATATATTCTATTCTTTACAATTCCTAGTGAAATCATTAAGAAATGATTGGAATCACTTGATAAATGATTGCGATCCAGATAGATGATTGAAATCCAGAACTTACAAGATGTGTATTTTCAATGTTAGATCTACTAGTATTAATAAGAGAGTCATATATGCCTAAATATATGTGTTTAAAGTAAGAGATGGAGCCAAAGTTGAAACATGTAGAAACTCAGGATTAAATGCAATAAAAATAAAATGCATAACCAAAATTTTCCAGATCCTCCAGTGTACTTTACACTACCCAATTTTATATGCATATCTAGCATGCAAAACAAATGAAGCAGTGTTAGTTCCAGTGAGAATAGAATAGCTTGTTTCAGAAGAATTCTCCCTTCTGAAACTAAAACCCTTATGGAGCAAACTCAAAACCATTTAAATGCAAAAAAGAGAAAGAAAAACAGGCAGAAATTAAGGGAATTCAACCCTTGAAAGAAAGTGACTGCATTGGGTAATATTTATGATTATATGCCATTCTCTGCTTACAGCTATCCCTATTATTTGTGGTGTGAGGTAGCTAGAACCCAAGGAAAAAGCAAAAGTCTTTTGTCTTGAGGTACCTGAGAATGAAGTTGAGGTCTGCCAGGACAGCTGGAAAATTAAAGGGAAGTCCCAGAGTGCAGGGGCTCCAAATGAACATAGAAGTCCCCAGTCCATGACTGAGCCTTGAACTACATCTGTGAGGGAGACAACATGGAACCAGGTGGAAAACAAGACCTGGAAACAAAAATGAGCAGAGATTTCAGCTGCTGAATACCATCTGGGAGTCAGGATTTGAAATTTATATCTCACATAGTTTGCAGATTTGAAATATACTCTAACTTACTTTGAAACCCCAGTAGGCTCATGTCTGAAGAGTAAAGATTTTTGTCCCAGGACTAAAGATTTGCCCTACAATTAAGGGAAAAAGTGAAACAGACTCACCCTAAATATTTGTAAACCATATGTCTTAACTCAGCTCTTGAAGGGCTCAGGTTGGTGCAGCCCTAAGACCAAAGAACATGCTATTCATGTAGTCAGCCATGAGTTTTAATTAGGACTTATGAACAGGAGAGGCTTTTTCCCAAAGATGGGCATTCAGGAAATGGAAGGCAGCACTTGGCAAAGGCAGGGTGTGCAAGGGAGCAGCTTATAAGTGTTTAAGACAAAGACATCCCATAGGGTATGAGAACAGAGTTTCTGCAGGGTCTCGTGACACAAGGGTTTGTAAATGTGTTATCAATAGTGATCAGTGAAGGCATTTTAATGCTTTACAAAGTAAATGGTTTGTGATACCATCTGCAGATTGTTTCTTCCTTGAGGAGGTCTGTTCACCTGTAATTTCTGTCTTCGTCATGTAGGTGGTCAGGTGCAGTAACTTACTCTCAAAATGAAGGGGAAGCCCAGTCCCTGGGTCTCCATACCATATAGCCATAAATGTAAGGTATCCAGCCAGTGACATAACTGCATATTAGAACCAAGGAATATATCTTAAGAATATATAAATATTCACAGTCTCTTCAGTGTGTCCTCCACAATGATTGGTATACAAATAAATAAATAAATAAGTTAGCCATGAAAAAAAAAAAAAAGAAAAGAAAGTCAAGATGACACATATGCTGGAATTAATAGACAAGAGATTTAGGAAAATTCTTAGAAATCTGTTGAAGAATTTAAAGGGAAAAGTTAACTGAATATAAAAATTAATTAGAAATTCTTGATCTGAAAAGTTCCATACATGAAATGAAAGGTCCACTTAAATGTTTGGCATACGTTGATGATGGTGGAGATAAGTGAAGTAGAAGTTCATGTTGATAGAAATTTTCTAATCTGAAAAACAGAAAAGGATAAACTAATAAATAAAAGTGAACAGAGAGCAAGAGTAACCTTCAAAATAACATCAAACAGTTTATAAAAACTTTAATCAGAACTAAAGGAAGAAAACAAAGCAAAAAGAATTTAAGGTAGCTTGATTAATATTTCTCAAAATTTGGTAAACTAAAATAAAAACTCACACCAGGAAACTCAGTTAAGGAAACATTTAAAACTTGAAATCAGATGTGTTCACTCCTAGAGAATTTATCACTAAGGTATTTCTCCTTCCTCCATTCTCATCAATTGGTCATCCAGTTTACCATCAGGACCAATACCTCTATAGATTGTTTTCTCCAGTCTAGGATTTGGTGATCTGTTCTAGATGCTGGCTGGTGCAAGGTCTGCTGTTTGTCAGCTTGTCTGGGAAACCCTCAGAAATGCTTACAACCGCTGGGGGAAGAATGCTTTGTTGTGTCTCTAAGGCTTGGAATAGTATTTACACAAAATTACTATTTTTTATTTTTCTCTTACTACTTCTTTTACTATTTTTTATATTTTTAATTTTTGCATTGATATATGAGCTTGTGAATCTCTGTGAATATATACATTCCTTTCATCACTTGGTATCTTAAGATAAATGATAAAAAAATTTTTATAAAGCATATATAAATGATTTTCAGAATAGCATAAAGTCAAATCATGACACTTTCCATTTAATAAATGATATTATGTAGTTTATTTTAAATTAATTATGAAAGACTAAGGAAATTCAAATATGCAGTAATGTGTCTTACTCAGTTTAGGAACAAAATGTGCAATAAAATGAGAAATGTATTTTTAAATTTATTACATATTACTATATTTAAAAGATACCAAAACTGCACCTATGACTTCAGTTTGGTATTGCATTTTTGCATAATAAAATTATTCATTTTTAATTATAATTTTCCTCTTTGTTTCTTATGTAAAAATGAGAGAGACTCTTTAAGATACCTTTTTGCAAATAAGCATTGGGTATATTGATTATCTTACTTACCTGTAGAAGATGATGGTGTTTCACATTCAGGCTACATTCCTATCATATTGACATCTATTTTGTGAGCAAAATACCCTTTTATTTGAACACCTGTGAATTCTTGAGGCCTTTTATTTCTGGACACAGAAACATACTTGGATGACTTTCAGATTGATATGGACATGCCAAAAGATATTGTCCATAAAAGTGCCTCTCAATAAATGAAGAACAGAAAGTTGAAAAAATACATTTATTTTCTCATTTCTCAGTTGAGATATCTTTAAGGTGTTTCTACAATGTTTTTCAGAGTTCTCCAGAGAAACTAAACTCTGGATACTCAAAGTGGGAACTATTTTTTATTGTGTCAGTTCCCTATTTCTATGCTGGGGTTTTCCTGTGATAATCCCCAAAATAAACCATTTGTATTCCATTCTTTATCTCACAGTCTGTTTCTAAGGGAGCCCAAACTGAAACTTTGTATAAGTTAAAATGAAGTTTGAATAGATTTGCCAAAACTTTTTTTTAAGCAAAACCATTATAAACATTCTTAACTTGCTGCATAAGGGTTTTGATCATATAAATGCAATTTCAAAATCCAGTTGATTCACAATGAATCATACTGAAACGATTTAAAGAATTATCATTTTAATGCTAGCTATTTTTAACGAAAGTTTGATGTGTGGTTCTATTTATTAAATTTCAGTACATATTTTACCAGTAGTGATGTTTGAAAATTACAGAATGTAATTTAAGAAAATATAATTGTCAAAAGTGGAGTGGAGTAAGATGTTTTCACCAGGTCAACCTATTGACTGGGTCATTAAAATCATTGCAGGTGACATATAGGATAAAACAACAAGGAGTCAGAGGCTCTCAAAAAATGTACCTTTATCTTCCATGAGGAATTATTTCATTTTTTTATTTGTAGATGAAAAATAAACATTGAAACCAATACTGTAATGCATTTTGAAACATGAACTTTATGGAATACCATCCTGAATACCTTAGTTAATTAGCCATATTGCTCTGGACGATTCAAAACTTGAGCTTGTCAGCCGTAAAATGGTCACAATTTTACAGTGCCATTATGCACTTTTAATATCATTCTTAATAAATTGTAGGTTAGACATCAGGAAAGGAAGAGGTTTACTCAATCTTACTCTTGTGGAAAGCAAAAGGAGAAGTCAGAGAGAAGTCCTTAACCAATGGAAGCTTGATAATTGCACTTATTTAATTTGAGATTATGAGTAACTTACTTTGTGATGCTCAGCCCCAGAGCCTGGAGAAAACCCACATGATGAGAAATAAGATAACTAGCAGAGTGTGCCTATATTTTATCTTCATTGATTAGGAGGGATACCAAATGGATATATAATTGAAAGTCAATGATTCACCGTGTGTGGATGCATGTATTTTGCTCTCTAGTACAAAAAAAATCCAAATGGGCCTAGGACATTGGCTTGAAAATAAACAAAAATTATTTCACTGCATTTTGATGTATTTCAATAATGTTTGGAGAACTTGAACTCATTTTAAACAGTAAGGTACACTCTTGCTGAGAAAAATGTTTAATTTAATTATTCCACTTGTAAAAATAGTGAAAAATTTCTAATGAATTCTATCAGAGTATGAAATCTTCATTTTGATGACCTTCTGATGCAATAGTATCTTATTCCTTTTTTATGTGCACCTTTCTTCTACAACAAAGAATGCCAAGCAGGCTTCCTGTTGCCTGTCAAATAATTCCCAGTTGTTACCATAAATCTAATTCCAGAAGTTGTGAGTAAATGTCTGGAAATGTTTCTAAATGAATGATTTCCAGTTTCACACAAAGAAACACATGGGAAACATGTTGCAAATGATAAGTCATTAGAAGGTTGTTCAGGAATCTGTCAAAATGACATGCTTGACTCAGTCTAGGTCTGTTTTTTTCCAAGTTGTAGGGGAACATGCATGTGCGTGTTTATTTGCTTTCCTCTGTGAAGCCTGGCCACATTGGCAAAGATCTGGAAATTTAAACTAACAATTAGGATCATAGGCTCTATTTTATAACTATAAATCATTTCCAGGCCATTGATGTTGAAATTGCCTGTTACCAAAAAACCCTTGTCATTTGAAGACTATTTTACCTAGACTAGTCCTACGAATAGAAATAATCAAATTATTTCTCTGATAGAATAGACCCTTAATATAAGATGTCGGGGCCTTCTACATCAATATCTGTAAGAAGCGTGGTAACAGAAAAGAAAGAATATATGATTCCATATACCAAGAGAAAGTTATGAAAATGGCAACGGCACAATTAAAATAGATATCTCAGGCTTTTGGCCATTTAGATGAAACACCTTTGTGTCTCTGACTTTTGCCATCTTACTGACCAATGAAGTCATACAGTATTTTTATCTCAATTGGAAGAACAGACCCTACAAAAATGCATCCTCTTTTGAGTAGGTCTAATTTTATGTTTAACATCAACAAGCAAAATAAATACAAAGTCAAAAGACAATGACTAAAGTTGATTAATATTTTCTGCATTGTCACATATAATCATGTAGTTACCTACACTGATTTTTATTTTCCTGTGGACTTTGCCAACAGATTTTAATGTGGTATAAAGGGACATGTCAATCCTCACATAGCTGTGTTGACAAGTGTTAAAGAAATCAGCTTAAGATGGGCACATGATCTGACCATTATTTGTCTCTCTCTTTTATATCAAGTCATTGTATCTCCTGTCCTGTGATTGTTGTCTTATCTTAGGGTAGCATATGGCACAACATCAAAAGAACAGAAATATTATTTTATACACACTACCTCTGAAACAACACTCTTCCTCCTTTTGGATAAAGATTAACAGAACAATGAAAGCTTTGTGCTCATGGACCTAGGGGAAGGAGGCAGGAAGCACCTGTTCCAGGTATGAATTCTTGCCTATTTTGATTTGTCATAAGATATTCTGTACTGCTTTAGTTCTTCAATTATTACTTTCCATGGAAGCTTTTAAGAAATGAGGCATAATTAAAGCTATTAAAGTATCGCCTTCACAATGTTCCTCATTTCTTAATCCACACCATGTGTTTACGTGTATTTTAGCTAATTAAATGTGCTATATACCTGAGTGACCCTCATCAGGTGCTATCTCCAGGTGACCATTCCATCGAATTATGGCCTATGGTAACTGAGATACAAGGTACAGGAGCTCAACTGAACTTTCAGGACAGATCATAATGAAAGGAGAATTATAAATATTCAATATGTATTTGAATATCATAGCACTCATTATCCCTGTGCATATTAATTCAAGACACTTGGAAGACCACCTGGCCATGAGGCAGATACCATTCCAGGTAGGGTGCAGTATACGCTGGAGAATCTGAACAAAATAATACCATTGCTATTTCTTGCAGACTTTAGTACTTACGACTACTGCTGTTTATCACAGGATGCATAGATGTTCCTGCACTGTAGCTCTGTTTTTAGGATTTACAAACAGTAATGTTTTTGTATCTTTGAATATATTACATTTTAAATAAAATTCCTTCTGATTTATTTCTGAGACATAGACATTTTTCTGGCAAAAATGTGAGCAGCTGTAGTTTTTATTACATGATATAACATTGCTCTCTAAGAAAGAGTGAGCCAAAAAATTTCAGTGCCCCCAGTATATCCTGCCAACATTGGTTTTATCACTTTTATATATATATTTTCTATTTTGATACGTTGTTAAATTGTGCTGGACAATTCTTCTGAATGCATTTCTTTAAGTGTTATCAAGCTTATCCATTTTTATCTCATTTAAAATCTGTAATTTCTTACATAACGCCTGACTGTTTTCTCCTCTTACCTACCCTGTGAAATATTTGTGTATTTAAGCTTGCATATTTGTTTCAACTTTTCTTTTAGAAAACAGAATTTACTTATATGGCACTAGTCTGTGAGCACAAATAAAATCATATTAAATTAGTATATAATGCATATTTTACTATTTTGTTGCATCAGAAGGTAAAACAAATAATGTCATTCCCTGCAACTTTCCCCCTCAGAGAAGCACTTCTGAGAGTTGTGACAGGGGACTTGCATCTCCACCGCTCTTACATCACTGATGCTCAGATATAAACTTATTTTTTGTTTAGTGTTACTGTACCTTAAGGGAGAACCAGAGCAAGGCTACTTTTCCTTTAACTGTTTTTTGTTTGTTTGCTTTTGGTACAAAGAAACTCTTGCCATTTTAATTTGCACCCATGGTGCCACCTACGGGACTAAGACAAGTTTCCAAAAAGATCCAAAACAAATGCTGATTCTTTCATGAAAAAGCCTTCTTAAGAGATTAGGATCCCCACAAAAAATGAAACATAGCAAGAGGCCCCTCCTGCCAGGTGTAGAGGAAGTTCTCAGTTGTATAGGCATGCATAACAGTCACTTGAATGATAAACTGCTATAAAAGATAGCATATACAGGTTAACCATTTGCCAAACACATCATTTGACTGTGTAGCTTTGTTAATGTATCATTTCCCTGTTTGTATTTTTATATATAAATTTAATCATTTATACCACATACATCTTTTGTGACTGATGGTCACACCCACCATTTCTTCAATTGTTATAAATATATTTTTTCTCTCTATGAAAAGGTGTATTTTCTATTCTGCGTTCTTCCAGATGTTTCTTTAATAATTACAATAAGTGCTTGATCTATTTGAAATCAATTAAGTTTATGAAGAAAACTAAGAGTTACTCTTTCCTAGAGCTGCTTTATTTTTTCAAACAATACTATTAAATATGCATTTCTATTCCTATTATTTTGTTGATTTTTACAATATTCTTAGTTCTTAAAATAAGAAACAACTCTAATGGTATGTATATTTTAGTCTACTGATTTTGTTTGAAAGCTTACAATTTATTATACTTTATTGTTTGTTTGCCCCTTTTAAGATGTGCTAAAACATATACACATATTCTTTGTTCAATATTTATAACAACTTTATAAGATAGTTATTGTCTCATTTGCTAAAGCTGCTGGAATGCAATATACCAGAAATGGATTGGCTTTTACAGTGGGGATTTATTAGCTTACAGATTTACAATTCTGAGGCTATAAAATGCCCAAATTAAGGCATCAACGGGATGATACCTTTTCTGAAGAGAGACTGCTGGCATCTGGGACACCTCTGTCGCATGTCAAGGCACATGGCTGGTGCCTGCTGGTCCTTCTCCCCCAGGTTTTATTGCTTTCAGCTTCTGGCTCCAGTCATTATTTTGTGCTTTCTCCTTGCATTAAATCTTTGTTAAATGGCACTGTATACCATAAAATAGTGCTTATTTTTAATTTGCCATATTTTACTGTATTTAATAATGACAATACAAAAGTCCACCCCTTTCATATACACACACACATGCATATTCCTTTGATGTATTCCATTAATCAGTTCTTTTAGGTGTGCCTAATTATGAGCTTATGAAGTTCTCAATGTTCTAAAATGAATTAATTGTTATTTCAACTAATTTATATATTTACTTGTGGAGTTTTATAACTTTCACTTTTGCTATTCCTTCCAAAATGCCATACATTATTTCTCATTGTCTATTTATACTATTAAAATAGATCTCTAATTTCACATGCACACTTAATTTCAACTTTTCTGCCATTATTGTGAATGTAATTATCTTTTGTATTAGTTTCCTACTCCATTTCATTGGTGGATTCATTAGGACTCCATCAGCTCTGTAATTTTTCTTACTAAATCTAGTTTTATTATCTGGGTCTTTTGAATTTTTCTGATACGATAATCATGCCAGCAGAAAAAGAATACATAATTTGATTTATGACAATGAAAATAAATGAATCTAAAAATTTATATTTTTCTTTTTCTTTATAAATTGTCAAATTTGTTATTGTGTCTGTATAATAAATAGGAATGCTAAAAGGGAACATTTTTTCCTTGCTCTTATTTTTCCAAGACAATAGTTCTGTTTTACTTTTTTATGTTTTCTCTTTTTTTTAATTTGAAATTAAAAATAATTATTTCCATTTAGGCAAAATAGTTACTTATGTATTTGAAATTTTTATTAGAAATGATATAAATAATTTTTAAAATTATATTTTATATTTCTATAGCTTTTACAATGAACAAAGTTATTCATAACATTTCAATTAATTAAATTTATTTTATAAATTATACAGGGAAAATGGTGAAAGATTTTAAACGATCAAAACACTCCTGAGTGTCCTGCCTAATGCACCCATTGATAATCATTGATATGAGCTCTCCTATCCCTCTACAGATCTTAAAACTAGTAATGTATATCATTTTTCTGAATTAATTGTGTCCAATAAAATGGGACTGATTATTTCCCTGTGGACAGACACATTTCACAACTTCTGTAAATTTATTTTAGCATTCCTTATTTGCCCATATAACTGTGATTACTTGAATTTTACTTTGAACCAGTTGTGATATCTTACTCCTTCATTCATTAATTAATGAGTTAAGTAAAATCTTTTATGTGAGCTCATCTTACATTTGTATGAAAGCAATGATTTTATCTTTCATACAAATTTATACTTCAACAAATTTGTTGAAAGTTTTCCTATATAATTCTTTCCTGAACAAAGGCAGATTTCAATGAGCTTGTAAGCTACTTGCAGAAAGTCTCTGTCTTATTCATTCACATATTTTTTAAAAGTATGCCTGGCCTTACTTTCAACTGTAATTTATCATAGCTTTGATAACTATTTCTTTCATTATATTAGCTTAAAAAAAGGTGTTATTCTTAGGTAAACCATTCTTAATTTCCTAATTAAAAAAATAAACTTAATAATTATAGGTCTTCAGGTATAGAGCACAGGGGTAATTATAATCTTTATAAAATGAAAAATTAAACTATTGATTCATGTTTTCTTGTTTTTGTTTTCAATTGAACTGTACAAAATATTTAGAAATAGAAAGCAAAAGGCAATAGAATACAATTGCTACTTACACCTAAGAACCGTATGTCCACGGCTTGCATGTCACCCTAGCTATTACTATAATCCTTAGTCACAGTTCTGAGAAGATACATCATACTCTCATAGACGCTCCCTGGTTGACTACTGGGTCTTTCTAATTCCAATGTAATACTCAAGTCAAATACGTCATATCTAGGTCAAGTTTAAGACTTAATACTTCTTCCAGAGTAAATATTACCTAAAATACATACTGGCTATTAATAAGAAGTTCATTTCCATGAGTAATTTCAGTTTTTGTTCAAAATACTATTGTTACTGACTTAAAATCCTGAATTAAAGGACCTGCTCCAGATATTCTTGAATGGCAGTACCAATATCCAATAAAACCAACTGACAATTTCTTCATTAGCCTAGTGCCCTTGTTTGTTAACAAGCCACAAAATGCTTATAAAATGGCATTCCCACAAGGATGGTTATTATTTACATCAACTTGGTAAGCCTCCCCTTACTTTGAAACTCTGAGACTTTAAAACATGCATGAATCATGAGTCATTTTCCCAAGGATTTATATCAGAGCTGCTTTAGCCAGTAGGAAGTACTACACTGAATTTATATTAGAGTGCTTCAGCCTTATATGTAGCAGAATTTTAGTGGAAATTTTATTGCCTAGTTTAAAATAAGATGATAAAAACTTTCTTAGGAGAGTGAACTTTATATCCAAAGTGTCTTAGGAATGTAAACATAAGTATGGAGTCATAGAAATAATATAAGAGAAGAAGTGGGGTTATTATTGAAGGGAAAATTCTAGGAGGAAATTCAGAAAGATGGTATGAGAGTGAATAAAGCTTACAATAGGGAGAGATTTGATTAATCACCATAATAATCAGGATTAGATAGTTTGAATAATTAGAACAACTTGCTTCTTTAAGATGAACTTAAGAAAGGCTAAACTTATAAAACCTTTAGAAGAAAACACATGAGCAAATCTTTATGACTTTGGATTAGATAATGGTATCTAAAGCATGACTTCAAAGCACAATTAACAAAAGAATAAAAAAATAAATTGGACTTTATCAAACTTAAAAACTTTCAGATTTCAAAGAACACCATCAGGAAAAGAGAACCCACAGAATGGGAGAAAATATTTACGAATGAAATATTTGTTAAGAAACTTGCATCCAAAATATAAAAATGATTCTTACAACTCAACACTAAAAAGACAATAATCCAATATAAAACAAGCAAAGTATCTAAATTGACATTTTTCACCGAGATAAGATGTACAAATGGCCAACAAGCACATGAAAAGATGCTCAACATCGTTAGACATTAGGGAAATGCAAATAAAAAATAATAAGATAATATCTCACAACAATAGGATGGCTAAAGTAAAAATGATGGACAGTAATATGTGTTGGCATAGATAAAGAAAAAATGGGAATATTCATACTTGCTTGTGAAAATGTAAAATGGTGCAGCTGTTTTGGAAAACAACTTGGCAGTTCTTCAAATAGTAAGACATAGATAGAGTTACCATATGACACAGCAACAACACTCCTTGGAATATACACAAGAGAACTGAAATCATATGTTCAAATCAAAGCTTATTGATGAATGTTTATAGTATCATTATTCATAATAGTCCAAAGTAGAAACAACCATTAATGGATAAGCAAAATTTGGTATATCCATAAAATGGAATATAACTCAGAAATAAAAAAGGAATGAAATACTGACACAGGCTAAAACATGGATGAACCTTGAAAACATTAGGTTAAATGAAAGAAGATAGACCCAAAAAACCACATATGGTATGTTCCATTTATATAAACTACTGGAATAGGCAAATGTACATAGATAAAAAATAGATTAGTGGTTGCCAGAAGCTGGGGAGAAAGGAAAATGGGGAGTTCTGCTGATGACCATTTTATGTTTTTGGGGTGATGAAATGCCCTATAATTAGTTTAGGGTGAAGATTGTATAACTCTGTGAATATACTAAAAATCACTGACTATATTTTTAATAAAGGGTGGATGTGATGGTATGTAAATTATACTTCAGGAAAGGTGTTATATAAAAAAAGATACACTTCAGAAAGATTGGTTTGTGGTTTTTATGCCTCTTACCAAAATAAAATTTTACTTGTGCTTTGAAAGAAAAGAAATTCATTGATTTGTTGTGAGACATTTTTAACATACAGTGTCTTATCATTTCTACTCTTGATTCCTCAGACTGAGGACAATCAGTGTCCATCTGTATTGCACATAGTACAGATCTCTGCTGACATGGATAAAGGTGGTTGCTAGAAGATTCTTGAACTTGGGGAGAAAGCATTGTGAACAAGATCTGCCAGGAAGGAAGGCCCTGGGCAGTCTGATTTGTAGACTCAGTAGCCGTTAAATCTGGGAATGCCATTTTATACGCTCATATTATACTCATAGCTGCTGTAGTGGGTTGAATTGTGATCTCCAAAGATATATCCACCTGAACCTCAGAATATGAACTTATTTGAAATAATGGTCATTGCAGATGTAATGAAAGTAGCGAGCCCAAATGAGATCATCCTAGATTAAGGCAGAGCCTAAATCCAATGACAAGTGTCTTCATAAGAGACAGAAGAGACACAGAGCCATGGGGATGAAGCCCCACAAAGATGGAGGCAGAGACTGGAATTATGCTGCCACAATCTGAGGAACTCCAGGAGCCATCAGAAGCTAAGAAAGGAAAGGAAAGTTTCTCCCTTAGAGCCTCTTGGGAGAACGATGCCTTGCTGACACCTGGATTTCAAACTTCTGACCTCCAGAAATGTGAGAGGTTGAATTTTTGTTGTTTTAAAACATCGAGGTTGTGCAAATTTGTTGTGGAAGCCCTAGGAATCTAAAACACTTCAGTAACAGTGCAGCAAGAGTGACTATTTCTGATAGGAAATTTATGATACTCAGGTACTTTGACAGATTTCCAGTAACAGTTTTGTGAGAAATTTTTGCACGAATCAGATTGCACATTCTGTAATCAACTGTAATTGATATCTACATGTCTAACTAGCTCATAATGTGCCTTACATTTAGAATTGTTCAAAAAAAAAAAAAACAGGAATTTCATAGACCCACAGCTCTGAGCCCTTTGTGTTATATAAGAATTGCTTAAGAAAAGCCATGGACAGTAGTGAAAATGACAGGATAGACATCCAGTTGCAGCAAGGGAGAAGTGAAGCCAATATATGTTCTCACTCTGATTAGTGAAAAGATAGGACTTTAAGGGTACTGGGGAGCTTGAATATTACTGAAAGGAGTCTGGTATTGGGCATATGCATGTATATGGAGGAGTTGTACAGTTGTTTTGAGAACAGTAGGTTTGTGCATTCTTTCTGAGATCAGTATGTTAAATGGTTAGACAGTATTACACTATCTTGGGTCAAATTCAGCATGGGTACAGAGGGTCCAACAAGGGACATGCCTTAGCATTAGAGAAGTCCACATTAAAATTTGGACAATTCTCCGGTGCAAAGTTTGGACAAGAACGTGGAGCCAAGTAGAGTCTCCTTTCAGGATTCACAAAAGAAACCTAGGAAAAAAGTCAGTGAAGTTTTTTTTTTATTTTTTTTTACCTAGTCAGCAGAGATTTTGTGAATGGATCTTAGGCTACTGAGCTTCTCTCCTTTCTACATTGCCCCAATATATTTGCAACATCCCCCCAAAACAAATTCTTTACAAACTGAATTTTAGTATAAACTACACTTGCGTATGCTTACAGTTTGTTAAGAAGCAAAAGCAACATTTGAGAGTCACCTATTTCACATGCATAATGTACATTATTACATTTAATCCTCAAACAATAATAAAGGCTATTTTACAAATGAAGAAAACAGATACAGAAAAATTGACCCTCAAAGATGTTAACCCATTTTCTTGAAGTCATACATTTAATAGATCTTGGAGAGTTAGAAACTAAACCCCATTATTTAAGCTTTCTAGACAGAATTCTATTCATAATACCATATGGGCTCTGGGGCCCAGAGAATCCCATGTCCATAGTAATTCAACACATGTACAGAAAGGCATTGTCTTGATCATTTGAAAATGATGCTAGTTACAATTAAGAACAAACTCTAAAGCATAAGTAGCTCTCATATGTCTATTTTAGAATCAAGTTGTACAATTATGACAAAAGAAGTCATGCAAAGCTTAACCTGACAAAATTGAGTGTTCTAGGTTGATTGACTCTGAAACATCAAAAATAATAATAGGAAAATTTTATCACAGTAGGTATGTGTTTGTGAAAGTGTCACTGTATGTACTGTATTGCTTTTGCATAATTGTTGCATTACAAATTTATTCACTGAACAAGCTAATTCAACAGACAAGTTGTCATTAAATTTAACTGGTGGGAGGCATACAAAATCTACAAGATTTTAATCGTTCAATCATTTCTTCAGCCATCATTTAAAAAATCTTTACTGAATATACTAGTCATTTACAATGTAAAGAGCAATAATCGGTACAATTATTTTGAAATCTGTTTCTTAACCTGTGATTCTGAAGTAAAATTTTAGAGAAAGATTTTGATAGTATTTCAGTTGTGCTTTTTTCCTGTCACCATAATATTCACTGTATGATTCATTTACAGTATACGATCAATAACTTAGCTAAGGCTCAGTTCTCATACTAATATGTAAGAATTAGGATTAAGGATATGAAATCTAACACTATATATGTAATAATTTTGAGTCAAACATAATAAAGACTACAGTATCATGTATTTCAAATTTATCTTATAATTTCTTAAATGCAAAATTAAATATATGACTGTCATTTAAATTTTTAAGATGTTCATTTTGTGTTTTATTAACTACAGGCATATTATAAAAATAAGTTATTTTCAATTCATATATGTTTCAGAAATATTTAGCAATCATTCCCATCATTTAGAAATAACACTATAAAAAGTATATAAATGCAAATATGGAACTAGCAAGGGTGTGGCACCGTCTTTATGAATTAATAATTTCCATATATGCATATATATGTACATATATATGTACAATACCTGAGAGCTCTTTAAAAAGATTATTCATTAGTAGTTATATCTTTTCAAAATATTTCATCAAGAAAAAAATCATCTTTCAGATGCTTTTCTTGAAATATGGCAACCTGACTGCCTTTCATTTTCCCTTCAGCTCCCCAATTTAAGTTTCTCTCTGAGTCATGCAGTGAGTGCTGTGAAATGTAAACTGACTCGGTTAGAGTGAGGCCATAGGTTGTTTGGGCCCTGGAGAGGGGAGCAGGTGGGGCTTCCTCAGCCCAATGAAGGAACAGGGGAACTGAGGCAGGAGGAAGCTGGGCGGACATTCACCTGTGTGTGGATTCTGCAAAGGGAGTGAAGACTAAGAGAAGGTCAGGTGGGGATTAAAACTGGTTCCTAACTAGAGACTATGTAAATGCAAAGACCGTGGGGGTGGGGGGAGTGCTTTTTTCCTTGCAACATGATTCCACAGATCCAGAGCCCAATTTGCCTTTCAGGAATTTTATAATTCTTTTCATTAAGAATACATATCTGCACACACATATATATCTTAATAAATAGATATATCTACACCTGGGAGAATGTTAATGTAACTATTTCCATATAGCCTGACTGCTGTGATTTCAAAATACATTTTTTAAATGTATCTTTAAAATATACCTATAAAAGAAAGACATCATTTTCTTTCTATCGACCAATAATTGACATTAATGTTTATCAATACGTATTGCATACCTGCCACAGAATAGTAGATTACTTTTATTTCTAAGGTTCACTTAAAAGTAATTGTTTCAAATCTGTAAATATTTTATTTAAAAATATAATAAATCATGACTCATCTTCCTGGGTCTGATTATAACTATATAATCTTATAAGACTTTCTATAATTTATTAAGAATAGAGTTTATCTGAATTGAGTATTGTTTAATCTTTTATTTATGCATAGAGAGCCTATATTCAGTACCAAAAATTTAAAAAATTAAATATATTTTGGAAATGAGCTCCTCTTGTAGAATATGTTGGCTGACTTACATTAATGAGGAATTAATTAAAGGTCAGATTTACTTAAATGAAAGAAAATGCATTCGTTTTAAAAATATATGTTTGCATATTTGTCTACGCAGGTAGACATATATGCATTGTAAATATATATGTGTGTGGATATATGTGTATATAGATATGTATATGGATATCTGTGTATCTAAATACATATATCTAGCAAACTATGCTAAAAAATATTTCAGAGTCTTAAGAGAAATCATTACTTCATTACTGCTGAAAATGGTGAAATTTCTGTGGAACCTATTTACAGATTATAACTAATAAAATGAACTTAGGGGTGCTCTGTGTTAGGATAAGAAAAGATATATACCCCCTAGCTTCAAGGATTCCATAGATAATTTTGATTGTTGTTTCCCTTTTTATAGTTTCTTAAAAATTGAAAAACAGCTTTCAAATGAACCCTGACCCTTCACTTATTGCTATATTTAAGCATTTGCTATGATTTTTCCTTCAAATTTTGTCAAATTTAGGAGATGGCTATTTACATAAATGCAAGCATTATACAATTATAAGATTTGCTTTCACTCTATGGTTTGATGTCAGCACAAATGTGCATAAGAGAGAAGTGTCATTCAAAACACAGAGCTGTGGAGGAGCAGTAACTACTCCGGTTTATTTATTTATTTATTTATTGCTCTTTGAAATAAATATCAGGACTCTTTCACTGGTTACAAAATTTCACCAGCCTTGTATGAAAGTGACCGTGGTGGATGTCTAATCTTCAGCATTTTAAATATTTTGTCATCTACAGATAAATTTTTGTTTTACGTTTTACTCTTAAGTTATTTATAACTCATTGCAGTTTGGTGGACAATGCTTTTGTAAAGAGAAATGACAACACTGGTAAATGATATCTTATTTGCTTTGCCTTTAGAATTTAGAAACTCCTATCAAGTATTCTTATTTTCATGGTAATATAATTATATGAAAAAGTTCAATAAGAAGCCATCCATCTTATTGACAGGCCATAATTAGAAACATTGATTATGCAGCCAAGGCCTTGCCTGGAAAGTCAAATTTGAGAATGATGCTCACTTGATTAAATATGAGTAGAACTTATGGAACTAAGGTAGATTTTAAGGAGGCAGAGCTCACAAAGTCCTTTTGGGAAAACTGGCCAAGTACCTAGCTTACAAGATGTTCACCCTACCAGATGAATGACAAAGATCATCTCTGCCAGGTGATATTTGGAGGACCTAAATAAGAGAGGAATTCATTTAAATCTATACTTACTGAAGATGAAATCTAATGATGAGTTCTTGCTTTTCTTCCTATTCTTAAGAGGATTTTAAAAATCCAATCTGAGATTCCTTCTGAAAACTTCCATCATTCTAAAAAATGGCTAACCACAAAGAATCACTCTGCTCTAAAATATTCTGAGATAATATGAACACCCATTCCTCCTTATGACTCCCTTAAGATTTGTGTATCAATCTCTTGCTGACCTGCCTCTAGAAAATCCTTGGCCCCGCTCCTTTTCTTTGAAATATTCCTCATAAATGAATGTTCTTCTTATTGCAATAGCCTAAATATAATAATTTCTTTAAATGTCTGGTGCATGCAGCCTTTCACAATTGCATTACTCATGTGTTGAAAAGTAGTTCACTGTAGTGTTTGGGATTATTTTTTAGATTCTTTATGCTGTTTTGTTAACCTATTCCTTCTACTGGTACCATACAGTCTTGCAAATGGTATCGCATTTTTTTTATTTTGACTTCCATGTGTCTAGTCCCAGTGTGTAGAAAAATAGTTGACTATTGTCAGTGGAGCATGCATACTGTACCTTTGCTGAAATTGGTTAGTTCTACAAGTATATTTGTATATTCCTTGGAATTTTGCAGGTGGAACATGATATTTTCTGCAAATAGGGACAACTTTATTTCATCCTTTCTGATTTATATGACTTTTACTTTTTTTTCTCTATTGTTCCAGCTAGAACTTCCAATACTATGTTGAATAGCAGTGTTGAGAGCAAATATCTATGCCTTCTTTGAGATCATAGGGGGAGAACATTCAATTTCTTACTATTGAAAGTATGATTTAGCTTGGGCATTTTGTAATGTTCTTTATCGACTTTAGATAGTTGCCCACTATTCCTAACTTGCTGACAGTTTTTATCATGAAAACATGGTGAAATTTTGTTAAAATTTTTTTTTGTATATCAATTAATTATATAACATGATCTTTCCCCTAATTTAGTAACATCAGTTTGTTTTCCAGGATTTAATCAGCTTTGCGTCCCTGCAAAGCCCCATTTGGTCTTGGTGTGTATTATTTTTATATAATGCCAAAATCTGTTTGATAATATTTTGGTAGGATTTTTGTATCTAGATTCATGAGAGATATTATAATTTGTTAGGGATTTTGTTCCTGTGTTCATGGGGTATATTAATCTAGTATTTTTTGTGTTTGCTTTCTTTCATTTTTTTTTTTGTACTGTATTTGCTTGGTTTGTTATCAGGGAAATATTATCTTCAGAAAATATATTATGATGTTTTCTTTTGTTTTCTGAAAGTTATTGGGAAGAATTGGTGATAACTCTTCTTTAAACATTTAATGTAATTCTCCAAAGAAATCACTTGGCGACTTCTTTTCAGGGATTTGTTTTTTGTTTGTTTGTTTCTTTTGAATGGGCAGGCTCTGGGAATTGAACCCAGGTCTCCGGCATGACAGATGAGAATTCTGCCACTGAGCCATCATTGCACCGCCCTTTAGGGATGTTTTGAAATACAAATTAACTGTTCTTTTAGGACTTATTAATTGTCTAACTCATATTAAAGTGTGTGGAAATAATTTTACTTTTTGAGGAATTGGTGCATTTCATCTATATTATCAACTGTTACATATGTAGAGAAGTTTCTAGTAGTCTCTTATTATCCTTTTAATATTTGTAGGGTCTGTACTGATGTACATTTTATTCTAATATTAATAATTGTGTCTTTTTTCTTTGTCTGTCTTGCTAGAAGTTTTTCAGTTTTCTTGATCTTCTTCAATAAAACAACATTCTGTTTCAATGATTTTTATCCATTGCTTTTCTGTCTTCAATTCCATTACTTTCTGCTTTTACCTTTATTATTTCTTCCTATTGTTTGCTTTGGTTTATTTTGCTCTTCTTTCTCTAGTCTTTTAAGGAAGGAATTTAGATTATTGATTTGACACCAATAGGTGTGGTTTTATCTGAGTTTATTTTATATTTGTAACTCACTAGGTTTTGTAATCAGTAAATTTGTGTTATTTATTATATCTGGGAAATTTTTGGCCATTATTTTTTTGAATATTTTTTTAGCTCCACCCTTCTTTTTCTACCCTTCTAAGAATCTGATGACATAAGTATTAGACATTTTGTTATAGTTCTCCATGTTGCTGAGACTTTTTTCCTATTTTTTTCTGTCTATTTTCTCTTTGTCGCTGAGATTGGGTAATTTCTATTTTCTATTTTTCTATGCTCTAGTTTATGGTTCATTTTCCTCTGAATTCTGCATTTTTTTTAACTTACCCAACTATTTGTTCTTTATTTTGATCATTGTATTTTTCAATTCTGAAATTTCCATTTGGCTTCTTTAAGCTTTTTATTTTTTAATTTTTATTGCTCCTTTTTTATTTCTTTGTTGAGACTTTCTATTTTTCCTTTGTTTCAAGCATATTCTTAATTGCTTGTTGAGTTTTTTTATAATGGTTATTTAAAATACTTGTTATATTATTGTTACATTTGTGTCATCTCAGCATTGAAATAATTTTATTTTTTCTCATTCAATTTGAAATCTTCTTAGAATTTCATATGGCAAGTGATTTTCAATTAAAACTTGAATATATAGGACATTATTTTATTAGACTCTAGATCTTATGTAAATTTTGTATTTTGGCAGAATTATAACCAAAAAAGAGAAAAATAGAATTTAAGGGATGATTATGGTTGCTGAATCATTATATAGATATTCATTTTGACTTTCTGGTATATTGGAGTAGAGGGGAAATACCTGAAATCTGTGAACTGTAATCCAACTGCCTTGGTCTCTGATAATGATTGTCTAGCCTTTATCTTGTGCCTTTGTGATTGTAACAATTATTACACCCTTTATCCAGTCTTTTTCTCAAAGTAACTTATAAGATCAAATGTCCTAATGCTAATAGGTCATTCTAGCCTGATCTCAGCGTTGTGAAGACCTACTACTGTAATGGCCATTCTAGCCTAGTGTCACCTTTTTTTAAACTTACTATTATAATGGTAACAACTCCAGCTCCCCTTGTTTGAATCCATAAAAACCTTGAATCCCTTAGACTTGGGAAGACAGATTTTGGGGCTAACAGGCCATCTGATCTCCTGCTCCACACCCAGAAATAAGCAGCATTAAACTCAATCTCTCTTTGAGACCTTGATGTCTCAGGAATTTGTCATTTGAGCATGTTGGACCAAAGAATGCACCCATATGCCCAGTGTTAGAACTTCTCTGGCACCTCAGATAGGGGAAGGGGCACCACTACATTACTACAAGACAAGATACATGTCCAAGTTCTCCACTCAGCCTCTCTTGACATGTAGGGTTGGGGAGGCACCCTTCTTTACTACTGGATGGGGTAGTTCCAGTTCTCCAATAGATCTATTTTAATACAACCCTGGCTGGAAATGTAAGTAAGGGGTCTCTGTCTACTGTTACTAGGCTCTTCTGACACCAGTTCAGCAGAAAGGGACAGAGACGTCTATTGTCCACAGGTAGAGGTGGAAGACCATGCGCCCCATGTAGTCTACACTGATACAAGGTGGAAAGGGACTGTTTTTGCTTATTAGGGCAGAACATCTTAGATCCCACCCACTCACCCTTCTCTGGCACTACCTTAGGCTGGAGGGAGGGCTAGGAATACCTTATTACAGCCAAGCAAGGTAGAAAGTATAAGCTTCTCACTCATCCTTACTGGCAGGTGTGCAGTAGGGTCACAGTTTTACTGTGATTTTTGCCTGGAGTGAGGTAATTATTATCTAAAAGTTTTATGCATTGTTCTGTTGCAATTTCTAGGTCCTTTAGCTGAACACAGCAGGCTTTGCTTATAGCATTTTTGTTTATACCAATTGGTGCCCCTGGGTTGCTGGTTTCTCTAGCGCCCTGTCTGTGACACATATAACAGAATAAAATGTAATTTAATGTAAGAATTCACTGTTACATAATTCACTGGGTCTTGAAATCCCTAGCCAGTCAACCTTCCTGTCTCTATTTTTCAGAGTTTTCATATGCATGTTTTGCATGTAATACCTGAGGTTTTTAGTTGTATTTTGGGGGAGGAATAGGGGGAAAAAAATGTCTACCTCATCTTTCTTGATGTGGAATTCAGCATTGCTCTAAAATTCTTCTTTAGGTATTTCTACCTTCAAATTTCCACTAATCATTGCAACTGCTTATCACAACCAGCCCCACAGCACATTTCCTGTACTACTTGCTTACTCCCTAAATTCTCTATCCCTTGTGTTCTTACCTATGGATGTTAAGCTTTTCTATCAGTAGTGTCTCCATCTCTTTTCATGCAAATTAATTTAACTTCTCTAGGTTCCTTCAGTAACAAAATAATTTATTTCAGTTGCAAATCTGATAACACAAACTTAACTCAACCATAGCATGCTCTTAAGTAGACTGGCAAAAAGAAAAGAGATGAAGTTTTACATATTAAAATTATTTCTTCTTTATTCTCAATTTTTATAAATTATAAAGTATAGAAAATGTGAGAAAATGTTTATAAATTATCTTATAAATTTATTAAAAAGCCTAACCAGTATCATCATAATATAAATTATATTAATTTACACATCTGTTAATTTTGTTTGTATGTACATTATTTTGTTCATGAGATTCTTTAGGACTAGTTCCAGATCTAAATTGTCACATGATAAAATAAATTAAAGTAAATGACAGAAATTATTATAAATCTCCACTAACTTACACATGTTGTCCACCTTGTAACTTTTTACTTAGACCCTTACAGAAGTGCCAATTTTATGTGTGGTATGTATGCATTTATGTGTGTGGGTCTGCCGTTATGATGACGCTACTGTGCTTCATTTTCAGTAAAAGTTTTCTCTTAGTTGTGTCACAGTCAAAGGTAAATCTGTAGAAAAAATCAGGTATGCCTTTGTAATTATTTTTAATGTGTACACATTTGTTAAAGTGTATAATTTTTTGCTTTATATCACCAATAACCTAGAAATCAATTTTTGTTAGTAAACATAATCCTTGTTAAGTGAGGAGTAGGTTTATGTAATGTCTAAAATTCTGCTTTTTTGGAGGGAGAGCTATTATTTAAACAGTTTTCTATTAGGTCATTCAGTCCTTAGTGACAGAATTATTTTTGATTGCTTCTGGGATGTGGTTTACTGCATGGGAGACTAGATTATTAAAATGACACACTCAAAAGGGTTAATGTAATTTAAAAATATGCTTAACTTTATAGCGAAGTAGCTTATGCTACTTGAATGATTGTATCCATCTAAGGCAGAAAAATATTGGCTATATTTAAAGCTCAATTTAAATATATATGCAAAAATTTGATTAGAGCATGATACTAATGAGGTCTTGCTGATTAGTTCTATTGTTAGAAATGTACTCTGTGGTTCCATATTGAGAACTATCACTAAACTAGTACCAGAGGAACAAAATGAATAAAAAAGTAAGCCCTGCCCTTGACAAACTTTCAGCCCAGTACTTGATATTTCTCAACCAACGAAGATTAAGTGAAGCTCTTTCTTTGAACTATCAACATTCTCTTTCAAGCTGCTTCATTACTAATCCCCAAACAGTGAAAACAATTAAATTATTGAATATTAATAAGTGTGGCTTCTACTCATACTTACATCTTAACTTACATATTATCTTCTGAGAGGAATAATCCTTAAAATCATAAATAAAATAGACTATCTAGTTCAATGTCTCTCATAGAACGCAATTTTCCCTTTATAGTACCCAATATGATTAGCAATTATATATGCTTTTTATCTTTTTGCGTTTTGCCATAAGAACTTTGAATGCAGGCATTGGATCTAATTTGTTTAAAGTTCTATCCCGAGAGCCTAGAACAGGGCATGACATTTAGCATTAAGGGTTCAGTAAATATATGTGTAATGCTTAACAACAGGGAACAAAACAATTTCTTTCACTTAAATTTTAATGGATTGAGTATTTTGTTCTGTTCTAATTTACTTGCTAAAATGATTCTGTGTCAAAGCCTATAATATTGAGGTGGGGGGAGAATGAGACATAATAATGGAATACATTTTACAAAAAGAAAATAGAATCCATATTTTAATGGATTACCTCAAACTTCCATTGGACAACTTCTCTTTATCCTCATTGATTGTTTGTTATCCAATGAAGTAAAATTCAAGCAGCCAAATGCAAACATCTTTAATAATGATCTAAAAGGTAGTAATTTTTTATGCCAAAGGCATGAAAACTGTCGCTTCTTCTTATGCTTATCTGTTATAGCTCCTTTGCTTAGAATAGTCTCTTTCTAAACTTTAATAAGGGTTCTGGTAAAGCAGTTACATATTTCAAGATGGAAAAAAAGTAGAAAGTTTCAACTGAGTTACTGAAAAAATTTAAAACTAAAATCTGGATATAAATCGCTTGTATAAACCAAAATACCAATTTTTACAATATTGGATTAATTTTTACAAATAGGACTTGTATTTTACACTGAAGTCAGGTTTCAGAGTTTGTTTGTAAACAAGTAAGTGCAGATTCTTTCCCTCCCTTTGTATGCCGAAGTTATGTACAGGAAACCGAGCTTTGCCCGAAAGACTTCAGGTTGGAAAGTTTTTAACCTGATCAAAATTAAATTATATCTTGTTTCATGCTACTGAGAAATGGTTTGTTGGTAAATTAGCATCACAGGAGTTAAAAATCTTACCCAACACTAAACTTTACTAATAATTCAAAAGATACAGGTGGTTACTTGACTCAATAAAAACACTCATTTCTTGGAGTAGTCTAATAATAGCAGATGTGGTTCCCTAAAATGCCCTTTACCTCTCAGATTTGGACATATTTTGCTTTTAGCTTAAAGAGACAAGATTTTTCTTGAGCAAAGAACACAGAAACGTTGTTCACGCAGAGAACAGCTTTTCTGAATTTGGAAGATCCCATAATGTAATCCATTAGTTACATAGTTTAAGTAATTAGCCCCCATTCCCCAACCAACCATGTCTCATAAATCCAGAAATTTCAAATTATTTTCATATAAATTATCTAGTCAGACTCGGTATATCCTACTTCAAACATTTTATAATTAGTAACTCGGGTATCTTTCCTCCAGTTAAGAACATTGGCATTCTGATCAGGAGGTCTGTTGTGGAATAGGGGTCATTAACATGTTTATAAGGAAATTTAATTGAGGTCTTTCACCCTACTTGGTCACACAGTCCTAGTTATAGAGTAGATGGCTTACAGACCTACTATTAACTCTTTCCTTCTTACGGAGCAAAGCCAGGTCTGAGGCCTTGCCCCCTAATCCCCAATTTCTCCAAATAGCTAACATATTAAGTGTGGCTAGGAATTACTGACTTACCTTGGATGATCCATAAAACCCCACTTTCCTGTTCTTGAAAATGTATAATTAGTAAATTTAACCTTGTCATCTTTCAAAAGAGAGATTAAGACCTTCTCCATAATACCAATTTTACAATATGTTAAATTCCACCATCACTTCCATAATCTGTTATGCCTACACAATGACAAAGAATCAGATTTTATTGAACTACTTAGTCTAATAGTTTTTTTAATGCTATCTGTATTTGCTTACATATCTTCAGTGATATATTTATAGGAGATATTTGCATAAAATATAAATATTATGTGTATAATAAAATCAAAACCAGGCTATTGAAATAGGTGTCTTCCTGTAGGACTTCAGACTTTAGGAAAGACAGCTTTGCCTCATTTTTTCTTATTAATACAATTCAGTAGCTCCCACATGAAAACTAAGATGCCAACTATATCAACCCTCCTAAGCTGTTGTTATTATAAATAGGTAAGCAGCACATCACAAATTAGCATTGTCTCTTCCTGCTCTTTCTTTCCCTTTTTAAAGACCTCTCTCATGTAATCGTTTAATTCTCTGTGCCTATATAGATATAATAAGGGGAGTAATGCAACATTGTCATCTTGATTTAATATCAAATTACTTTCATACCATTTGTTCGAGTTTCTATTTTAGAGAAAAAATATAGTCCCTCTTTCTTCTGTATGCATTATTTCTAAGGGACTGCCAACTCATAAAAATTACCAAGGGGTTGACTTCACAGATGATTATTTCTCCCTTGTGTGATAGAATGTGTCAATCTAAATAACAAGTGATTTGTTGGTGAATGTTTTCAAGTCAAGTTTGTTCATAAAGAGCAACTTATGTCAAGAGGTTTAAAGACCAAATAGCTTTAGTAGGGTTTTTTGTTTCTTTGTTTAGTTGTGTGTGTGCGTGTGTGTGTGTGTAAACTCTGTATGACTACTGGGTAGGGATTTGAAGAAAAAAAAGTGAGAAGAAATTGCCTTGTACAAGAAGAATTTCTGCATATAATTCTTTGTGATTCAAAAAAGAAAGTAGTCAGTCACTTAAAACAAGACACCATTTGATAATTTTAATGGATTGAGTCTCATTTCTTTTACCAAAGAATTAACTTTAAGTCCAATATTTTTTATTGAGAATAGAATTACTGGAATTGAGACTTATCAATAACTCTCCCTTTTGTAGAAGTTGGGAGAGAAACCTAGCAGACATTGCCTTTGCCTTCCCAGCTGATAGAGAAACCCTGAATGTCATTGGCCTTTTTTTGAGTCAAGGTATCTTTCCCTGGATGCCTTAGTTTGGACATTTTTCAGGCCTTAGAACTGTAAACTTGTAACATAATAAATTCCTTTTTTAAAAGCTGTTCCATTTCTGACATAATGCATTCTTTCAGTCTTCAACAAATCAATAGAATACACTTAAGCTATAACCATAGGCAAGTTACTACACTCCTCAGGCACAAAAAGTACTGCATGAACTTTCCAATTCATGTTTATAATGGACATTTCTATAAATATAGTAGGGTGTAACTGAAATTATTTGACTTTTATGATTATCCATAAAAGGTGATGCCAATTTCAGTCTCTTAACTATAATAGTCTCTTTTGAAGACTTCAGTCTTCACATAAGCATTCCTGGTTCCTTGAGGCTTCCTTGTCATACAGAAGCCCAAAATAGTCCACTAGAGAAAAAAGAGAAAAGAAAGGGAGAAGGAATAAATGCATGATCCATAAAAATTGTGAGATATAATAAAGTGATTTTTCTTGGTTTGGGGTAATTGCTTATGCAGCATTTAGAAATTTAGAACATCCTCACAATATACTCATGAGAAAGGTATTATTTATATAAGAAAACTTGGCAAATATTATTCACTGAGTTTATTCAATGTGTAATTTTTAAGTACCTTGTATTACATTGTAAAAGCTGATGAAATGCAATATACCTGAAAAGGAATGGCTTTTTCAAAGGAGAATTTATTAAGTTGCAAGCTTTTATATAGTTCTATGGCCATGAAAATGTCCAAATTAAGGCAAGACTATAAAAATGTTCAAACTAAGGCATCCATGAAAAGATACCATGTTTCAAGACTTCCAATGACATTTGGGGTTTCTGTCTCAGCTGGAAAGGTACATGGTGACATCTGCTAGCTTTTTCTCCAGGCTTCTTTAATGTTTCCCTATAGCGCTGTCCATTCTTATGGCTCTGTCAGTTCTGGTGGCTCCATAGGCTTTTCCAAAATGGTTCTCTCTTAAAAGACTCCAGTAAGGAACCCCACCTTGAATGGGTAGAGACTCATCTCCATGGAAGACATCTAATCAAAGGTTACCATCCACAATTGAGTGGGTCATATCTCCATGGGAACAACAACAAAAAAAACTTCTACCTAGCAATATTGAATGAGGACATGGCTTTTCTGGACACATAATAACTTTAAACCAGCACACACCTAGAAGTGTGAAGCACTATTAATATTTTGGAATTGAATAGTAAGTAAATAGGTACATTTTCCGTTCTCACAAAACATACTATCAGTAGAGTGTGACTTTACCCCCAAAATCAAACTGTAAGTAAAAAGGTGGAATAGACCATTCTCTTTAAGATGCCAGTAGTAACTCATCTCAAGAAGACATAATGATTTTAAAGTGATTTCAAGAACACTTCAGCTTTTAAAATTATTACAAATAATATAAACATCTGTATAATCAGTAAAAAATTTGTCTTTAGATTCTAACTCCTATACTTGACCACTTCTCCATGAGACTGATTTTCCTTTTATAATGCACTGTACTAGTATTCAGGTTACAATGAAAAAATACTACATAATGGTAGAATTAAACAACAGGAATTTATTGGCTCATAATTTTGAGGCTAGGAGATGGCCAAAACTCAGGCATCAGCAAGGTGATGCTTTTTCTCTCAAGACTGTGTCTTTCTGGGGCTGGCTTCCAGGAGATCCTTGAGTCTTCAACTTTTCCATCACATGGAAATACACATGATGGCATCTTCTCCTTTGTTTTTGAGTTTTGTTGACTTCCAGATTCTGTCTTTTTGAGGTGGCTTTCTTTTTACAAAGCTCCCACTACTAGGAGTAAGTTCAAATTTCATTCTGTTCAGTTATGACTTAACTAAAAATCACATATTCAGAAGGTCCTATTTCCAAACGATTTACACCCATGGGAATGGACTAAGACTAGGAATGTAGCTTTTTTGGGGAGTACGTAATTCAACTTACCACATACACAAAGCTTAAATTGAAAAGGAACAGCAAAATACATTTGACGATAGATTTTTCAGTAGTATTTTTTCAAAAGAAGGGTGCTGCTTATCTTATATTACCAAATGCCATTTTAAAAAATTAACTACAGTAAATTCTTCATATATTTTAGTCTTGAATTGGACCCAAAATCATCTGTGATGCAAAATGTAGAATACTTTTCTGCCTAGGTATTAGTAAATCAAAAGGCAAGGATTACTAATTAGGCCCCAAGGAGATGGCAACAGCTCAAATGGAATGCTGGCAATCCACTTAATATATCTGACAACCTGCTTGCATTAATCTAGAAAAAGATTGTGCACTTATCTTGGATTTAAATCACAGAAACCACATTTAAACCATCTTAAAGACAATAATTGCATGCACAGCACTTGAGTTTCAGAAGAACTTTCCCCTTCTCATTCTAGAAAATTGTTACCAATTGCCACTTCTGCTTTTACATCCTCTTCAACTCATTAGACTTTGTGGAGCTGCAACTGACAGTTAAAATAGCATTCAGTAACATTAGCTCCAATTTCAGTATATTAAATGCTGAGGATCAGAGAGTGGAATGCTCTGATTAGGCATATTTACCAGACTTTTTTAGAAGATGGAATGTAGAAACTTCAAAACTGGAGAATATAATATATGTTTACTTGTAGATTGTATCATGCCAAAATAGGGAATCATAATTCTAAACTGAAAGTGTCTGTGTTGCTGCCTAAATGAAAACAGCAACAACAACTTTCTTGGCTATTTCTCCTTTCAAATAAAAATTAACTTTAGTGATTGAACAAAATCTGTTAAATGAGTAATATTGGATCTTTCCTTTCAGTAGGTCATGGCTTAGTGGGAGATACACATACATCTATAAGCATCTGCAGTGAAAGGGCCCCAGTTGCAGACTTAGTAGGCAGGTGGTGTTGAACTGTCTACCAAAACAGAGCACAGATATAGTCACAAAATGTCAAGTGTATCATATACTGATGGTGGTGGGTAAAAGGTGACTGTCGTGAAGGATGTGGGCAAAAGAATATGCAGAAAAGAGCTGAATTAATGCTGGACTGGCAAAGCTCTGTCTTCATCTCTGGATGTCTGGTTTTAATTCTTAGCCAAGACAAGGGCAATAGGTTTATGACATGCTGTTTACAGTTCCAAACTCCCCTGATAATCTCCAGGGACAGTTTACTTACTGATGGTTTACACCTGGAATAGCCAGTTAGATTAGATTATCAGAGGGACACAAAAATCCCAGGACACTGCGGCAGTGATGGGAACTTGCCATTCAGATCTCCCTTCAAGTGAGAACCTGCTGTGAGAAATTGTAGTAACTTGATATTCTCAAGCTACTTGACCTTCAGGATTCACTGCAGAGTTCATCCTGTGGTCACACTCATCTTGGGTTACTCTCTGCCAATGGATGAACAAGCAGGATACTGGAGTTGGGTCATTCCTGCTAAATCTGGGGCTTCTCTAACAGGCTAACTTTTCTCTGGAGTTCCCTATGATCTTGGCTGAGATTTTTTTAGTGCTGCACTAGAGTGGGAGGCTCTTCCTACACAATTCTCATATTTCCCTTTTCCTCCTTAATGTGTCAATCACTTTGTGGTCTGAATGTTCTCCCCACCTACCTCTGCTCTCTTGCCACATTTTTCTTCCCAGGTGTTTCCTCCAATAAATGTCATATACAGCTTATTTCAGCTTGAAATCTGCTTCACGTTGGATATGAAGTCACACACACACACACACACACACAGAGACACGCACGTACATATACATTCTTATAGCATTATATAATAGGGGAAAAAAATGGAGCTTGCATCTGGCACCTTCATATTTTCCAAATAAAAGAAAATTCCTGCAATACCTGAGAATGTTTGTTAGCAGTTTGATATCTTCTCAGCAGACTTCATATTTCAAGAAAAAGGTAAATTTCAGCATACATTAGATCAAATGTTGACAAATTTTTTTTAACATGTATACCTGCTTCTTCATATGGATGCTTTGGATATTGAATTAGATTCCGGAATATGACAATAAATAAGAAATGCCAAATCTTGTCATCAGATAGCATATTCTAATGGAAGATAAAAATAGAAAAGACGATTGCAACCTTAGCAAAAAGTGATAAGACTGGAAACATTCCAGGTATTATGTAAGTACTTAGTAAAGACATCTAACACGGACAAGGAAGGTTTGAGATAGCTTTCTTAAGGAAGTGAAAAGTTCTGAGTAGAGGAAAGAGCAATGCCTGAAAATTCAGAAACAAAAGAGAATATAATGATTTTGAAGATCGGAAAAAAATGTAGCTGACCTGAAATTGACAGTATAATTAAAGATTGATAAAGTTGAAGCTAGAGTAAAAAGCACCATGACCCCATATTCCAGAGCCCCTCGTGATGGGTTATGAACCAACAAAGGCAAGGAGACTCCACTTTAGACTATTACAAAGGTGATACATTCAGATTTTTATCAATATTATTTTTCTTCATTAGAGTAGTTGTGGGATTCTAGAAGAATTATGCATAAAATACAGAATTCCTATATGACACCTTTTACTGACATCTTGCATTTGCACGGAACATGTGTTACAACTGATGAAAGCACAATTTTATAATTGTACCTTTTACTATGTAGCTCATAGTTTAATTAATGGAATCCCTGTTTGTGTAATATAGTTCCATGGACATTTTTAAAATTTTTATTCTTTTACCATATGTGCAATCTAACATTTTACTTTTGTTAATTGCACTCACAATGCTCTGCCACTTTCACAATCATCCATCAACAAAACATTTCCATCATTCCAAATAGGAATCCTGTACATTTTAATCCTAACTTCCCATTCCCTATTTCTACCCCTTTCCCAGGTAACCTATATTCTAGATTCTGACTTTAAGAGTTTGCTTATTCTAATTATTTCAAATCAATGAGAACATACAATATTTGTTCTGTAGTGTCTGACTTATTTCACTCTACACTACGTCTTCAAGGCTCATCTATGTTGTTGCATGTATCAGGACTTCATTTCTTTTTCTGCCTAAATAATATTCCACTGAGTGTGTATGTGTGTGTATGTACAAATATATATATCACATTTTATTTACCTGATTTTTTAAAATCACTTGGGCAGCAGTGAAAAATGGATTGACAGTGCCATTATGGGAAATATGGAAATGAAATATCCTGAAAAAAACTTCTGTTGAAAAAAACACTGAAACACTGACCATCATACATGAAATGTATTTTAAGTGCATAGCCCAGCAAGGAATTATGCAAAATATCAAATATCAGAAATGAAAAGGGAAGCTTAAGCAAATCCATCTATCTGTCATTAGCAAGAGGCACAGAAATAATAAAAGTAAACAAAATTTTAAAAAGAGGCAGATTAAGAAAATTCTAAGAAATATGCTATATCTATATTAATACCAGAAACAGTATCATACCAGAACCTGGCGAATGGATAAACCAAACTGTTTAATAAGCATTGTAATACTACTTAGCAATATTAACAAATTACTGATCAATTTGTAAACAGAGATATATCTTAAAATTACTTTGCTAAGTGAAAAAAAGTCAGAAATAAAAGACTGGAATTTTATTATATGAAATGTGGAAGATGCAGCATTATTATACCAGAAGCATATCAATGATTTTCAGGGGCTGGGTTTTGGAGGAGGGATTGACTGAAAAGGGGCAAAGGAAAAATTTTTGGTTGATGGGACTTTCTATATCATGATTGTGATGGCAATTACATGACTGTGTGCATTTACCAAAATTAATCTAATTGTAGGGTCTTGCAATGGTGGCTCAGCGGCAGAGTTTTCACTTGCCATGTGGGAGACCTGGGTTGGATTCCCATTGTCTACTTATGCAAAAAAAAATCATCTAATAGTATATATAGTTTTTGAGTTTCATTTATACATTTGACCATGAAAAGGTTAGATAAAAATTCACAATTTTAAGAGATGATAGTCTTATTTGCCCTATCACAACAAGATTAATCTGGAGAAAATTTCCCTATTGTGTTTAACTACTGGGAACATCTTTAGAGTTTCATGACTTTAACAAACACCAAGAACTTTAAATAGGGGTCTATAAACTAGAGAACTACAGTTCAATAATTATTCAGATATATAAAATTGGTAACATTTAAAATAATGGAGATATATTACAGAATTGAAAGCTCTATTTTAATCTTTAATGAAGATTAAAAAGTTGCTAGCAAAGCAATTTTAAATAAAACTAAAAAATATATATACTCAATTCCCAGCTGTCTCCACTTGCTGGGGAAGTCAGACTCATGCTCAGTGGCCAACTCCCAGTTCCCACCTACGCTCCCTTCCCATTCTACTGTGAGCATACAGTTCTGTCTGTTTCCATTCTACAACCCTGGGGAGATGTTAGGTTTAATTAAAAAAAAAAAGCTACTTGACCTAACCTTAAATCTGGAAATCAAGAATAAGTAGCCCAGATGCTTCTCAGAACAGGAAACTCTCAGTGGAATGGCATGCCCCCTTCCCTTTGGGTAGATACGTTTTCCCCTCAGTCAGCACTAACTTGTCTCTCTTTCCTCATATGAAGTAGAGTGTGAGGAACTGCCATCCTATTGACTCTGACCCAGGAGACCTACCATGCTGGGACTGCTTTCCCTGCTCTTTTGGACTCTTTCTGATGTGTAAGTAATAAAGTATTCATTTGCTGTAAGTTTGTGTTATGCCTGAGCCTGTGTTTCCATCACATAACATGTAACAAATTGCTGCACACCACAGATGGAGAAGAAAAGAACTTGAATGTATTCTATAATTGATTATTAAATAATGTATTAATGACTTTTGGAGGTTCAGAAGTATCTTTAATATAAGCATTCTGCAATAGTAAATTGCATATCATCAGCTCTATGATTAACACTAAGTCTACATGATCAATTATATTTAGAGGTTATAAATGAAATTAAAACAAAAGTGGAAAGGGATCTATATTTTTGTTTACAAACAATCTTCGGGGATGATAATCAATTCCAGAGAATCCAGATATAGTTAATGATACCCACTAACCACTTATGATTTATTTACACTACACCTGTTTTTTCTTTGACATTTTTAAAACTAAATCTACTTTAAATTATCTTCATTAGAAATGTGGTAGTTAGATTCAGTTGTCAACTTGGCCAGGTGAAGGCACCTAGCTCTGTTGCTGTGGACATGAGCCAATGGTACGTGACCCTCCTCTATTGCTGATTACATCTGCAGTCTGCTAGGAGGTGTGCCTGCTGCAATGAATGATGTTTGACTTAATTGGCTGGTGCTTAAATGAGAGAGCACAAAGTTAGCACAGCCCAAGTAGCTCGGTATACTTCATCTCAGCACTTGCAGCTCAGCCCAGACCTTTGGAGATGCAGAAAGAAATCACCCTGGGGGAAGTTGTTGGAATCCAGAGGCCTGGAGAGAAGGCCAGCAGAGACCATCCTGTGCCTTCCCACTTAAGAAAGAACCTCAGTTGAAAGTTATCTGCCTTTCCTCTGAAGAACTAACAAAATAAATCCCCTTTTATTAAAAGCTAATCAGTCTCTAGTCTGTTGCATTCCAGAAGCTAGCAAACTAGAACAAGAAAGTTCTATATTATATGTCTCATTGCAATGGTCTCTACCTGACAAAATTAAATGGAAAATTGTGATACATGAATTACACAGACTTTTGATAAATTTTATTGAGCACATCTGTGCACCTAAACAATATTCTAAGTTGGGCTGTTTAAATGAGGGATTTACCCAAAGTCCATAATTTCAAGGAGTTGAATGCTAGTTGCAATAGAAAAAAAATAGTAAAATGAGAAAACCAATCCAGATATTGGTAAGAGCGCTCAAGACCATAACATATGTGTGTGGTAGACCATTATTTCACAAATTCTTTGTGATAAAGGGCCAACTTTTCCCCAAACTATTGTAGACCACCATTTTTTAAAATACAACAAAAAAAGCCAAGGGAACAGAAAAATGCATCTGTTCCTAAACGCATATTCTCACTTTCTGTACTTACCTTGCCTCATTGACTGGTTATAAACAGATTTTGCAATATCATCAGTTTTGTTAAATTTATAGGCCAAAATTTAAGATAAAGAAGGGAAAAATGGATAAGGTGGGGATAAATAGTCCACAGAAAGCTTCTATCAGAAATTACCAAGAAACTATTACCAACCTAGTGATAAGGAAGATGATGGGAGCACAGACACAAGGATAGAAAATTGCCATGAATCATCCAGGAAGTATAAATAGACAGAGAGAAAATACAAAGAATATAGAAAGTAGAATGAAAAATATAGAGGTGTAATAAAATTATATAAATGATTTAGATTATCATCTGAAATGACCGCATCATTATGAATTAGGCACATCAGCTTGCTTTAGAATATAAAGGGTTAAATATAGTTAAGTCCAGGTCAGGTGACTGGATCGATTTACCTTGCTGTAGTTTTTGCTTCTGTACTCTCAATCACAATCCTTTCTACTTGTTCCAATCTCTGCTACTCTTCACATTCTGTTATATGAACTGTGGTGAAACTGTATGTGCCCCCAGAAAATCATGGCTGTGGAACCATTATAAGAATGATCTTTTGATGAGGCTACTTTAGTTAAAGAAGGTCTTACTCTACTTACTGGAGTCCTTTATAAATAGATTCAATATATATGTACATGCATACATATATATATATATATAAAGAGAGAGAGTCTGAAAAGGAAAGAGAGAGAAAGCCAAGGGAACAAAAAGCTGAAATCAATGAAATCTGAAGAGAAAGGAGAGACCAGCAGAAGCCACCATGCACTTTGTCATATGGCAGAGGAATCAAGGATTGCTGGCAGCCGATCATGGGAAAGAAAGCACTGCCTTGATAATATCTTGAGGTGGACATTCTCAAGGTCTTAAATTTTAAGATACTAAATTCCCATTGTTGAAAGCCACCCAATTTCATGGTATCTGTTTGAGCAGCCTAAGAAACAGAACACCAGTTGTTCCAATTTTAAACTATTAGGTACCCCAGAAGAGCCATGTTTTAATCCTGATTCAATCTTGTGGGGATGGTCATTTATTTTAATCCTGATTCAACACTATAGGGTGGAAGCTTTGGATTAGATTATCTCCATGGAGATGTGGCATGTCCAATTGTGGCTGTGACCTTTTGATTAGATGGAGATGTGACTCCACCCATTCAAGGTGGGTCTTGATTAGTTTACTGGAGTCCTTTAAAAGGGGAAATATATTTGAAGAAACCTCAGATACAGAAGCTTGGCGAACAATCTCTTCAGAACTGGCAGAGACACAGATGTTTCGAAATACTTGGAGTCCTGAGAGAGAACAGATGCCTAGACATGGGCAGAGAGCCCAACAGATGTAGCCATGTGCCTTCCCAGGATATGCAAGCAAGCCAGAACATGGAGAGAGCCAAGGGAAGCCAAGAGATGAAAGACAGCCCTGGATAAGCAAAGTGAGGAACCCCCACAGTAAAAGGCTAAAAGCAATAGAGCCCAGGAACAAGGGACAACAGAAGCCAGCCATGTGCTTTCCAGCTGACAGAGGTTTCCCACATGGCATTAGCCTTTCTTGACTGAAGCTAACCTCTGGTATGTGCCTTACTAGGACACTTTCACAGCCTTAGAATTGTGACTTGCAACTTATTAAATTCCTTTTTAAAAGCTGTTCCGTTTCTGGTATATTGCTTTCTGGCAACATTTGCAAGCTGATACACAGTCTCTTCAAGAACATCAGCCGGTTTCATTTCTCTATGCCATAAGGTCAATCTCCCTTTCCAGCAAGATGAAGTTAAAATGGTCATTGCCCAGTTATCCCTGAAGATTGAGAAACTGATGAAATGAGAGGGAGGAAGTGTAACTGAGATATTAGGATTTAACAAATGATTATGACTGCTGACTCATTATATAGATATTTCTTAAATTTCTAGTGCATTAGAAGAGCTAGAAGAAAAGACCTGGAATTGTTGAACTGTAATCCAGTAGCCTTGATCTTTGATAATGATTGTATAACTATACAGTTTTTATGTGTGTGACCATGTGATTGTAAAAGCCTCGTGACTGACATTCTTTTTAGCCAGGGCATGAGCAGATGTATAATAAAATAAAGACAAAAAGTATTGATTATAAGCCAAGGGATATGGGATGTTTTGTGCTTTCTTTTTTATTTTTATTTATTTTTTTGGAGTAATGAAAATATTCTAAAATTGATTATATTAATGAATGCACAGCTATATGATGATGCCATGAGCCACTGATTGTATACTTTGGAAGAATTAAACGGTGTGTGAATATATCTCAATAAAATTGCAATAAAAAGAAGATGTATGAAAGGAATGTCTGAAACAATGCTCTGTACTCTAACTTAATGCTTATCAGTTCCATTCAACTCTTCCAGTCAGTGATTTTTCTAATTTTCTGTCTTCAAATAATTTTCTGAGAGGTTCAACACTGTGGATCTCCCAGGGGCAAGAATACTGTGGAAGATACAAGAAGGTGAGAAATATCTGTATAATAAATGAGAAGCACTGAAATAGACCAAAATAATCATTCTCTTTGCTTTGTTTGGCTAAGTTTTCTGACAAATTATTTCACGTGAGAAAAAATGAAAACTTTTGCATGTGTGTTTGTTAAAATCAGGACATCACTGTAGATCATTTATGATTTTTTTCCTGTAAGACCAAGTTAATTGCACAGTCAAATGTATCTTTTAAGAACGTGGATTGAGTTATTATAAACTAAGCAGTTTATCTTTATAAAGCACTGAATGAAATAACCATCTCAGATATTGTTATAGATCAGCATTTCCCCAAGAGCATTTGGCAGACTAAATCAAAGGGATGCAATTAGCTCTGTGTAAAAAGGCAACTTGTATAAAAAAGGCAACTTAGGAATTGCTGGGTCTTCTAAAATGCTGAAGTACACTGAAGATCTCTAAAAGTAGTACTATCCCAAAATGATTTGGCCAATAAGTCTTTCTTTTCTGAGTATTTCCAGAAACTAGTATTCTACAGGTCACAAATGTAAAAATTCTATTTTGTTGCACTCTACCCTAAATTATTTCCTGACTATTGCAATCAATTTCAGATGCATAAAGTGGGCAAAATAGGGAAAGTGAAATTTATTGCAAGAATTTTGCTTTAACAGAACGTGTTTCTGTCCAGAAGCTTTATCCATGATACTCCCTATTTAAAAATTGGAATTGGCATTTCTGTTTGCTCTATACATGTTATTTTACTATAAAAGTGGTATTATTAATTATTAGTGCATTTAAGTGTCCTAAATTTCATTTGCCATAGATACTTATATATTCAATTTAAATATGGACAAATATATATTCCTAAATGTATGCATGCTTAAAAGTTATTTTCCTCTTTCTTTAGCCCAAATATTCATCTTGCTCAGACAATACATTCAATGTGATTAAATTTTTCTGTTTCTGAAATATCAGTTTCTTAGCAACATCCATTGAGACGTACATGAATAGCTTAAAGTTTTTTTCTACATACAGAACTGATAATGCTTGATAAATGTTATTAAATTCTCTTTTATAGTAGAATGATTTATCCATAAAGCAAGCAAATTCTTTGTCATAAAGGGATGCTATCTGTCCTCAATTTCATTTCTTTCCTACCCAGTGCTGTTTCATTTCTGATTGAGACTAATACAAATACTTTTTAAAAAATGTTTAGAATTTCTCCTAATTCCTAAAACCCAAATGTGGGTATTAACCTTTTGATTAGAGGGAGATGTGACTCTATCCATTCCAGATGGATCTTGATTAGTTTACCAGAATTCTTTCAAAGAGGAAACATTTTGGAGAAAGCCTCAGAATGACAAGAAAACCACGAGAACCAGGAGAGCACATGCAACCAGAGACCTTTGGAGATTAAAGAATATACCCCTGGGGGAGCTTCATGAAACAAGAAGCTGGAAGAGAAAGCTGGCAGACTTTGCCATGTTCGCCATGTGCCCTTCCAATTGAGAGAGAGAGAGACCCTGAACTTCATCAGTCTTTCTTAAGTGAAGGGAACCTTTTATAGGTGCCTTAATTTGGACATTTTTATAGATTTACTTTAATTTGGACATTTTCATAGCCTAGAACTGTAAACTTGCAACTTAAAAATTTCCCCTTATAAAAGCTGTTCTGATTCTGGTATATTGCGTTTTGGCAGGAAGCAAACTAGAGCATGTGCTAATAGAGAAATTTATATTACCTCTACTGGAGGAAAGAGTCTACTTTATCCCTGCCCAATGGGATTTTAGTATTGCTTACGGCCCATCAATAGCACTATGTTTTTATTGTGGTTTCCTGTATCTATTGTACAATCGAATACTTACACCTGAAGAATAAGACTGTATACCACACAGTGAGAGATTATGGACTTTGAACTGATTGCCAAAGCTGGAGGAAGTTTTAAAGTTTTCACCTTGGTACAGAAGGTGAATGTATTCTTTGTGTAGGGAGAATAGTGAACAGGTTATTTAGGTGGGCGATGAGATGGATGAGAGTGATTGCTCTGTGAGCCCCAATTTTAAATCTCTCCATATCTTTGATAATATAATTATAGCTAGGCACACTTGCCACCCTCTTCTGAGTTCTTTGTGGTTATGAGGGATGTAAGCAGAAGGGCTTTCTTTCCTTTAAGAGTCAACTAGAATATGCCCCCTATTCTTTCTTTTTCCCTTTTTCTTCTTTCTTTTCACTGGAAGGCAAATATGCTGTTTGAAATGGAGGCATCTTTTTAGGAATATAAAATGAACTTGGGAGTGTAGGCCATACATACACCAAGATAAAAGTCTTAACATTGTAATGGGGTATGCCAGTTGGAAAGGATTATGTGGAAACAGTCTTTTCTCATAATCCCTAGTCAATACAATAAACTGGAGACTTGATTAGATTATCACCATGGAGACGTGACTCACCAAATTGTGTTATTAACCTTTGATTAGATGGAGCTGTGACCCTACCCATTCCAGGTGGGTCTTGATTAGTTTGCTGGAATCCTTTAAGGGAGGAAACATTTTGGGGATAGCCTCAGAATGATGAGAGAACCATAAGAACCAACAGAGAACATTCAGTCAGAGACCTTTGGAGATGAAGAAGGAATATGCCCCCCGGGGGAACTTCATGAAATAAGAAGCCTGGAGAGAAAGCTAGCAGATGTTGCCATGTTTACCATGGGCTTTCTCAGTTGAGAGAGAAACCCTGAAATTGATCGGTCCTTCTTGAGTGAAGGTAACCTCTTGTAGGTGCCTTAATTTGGACATTTTTTATGGACTTGCTTTAATTGGGACATTTTTATGGCCTTAGAACTTTAAACTCGCAACTTATTAAATTCCCCTTTTTAAAAGCCATTCCATTTCTGGTATATCACATTCTGGAAGCTAGTAAACTAGAACACATGGCATATCAATATTTTGAACAAGACAGAAGTAAACTTTTCATACATTTAAACCACTGTTATTTTGGGTTTCTTATCACACAAACCAAATGTACTTATTCACTTTAAAATTTAGCAAATATAAATGAAATGTAACTGAATTGGGAATATTTACATCTTCAGGTATGATCTCCCTTTTCTTTTGCTCCTCTGTGGTTACACTGTTGGCATTTTTTGCTGATTCTTGTCCTTGTAGGTTACAAAAAGGCAACGTCCGTTTCAGATCTCACAACTCTTTTAAGACAGAAAGGAGGTCAAAAACAACATTAGCCAAAAACAACATTGGTTTTGTCTGTTCCTTTTATCATTCAAGCAGCATGGCAGCAAGCTTTCCATTGGATCTCAGTGTTCTAAACCAGATGTTGCAATCATCCTAGGATGTCCAGGAACCAGACAAGCACAGATTCAGAGCTCCCGGTTCCGCAGTGGGAGGTTCTGAGGAAGAAGGGTCTTGGTAATGTTTGTTTCCACCATGTGCCAGTTAATTTCCAATGTGCTGACCCACCCCCGACTAATGGAGAGCTGTAATATATATATATATACATATATATATACATATATATATATACACTATGCATTTTCTCAGATCCATTTCATAACCTTTTATAGGTAAAGTAACTTCACAGCTTCACTGATTTAAAGAAAAGAGATATTTAAAAGATGTGGTATATTCATGGTTAATTAATAGCATAAAAATATTTTAAATGATTGAGAATATACAAATACTTAGTTCATAAGTGAGAGATAAATCATCATAGGGATATGTAAGAAGTCAAAGTAAGCAACACTTTGAAATAATGAAATAATTTTTGCAGAATGAAAGCAAAAATTACATAAAAGTTTATGTAGCAGTCACCTCAATTATACTAAGGTTGCTGATGCAGTTCTGAACGGATGCCTTTTGAAAATTTTTTGAGCTTTAACAACATGTTTTTTCACATTACCCTAAGGGAAAGAGTCGTTGATTTTATGTGAAAAATATGCAAGCCTTTTCAGTGACATTAGTGTTTATGCATCAGACTTTTCCTAAGGAAATATTTTCCATTATTAACTATTCATTGATGGTAGAAAATTCACTGTTTTTTATATTATCCTTTGGAGATCAAAAACTTGTGTGACCTTCCACTTAGATCAGATATTTTCTGACTTGATTTAGTAAGCAAGAGGCATTTTCTGGGTTATTGAAAATTCATAAAAACTTGAAATATTCACTGTCCAGATTTGTTGAAACTGTCTTTACATATGTTTGTTATATAACTCTGAAAAAATAATTATCAGTATACTTATTATAATTTTGATATCATATGTCTCATAGGTAGAAGTAAATAATTGGTGTGGAAACAGGTGGGTTATGTTTTCCTATCAGATGTTCACTCTTCTTTTCCTTCTATATGCTTGTGTTCACAATACATGTGAGCATACGTGAATGCTCAGCCATCAAGCTTCTATCAAAAGTGACACTTTTGAATTTTCTCTGACTTTACAGTCTTCATTGAGCAGAAAAATAAAATCCTGGATGGAAGAAAACAAGCAAGTTTTGTTTCTCCATGGATTTCTTCCCCTATTAGCTAAAGGAAAAAGTCACAGATTTTGCTAACATTGAAAGGATGGCCAATTTTTGGTACTCACAAAAATGCTAAAATAGTATGTAGAACTATTCTATAAATGAGAAATTTCTATTACCTCAATGTCCAGGAAATGCTAGAGATAGTTGGTTTGTCTTGACCTTTGTATTTTCATCAGTTAAATTATCAAAAATTATATCAAAAGTGACAAATATCAATTATTTTTCATATAGTTTTGAAGCAACGAAACAAAGATGATGCAACGAGCAAACTGGAGATTTGTTTACCCTAACTGGTTTACTTTTGTCATGCTATTAAATATTAAAGTTGCTGAATAGAGGTTTTGCATTTCCGCTGCTATAATGTTGCACACAGAGCACACAAGGTTTGAAATGAAGGGGAATCTGGGGTACCATAGGAAAAGATTGTTTAAGTGGATATTTTTCACTTGAGCTTTGCTTTGTCCCAAGAAATTTGAAGTGACCAAATGTCCTATATTAAAATGCATAAATAGGACAACAACATGAAGTGCTGCTAAAGGACAGTATCTGCAGTTACAGACATCTTTAACTTGCAAGGAAAGAAGATTCCTGTAGTTCTATGATGATTGGCCCAAAGAAATGCTAAAAATGTCACACTTTCCTAAAATTGTCAGCTGTCCATCTTCCACTCCCTCCAACAATTAACATATCAATCTAGTTAATTTAGAAGTAAGTGAGTGTTCACTCTTCAAATGATACTAGTGATAATTTGAAAAGATTTCACTGGTTTCGTGAAATGCTGAGCCGGGATTTGCTTGTGTTCTGGATTATTAACGGAAAAGGACTAGTACCATCTCACAGCAATACCCACAGGACGGTATCAACCTTGAGCTTCCGGGTCAATGTAAACACTTGAATAACAACCACAGAGATTTGGGACCATAGTAACATCAGCAAGGAGTAGTTCTATGGAATTCCATGTAAATCTATACTAATTTCACTTCAATTACAGCCCTAAGTGTTTTGTTGTTATTGTTTGGTTGGTTCTTTTAATTTTTTAATGTCTTAAGTGAGCACGAGAAAAAAGTACCAACTAGATATTTTACTTCAAGGCAAGCAATAACTCATTTTGTCAGAAGTGCAATTTTTCTTCTATGAACTATTGCTTATGATTATATGCCTACAAATATAAATGCTCTATAATCTTGAATTTCTCCTCGTGAAAGTCAATGTATTTTTCCTTGGCTAATATTTTAAGAATATTTCCTAAACCTTTTCAAACTGTTGCACTATTTTATGCTTTAATATCTTTAATATTGTATGAACTCTCATCCCATTAGGAAAACTAGAAGAGCCTTACTTGTCCTGTGTAAATAGGAGAATATGATGCTAAAAACATATGGTAGGAAAATTCTTTTGAAATATCCATATAATTCTTTTGAAATCCATACAATTCTTTTGAAATATCCGTATGATCACAATTTGCCATATATCCATATATATCCTGCCATAAAAATATATGGCAGGATAATTCTTTTGAAATAGCCATATAATGACAAGTTGCCAAATTTATATTTGACATATAAATCTCAATTGTATGTCTTATATTTTCAACTTCCCCAAGATTAAAACATTAGTTTTACTTATAATCCTAACAGGAGTATGAGGATAAAATTGAAGTAGAGAGAAAAACAGATGCATAGACCATTTCTCTTAGGTAAAATGAAATTTAACACAGGTGCCCAGTGGCTGTTTTTATTCATTTTATTGGAATGCACTAATGGTAGTAGTTTACATGAAAAGACATGGTTCAGGAAAGGAGTGTATTTCACTAGGATAAATAACCTACCTTGGAGTGAATAGAAAATCCCACAACAGAAACTTGGCAAGAATTTGTCAGTAATGAGAGTTCAATTGGGAGAGAGATTTAGCATTGTTTCTCTTCCAGGGGATGAATGATTAAAAATGGTTCCTACACCAGGTGCTCTGTGACCTTCATCCCCATCTATGTTTGCAGGTGTTCCTTCATATTTGCAGGGATAAACATAGTCTCTCTGTGTCTCCATGTGTATAATTTTAGCGGCATGCATTGTGGATGAGTACAATCATCTCTCTTGCCATTACAGCTAAATTTTCAACAAGAGCCTCCAAAATCTCATCCATAAAAGATGGATGTTTATCAAGGGAACTGGAAGAGATGCCAGCATTGGTTTATACCGTACATTATGAGAATGGTATCCTGACATTTGCATTCAATTGGACACAAAAAGGATTTAAATTGTATTAAATACATTAATATTATATCCAATTTCTTGTGAAGAATTTGAAAATAAAGGATGGGAAAGACAGAATTATTTTACATAGTGAAAAACGCTGTTCTTGGTTGATACACAATTGGAATCTGATTTATGATCCTAAGCAGTTATTGACATTGATATACTAAAATAATATTACTCAATTTATTTCCTGCTGTTACTGTGCCACTTTGGAAGAGGAGTAGGAAAGAGAGCAGCCTGTTAGGGAAAAATAGAGGGTGACTTTACTGCACCATTGCTATTGGGAACAATAGAAAAAAAGTCTTCCTCCCTGTAAACTCTAATTCTGCCTCGAATTCTGAATAGCAAATAATATAGGAGATATATCAGAGAGAGAGTATATCTCATCTTGTGATTTTTGGTTTTGTGATGCATTTTTTATTTGTTTTAAGATGGCCCTTGTGTTGCAAAGTAGTGATTAATATTGGAGAGGTTATATAGATTTAACAGAAATTAATCTATACTAGTTTTCTGAATTGCTACTTTCATGTTTATTCTTTGGTAACTGTCTTTGGTAACTCTGCATGTTAATGCAGGTGGGTGTTATTGAATCTTCTTATTAGTTTAAGGGATTGAAGTAGAACAACACTGCAATTAACGATAATGCACAGGGGATCTGTGATATTATAATCAGAGACTAAAAAGTGCTTGTGATAAAAAAGTTTTTAAAATGGTATTAGTAAAAGGAAGTTTGTAAAACAATATTCAGTTAGTATGATCCAAACTAAAAAGGCTAGGAAAAGATTTTTAAATGGCAATTTGAAAAAGTAGTATTTATCTTCAATTTTCTTGCCATCATTATATCTTATGAATATATCAGAACTTTTTTTGGTGCAATTACTTTGTAAGTGTTCAAGGAATACACATGACAGATACTTTTTGAACCTGCATAATCTGGACCCTATTACAAGATTTTAGGGTCAAAAGAGCAAATATTTTAAAAATAGAAAGTGAAAGTCTCATGATAATTTCTGTTCCAACCATAACTGTGGTTACTAACTATAACGAATTTCAACTATACAGATTTTGGTCAGACTCCACAGGTAAAGGGCCCAGTCCATAACAAGATTCCTTCAGGGACTAGCTGCAAGTTCAGGGATTCCCAGGGCCACCCTCACTTCTGATAGCTGGTTTCAAATTCTGGAGTCCCCAACACTGCCCCACTCAGTTTTGGCAATTTGCTAGAAAACTCACAAAAACTCAGGAAAGCACTGTATTCTGTATATGATTAAAGTTTTATTATATCAAAAGAATATGAATAAGAAGAGATGCAGAAGGCCAAGTCTGAGAGGGTCTCTGTGTTGATTTGAAATGATGTATGTTCCCTAGAAAAGCCATGTTTTAATCAAAATCCCATTTAATGAAGGTAGAATAATCCCTGTTCAATACTGTATATTTGAAACTGTAATCAGATCATCTTCCTGGAGATGTGATTTAATCAAGAGTGGTTGCTAAACTGGATTAGGTGACGACATGCCTCCACCCATATGGGTGGATCTTGATTAGTTTCTGGAGTTTCCTATAAAAGAGGAAACATGTTAGAGAAAGGGGGAGATTCAGAGAGAGCAGAGCAGAATGACATAGCCACGAGAAGCAGAGTCCATCAGCCAGCGACCTTTGGAGATAAAGAAGGAAAACGCCTCCCAGGGAGCAACATGAAACAGGAAGCCAGGAGAGAAAGCTAGCAGATGATGCCATGTTAGCCACGTGCCTTTTCAGATGAGAGAAAAGCCCTGACCATGTTTGCCATGTGCCTTCTCACTTGAAAGAGAAACCCTGAACTTCATCAGCCTTTTTGAACCAAGGTATCTTTCCCCGGATGGATGCTTGATTAGACATTTCTATAGACTTGTTTTAATTGGGACATTTTCTTGGCCTTAGAACTGTAAACTAGCAACTTATGAAATTCCCCTTTTTAAAAGCCATTTTGTTTCTGGTATATTGCATTCTGGCAGCTAGCAAACTAGAACAGTCTCAAATACAAAATTGATTCTCAAAGCACAGCAATATATATTTTCCATCATGGAGGCTCACCCAAACTTTAGGTATGCACATTTATAGGGTTTCATTACATAGTTGTGATTGACCGAATCAATGCCTGCATGTTTTTAATTTAATCTTCAGCCAATTTCCCTCCCATCCCCTAATCTTATGGTTGTTTTTTGCAGATGTGGCCCACACCCCACCCTAAGACTACCAATGGGTCTGGTCATACCCTGAGCCACCCCATTATCATCAACTTTCAGGTGTATTCAGGTGTATTCTGGGGCTCACCATGAACAACAAAAGACATTCCATGCACAGGAAAGTACAAGGATGTGGAAGTTACCTTCCAGCAACCTTGGACAAACTTTGGAGGCCAAATTCCTTCATCTACACATCTAAATACAAGAAAAGTAAATGATGAAATTTAGAATAAAGGAGTAAATGTAAATACTATGTAAATGTAAATGTAATTCATGATATATTAAAAAAGAACTTAAAACTCCTAATTTATTATCAAAAAGGTATGTATTCTTTCCTATCTTCCTTCTACTGTTAGTTAGCAATGTGTGATCTTCGTTCCTAAGCGGTAGTTGATTCTATATTCTGGAACAGGTTAAAAAATTAATAAAAAGATAGGACCTGAAAAGTACTGCTAGAAGAAGGTACAAGGGGTGATTTGGAATTAGTAAAGAGACAAGCAGAGAATACTGCCAATGGAAAAATAAGGATATTTTCTGCACAAATTGAGAAACAACAATTTTACTTAAAACAAATAGAATCTTTCAGAAGAGTCATAAAAATTTAATTATAATAAAAATGGTATTGATATGTGTTGAATTATATATATATATATATCCTTAAAAGACATGTTGAAGTCTAATCCCCCTCCGACCTCCGAATGTGACCTTATTTAGTGATAGAGTTCTTACAGATGGAAATAAAATGTTAAACGTTAAAATGAGGTCACACTGGAGTAAGAAGTGTCCTTAATTCAATATGACTGGTGTCCTTATAAGAATAGCAAATGTGGCTACAGACTGACAGACAGGCAAAGGAGAGAATGCCAGGGGACAATTAAAGCAGAGAATGCCAAGGATTGTTGGCAAGCCATGGCCAGAAGCTGAGAGAGAGGCATGGAATAGATTCTCCTCTGGAGACGTCGTATGGAATCTGACCTTCTCGACACCTTGATTTCAGCCTCCAAGATGGTAAGGCAATAAATTTACATTCTTTTAAGTCACTCAGTCTGTGGTACTTTATTACAGCAGCCCTAGGACACTAAGACAGGCAGTATGATTTAAAAATGTGACAAAAGGCAATTAAAATACACTTATACAATGTCTGGTCAATACAAATTATATGTATCTTTTCAACTTGAAATTTTGAAAACAATATGTGATTTAAAATATATAAGTATGCTTATTTTCTGATAATGAGATAAATTAGTTTAAAAATAAATGCAAAATATTTAAAAGCAAACAAACAAAATGTATGCAAAATATTTAGGAGTGGTGATTAATTTATCTGGCATGTCCTTGTTTCCTTATTTGTGAACTACTTTGGAAACTTCTACTTCTATTTTGGTTACTCAGCATGACAACAGAATCTCTGCTTTGGACAGCTCCTGGACTCTGCCCTATTTAATTCTTCCTGGGGCTGATTTTACTCTCTATTATTTTCTTGTAATAAACTGTTATCATGAGCATAATAGCTCTCAGTTAATTCTGTGAATCCTTCTATCAAATTATTACCCCTGAAGGTAGTTTTTGAAAACTCCTGACCTTGCAATTAGTTTCAGAAGTGAGGAAAGTCGAGTGGGACCGTGCTTTCTAAACTTTCTGGTTGGTCACAAATTCCTCACAATTCCTTTAGAATAAAATAAAATGTTTCTATGGTACATAAGGAAGGGGCTCTCAGAAATTGTTCAGGTTTCACTCAGAATAAAGGGACCACGCAAAATGAAATATGGGGGACTTTTGGTCTACAAGTTCAGTTAGAGTGACATTCAATGAAATAAAGACTTTGGATATGGCAAAAGGGGAAACCGTCTTTTTTTTTTTTTTTTGACTTTTTTTTTTTTATTAATTAAAAAAAGAATTAACAAAACAATTAGAAATCATTCCAATCTACATGTACAATCAGTAATTCTTAATAACATCACATAGTTGCATATTCATCATTTCTTAGTACATTTGCATCGATTTAGAAAAAGAAATAAAAAGACAACAGAATAAGAATTAAAACAATAATAGGAAGAAAAAAAAACAAGAAAAACAAAAACAAAAAACCTATACCTCACATGCAGCTTCATTCAGTGTTTTAACATAATTGCATTACAATTGGGTAGTATTGTGCTGTCCATTTCTGAGTTTTTATATCAAGTCCCGTTGTACAGTCTGTATCCCTTCAGCTCCAATTATCCCTTCTCTTTTTTTTTTTTTTTTAATTAACGGAAAAAAAGAAATTAACCCAACATTTAGAGATCATACCATTCTACACATGCAATCATTAATTCTTAACATCATCACATAGATGCATGATCATCATTTCTTAGTACATTTGCATTGGTTTAGAAGAACTAGCAACATAACCGAAAAAGATATAGAATGTTAATATAGAGAAAAAAATAAAAGTAATAATAGTAAAATCAAAACAAAACAACACAAAACAAAACAAAAACCTATAGCTCAGATGCAGCTTCATTCAGTGTTTTAACATGATTACTTTACAATTAGGTATTATTTTGCTGTCCATTTTTGAGTTTTTGTATCTAGTCCTGTTGCACAGTCTGTATCCCTTCAGCTTCAATTACCCATTGTCTTACCCTGTTTCTAACTCCTGCTGAACTCTGTTACCAATGACATATTTCAAGTTTATTCTCGAATGTCCGTTCACATCAGTGGGACCATACAGTATTTGTCCTTTAGTTTTTGGCTGGATTCACTCAGCATAATATTCTCTAGGTCCATCCATGTTATTACATGGTTCATAAGTTTATCTTGTCTTAAAGCTGCATAATATTCCATCGTATGTATATACCACAGTTTGTTTAGCCACTCTTCTGTTGATGGAGATTTTGGCTGTTTCCATCTCTTTGCAATTGTAAATAATGCTGCTATAAACATTGGTGTGCAAATGTCCGTTTGTGTCTTTGCCCTTAAGTCCTTTGAGTAGATACCTAGCAATGGTATTGCTGGGTCGTATGGCAATTCTATATTCAGCTTTTTGAGGAACCGCCAAACTGCCTTCCACAGTGGTTGCACCCTTTGACATTCCCACCAACAGTGGATAAGTGTGCCTCTTTCTCCGCATCCTTTCCAGCACTTGTCATTTTCTGTTTTGTTGATAATGGCCATTCTGGTGGGTGTGAGATGATATCTCATTGTGGTTTTGATTTGCATTTCTCTAATGGCCAGGGACATTGAGCATCTCTTCATGTGCCTCTTGGCCATCCGTATTTCCTCTTCTGAGAGGTGTCTGTTCAAGTCTTTTTCCCATTTTGTAATTGGGTTGGCTGTCTTTTGGTTGTTGAGATGAACAATCTCTTTATAAATTCTGGATACTAGACCTTTATCTGATATGTCATTTCCAAATATTGTCTCCCATTGTGAAGGCTGTCTTTCTACTTTCTTGATGAAGTTCTTTGATGCACAAAAGTGTTTAATTTTGAGGAGTTCCCATTTATTTATTTCCTTCTTCAGTGCTCTTGCTTTAGGTTTAAGGTCCATAAAACCGCCTCCAGTTGTAAGATCCATAAGATATCTCCCAACATTTTCCTCTAACTGTTTTATGGTCTTAGACCTAATGTTTAGATCTTTGATCCATTTTGAGTTAACTTTTGTATAGGGTGTGAGAGATGGGTCTTCTTTCATTCTTTTGCATATGGATATCCAGTTCTCTAGGCACCATTTATTGAAGAGACTGCTCTGTCCCAGGTGAGTTGGCTTGACTGCCTTATCAAAGATCAAATGTCCATAGATGAGAGGGTCTATATCTGAGCACTCTATTCGATTCCATTGGTCGATATATCTATCTTTATGCCAATACCATGCTGTTTTGACCACTGTGGCTTCATAATATGCCTTAAAGTCAGGCAGCGCGAGACCTCCAGCTTCGTTTTTTTTCCTCAAGATGTTTTTAGCAATTCGGGGCACCCTGCCCTTCCAGATAAATTTGCTTATTGGTTTTTCTATTTCTGAAAAATAAGTTGTTGGGATTTTGATTGGTATTGCATTGAATCTGTAAATCAATTTAGGTAGGATTGACATCTTAACTATATTTAGTCTTCCAATCCATGAACACGGTATGCCCTTCCATCTATTTAGGTCTTCTGTGATTTCTTTTAGCAGTTTTTTGTAGTTTTCTTTATATAGGTTTTTTGTCTCTTTAGTTAAATTTATTCCTAGGTATTTTATTCTTTTAGTTGCAATTGTAAATGGGATTCGTTTCTTGATTTCCCCCTCCGCTTGTTCATTACTAGTGTATAGAAATGCTACAGATTTTTGAATGTTGATCTTGTAACCTGCTACTTTGCTGTACTCATTTATTAGCTCTAGTAGTTTTGTTGTGGATTTTTCCGGGTTTTCGACGTATAGTATCATATCGTCTGCAAACAGTGATAGTTTTACTTCTTCCTTTCCAATTTTGATGCCTTGTATTTCTTTTTCTTGTCTAATTGCTCTGGCTAGAACCTCCAACACAATGTTGAATAATAGTGGTGATAGTGGACATCCTTGTCTTGTTCCTGATCTTAGGGGGAAAGTTTTCAATTTTTCCCCATTGAGGATGATATTAGCTGTGGGTTTTTCATATATTCCCTCTATCATTTTAAGGAAGTTCCCTTGTATTCCTATCTTTTGAAGTGTTTTCAACAGGAAAGGATGTTGAATCTTGTCGAATGCCTTCTCTGCATCAATTGAGATGATCATGTGATTTTTCTGCTTTGATTTGTTGATATGGTGTATTACATTAATTGATTTTCTTATGTTGAACCATCCTTGCATACCTGGGATGAATCCTACTTGGTCATGATGTATAATTCTTTTAATGTGTTGTTGGATACGATTTGCTAGAATTTTATTGAGGATTTTTGCATCTGTATTCATTAGAGAGATTGGTCTGTAGTTTTCTTTTTTTGTAATATCTTTGCCTGGTTTTGGTATGAGGGTGATGTTGGCTTCATAGAATGAATTAGGTAGTTTTCCCTCCACTTCGATTTTTTTGAAGAGTTTGAAGAGAATTGGTACTAATTCTTTCTGGAACGTTTGGTAGAATTCACATGTGAAGCCATCTGGTCCTGGACTTTTCTTTTTAGGAAGCTTTTGAATGACTAATTCAATTTCTTTACTTGTGATTGGTTTGTTGAGGTCATCTATGTCTTCTTGAGTCAAAGTTGGTTGTTCATGTCTTTCCAGGAACCCGTCCATTTCCTCTAAATTGTTGTATTTATTAGCGTAAAGTTGTTCATAGTATCCTGTTATTACCTCCTTTATTTCTGTGAGGTCAGTAGTTATGTCTCCTCTTCCATTTCTGATCTTATTTATTTGCATCCTCTCTCTTCTTCTTTTTGTCAATCTTGCTAAGGGCCCATCAATCTTATTGATTTTCTCATAGAACCAACTTCTGGCCTTATTGATTTTCTCTATTGTTTTCATGTTTTCAATTTCATTTATTTGTGCTCTAATCTTTGTTATTTCTTTCCTTTTGCTTGCTTTGGGGTTAGCTTGCTGTTCTTTCTCCAGTTCTTCCAAATGGATAGTTAATTCCTGAATTTTTGCCTTTTCTTCTTTTCTGATATAGGCATTTAGAGCAATAAATTTCCCTCTTAGCACTGCCTTTGCTGCGTCCCATAAGTTTTGATATGTTGTGTTTTCATTTTCATTCGCCTTGAGGTATTTGCTAATTTCTCTTGCAATTTCTTCTTTGACCCAGTCGTTGTTTAGGAGTGTGTTGTTGAGCCTCCACGTATTTGTGAATTTTCTGGCACTCTGCCTATTATTGATTTCCAACATCATTCCTTTATGGTCCGAGAAAGTGTTGTGTAAGATTTCAATCTTTTTAAATTTGTTGAGACTTGCTTTGTGACCCAGCATATGGTCTATCTTTGAGAATGATCCATGAGCACTTGAGAAAAAGGTGTATCCTGCTGTTGTGGGATGTAATGTCCTATAAATGTCTATTAAGTCTAGTTCATTTATAGTAATATTCAGATTCTCTATTTCTTTGTTGATCCTCTGTCTAGATGTTCTGTCCCTTGATGAGAGTGGTGAGTTGAAGTCTCCAACTATTATGGTATATGAGTCTATTTCCCTTTTCAGTGTTTGCAGTATATTCCTCACGTATTTTGGGGCATTCTGATTCGGTGCGTAAATATTTATGATTGTTATGTCTTCTTGTTTAATTGTTCCTTTTATTAGTATATAGTGTCCTTCTTTGTCTCTTTTAACTGTTTTACATTTGAAGTCTAATTTGTTGGATATTAGTATAGCCACTCCTGCTCTTTTCTGGTTGTTATTTGCATGAAATATCTTTTCCCAACCTTTCACTTTCAACCTATGTTTATCTTTGGGTCTAAGATGTGTTTCCTGTAGACAGCATATCGAAGGATCCTGTTTTTTAATCCATTCTGCCAATCTATGTCTTTTGATTGGGGAATTCAGTCCATTGACATTTAGTGTTATTACTGTTTGGATAATATTTTCCTCTAACATTTTGCCTTTTGTATTATATATATCATATCTGATTTTCCTTCTTTCTACACTCTTTTCCATATCTCTCTCTTCTGTCTTTTTGTATCTGACTCTAGTGCTCCCTTTAGTATTTCTTGCAGAGCTGGTCTCTTGGTCACAAATTCTTTCAGTGACTTTTTGTCTGAGAATGTTTTAATTTCTCCCTCATTTTTGAAGGATAATTTTGCTGGATATAGGAGTCTTGGTTGGCAGTTTTTCTCTTTTAGTATTTTAAATATATCATCCCACTGTCTTCTAGCTTCCATGGTTTCTGCTGAGAAATCTACACAAAGTCTTATTGGGTTTCCCTTGTATGTAATGGATTGTTTTTCTCTTGCTGCTTTCAAGATCTTCTCTTTCTCTTTGACCTCTGACATTCTAACTAGTAAGTGTCTTGGAGAACGCCTATTTGGGTCTAATCTCTTTGGGGTGCGCTGCACTTCTTGGATCTGTAATTTTAGGTCTTTCATAAGAGTTGGGAAATTTTCAGTGATAATTTCTTCCATTAGTTTTTCTCCTCCTTTTCCCTTCTCTTCTCCTTCTGGGACACCCACAACACGTATATTTGTGCGGTTCATATTGTCCTTGAGTTCCCTGATACCCTGTTCAAATTTTTCCATTCTTTTCCCTATAGTTTCTGTTTCTTTTTGGAATTCAGATGTTCCATCCTCCAAATCACTAATTCTATCTTCTGTCTCTTTAAATCTATCATTGTAGCTATCCATTATTTTTTCTATGTTTGCTACTTTATCCTTCACTTCCATAAGTTCTGCGATTTGTTTTTTCAGTTTTTCTATTTCTTCTTTATGTTCAGCCCATGTCCTCTTCATGTCCTCCCTCAATTTATCGATTTCATTTTTGAAGAGGTTTTCCATTTCTGTTCGTATATTCAGGATTAGTTGTCTCAGCTCTTGTGTCTCATTTGAGCTATTGGTTTGTTCCTTTGACTGAGCCATATTCTCGATCTTTTGAGCGTGGACAGTTATCTTCTGCTGCTGGCGTCTGGGCATTTATTCAGATTTCTCTTGGTGTTGGACCCAGCAAGGTTGTAATATTTTTCTGTGAAATCTCTGGGTTCTGTTTTTCTTATCCTGCCCAGTAGGTGGCGCTCGTGGCACACGTTTGTCTGCGGGTCCCACCTGTAAAAGGTGCTGTGGGACCTTAAACTTTGGAAAACTCTCGCCGTCCTGGGGGTTCGCTAGCCGAAGCGGCTTGAGCCGGCCCAGGGGTCCGAACGCAGGGAGGGTTGCTGGTCGCCGCAGCCAGGGAAAGAGCCCGTCCGAATTTCCTAGTCGGCCCTGGGCAACAAGCGTGGCGGGAGGGCGCCAGCGGCAGCGGCCCGCCCGAGAGAGTGCATGTTCCCCGGGAGTCACGGGTTTGGAAGGGGCCTCCCCCACCCGTCACCGTTCTCCGCGGCCTGGGGGTTTCCGATCCAATTCTCTCAGTTGGTCCGGGGGCTGCGCGTGGTGTGGGCACCAGCCGTCTTTGTTTCAGGGGACCACCTCTCCAATTCTCCCAGCCGGCCTGGGAAGGGGGAAGGGAGTAACTCCGGCCGCTTGCCACCCCGCCCGGTAAGGCCCGCGCGCCTCGGAGATCTCACCCGAGCTGCTTCTCTCAGCCAGCCAGCCGTTCCAGGATGGGGTACGCTGTCTTTTTTATCTCTGTTGTGGCTTTGGGCGCTTTCTGTATCGTTTCTACTCCCCTAGTAGGTGTCCTGGAGAAGAAACTAAGATCCGCGCGTCTTACTAAGCCGCCATCTTCCAGGAAGTCCTCGAAACCGTCTTTTTTTAATGTAAAATTTTGCAACATTTTGGTGCTCATCGCAACAGCAGGCAAAGTTTTCCCAGTCAAAATGTGTAGAAATAACAGGGTTTGGTAACAAAGCAGCACCTAGAATAAAAATTTAATGAAATTTGTCAATTTTCTCTCATGCATCAAACAGCATTATTCCTGAGTGCAGTTGTAGAGTCTAGTTAAGTGTGATGCCACCCTTTAGAAGAGAGATAAAGTTGGTAGATTGTTTAACAGTAGCTTTAGTGGCAGAATTCTCACATACCATGCCGGAGACCCAGGTTCGATTTAAAAAAAAAAAAAAAAACATAGCTTTATGAGAACTATAATAAAATGGTGGTAGAATTTTAAAAGGTGGCACCTGATCAGTTGTTGCTTATTGGAACCTATAAGCTAGTACTAATTGGAAATTACAAAAGAGCAAGGGTGAGAGAAAAAGAGGTGTGAAATACGGGAGGGAAGAAATCAAACACAAGGTGTTCCAGCATCTTGTCAACCACAGATTTTCAAGAATATCCAATTGATTGAGATATAATCTGCCATATGAAGGTCTCTCAAGAAGCTATATGGAATCATATGTCTCAGGAAAGTCCAGGGGAAGAAGGAGGCACAAAGTGACAAAAATTCAACATTATGAGGTGTCAACAACTAGCACCTCTGGATTGTGTTACGTTTTCCTTCACCCAACTGATTGGGAAGCCAGAGCCCCTAAAATTCCAATCCAGTTAGACAACAACAAAAAGACTGATAGAATTGCTAGGAACCCTTCCTTGAAAGCATAATAGAAGTCTTGCTGCATCCCAGGATGTATGCTTGGGAGGTTGAGACAGTTTGCATGCAAGAAGATGAGGCGAGGGTGACAGCACATGCAGTTTTGTCATCATAGAAAATATAGAGCCCTTCCATTTCAGAGCAAGGAAAATGGCTGAGGCCAAGGGGGCAAGAGAGGCTGAACAGGTCTGGGTGAGGCTTAGGCTGGTTCCAGGAGAGGGAGATTATTTAACCTAGTTTTGTTAAATTGTAATAATGAGAGAAATAAAATAAAGGACGAAAAAGGGAAATGAAACTTTAAACATTAGCAAATTGAATGGAAATAAAAAATTGAAATAACAAATGTGTTTATTTTAGGGAGGTAAACATTTAGAAAGCAATATATGAAGCATTAAGTAAGCGATATTGACTAAAGGCATATCTATTATACAGTAAAAGGAAAATGAATAATTTATCTTTAAATAGAAATGGATTAAAGTAGGGAATTCAAGAGAAGCGAACCTCACTGTTAACCCCTTGAAGAAGTGTGACCCCTTGTTGAGGGTTATGATTACCATTAGAAGAAAGATAAATAAAAAAGTCATCAGGCCAGATTGTGAAATAGTTTGCACTTCTGTTGAACACATGAAGACAAATAGAATAAGGAGTGGAGATCTTTCCAGGTAGGGTCAAGGTCTCTATCAAGACTTGGGTCAACTCCATTCCTTGTGGTGCAGACAATAGTAGCCTTATGCTAATAGCATTATCACAAAGGAAACCACGTGCAAATGAACTACAACAGCAATTAGGAAGCCCTTTGATAATATGGTGGAAAGAGAGCTGGGGAGGAATTTGTGATGGGTTCATGCAGGGGAAGAATTTGAGCTGTATGTAAAAGGGCAGTTGAATGATCTTGTGGGAACTTCTGGTTATTACTTCTGGAGTTGACCACAGTCAGGTGAGCATGTGCAGTAAATCATACAGTTTGATATTTAGGTTGCAATTTCAGTTATTTCCATTGGCTCTGCAGTAAAAAAATCACATTTTAGATAACAGTAGAAGTTCACTTCTAGTTGGCCTGAAACCTTATTAATCACTGTAACTTTATTAATTATACATTCTTCCAGAGCATTTCACCTGCTTAATGTATGGCTGAGTTTGGAGTTAAAATGACTCCTACCATTGAACTTACTTAAAGCTCTTTTTTCTTATTTATAATTTCTCAACTAGTTCTAAGTTGATACTTCTCAACTATCAAAAAACTAATACAAAACTCAACTCAGAAAAGATAATGACTGAATATAAGACCTAAAACTACTAATCTCTTCGGGGAAAAACATAAGGAAATATCTTCAGGACCATTAATTAGGCAGTGAATTCTTAGACTTTACATAAAAAGCCCAAGCAATAAAAAAAAATACAGATAAATGGAATTTAAACAATTTCTGAGCATCAAAGGTCATTATCAAGAAAGTGAGTTAACAACCAATAGAATGGGAAAAGATATTTGGAAGACATTTATCTGCTTAGGCTTTAATATCCTTAATAGAGAAAAAAATCCCTACAAATCAACAATAAAATAAAACCAAATCACCCCATATAAAAATAAGCAAAAGACTTGCATAGATAATTCCCCAAAGGATATACACAAATGAAAAGTTTCTCAACATCACTAGATATTAGAGAAATGCAAATAAATGCCATAATGAGATACCACTTCACACCTACTAAAATATCTATTACCTTTTTTTTAAAAAGGAAAATAACAAGTTAAGATGAGGATATGGAGAAATAAGAACACTATTACACCATTGACAAGTATGTAAAATGGTGCAGCCATTGTGCAGAACAATTTGACCATTCCTCAAAATGTTAAACATAGACTTAACACATGATCTGGCAATCCAACTTCTAGGTATATACTCAAAAGACTTGAAAACAGAGACTTGAACTGATATTTGCATGCCAATATTCATAGAAGCATTATTTACAATATCCAGAAGATGGAGGCAACCCAAGTGTCCATCAACAGATGAATGGAAAAACGAAATGCGGTACAAAACTACAATGGAACATTATTCAGCCTTAAAAAACATTGAAGTTCTGATATATGTGACAACATGGATGAACCTTTAAGACATCATGCTGAGTGAAATAAACTAGACAAGAAGGGCAGATATTATGTGATTCCACTTAAATGAAATAACTATAATATGCAAATTCATACTGACAGAAAATAGAATACGGGCTATAAGTGGCAAGGTGGGAGGAGAATGGGGAGTTAATGAATAACAGGTATGTGGTTTCTGTTTGGGTGATGGAAACATTACAGTTATGGATGGCGGTGAGAGTAACACAGCATTGTAAATGTGATTAATCTCACTGAATTGTAACCATTTTGAGCCCATAAAACTATTGTCCTTTCAATGAAATGAACTGCCCACGAGTATCAAACTCACCATTCTTCCATTAGAGGAACATGATCCAGAGTTTTGAAGATATGTAGATAAAAGGGAACACTTTTCCTTTTGGATTCTCTACAATTGTACAATGTGCTTATTTATTCCATGTCAGTGGAGAGACATTCTTGGTCTCTATAAATGACAGGTTTAATGATTATTCATGGGTTATATCCTTATACAATTTTCCAAGATAGCATCTTCTCCCACTGAGGATGGTCGGATCCCTGTTTAAAAATAATTCTGGAATGCTAATGATAGGTAACAAAATACAATTTCCACCTGAAATTTTGAGCAGAACCATGGCATGAAATGACTGTGTGAGGACATATGGAGGCAATTTGTCAGTAAACCAGCTTCCAAAGATGATGCATTGAGAGGTTCTTTTTTCATTTTTAAGTAAACAAAATAAGCAACCTAAACAGAATCAAAGTATGCTTCTTGTTGGCTGGGGCTCAAATACCTGTGCTTAGAAGATTTTTCATAACCTACAAGTTCACATGCAGCTAACATATAATACGAACCTGCAAAAATATTAAAAGACTATTTCTCAGTAACAACATTACAAGTCTTCAGATTTCATAAATGGAGTAAAAAATATGGTTGTGGAATATGTATAAGCATTTCTTAAGAGAGTTTCTTATAGAAATGCTACAGAGTAAAAAAGAGTCCTTTTGGGGTGTAATTTTGACTACAAATTTATAATAACTCAATAAAAACCCTATTTCTTTACTTCCCACTCATTCTACAACTCGCTCCAAACTAGCTTCTACCCACAGATTTTTAAACCCCTTATCTTACTTGACCATTCAGCAATTCTTCAAACTGAAGAGCATTCCTTTTTTCTTGAACCGGTATCTTTTTCTGGCTCCCATGATGTTGTAGTATTCCAGAATTCTTTCTATCTGTAACATTTATTATTTTTTTTTTGGTCTATCTTTGATGCTTTGCTCTACCTACCAGACATTTAAATTTGTGGTTTATTTTTTCAGTAGTTTTTCCTTTTAACCTTCTTCCATAGATTTCCTTATCAATCCCATGCCTTAATCATCTATGTTCTAATGACCCCCCTAATCTTGATTTCTAGCCTAGCACAACTTGTAAACTTCAGACATCTGTATTCCACTGCCTAGATCCAATCAAAGGATCTAGATCCAATCAAAGGATCTAGGCAGTTGCTCAACAGCCTCTTCATTGTGACCAAATTCCAATCCTAACATTCACTCTTGTCCTCATATTCACTAACTCAAATTAAAATCACTTTCCTTCAGGTACCTAGAGATTTACTTACCAAATTCCGTTGATTTTTCCTCTTAAATGTATCTTAAAAATAGTGGGTTTTCCAGTTCGCCATTTTTCACTTGCTGGGTCAGTGATCCACTTTGATAATGTGCCTGCCTACCATTACGGTCTCTACCTAATCTCAGCACATCCACCCCTACTTCTGTCCAGTTCCTTTTCTCACTGTACCCAATGTGATATTTTAAAAAGGCAAATATTGTTACATCACTCACTTGCTTATAATCCTTCAGTGACATCCTTGGAAGTAAAGTTCAAAATGTATTACATGGTTTATGTGTCCTTCCAATACAGTTCCTCATCTATATCTCTAGACATACCTTCACTCTCTCTGTTCCAGGTATAATATTCCTTTCTTTTCTTTCTTTCTTTCTTTTTCTTTGAGTGCCTTAAGATACCATATTTTCTCACTGTATTTTTTCATGATATTATTTTCTCCTACCATACAAAACTTCTAGCCAATCCTAGACTTCCTTAAAATCTCAGTTTAAATATTACTTTTGGAAAAAAAATCATCTGCCAAACTATTTGTTTTTCCTTGTATATGTTTTCATCCTGCTCTGTACCTCTTTCTTCATTATAATGTCAAGGTTTTCAAATTATGTGTTTCCATAATGATAACCTCCAAGACAGTGGAGTCAAAATTAGGCTGATACCCTGTGGTAACCGCAGCACCTAGAGCACAGGCTGGTGTAAAGCCAGTGTTGACAAATATGGAATATATTCAATGAACTACAAATTAAAGAAGGAGTTTCTAATACATCAGCATATATAACTTGACAACTGCAAGATGATCAACACACAAGAAGCATGTCCTTCAAAATAACTGAAGATTAAATGCAAACTAATTCCTGACATAGCTTGTAAAGTTAGAGCTGAGAAATCCTTTCAGATTAGAGCATTCAGAGAGAATATTTTGCCAAAACAAGAACTACCTTGAAAGAGTGATTATACATATATATGTATATATAAATGCATGCATACATTGTGTTTATATGTATTAGACTTGAGGAAATATCATAGCAATCACATCACCTGACATTGGTTGTCCCAGTCACCCATATCATAATTCAATTCAAAGATCACAGTCAGAAAATTAAGGACAAAAAGCCTGAGAACATTTCAAATTTCAACACTTCCAAAAAAATATTTATGAACGTATGGAATTTGTTCAACATGGCCTTTGACAAACTTTCTGGGAGAATTGACACCTTGCCATGATTTCAAGGATCACATGATTGATGGTTCAAGTAGCTGGTTATACATTCATAATATGGTTCATTTGGGCAGAAGTGTCTTTTCATCACTAGAAATTGTTAAAAAGTCTTTGCAAGCAAGTGTGTTCATACAAAGAATAGTCACTAAGGCATTCATCTCAACAGACCACTCTACCATGGAAAGTAATTAGCAGCTCAGCCAGGACATGTTCTGAGGGACTCACACTTAAAAGAGAGATCCAGAATTATTATTCCAGCTAGGTACAGCCACTGTATAGATTCACATAGTTGCTTTTTTTAAAACTAAGAAAGAGTTAATATTTATTCACACAACATGTTCTATAAACTATATAATATATAAATCTGTTCTAGTTTGCTAGCTGCCGGAATGCAATATATCAGAAATGGAATGGCTTTTAAAAAGGAGAATTTAATATGTTGCTACTTTACAGTTTTTAGGCCAAGAAAATGTCCCAATTAAAACAAGTCTATAGAAATGTCCAATCAAAGGCATCCAGGAAAAGATAACTTGGTTCAAGAAGGCTGAGGAAGTTCATGGTTTCTCTTTCAAGTGGAAGGGCACATGGTAAACACAGTCAGAGTTTCTCTCTCATCTGGAAAGGCACATGGTGAACACGGTCAGGGTTTCTCTCTCATCTGGAAGGGCACATGGCAAACACAGCGTCATTTTCTAGCTTCTCCTGGCATCCTTTATCATGAAGCTCCCCAGGAGACATTTTCCTTCTTCATCTCCAAAGATTGCTGGCTGATGGACTCTGCTTCTCGTGGCTATGTCATTTTGCTCTGCTCTCTCTGAATCTCTCCCTTTCTCCACAATATTTCCTCTTTTATAGGACTCCAGAAACTTATCAAGACCCACCCAAATGGGTGGAGACATGTCATCATCTAATCCGCCTTAACAACCACTCAAGATTAAATCACATCTCCAGGGAGATGATCTGATTACAGTTTCAAGCATACAGTATTGAATAGGAATTATTCTATCTTTATGAAATGGGATTTAGATTAAAACATGTCTTTTGTAGGGAATATACATCCTTTCCAACCAGCACAATATATATAGTTGATTATGTCAAAGTCTATTAATGAAATGAGACTGTAGATGCACTGTGATAAAAGACCCTTAGGCTATACGTGCAACCATCAGTATTTAACAGATCCTCCTACTCTGGATCAAAAGTAAGAGATAGAGAAATATCTTTAAAAAATAATATCAGCATGGTTGGTTGAACAGTTATTACCTGTGGTGCTTTGAAGCTGTATGTACCCCCAGAAAGACATGTTCTTAATGGGCTCACTGTAGATAAGCTCCTTTGTTGAGGGTACTTCAGTTCAGTGTATGACCCACCTTATTCAGGATGGGTCTTAATATTCTTACTGGAGTCCCCTTAGACAGAATGAATACAGAGGGAAAAAAGAAAGACATGGAAGCAAGTAGCTGAAAGCAACAAAACACATAAGAAAAGGGAGACACCTACAGATGCTGCCATGTTCAGAGGAGCCAAGGATCTCTGGCAGCCAGTCTTCGGGAAGAAAGCATTGCCTTGATGCCTTGACTTGGACATTTTTCTCAGCTGCAAACTTGTAAGCTGATAAATTTCCATTGTTTAGCCACCCATTTCATGGTATCTGCTTTCAGCAGCCTAAGACACTAAATCATTACTCATCAGAAATGAAAAATGTCAAGGCTCAGTGAGAAAGATGAAAGGTAAAAGATATTCTCACATACTACAAGCAATAGTAACATTGGTGTAATCTTTTCTGGAAAATATTTCCCAACATTCAACAAAAGCTCACAATAGCCTAACATTTTGACATTTTATTTATAATAATGTATTCTAATGAAACAATCTGACTTACAGGAAAAAGATACAGAGCATTATATTAATCAACAGTTGGAGATATCCCATGTATTCATTGAAAGGAGAGGAATTTTATAAATGTTTGGTGTATTAATATGTCTGAATATTTAAGTAATTACAAATTAAATCTACCAGGAATTTTTAATAAAAAGCTTGCTTCTGCTAGAATGGCAAGGGAAAGAAAAATATAATTCAAAATTATAGTCAAAATTATATATATGTATATGCAGAAAGATATAAAGTACTTAAAACATACAGAAAAATGAGACAAAATATTAAGATCACGAATAATTCTAGACTATTAATGTTCACTTATGCAATCTGCATATCATAATTTACAACTTGAACAAAAAATTAAAAGTTAGCGATAATAAAAATATTAGCATATTTTTAATCCTAACAGAACCATTTTGAATAAACCAGGATTGGGATAAGAATCCATGGACAGAAAGAAGCGCATTCTTTCTCTGTTGGAACTCAACATGTCGCACTGTGGTAGGAAGAGCTGGTGAAGTCTTTCTACTCAGTGTTTCTCTGAATTACAGATTGCAGAGAAGAAGAGCAACATAATATCCTCTAGAACAATTTATTAGGAGGAAAAGGACCTGTGGCCTAACCTCTGCCTCAAATGGTTAGAGTAAAGGTAGCCCCGATGAAGGTGGCGGGTGATTCAGCCAGGGCCACGTCTTTCTCCAAGATTCAGCAAATTTCCAGCTCCAGCCATGAGCAGCAGAATGAAGATTTTTAGCAGAGCCTTACCTCTGTGGCACTACCTAAGTGTTGGTTGAGTTGTTCATGGTGATGGCATTAAAAATTATATCACTTCAGAAATTTGAAATTTGGGGGAACTTAACTTTGTGCAGTCTTTATTTTCCTAATTATTAAGCTGAACATATCCCATAATGAGCTCTTGCCTTATCTGATAGAAGTGAAACCCAAACTTATCCACCGAAGTTGAGAAGAATCCTCAATTTCTATCAACTGTTGTCCTTTCCACAGATGGTCCAATGACTTGCTCTTTGCTGTGTGGCTACAGCTGCCTGCCCGTGGGCTACCTGCGGTGCGCATCCCATGCTTTATAGCAAGTATTAGTTTTGAACTTGGTTGCTGAATTTTTTATATCATCCTAAATAGTCATGGCTGATGAAGCCTCATTGGAATTATAAAGCAGAATGCCCATTAGTTATTCTACAGAAAATATAGCAGGTGTTTAATCTGATGCCAAGGGCATATTCAAAGCTATTATATATCCTCCATGGTTACTGTCCTTCATGAAAAGAGAATAAATTTTGCCTTTGGCAGGGAATCTAAAATTTTATATAAACTGTATTCTAATCAGATGTGTAGGAGTCATATTTTTAAAAACTGTCTTAAATGATATAACCAGAGTGCTAAATATATATATTAAAGTTTCGAACTATTGTTCATGAAAAATTTTCCTATTCTAGACTGTAAAACTGTGAGGAGGACAGAAGTACTTCCATAGATTGTTGGTGACTTTGAGACAAAAGCCAGAGAGCCTTGCCAGTTGGCCCAGGAACAGACACAGGACAAATTGTCCAGACAGCTCCTTCTCCAGGTGCTTTTGTTTGCCCACCACCCCCAAGGCAGTGGTTAGATTCCACCAAAATAGGTAAGCCTGTACATCTTGGTGCACTTGGTTTCTGAAAAACAAAGATTTTTTCTCTTCTAGTTTTCTGTCTTCCCCAACCTCTGCCTTCCACCCCTGGTGACCACAGCATTAGAAGGATCTTACTTCGCTCATCGACCCCAAACCCCAACCCCACAAGGCAAAGAACCACAGCTGGGACTCAGAAGAGCAAAGCTCAGGGTCTCCAGTGCCAAAACACTTGAGGTCTGTGGGGCAACTCAGAATTCTTGGGGTGTGGGAGGGTTTTACAGACACATCAGGGGGTTCCAGGGTGACAAATAGCTTTCGACTCTTAGGAGACTTAGTTTAAGTTCATTAACACAAATTGTTACAAGTTGACTCTTACAAGAATCTCAAATGCCTGTGTCTATTTATCCCCACCATTGCCCAATACTACCCTAGCAAAAATCTTTAATGAGAAAGAAAATGAAATATAAGAAAATCAGAAAACCCTATTCATATCTTTAACCCAAATGAGGCTCATGCTTAGAGAAATGTGCCAATAGTCACAGGACATAAAGCTAAGCAATTTTATCCAACTTGGATTTGAGATGAGGCCTCCAAAAGTAGATTGCTTTATGCATCTTCCTACAGATCTCCAAAATAAATTGCCTTGGTGATGTTTTAATAAAATCTTTCATCTGATTTGATCAGTTAGAAGCTTTCTTGAAAACAAACATGAAAATACCTATGAATGATACCCCCACATCTTCGAACAATGAGGAATTTTTAAATATGCAGTTGTAGAATTGTAAAGAAACTGTGTACCCTGTATTTGCTACCAGGATCTCTACAGTCTTACCCAGAGCTCTTCTACGCCACCTAGTTTCCGATGTCTCTATCAGCAGGCACTGTCAACAATATAATAGCTGAAATTAATCTTTAAATTGGCATGTGATTAAGAGAGAATTCAGTAACACCAAAGGCAATTTAGAACGGCTTATAATGTAATCTTTATTAGAATATGGCAAATTCAGACTTCTTTGATAATATTTGGAAGTTTGGCAAGTTAATCCACCAGGGAGTTTAAGGCAGCCCTGGGAAGGAGAATAATCAAAAGTATTTGGACTGTTGGCTGCACCCCAATTTCCATATGACTAAGATCTATGATCCATTCTTTAACCTCTCAGTTAGTGTAACTATTAGATAATAAACTCATCTAAGGAATGATAGTGGAGGTGCCACACACATTTTAGATTGTTACAAGAACAGTGGCTAGTGTGGAAGGTAGAGAGATTCTCACTCACCTGTACTCTGTCCCCTTCTCCTCTGTGTCAGACCCCTGGAGAACATGGATTAATACAGAAGTAGAGCAGATTCTATATGGCAAAGTACTTATAAGCATCTTAGCAGTTGGGCTATGCAGGTCTGTGCCCTAGGAAAGGATCAAAACAAAGGTAGAATGGAGAGGAATCTTCTATTTCAATCTCTGCAGTGAGCAGAGAGAAACACCACAGCCAGGGACAAACCGAGCCAAAAGGACCGTGCCTAGGAGTAAACTCCCCCCTCTCAGTTGGCCAAGACTCCAGGGACTACTATGGCACAAGCTAAATTGAGACTTGCTGCTTTGTCAAGAGTTCCTATGCCCTAATTGTATCTTTGAGACTCCATCTTTCATACAAATATGGCTTATACCTACAAGAGAATTAATTCATGGTTCAATTTTGTTTTTTAAATTTTTATCTTTGTCTATTATTTCTGGATCTTTGCACACTTTGATGTGTCCTTTCAGTTTAAGGTAAGGTAAACTATTTTTGTCATCTCTTAAAACAGCCCTCACTCTACAAGAATCTACGAAATTTTACAGAAGCAAGAAACGCACAGCATTAGGAAAATATGGATCTTCTATAGAAGTATCATCGATATCCCAATATGTACAGAGAATGTAATTTGAGCTGAGTGTTGTGAACGTAAAATATAACAGATCCCTTCCCTCAAAGGGCCTATGATCTCTGTGAGGGAATCAGGCTAATAGGCAAATGAAACAATTAGAAAACAATTAAGTACGTAACTATTTTGTACTGACTAAATAATAAGCACATTGGGAGCAGAGGGATCTGAGATAACCTGCATAATTTCTCTGCACTGGCGAATTTACAAGTAACTTGGAAGTAGCTAAGGTAATGAAAAGCAGATAGCATGCTCCTGCAGAGCCCACCAGGGGTTGAGCGGGGGGATTAAATAGTTGTCTAGAGATCAAGATAGTACCATTACCTCAAATAAAATGTGGCTTCATGAAAGGCAGGGATAGGGAGTGCTCTTATTTGATTTTCTGTCTTTTTTTTTCCCTTTTACTTCCATCTGCTCTGACCCTTCACATCTCTGAAGATCTTTTATTTCTCCTGCCTGTACAATAGGATCTTTCTCTACATTCTCTCTTATGTGTCAATCCCTATTCTGAACTCATAATTTGAAACTGATTTTATTATGACTATTTACATTTATACATCTAATTAATGATTCTGAAAACTGAGTACAATCATATTTTTCTGTCATGTTCAAATATATCTTCATTTTTATGGAGGTTTGTACTTATTTTTTCCCAACATATTGCTCAAAAGTTTTCTCTGCTTTTTATACTGTTGAGTGGATTTTGGTTTGCTGCTTATATTCTTGGAGACTTCTTTACATTTTGATTTTTGTCAGGCATGGAATCTATTCTTCAGTGCACTCATAGATGGAAAAGAACCAGAGTGCATAGAGATTAAAACGATTAGAAGAGAACAGCAGAGTAGACTATCTTCTTTTGAAATCTATGTTCTGGTAGCCAGCCATTTTATTGATGCCAGATTTAATGTACTTAAAATACAGTTACAATAGAAACAGAAGTCAAATAAAAAGGGATGTTCTTTGAATGACAGAGGCAGAAACTTTTCAATAAATAAGACTTGAAAACAGTATCAGACTTTTCCAATACTTCCAAAAGTTTGTTTAAAATATGTGAAATATTCTATTTAATATCAAAAATACCTCTCCAAAACTACTTTAAAGGTGGAAAAAATGATGATGTTACATGTGTGATTTCTTTAAAGAGCAAAGAATGCTACTGGATTCATAAGTCATTACTTCCATCCAGAAAATTGTTAAGCAACATGTACTAACACTAAACAATGTGCTGGTTCCTTAAAGGCACAAAAAATGAATCCTAATTTCACATGTTTTTTTTTTGTCAATTAACCTATTTATCAGTGATTAGCAACTAATTTTCAAACATTCCAAATGCAGGGCATATCCCCTCAGGTTTAAAAATTCATTAAAGTTCCCATGTGTCAGATGGCACGATGTAAGAAATGTTTGAAGTACACAACAGTTAAAACTCTTAAACATATAATAGTTTACTTGACCGTGTGTATGTGTGCATGCGTGCGTGTATTTGTTTATGTCAGAGCACCACAAAATGCTGGCTACATAACATCCATGTGGAATATCTTGAATTTCTAAAAACATAAATAAATAGATCAGAGTTTTGACAGTCTCATATTCTAATTCTTACAGACCCCAGGACCTTTCACTTGATTCTCCAAAGCTACAAGACAAAACTGCATTTCAGACTGATTGTAGAAGCTCAGAATGATGTAGAAACCAAGCATTTCAAAATTTTTCTTCAAAGACCAATTGAATTATTTGCCTAAGAACAGAAAACCTTTTTTAAAAAAGTGTTCTTACAAGCACCCTCGGTAAGAGCAAGATTTTCAGTTAAGAAAGCAACCATAAAAATACTGTATTTCAAATTTAATTTGGCATTTATAGGCTAGATTTTAAATATGAACAGTAATTCATATGAATCAACACTGATTATATTCACTAAAACTAATATACTCTTCGTCTACATGTGGCAATCTACAAATTACCTCAATTATCCAGTTAAAAATATTGTTCATCCAAACCTAATTCTATGATTTATTTGACTTCTTTAAGATTGCATTTTTCATCCATCCCCTTTTGTCCATTAACTAACATAGTTTGCTTTTTATTATTACTGGCTGAAAATTCTCCTCCAAATTTAGAATATGTTCAATCACCTTAAATCTTCTGCCTCCCTTGATTAAAGCTGTAATTAGATATTAAAAATTGCCTTGGCTATGGGTGAGCCAATCTGAATTTGAAGAAGAAAGTTTCTTCATTGATAACTAGACATAATTTTGCAAAATAATAACAATAATAATAATAATAATAATAATGAAAACCTTTGTACTTAAGTCTAAGATCTACCAGTCACTGTATATTGATATATTCATGTTATTGTTATGACAAGCCTGTGCAATGGATTTTATTATGCCTATTTTAAAGATGAAACTGAAGCTTAGAGAGCCTAATGAGCTTATCAAGAGTCACACAGTTAGTAATTTGAAGAGGAAAAATTGAAAGTCTGATCTAATTCCCAAAAGGCCAGGTGACAACCATGAGCAGCATCTCTTTAGACAAGTTAGTGGGCAGAAATTTCTAGAACCATGATGTCTGTTTGAACTTGTACTTTATAAATATGTGGCAAATGTCATAACTTACATTAAAGAAAGCTTCATTAGTTTTGTTTTCAAGGAAAAATTACAAGTGATATCATTGTCTGGTTGAAAAATAGAATAGAGCATCCACATAAAAATGACTTTATGTCAAATCATAAGCATATATAGGTCAGAGGGAAATATAAGTGTTGTTTTCAAATGGCTACTAAAGAAATTAGTAGAAAGCCTGTGGAAGGACTTGACAGGAGTTTTAAAAAGAGGAACTAAAAGGTAGTAAATTAGAAGGTTAAATTTATTAAAATTATTTCCTAGTTCATAATCATTTTAAAATATAAGCCATTGATTAAAAAAAAACAGGATATTAAAGAGTATTGCCAATTAAGTGTTGCTTAAATCATCATCCAATTATAATACTGAACCCATTGATAGTATTAAACTAAAAAATAACTGACATGAGCCTGATGCAGAATGCAACTATCTTTTTCTTTTGGTGATTTAGCAAAACTATATTTGGAAAAAAAATTACATTTTATAAACCCAGCCCGTCAAATATCCTGAAACCACCATCTAATCTTACAGTATGACCTCATATGATACAAAAGCAACTCCAATCTATGCTATTGTAAAAATTTAGAAAACCAGATCATAAAATGTTACTTTGTAAATATTGGTCACATCTCATGAAAACCATTTTGGTAAGATACATATGTTTTTGTTAGAGTACAATAAAATCTCAATTTGGAATTACATCTAATCATAGTTGGACATAGAATTCGATAGTTTTATTATTAATATGATCTCATGATTCATTTCAACACAGAAAAAAAAATGAAAATGAGTTTTAAACCAAAAGCAAACAGAAACCAAAACAACAGCAACAACAAAAACAACCCAAATAAAGCAAATCCTTTTATTTCAATAGAATTCTTCTATCTAATTTCACCACACCATAGTGGCTCGTGACCCTCATGAAAAATTTCTAGGTAATTTCATCAAGAAAAGCTACCCAGCAAGATATTATAGCTTCCTAGGATTCCTCAAAGACTCTTAACTTATTTTTTAAAAATTAACTAGTACATTTCCATTTGTCCAAGATGGTGGCGTGAGATGCTCCAGGGTTCCGTTCACCTATAGAACGCTTGACCAACCGGAAAAAACTGACAGAGCCGCGTGTTCCTTAAAGGATCGCAGTCATCAGGTTAAGTGTTGAAACAAGAAAGCACAATTTAAAACCTGCAGGAGAAGTTAGAGTCACCCTTGTCATGCTCTCTCTTCTCTTCCCTTAGTGGTATGGAGCCAGACTCTTCCTGCTGTGGCTCCCTAGCTGTGTTCCGGAGCAGAGTAAACAAACCCTGTGTGCATACTGGGATCCCTGTATGTTGGTGCCAAACTACTGGGTGGCAGTCTGAAAGACTGAAAGACTGAACCAGGACACATCTCTGCGTCTCACCCTAACAGAACTTGCCCTGCAGGCAGAAGAAGCTTTGGATAGCTAAACTAGTATAAGAAACAATTAAATCAAAGTAACTTGGAACAAAGAAAGGATTACTGGCTTTAAGATATACAATAGAGCACCTGGGAGGGCAGAAGCATATTAGAGTCCTGTATATGAGGGAATCCCTGAGGCCCTCAACCCATGCCCAAGACAAGAGCCAGACTGAGGAAAGTAGGAGAGGGCACCAGCTTTCACCTTGGGCTGAAAGACAGCCCTCCTTGGAGTAGGAGGGCTAAACTCTGAAAAAGAGCACTTGCCTACACAAAGTCAATTTGGAAAGACTATAAAAGGTGTTTCGTGCATTGGTTTGTTTGTTTACTAACTAGAAACAAATTTAAAGAACTGAGAGCTCAGGGATTAAATCCCAGAGTTAACACATTAGAATTTTAAAATGTTCCCTGTGCCTGCCCATGCAAAAAAAAAAAAAAAAAAAAAAAGGAGGAAAATATTAAAATGTACGTTGTGCAACTAGAGTACAGACACAGGAAATGACCTATCCAAAGGAAATTACAAAACTTCAGAAACCATATAAAGAAGATCAGACTTTGAACATACCAAATTAATTTAAAAATAAAATGCATTTCAAGGTACTCAAGGAGATAAAACAAAACATGGAGAAAGAAATAAAGGATATCAGAAAATGATGGACAAACAGTATAAGAATCTCCGTAAAAAAATAGAAATTTTTTAAAAGATCCAAACAGAAATATTGGACTTGAAAACCACAGTCATTGAAATAAAAAAGTCACGAAAGTATCTCAACAGCAGATTATTTTTGATAGAAGAAATAAAATTAAAAAACAAACCAACAGTGAACTTGAAGACAAGATGATTCTAATGATGCAGGCTGAAGAGGAGAAAGAAAAAAGAATGGGAAAAAGGGAACAGAGTCTAAGAGACCTGTGGAGTGTCATCAGGCCAAAATCCAGAATTACTGAATGAGAATCTCTTATAAAGGGTTCTAGGAATTTGCTAGCTTAAATATAATTGCAAATGTGATTCTGATGCTCATCCCTGGCTAAGAATTATGTTTTGGGGTTATCGATGTATTTGGAGATTTGAGAAAGCGATAAGTCATTTCTCTCATGAATATCATGGTTCAAGTGTAGGAGTTAGTAATATATATGTATATATACTTCAAAATTAGAACTTAAAGTTTCTAAAGATTAAAGTAGACAATAACAACCCTGACAGTATCTCTCTTTATTAGCAGCGTGGATAGTTTTCCACCTGGATTTCTATGCAGGCAGAAGAGTTGGTTATGATTTCTTTGCAAGTTGTGGATTGGCTTTAATAAGCAAAAACTCATCTTTTGGGAGTAAATGTCAAAGGATTTTACCTTAGTTTCTCTTTGCTTTTGGAACAACGTAAGTAGAAGAGTAACATCAGTATCTGGTTTCCCAAGAAGCAGTTTTTTGTGTTTGCAAAAGTCATGAGTGCAGTAAAAATAATAATGCTGTGCCATTTTCCAAAGACGTTATTAAATTATGTCAAATATGGAAAATATAAAGTTTCCAATAAAATTTTATGTAATCTTATGCAATAATAGGCATTATTATTTTAAATGCACTACTAAAAAATACCACTCAAGTAGCTTTCATTTAACCACTAATCATGGTTATAAATATTTTTTGTGGAAGAAATCGCAAAGTGCATGTTCCATTTTGCAATTTTTGCTATATTGAACTCATTTTCTTCCTTTAAATGTAATTTTGACTTTAAAAATGTCCTTTCTTCTATTTCTACACATTTAAACCTTAAAACTCAGTCTGAAGCCCATGGCTGCTTGTTCTTAACTCTCACCTTGTGTCTCTACACAGAAAATTCATCTTGACTTTTCAGGCATTTTTCCCTCTTTCAAAATTTGTCTATTTCTTTTCACTGACCCTCAGTGATTTCTCCAGGGCTCTCTCAGGTCATCTTCTGGTGTCTAATCTTATGAGTCACCTCAAGAACTATGAATTTGTGTGTTTCTAAGTGAAGGAATCCTTTCAGTCCTTTTGTCCTGATTCTTTTCAATCACAGTAGGGCTTATCCTTTCAATTTCTTTCTTCTTCTGAGTATTCACTCCTGACCCCTTCCATGGAGTTTCAATCCACAGAGAGATCTTCATTCTCTGAGTTCTATTGTTCTTAAAATCCCTGTCTCACTGGTTAGCTCTTAGCTGGTCTTCACTTATTTTTTCCAGGTCTTTAGGCGCAAAGAAGCCATCTTATATTTTGGTCACCCTTATAGTGTTTAGCATAGCTCTGACTTAGAGATCCCATAAATGCTAGATGGTTGTTGATTGCTTGAATTATCTTGTAAATTATTATTATCTACACTTGCATAGTAGTTACTCATAACTACTTAAGATGGGTATAAATTTACAGATGCATATTTTAATTGATATAGAGGAAAACTTACTTTAAAAGGGAATATCTATGGTCAGCTACATCATAAAGGAATGAGCTATTTCCACCTGTTTTAGGTAGGTGTGAAATGCTATTTGATAAGAGTATTGAAAATTTAATACTTGGACAGGGCAATGCCCCAGGGGTAATCAAATGGGCTGTAAAACTACTCCTATTTCTATGCATCTATAACATATACTAAATTTTCTATAAACCACTACATAAATGTTCTCTTTTAATTTTTAGTATTTACTTTATAGATAAAATTTCTTTTGATCATCAAACCCAGTCCCAATCCTTCCTCATCATCCACAAATTTGTATCTATAACCTACTCTTCAGAGTCTTTTATTCAGTTTTAATTTTAGGCAATGATATATGACCTTATAATTTATTTTGAAGTATTGAAAGAGGACATGGTGAGGAAGGGGATGTTTAAAAGTAAACTCCAGAATGGAATTTTGTGTTCATTTTGTTTCCTTTTAATTAGAGTTTCTTATTGATAAATAAAAATCAGTAGTACTGAGGGCAATGAAAAAATGTCAACTAACTGAATGTTGGCATAGCATTGTTATGGAAAGACATGTTTTTCTATGATCTGCATTTGGATGTAGATATTGTAATATTTCCTATCTACTCCGGAATATTGACAATTACTATTTGGGGGACTCTAAGAATTTCATCTGAGTATCAGTTTCAGTGACAGTTTTGGATCAAAACCCTTGTTATATATTATTTCATTAAGAGCCTTCGTGAAGTTCCAGGTTTAAGAAATTAACAAAAGTGTGATTGTGCAAAAGCTGTGGATTCAAACCTGTGCTCTGTTATTAAATTGCCTGGCCCAATTGAGGTGACTTAAATTTCACTGAGATTTTTAAAAATCATTTAATCTAGATGAAAAGAGAATGGGTGAGAGTTAAATAGTAAAAGTCAAATGTTAGATATGGCTATTCTGTCCCAAATGATATGACCCTGTACATAAAAAGAAAAAGTAAGACAATGATTAAAAGTTGCTCAATAGTTCACTAAATTAATGTTTTAGCCATTAATCCATATAATTATAGAAAAACAACACACACACATCCAATTAGAAGAAAATGATATAAAATCAGGAACAAAAAAGGGTTTCCTCAAATCATATCGTTTATGACAACAAAATCTTTTGGCAGTCTATGAAAAGCTCAGTAAATTTCTTGAACCATAAACAATGACATATTAACTTCAAAACAATCACTGTATTTTTTACTGGAAATAAATGAAGCTAGTGAGAGTCAAAATATAAGGAAACAATTTATGAGAGTCTGCAATGTTTTTTAAATACTTTTACAGCACATACACGAAAAATAGTCTACATGCAGAATAAGATGACATTGAGAACCATTTAATAAATTGATTAATTAATCAATTAATTTGTTTATTTACCCCACTGCCCCTCCTTGTTCTCCCACATTGTGTTTAAGCTCTGGAGTTAGCAGAAGTGATTCTAATAATCTCCAACGTCCCTGCTTGGTCACGTGTAAATTTGAGTTTCTTATTTAATTTATCAACATATGGTACACACTTTTATTATCATTCAATGCATTTTGTTGGCAAATATACGATGTAAATAAGTACCATAACCTTAAGCAACTGAGAATGTGGCAGGATAATAGTAAATGTGCAAGTAGCAGCAATATAATAAAAAGTGAGGAGACTCAGAGAAGGATCTATGAGTATATTCTAATGTAACATCTTAGAGAAAATAGAATGCTTGTGGTGTAGATATTATTTTACTTCTACTCTATACTTCTCTTATTTTTTTTTTACTTGAAGTATTTTATCCTTTTCCTCACATGAACAGCTGAATACAACAAAAATCTCTTCAAACCTTATGTGGTGTTTTACATATTGTTGTTTGGTGAAATATAATCTCATTAATCATCTCACCCAAATTCTCCAAATATGACATATTGAAAATTTCTAACCTTGGTTAGAAAGTCCCTGTGGGTTTTATGTGTCAACACACAGAAATATATACTTTTATCATTAAATGATTTAGATTTTTGGCCATTAGTAATAACACCAAAAACTTAAAGCCAAAATGTTTATTAGCAATCGAGAATCAGAACTGAAATTAACCAGCTTCTTCAGTGTTCTCAATAAGTTACTTTATAACTATTATTATGGAATCTACTCAGTTTAGGATTCTAAGATTTAAATTCTATCTCCACGATTTGCTAGCTTTGGATGTTAATGCAAGTCAATAACTTTTTGCCTCTATATTCATATCTGAAACACCAATCTCATAAATTTGCCATGAGGAACAAAATAATAGCTGAAAACCACTTTAAAAAGTTCTTGGCACATAACAAGTACTTAAAAGTTCTGGCTCTTAAAATTACTATTATTATTGTCACTATTATTATTATTACCTAATGACCATGTTGTCTGTAGTGAATGTTTGGCTTATCTCCACCTAAGAAACCTGATACCCTCACAAAATTCTGGATTGATAGAGAGATTTTCCACTCAAAACATTGAGCTACTAATCAACATTTGATGTGACTTCTAATTTAACTTACTCCTATACATTTTAGATTGAAAGTACCCCTTCTTGTCTGGGGCTTTTAATATTAGCATCCTAGCCAGCTATCTTATCTTTGCTATACAAAAAGGTACACAGACTCTTTTCATCATGTCCATCCTAAACTGATGTCAATTAACCAAATCCTTTTTCCCATTCCATAAAGATTCTATTTTCCCTTGCCCAGTCTTCCATTTGATTAAACCCACTTGTTAATTCCCTACTCTTTGCTCTTCCACATCCAGTTGCTGTTAAGTTCCAAATATAATTCACATCAATAAAATTTACGCATAAACATATGCACTCATGCACACACAGCAATCATTGCTTGTTCATCACAGACATGAAGATAATTTTTCATTACTGAGTAAATCTAGGGAAATTTGTACCAACAGGAATAATTAAGAAATTTTGTTGGTAGCTTACGCTGTCTTATGTATCCACATTGCAACATAGTCACAAAGCCTGAAGTTTTATTTATTTTAAAAAATCACAACATTCAAGGGAAGGATCTCAATTTTACATGAGTGTCATTCTGCTGAACAATTTCAATTTTCTCATTGCACTGGGAGAGAAGAATCATGATAATACAATTTAACATGAGACTGCCATGGCCTATTTCACTTGTAAACTCATCCTCATCATCTTTTCCATATTCATTATAGAATAAAAGGAAATAGGATAGTGGTTGGAATTGAACATGCAATTTTTCCAAATCTTCAAAAGCTTGTAAATAAAAACACAACCACAACAAAAAGAGGTGGAACAAAGTCTGTTCTTCCCAGTGGATTCTCTGTAATTGGGGTTGATCATTTTAATGAATGTGTAAAGTTCCAGTTAAGTTTATTTAAAATCTTTAAAACATTTGGTAGAATGATAATTTATGATAATCAAATTGCTAATCATAGAAGAACACAATGTTTTTATCATACACTGTTATACAATCTGTGCTATTACATCCAGCGCAAAGATACAGAGCACATTTGAGCAGCCTGGGTGTATCTGCTTCATTGCAAGATTTCACACATGACAGATTGCAAATTATTATTGTGCATCTCTGCCATATTATCAACTAACATTATTTTATAGTAACCACCTCAGTAAGGAGATTTGCCTAGGTCTTCATAAAAAATGGACTTCAGAAACAAAATAAAGCAAAACTACTCATTAAAGTATTTTTTAAACTAGAAGGCATCACATCATGACTAATATTTTAGTTATAAACCTTAGGATGCCTAGTCTTTATAGAAGTGTATATCTAACATATATCTATATGTTGCTTTAATCTCAAATTCAAAGCAAAATTAAAATTCATGTCCAAATATTTTTCCTTGAAGGGAACTGGGTGAATGCCACTCATATCAGATTCTAAGCTGCTCGAATCAAGACCTTAGGCTCACATAAATTCAATTATTTTTGATGTCCCAGTAATGTATATTTATTTACAGAGACTAAATTTCTTGCATTAAAACTAAATATGCTTAACAAGTATTCTATGCAGGAAATTAAAAATAAAAGTTTGCTTTTTACATCAACTCATTTCCAAGTCAGAAGTATAAAAATACTGACATAGAAAAAGCAAAGTGATTTGTTGGTTACAGATAAGCTCTTAAAAGAGTTTGTGCGGAAACTCATTACAATGAGTCTGCTCAATTTTAATAATCTTTTCAGTGATACTTACTGCCCCCTGGTGTCTCATCACAGAAAGAGACCATGGCTTTCCTTTGGAAATTTAGATTAATACCTTCAAGTGATTGAAATGAATAAAGGGAAAGATATATTCATTAAGACTTAGAAATTGTATACATCCTTCTCCTCCCACTGCTACATATGGGGTATATTATTTGCATATCTAACTTCTAATACGACTCTATTCAACCTGCCTATTGTGCTCGCTGATTTTGTGTTCCCAGTTGATTTTCTAATATCCTCCCTTTGACCCAATCGATTAGCTTTATGTTATAAATTCAAAGCTAATGAAAACATAATTAGAGGAGACCACTTCAAGTGTGAAGAGCTTAATGTTTTAGGGCAATTGAAAAAGATTTATTCCCTAAATTAGAAGTATGTTCTCAAGGCAAGTGGGCGTTTTCTGGCCTTTCATTTTTGACAGCCTTTTGAACATTACCCTTTATTGAAATATTTACAGTATGTGACTGGCACATTTTCACATGACTAATAAGTAGCTCAACATATGAATTTGTTAATAATCACATAATAATTCATTTCATGCTTAACATATTTCACAAAAATATACGTGATTATGTATGTGATTGGTACATTTTCACATGGCTAGTAAGTGCCTCAACATATGAATTTGTTAATAAACATAATAATTCATTTCATATTTTAACATATTTCAAAAAAATAAGCAATTGGATGATTCCCTTTTGATCGTGTATGCCATTTTTTACTTTGAGCAGGTTGAGATGAAAATTAAATTTGCTTTTTAGAAGTTATGTGTGGCTTAATAAGCAATTTGTTTTATCAACACTGATTAATCTGTGAAATGGTTTCAACTACACCAAAGAGTTGCAGTTAAGGGGAAAGTGTCCTTCAAGTTCGGGCCACAAGACTACACTGTAGGAGACAGAGAAGTGTAAAGAATCACTTCTGACAGTTTCTATAACTAGGGCCCAGAAAGAATACATACAGCAAATAATATTCCATCAAGGCTTCAGAAGATTAGGGTCACCAGTTTTAAGATTGAGAATATAATCTCTTATTCTCTCTTCATTTTGACTCACTAACCATAAGAACTGTGTTACATTAGTTAAGTGGAAAATAATAGTTTATATTGATGATGGTCTCTGAGATTATAATACTTTTAATTAGTCTAAGCTATTACACTTGACAATCCTATGAAAACAGGTTTCACAAACATTGAAAAGAACCCAAATCTCATCTCAAAAATATTAAGAATGCATTACTAGTTACTAATTTGCACGTCAAATAATTATTTTCATTTACTTATATTTATCATGGGTTATTGTAAAATACTGCATATTCTGCAAAATGTAAAAAATAATTATTAATAAGTAATTAAATATCAATAACAGGCCACCACTTAGTATGTAAAATCCATTATTTCAAAATGACGTAATTGGTATTCGATTATTATTTTTATTATCATATAGTATATAATAATATACTATTATAATACATAATTATATATATTAATACTGTTATATAGAGAGAATTATCAGGTATTGTAAATAAATGCACTTTAAAGAATTAGAGAATTTTTTTTCTATATCACAGTTAGTATACATAAGTGCCAATATATTAAGAGGCCCAAGACAATTATATTAATAAGCAAAGATTACAATCTAACAAAGGTATGTATTTGAAAACTACTAGATGATTAGGTGTTCTATAATTCAGTTTTCTTCATAGGAAATTATAAGGAGAAATAATCCATATATTCTACGCACAGGTTGCAAATTGTCTGCCTAAAGTTACTTATTGCTCTTGTAATATCTAATTTGAAAAGAGCAGAGAAGAATGATCAAGGAAAAGCCTACAGAGCTTCAGTGCTCACCCCAGGTATCCACATTTGAATGAATGTGGATGGAATGAATGCTTTTTCCTCGAGCACTACTTATTAAGTTTGTTCAATTAACATGTGAAGAGAGAGAAAGAGAGAGAGAGAGAGAGTGTGTGTGTTTATTGAACATTTCTAAGATATTTAAACTGATTAATCTACATATTTTCTTTCAAGTCTGTGTATTAAAATTTATTGCAATATTTTCCTGCATGCAGGGAAAATATGTATCTGTGTTCTTAACTGATTTATTTTCCCTGAAGAAAGGGTTGATAATAAAACAATGGTCTGAAGGTAATCACATGGATTTCTAAAACTAGTTTCAAACTTTGCTGATTTTTCAGAACTTAAGAAATGAAATGCAAAATACTCTTATTATTGGAATTTTGCTTGTGACTCAGTTAAAAATGCTGAGAACTCAGAAGTAGGATCTCAAATGTCTTACTATATAACACATTGTAGGCTAATTCATTATTTTAATCACTACCACAGTCAAAGCCATTTAATTAGTAGAATGATGAAAGAAAGGCATTCTAAACACTGGCTTAGAAATTAGGAATATTGGATTCTAGTATTGCCATAGTTTTTACCAAAGTGTGAAACTTTGATAAATTATTACACCCTCTGACTTTTAGTTTCCTTATCTGTAAATAAAAGAAAGGGCTATATGATTCTTTAAGTTACTTTTCAATTATACATTTCAGTCATGAACTTTGGCTAACTCCCCTAAATGGTCCACCATCCAACCCCTAACCTCATGATTCGACATGCTCTGAATAAATACATTCACTCCTCAGAACAACTATATGAGAATAGCACTATTATCCCCATTTCCCCAAAGAGAAAACTGATTTTCAGAAAGGATAGTAAGAGTTCTTGAAGAAGACACATACAGTAATGGTAGAACTAGGTCTCTATTCATAGCAATGGAAAACAACACTATTTAGTGAGAAAGTAGTTTTCTATCAGAGAGGCTTTTGTTGTAAAGGACCTTTTTTTTTAAGAACAAAGAGAATCACATAGATGAAGCATTACTTTTTGTACATAAATTTGCATTATCTTATATAAAAACAAAAATGTATACAGTAAATTCAGAAAACTGGTCATAGACATGCATTTAAATAGTAAATTAAACCTGTTAATTTTTCACAATAGTAATTCAACAAAACAGTTACAATAAATTCAATTAAGTCAAAAAACAAAAATAAAGGTACTTGGCTTATTTGACTTGTATTTTGGTTGAATTGTTGACAATGGACCAGTGGTTGAGGCAGATTCATTTTAGTTTTCAGGAACACAAGTAAAGACAGAACATTTCTACTGAATGTATGGCCTTTGCTGTCTTATCATATAGAATTTCTCATTATTTAAATTATTTGCCATTTAATGGATTTTCACTTATTGGTAGAATCTGATTACACTAAATAGCAACCAACCTGAAATTTTACCTTTTAAAAAGTCTTTTTTCTTTGCCACTTGACTAATCTTCTCTAAATTTCCACTTCATTTACAGTTCTGTTCTTGGTCATTGAGGATCTTGAAAATGAACTCAAATTCATTATATGCCTCATTATCAATATGACCATTGCGCTATTATTGTCAGCTACTTTCATGACCTTTGATATTTTCAATTCCGTCTTATTAAGAAGAACCTTGGAAAGGCTACAGCCAGATGATTTTGGACCATTTTCTAAGCAGAGACTAATTTTATTCTGATCACCAATATACCCCATGGAACCTCCAATAATAAAAACAGTGAACTTAGAGAGTTTTGCTTTTTCTCTTTTTCTTCAGTGCTAGAAGAAATTAAACAATGCCTCGATATTTAAGGTTTGCTTCTTTGCTTGTTTGCTGTTTGTCATTTTTTTTGTTTCTTCTTCTGGTTTTACATTTGTTTTATCCATAACCCAATGGTGATCACATATATTCAGACAGTACTTTAGAGTTCACTTCAGATTCACCCAGCTCTGCATTCTTATTCTTGCTTTAAATATTCTGTCTATTTCAGTTTTAGTACTTTCGCAAAAAACAAGCACCAGAATTGAATTCCCCCCACTTCATTTAAAAGAAATAATCAGGCCCACGCCCCGCAGCAGCCGACCCGCCCGCCCTCCTTCTCCCTCCTCTTCCCCCTCCTGCTCCGGCTCCTCCGCCACCAGCCTCGACAGCCTTGCCGCCCTCACCTTTCCTCCTCCAGAACAGCTACTGGGGGAGTGGAGACAATACAGAGCAGCTCCCGGAGCCACGACGGAGATCAAAGGGACAGCGTACCCCATCCTGGAATGGCTGACTGTCTGGGAGAACCAGCTCCGGTGAGAACACCGAGGGACGCGGGCTTTCCTGGGTGGGACAGCAAGCGGCCGGAGTCCTTCCCTTCCTCCTTCCCAGGCCAGCTGGCAGAATTGGGCAGGCGGTCCCCTCAGGCCGCGGCGGCTGGTGTCCCCACCACGCGAGGCCCCCCAGACCAACTGAAAGACTTGGGTCAGAAATCCCCAGACTGCGGAGAACGGTGACCAGGGGGTCCCTTCCAAACACGTGACTCCCCAGTCCGCCTGGGAACAGTGCACTCTCCCGGGCTGCGACAGCTGGCGCCCTTCCACCACGCTTGGCGCCCCGGGCCGACTAGGAAATTTGGTCAGGCGCTCTCACGTGCTGCAGCGGCCGGCGACCCTCCCCGCATTCGGACCCCCAGGCCGGCTGGCAGTCTTCCAAGATGCTTCGGATGCCAAACCTCCCCTACGGCGAGAGTTTTCCAGAGTTAAAGGACCCACAGCAACTTTTACTGGTGGATCCCGTAGACAAACGTGTGCCACGAGCGCCACCTACTGGGCAGGATAAGAAAAACAGAACCCAGAGATTTCACAGAAAAATCTTACAACCTGTGGGGTCCATCACTCAGGGAAATCCGACTAAATGCCCAGACGCCAGCAGAAGATAACGGATCACGCTCAGAAAATTGAAAATATGGCCCAGTCAAAGGAACAAACCAATAGTTCAAATGAGATACAGGAGCTGAAACAACTAATGCTGAATATACGAACAGAAATGGAAAACCTCTTCAAAAACGAAATCGATAAATTGAGGGAGGACATGAAGAAGACATGGGCTGAACATAAAGAAGAAATAGAAAAACTGAAAAAACAAATCACAGAGCTTATGGAAGTGAAGGATAAAGTAGAAAAGATGGAAAAAACAATGGATACCTACAATGATAGATTCAAAGAGACAGAAGATAGAATTAGTGATTTGGAGGATGGAATATCTGAATTCCAAAAACAAACAGAAATTATCAGGAAAAGAATGGAAAAATTTGAACAGGGTATCAGGGAACTCAAGGACAATATGAACTGCACAAATATACGGGTTGTGGGTGTCCCAGAAGGAGAAGAGAAGGGAAAAGGAGAAAAACTAATGGAAGAAATTATCACTGAAAATTTCCCAACTCTTATGAAAGACCTAAAATTACAGATCCAAGAAGTGCAGCGCACCCCAAAGAGATTAGACCCAAATAGGCGTTCCCCAAGACACTTATTAGTTAGAATGTCAGAGGTCAAAGAGAAAGAGAGGATCTTGAAAGCAGCAAGAGAAAAACAATCCATCACATACAAGGGAAACCTAATAAGACTATGTGTAGATTTCTCGGCAGAAACCATGGAAGCTAGAAGACATTGGGATGATATATTTAAGTTACTAAAAGAGAAAAACTGCCAACCAAGACTCCTATATCCAGCAAAATTGTCCTTCAAAAATGAGGGAGAAATTAAAACATTCTCAGACAAAAAGTCACTGAGAGAATTTGTGACCAAGAGACCAGCTCTGCAAAAAATACTAAAGGGAGCACTAGAGTCAGATACAAAAAGACAGAAGAGAGAGGTATGGAGAAGAGTGTAGAAAGAAGGAAAGTCAGATATGATATATATAATACAAAAGACAAAATGGTAGAGGAAAATATTATCCAAACAGTAATAACTCTAAATGTTAATGGACAGAATTCCCCAATCAAAAGATATAGACTGGCAGAATGGATTAAAAAACAGGATCCTTCTATATGCTGTCTACAGGAAACGCATCTTAGACCCAAAGATAAATATAGGTTGAAAGTGAGAGGTTGGGAAAAGATATTTCATGCAAATAACAACCAGAAAAGAGCAGGAGTGGCTATACTAATATCCAACAAATTAGACTTCAAATGTAAAACAGTTAAAAGAGACAAAGAAGGACACTATATACTAATAAAAGGAACAATTAAACAAGAAGACATAACAATCATAAATATTTATACACCGAACCAGAATGCCCCAAAATACGTGAGGAATACACTGAAAACACTGAAAAGGGAAATAGACACATCTACCATAATAGTTGGAGACTTCAATTCCCCACTCTCATCAATGGACAGAACATCTAGACAGAGGATCAATAAAGAAATAGAGAATCTGAATATTACTATAAATGAGCTAGACTTAACAGACATCTATAGGACATTACATCCCACAACAGCAGGATACACCTTTTTTTCAAGTGCTCATGGATCATTCTCAAAGATAGACCATATGCTGGGTCACAAAGCAAGTTTAAACAAATTTAAAAAGATTGAAATCATACACAACACTTTCTCGGATCATAAAGGAATGAAGTTGGAAATCAATAATAGGCGGAGTGCCAGAAAATTCACAAACATGGAGGCTCAACAGCACACTCTTAAACAACAAGTGGGTCAAAGAAGTAATTGCAAGAGAAATTAGTAAATATCTCGAGGCGAATGAAAATGAAAACACAACATATCAAAACTTATGGGACACAGCAAAGGCAGTGCTAAGAGGGAAATTTATTGCCCTAAATGCCTTTATCAGAAAAGAAGAAAAGGCAAAAATGCAGGAATTAACTGTCCACTTGGAAGAACTGGAGAAAGAACAGCAAACTAATCCCAAAGCAAGCAAAAGGAAAAAAATAACAAAGATTAGAGCAGAAATAAATGAAATTGAAAACATGAAAACAATAGAGAAAATCAATAAGACCAGAAGTTGGTTCTATGAGAAAATCAACAAGATTGATGGGCCCTTAGCAAGATTGACAAAAAGAAGAAGAGAGAGGATGCAAATAAATAAGATCAGAAATGGAAGAGGAGACATAACTACTGACCTCACAGAAATAAAGGAGGTAATAACAGGATACTATGAACAACTTTACGCTAATAAATACAACAATTTAGATGAAATGGACAGGTTCCTGGAAAGACATGAACAACCAACTTTGACACAAGAAGAAATAGATGACCTCAACAAACCAATCACAAGTAAAGAGATTGAATTAGTCATTCAAAAGCTCCCTAAAAAGAAAAGTCCAGGACCAGACGGCTTCACATGTGAATTCTATCAAACATTCCAGAAGGAATTAGTACCAAATCTCCTCAAACTCTTCAAAAAAATCGAAGTGGAGGGAAAACTACCTAATTCATTCTATGAAGCCAACATCACCCTCATACCAAAACCAGGCAAAGATATTACAAAAAAAGAAAACTACAGACCAATCTCTCTAATGAACATAGATGCAAAAATCCTCAATAAAATTCTAGCAAATCGTATCCAACAACACATTAAAAGAATTATACATCATGACCAAGTAGGATTCATCCCAGGTATGCAAGGATGGTTCAACATAAGAAAATCAATTAATGTAATACACCACATCAACAAATCAAAGCAGAAAAATCACATGATCATCTCAATTGATGCAGAGAAAGCATTCGACAAGATTCAACATCCTTTCCTGTTGAAAACACTTCAAAAGATAGGAATACAAGGGAACTTCCTTAAAATAATAGAGGGAATATATGAAAAACCCACAGCTAATATCATCCTCAATGGGGAAAAATTGAAAACTTTCCCCCTAAGATCAGGAACAAGACAAGGATGTCCATTATCACCTTAATGGATAAGGTTCTAGCCAGAGCAATTAGACAAGAAAAAGAAATACAAGGCATCAAAATTGGAAAGGAAGAAGTAAAACTATCACTGTTTGCAGACGATATGATACTATATGTCGAAAATCTGGAAAAATCCACAACAAAACTACTAGAGCTAATAAATGAGTACAGCAAAGTAGCAGGTTACAAGATCAACATTCAAAAATCTGTAGCTTTTCTATACACTACTAATGAACAAGCTGAGGGGGAAATCAAGAAACGAATCCCATTTACAATTGCAACTAAAAGAATAAAATACCTAGGAATAAATTTAATCAAAGAGACAAAAAACCTATATAAAGAAAACTACAAAAAACTGCTAAAAGAAATCACAGAAGACCTAAATAGATGGAAGGGCATACCGTGTTCATGGATTGGAAGACTAAATATAATTAAGATGTCAATCCTACCTAAACTGATCTACAGATTCAATGCAATACCAATCAAAATCCCAACAACGTATTTTTCAGAATTAGAAAAACCAGTAAGCAAATTTATCTGGAAGGGCAGGGTGCCCCGAATTGCTAAAAACATCTTGAGGAAAAAAAACGAAGCTGGAGGTCTCGCGCTGCCTGACTTTAAGGCATATTATGAAGCCACAGTGGTCAAAACAGCATGGTATTGGCATAAAGATAGATATATCGACCAATGGAATCGAATAGAGTGCTCAGATATAGACCCTCTCATCTATGGACATTTGATCTTTGATAAGGCAGTCAAGCCAACTCACCTGGGACAGAACAGTCTCTTCAATAAATGGTGCCTAGAGAACTGGATATCCATATGTAAAAGAATGAAAGAAGACCCGCATCTCACACCTTATACAAAAGTTAACTCAAAATGGATCAAAGATCTAAACATTAGGTCTAAGACCATAAAACAGTTAGAGGAAAATGTAGGGAGATATCTTATGAATCTTACAACTGGAGGTGGTTTTATGGACCTTAAACCTAAAGCAAGAGCACTGAAGAAAGAAATAAATAAATGGGAGCTCCTCAAAATTAAACACTTTTGTGCATCAAAGAACTTCATCAAGAAAGTAGAAAGACAGCCTACACAATGGGAGATAATATTTGGAAATGACATATCAGATAAAGGTCTAGTATCCAGAATATATAAAGAGATTGTTCAACTCAACAACAAAAAGACAGCCAACCCAATTACAAAATGTGAAAAAGACTTGAACAGACACCTACCAGAAGAGGAAATACGGATGGCCAAGAGGCACATGAAGAAATGCTCAATGTCCCTGGCCATTAGAGAAATGCAAATCAAAACCACAATGAGATATCATCTCACACCCACCAGAATGGCCATTATCAACAAAACAGAAAATGACAAGTGCTGGAGAGGATGCGGAGAAAGAGGCACACTTATCCACTGTTGGTGGGAATGTCAAAGGGTGCAACCACTGTGAAAGGCAGTTTGGCGGTTCCTCAAAAAGCTGAATATAGAATTGCCATATGACCCAGCAATACCATTGCTAGGTATCTACTCAAAGGACTTAAGGGCAAAGACACAAACGGACATTTGCACACCAATGTTTATGGCAGCGTTATTTACAATTGCAAAGAGATGGAAACAGCCAAAATGTCCATCAACAGAAGAATGGCTAAATAAACTGTGGTATATACGTACGATGGAATATTATGCAGCTTTAAGACAAGATAAACTTATGAAGCATGTAATAACATGGATGGACCTAGAGAATATTATGCTGAGTGAGTCCAGCCAAAAACTAAAGGACAAATACTGTATGGTCCCACTGATGTGAACGAACATTCGAGAATAAACTTGAAATATGTCATTGGTAACAGAGTCCAGCAGGAGTTAGAAACAGGGTAAGATAATGGGTAATTGGAGCGGAAGGGATACAGACTGTGCAACAGGACTAGATACAAAAACTCAAAAATGAACAGCACAATAATATCTAATTGTAAAGTAATCATGTTAAAACACTGAATGAAGCTGCATCTGAGCTATAGGGTTTTTTTGTTGTTGTTTTTTACTATCATTACTACTTTTATTTCTTTTCTCTATATTAACATTTTATATCTTTTTCTGTTGTGTTGCTAGTTCCTCTAAACTGATGCAAATGTACTAAGAAACGATGATCATGCATCTATGTGATGATGTTAAGAATTACTGAGTGCATATGTAGAACGGTATGATTTCTAAATGTTGTGTTAATTTCTTTTTTTATTTTTATTTTTTTTCTTTTTTTCTTTCTTTCCGTTAATAAAAAAATAAAAAATAAAAAAATTAAAAAAAATAAAAAAAATAAATAATCAGTTTGCATTACGTCAGCAATAGAGATGAAAATACCACATTTGTTTAGAAAGGTTTCTATTACTCGTTATCAATAGACATTTGTGATTACATCAACATGTTGTTGATCTGATTAGAAATATGGAAAAAAAATCAGAGTTATGAAAACTATACAACTGATGGTACCAAATAATGTGTTATCTTAATAGTAGATTAAGAATTTAAATCAGCACCCTTATTATTTGAATTATCCTGTTTTCATAGCTGCACTGCACACACAAGACTACACGGTATGAATTAGATTTCCAAACTGTTAAAAAATAAGTCATTGTGGCACTGTTTAAAATGTTAAAATTCTTTATGTTATTTGAAAACTAAAAGGAGCACAATTTTTCCCATTATTATCTTCAGCTAGAGAAAAGTATAATCTTTGTTGCAGAATGATTTACTCGTTGACATTTTTATACTTGTGTGAGAGGAGAAAAGGAGCATCCTGAGACATTATATGTTCTACAGTAAATTTTTAGTCCTCAAAGAAAGCATTCAATTTTGCTCAACATAGCTTTCATGGTCTTTAGTATTATAATTATAATTCATGTCCTTCAAACTATGCACTATATATATAATGATTAACTGGTTAACCTGAAAGTTTTACTCCATGGTCCTGTTAAATAAAAAGTATCATAAAATATGTTTTCTCATAAATTCACATTCTTGATCTCAAAAATTAACGTTTTGATTAAAAATCTCAGGAGTAAATCTCGAGTAACGTCTGAGTAAGTCAGAATCCCGAAATGTATACAGAACTCTCTTCACAGTTTTCTTCTGTTGTCTCCTATGCATTTAGTAAACCACATAAGGTTTCATCAGGAAAATATTTATTGTATTAAAATCATATACAAAATAGGCTCTCTGCACTCTTACAAACTTCCCTTTTTGAAAAGATTCTGTTTATTTCAGATTTGCTGTTGTGCATAAACGTTTTACACTTTACATTTTGACTTCACAACAAGGAACAGCTTATTAGTGGGTGGCAGGATTGGGATCCAGACATGACTAAGCCAATATGTGCATCCCCAAGTTAACTTATGCTCTTTTTCAGGCTTGAATACATTGGATGAAATGACTTGGAATTCACATGTACCGTGAAGTAAACCAGGAAGCCTTTGAGAAGAGAAAGCAGCCTATGCTGCCCGGGTACCTGGGCCCCACGTTTATTTCTGTGGCTGAATTACTGCTAGATAGCATTTCTGTTTTTATTTCTTAGTTTTCCTTTCTGAGACCTATAAATATTTGTCCCTTTTACCAAATACTGTGGATAAAAGCAATGTTTTGGAATGAAACGCACACACAAATAAAATACTCATGAGAGCTTTTCAGTATGGGTCAAATTCATGCAGCACCAAATGGCCAAACATGTTGAATAAACATAATGATAAAGATGCCTTGTCCAAATAATGCGAAAACTACCAGATATTTGAAAATTGCACAGCATATACTGTAAAACAAAAGTTAACATGTTATGATACTAGATATTACACTGATGTCTTTTTAAAGGACCCTATTCTAAAGAGGTTTATATGATGGGGGTGGGAGAGAAATCTGCCCTAAAAAAAAAAAATAGAAGGGCGGGCCATGGTGGCTCAGCAGGCAAAATTCTCGCCTGCCATGTCAGAGATCTGGGTTCAATTCCTGGTGCCTGCCCATGTAAAAAAAAAAAAAACGAAGAAGAAGACAAATGCAGGATAGAATAAGAATATTGAAAGGGCCAACTAATACAGGATGGAGAAAGTTAAGGGCTCAAGTATGATTCATTGAAAGAAGCAAATTTTGAAAAGCTGAGAAGAGTTAGATGAAGCAAGGGAAGAAGGGTTTCCCAGACAAGTGGGTGGTGTGCTTAAAATGGGGAAGATGCAAAAACAAGTAATAGTAGATTCCAGTGGTTCCCAATGAAAGGGCCTCTTAAAGTGAAGAAGAAGCATCAACTGTCAGAAATGCAAATTCTGGGACCCCACTCCAGAAACTCTTGTTTTTAACAAGGCCTTCAAATGATTATTCTGTATGCAAAAATATAAAAATCACTAATACAGGCTTTGTATACAATTGTACCTATACCATGTAGGTAGATAGAAGGGGCATTTCCCAGGTTTTCTTTTTCATGGATGAAATCTCTCCGGCCATATTTATTTCCTTTCCCTTTGCAGCAGCTCTGCAAGCTTGACTCAATGGAAGATCTGAGTGATTCTAGCCACTGTGCTCCAGAGGCCCCCTTTTTGCAACCCGGAGCTCAGGTTTTTCATGCTCTACCCTTCTGAATATAGACTGTATAAAGCAGATGTCAAGAGCACTTTCCATGTGTAGCCCAGCCTAGACAGATCTTAAGTGCACCTCTACAAGGAATGGTGGAATTCCTGCCGCAGCTCTGACTTGCAAGCTCCCCAATTAGCTCCAGTTTTATACTTGCACAGTGTGATGTCACTGAAGAGTACCTGTGCCATGCTTTGCCCAAATCTTTAACTGTCGTAACTTTGGGAAATCAATATTGATTCAGACAGTGGTGGTATTCAGTGGCAATGGAAGACTCAAACTAATAGAAAATTTGAAATCCTCTGGCGATTCTTTAATAATGTCTGTTACAAATTACTATTTTTTAAAAATGCATTGATAAAAATATAATGGCTTAAAAAACACCCGAACTTTATTTATAAAGTTAAGAAATCAATTAGTAGAGAAAGACTGCCAATTATATAGACTAAATTAGAACATCATAATTTTTACATAACCGAGATATGATAACAAATAAAATTCATGCTGATGAAATGTGGGGTTTTCTGGTTTATATAAGCCTGCAAAGTCATGATATGAGAAACCATTCAGTATGACCATTTATATACTATCCTCTAAGCCATGTAATAACAAACTATGAGCTCACAATAGGAAATTATAGTTGATACTTTTATTTTCAAAATTGTCATCTCCATTTTATATAATCACCCCTTTTTTCAATACAGAGAATATTTTCAATCTATCTAACTTTGTTTCTCCAGGGCTAGCTTTCATCTTTTGGCTTCCCTTGGCTCTCTCTAGGTACTGGCTTGCTTAACATCTCACGCCAATGTCAGCTGGGCTTCAAGCAACTCCAAACATCCATGCCTTCTTGTTCTCTATGTGTTCACACCTGTCTCAGCTCTGCTGTGAAGTTTCTGTTGTCTCTGTGGCTTCAGTCTTCTCTGTCAGCTCTGCTGTTTCTGTTGCTTCCAAGTTTTCTTCAAAATGTTTTCTCTTTTAAAGGACTCTAGTAAGCTAAGTGGAGTCACATCTCCATCTAATCAAAGGTTAATATCCACAATTGTGAGCATCACATCTCCATGGAGGTAAACTAATCAAAAGATTCCAACCTATAGTATTGAATTAGAATGAAAAGAAATGGCTGCCCCCACAAGATTAGGTCAGATTTAAAACATGGTTTTTCTGGGGTACATAATAGTTTCAAACCAACACATAAGATATGCAAAGTTTAATAGTCTTTGTTACTGATACACTGAAGTATACGATATATGAGTTCTCTTCCCCACATCTTATGAACAACCCATTTCCAAAATCTAGAACATTCTCAGCTTTGGCCATGTGTCAGTTTCCTACTGCTGACTTAACAAAGTACCACAAAGTTAGTGGTTTAAAACAAGGCTAATTTGTTATTGCACAGGTCTCAAGGTCAGAAGTCCTAATATCATGGTGTTGACAGGGCTGCGTTTGTTCAGGAGGCTCTAGGAGAGAAAGTTTCCTTTCCTTTTCCAGTTTCTAGAGGCAACCTGCATTCCTCAGCACTGCTCTCTTATGTCATCTGCAAAGCCAACAGCAGAGCATCTTCAAATCTCATGCTCTCTGACCTGTTTCTGTTATAACCTCTTCTTCCCTAATTGACTCTGTTGCCTCCCTCTTTGCATTATAAGGTCCCTTGTGACTGCACTGGGGCCACCCAGATAATCCAGAGCACTTGCCCTGTCTTAAATCCTTAATCACGTCTGCAAAGTCCCTTTTGCTGTGTAAGGTAGATTATGAATAAGTTTCAGGGGTTAGGATATGGATATCATTGCAAATTCTCAGGAATTGTTTTTTAATTAAGCACTGTGAAAAATGTCATAGCAACGAATATAAAACAAAATTCATGAAATAAGATTACTTCCATTTATCTTTGATAACTTCTCTTCAGTTTGAATACTTAGAGACCAAAAAGTACAACTATATTTAAATGATGGTGAAAATCTTCTACTGAGGTGTTAATAATAGAATTCTAAATATTACAGAACAAACAAGCATGCAAATTTAACTCTAAGCACAACATAAACAGATTTCAGTTCGATAGAATTTCAAAACACATAAAAGAAGGAAGAACAGATTTCTTTGTAAAGTCACTTCAATGAAAAACTGTACAGATATGTGCAAAGATTTTTCAGCTTAATGCAATAAAGCCATTTTTAATCATTTTGAAGTTGTCTTACAATAAAATCTTAAGACGTGCTGAGTCCAACTTGAAAAATTTGCTTTTCATATGTCATCTCAACAAAGAGAGATATGCGTGTGGTAAGAGGTTGAAAGCAACCTATTTTGCAACCCTTGATTTATGGTAAATAGTGTACATCTGGAGAAAGAAAGAACATTATAAGAACATATTTGGTAGAATCTTACTTTGCATGTGATGAGTTCATGCTTAACAACCTTAGCTCTTTTTGTTTCCTAACGCCTTCCTCACAATGTGGGTCTAAGAGGAATGTTATTTTTTCTGCAGCAATCTTTATTTCTCTACAGGCTGTAATTGAAAACATCTCTTTGCCTGTTTTAACTTCTAATCCCAACACCTGATAGTCTCTTTTTTAAATTATTCCCATTGGATTGCCTACATATATACTAAAGTTGCAATCATTTTGTTTGTCAAACATTATACAGAGTTAAATTCACGTATAATCAAATGTAGCAGACAAGCATGTAATTGGAGAAGTACCATGGTTTTAAAAAGATACTTATTCTGTTTAGGAGAAATCATACATAACTTTATAGAGAATGCTTACCTAGTCCTGAAGGATGCATTGAGGAATTACTAATTAGAAAAAGATGGGAGAAATTTCAGGAAAGAAAACATGCAGGGCATGTAAATGAGAAAAAAACAGGGTGCCAGGGCAAAGGCAGTTTTGTTAAAACAGGAGTAGAGGGTCAAGATGGCAACTGATGAGATATGTTTGTAAAGGAAAACAAGGGAAAATATCGGTGGAACATGTCTGAATTGTTCTGGAGCTTTGGTGATGACTCTAAAATAAGGAAATAATCATGGAAGCAGTCTGGAGGACAGATTAAAAGCAGAAATTTGCAATCCTGGAGTGAAGATAGCCAGAGTTTCTTGGAAACTCCAGGGGGATAAAGAATATAGGACAGTTTAGGAAGATATTTAGAAGATCCTGATTTGATCACAAATTCAATTTAATTTGTTAGGTTGGTAATGGAGAGAATGGAGTCTAGCATGATTGCCAGTTTCCTCTCTTTGATGGTGGTGATTATTCTTACTCTGGATATTGGAGGAAAAACAGATTTTGAGGGTCAGTTGGCATTAGGTTCTATTTGGTTTATATTAAGAATAAGATATTTTTGAGACTTTCAACTGAAAATGTTGATTCCTCCAGGATTTATAGCCAAAATGACTAGGAAACAAACAGTGCATAAGTTAAAATAGTTTAAAGGTATTTAAAAAGCTTAAAAAGTATACAAAAAGAAGATGAAAGAGAATTTTGAAGATCACAATATGGAAATATAAATTATTGATGTGATAGTAACTTTAGTTGCAGGGAAGTCACATTTCACTAGAGACTACTTCTGATTTTGAGTGAGAACAAAAATCAGAGGAGAAAATCTATTGTGGGGAAGAAAAAAAACATGAAGAACACAAAAGGGAATATCAGTCCTCATTCATGTTCCAATTTAAAAAACTAATTATATACTTCTTACCCTTTATTTATTTTGCTATAAAAATGGCAATTACTTGGAAAAAGAAATCACCCCAGTAGGAACTGAAGTACATTTATTTACCTGTTTTTATGTTACTTAATGGGCCTAATTGCTCATTTATTCCCTGCTTTTAGCACAACTTTCCCAATATTAATATTTTATTTTAATTTCTTAGAGATTTTTAAGGCATCTTTGAATGAGTCTTTAAAAAAATCTCATTAGTCTATTTTTTCAAAACTTGAAAAATCTGAAAATAATGTTTGGAATAAAACTGGCTGTAACATTCTTGAATAACAACGTTGAATTTACTCTGTCTCCTACCTTTATTTTCTGTTTTTGTTATTTTTCCTGGCATTTTTATATGTTTCTTTTTTTTCCCTGTAAGATTTTTGGTTTTCATTTTTATCTAGACATTGGTCATTGATATTTTCGTAATATGATCTGAGGGTGTATGTATTTTTTTTTCAGTGGATATTTTCTCTTTTATATTTGAAGGTAAATTTATTTTTTCAGCTGATAATTTCTCCTTTAGATCTGATTATTGTTTCTTTGTCCATTTTTTATGGATTCAAGAATGAAAAACTTCCATATTTTAGAATGTTTCAGTCTCTGAATTACCAGTCTCAGAGCATAATTTGGAGTGAATAAACTCACCCTTTACCTACTCTTGCCAAATCTGTTGATCCATTTAAAAATATAAAATAAGTTGCATTTCCACTCTTGCCGAGCTCTATTATTATGGCACTAAAGAACAAAAATTCTGCCAAACCCTTCATATGTTTGCTATAATAGCAAACTTTTTACTATAATAGTTTGGTGACTCTATTTTCTTTACTCTTTTCAAATATCTTCATAGGTTTTAAAGAGTGAGAAGGAAGGAATTTCTAGCCAGCTCTCATATTAACAAAGAACCACTTGCACTTTAGAAACTAGATATATTTGATATTTGTTGTGTTTGCATGAAGTAGCAATTTAATGAGAAGACTTCCCTTCAAATCCTTAGAAAATATTTCTCTTTCCTCTATTGTGAATTTTTTCATGAGCCCTAAAAACCAATACCTTTTACAGTTTTGTGCAGAACAATCTAAAAGATGAGTTGTCTCATCCTTCTCAATGCATGTCTGAAGTTAAAAGTCACAAAGATAACATGTATGAAATACCTGTCTCAGTTTTCTGGCCAGGTGTTTCAATCGACAGCTCAAAAATTTTAACTCTTTCAGTTGGTACCATTCAGATATTTCTACCCCATCTTGATTGGGTAAACATTTTTGGAACAATCTGTGTCCTGCTATCATACAAGTTAGCTGCCAATTTATTATATTTTTCCTAATTCAATGGATATGGCTACACATTTCCTACTTAATTTTCCATGGTTGAATATAGCTATAGCTTTTTCTTTTAAATCATAGCTAGGTTATATGGGTTTAAATGAGATATTTTAAAATTTGTAAGCACTAGTTCATTTACTCTACCAAAAAAAGGGAATGTAAACATATTAAAATCTGTTTTAGAAGGATGAAAAATTATTATGAATGGATTTTATTTCTGATGATTTTAAAAACTTCACTCATCTGATATGTACATCATTTTGCATTCCCATATTTGGTTATTTTACATAGTAGATTAGCACATTTCTAGCATGGTGCCTCCATTCAGAGTCAAAAACTTGGAGCACTATAAATTAATTGCTTTGCTAAGCACAATAATTCCAAAATTAATCATGTTCATGTGTATTTTATTTTTCTATTTCAAAATGAGACTTTGTTTTATTTACTGTGGTAGGGCAAATGTTTTCTTTCCGGTCCCATGAATACAGTTGTAAATCCTCTTTATTTAATTGCTAAATTTGCTTTGTTTTATTTTTCCAAAAAAGGACATCGTACTATGGTCAGGATTTTATTGTTCAACAAAATTTAAATTGGTACTTATTCTCTAATACTGTAATTGCCAATGATAATTTCTTCTGTGTAAACCTGGCAATTTTCACTTAATTGCTTCCATGTTTATAACAGATGATTAATCCATGGTCTACTGTGGAACAGACTTGGAAATTATTTAAATAATGTTCACTTAATACCTTGGGCCATAATCACTAATGGCTTATGTAAATTGAAAATGATGCAAATCTTTTTTTTATACAAATATTTAGCAAAATACTAGCAAAAATGTGCCTTAGTGCCAAACTGTCATTTACTTATTGAGGGCATTGCATAACTTAAGCTAATTATGATTGTTAGCTTGAGATAAATGCATTGCTAAGCTTCCCTTTGGCTCTTAAAATTAACGTTCCCAAAATCAACATGTCATAGAAAACTTTGAATGATTCTATTTAAAAATATCAAAATATAAAATGTTCCTTAATCGTTTGTAACTGTCATAGCTATCTTTTTTTTTTTTAATTATCTTACTTATGATGAAAGAAACAGAAGGGCACAATGTACCATGGTGGTTAACAAGTAAAATTTAACTCAAAAAATTTGACTTTAATTTTAGAAGCACTTTTGAAATTAATGTAACATTTAACACTTAACACTTGAAGGAATAATTCCAATTAAATCAGTGGCTTTGTGCTGAATCAGGAATACCTGATTAAGGCTAAACTTTCACATTGATATACCACATGTATTGTGCTGTAGTATTAATGAGAAAAGATTAAATGTGATAAATAACAAAAGAAAGCAGGGGGTTGGAGAATGCAAATGTGATATCAATCAGTTAAGGTGATCATGGTCAAGTAACATTTATTTCTTTTGGATTTTTTAAATTTCTAATCCATACAGGCAAAGAACATCTTTTGTATTTTACCAGAAATAGTTAAGTTGCCAGAATACAAGCCCTACAAATTGTCTCCCAAAACAGGAAATACGAGGAAATGATGTTTATTTTTCACTGATAATATATACAATTTTTATTAAGAAGAGATCCAGTGTCTTATATTTAGAGATCTTAAAATTAAGTGCTGCAAGGTGCAAGGTCAGTGGTAAAATTTTCATCTGCCATGTGGGAGACCCGGGTTCAATTTCTGGCCCACGCACTTCCCGAAAAACAAACAAGCAAAGAAAAAAAGAAAAAAAAATTCCAAAAATGGTGCTGCAATAATGGGATGCTCACATGGAAAAAGAATGAACTGTGATCCCCACCATACATACAATAAAAAAAAAAAAAGAAAAAGAAATAAAGAAAGAAAGGAAAAAGAAAAAACAATTGCTACCTTAGCTGGTTCTTACCAGAGAGAAAATAACCTCATTTTCTTATATTTTAGTGAGTTTAAATGATGTTTTTGAAGGATTTGCATTTGAAAAGCTAACACCAATGTAATGAATTAACTCAAGTAATGAATGGAATGTAAGAAGTACAAGCACAAACAAAATAGAGAAAGAAGATGTTTAATAATTGTCAATATAAACATTTAAAATTAAAAAGAGCATTTGGAAGAAAATAAAATTTTCCAATAATTTTACTAACTGGATATAAGGCCTGCTGCTATTTTGGAACATTTTATTCTATTCCTATGTTGATGATCCTTGATGATCTATATTTTTACCTTTTTGGCATTCTGTTAAGAAAGGGGCAAAATATTCAAATATTTTATTTCTATCAAGGACTTCCGTCAGGGTCTCTTTGTTTATATAAAGACATCCTCATCCACGAGGAGGAAGTGAAATTTTAAAACAACATTTCAAAATTCAGGTCTCGGCCCATGATCTATTACTCTTTCATTTCCTATAATTTCCTCTTCATCTCTTTGCTCTCTCTTCTGTGACTCAACTTCTGAATGTTCTAGTCCCTTCAAAGTCTCCCACCTCCATTGTGGTCTCTGGAACAAGTAAGCAAACAGAAGACCTCTAGCTCTTTTGACCTCCGGCAGAGGTTGTATAGAGAAGATAATTCTCCCCTAGGTCCTGCCTGGCTGCTACATGGTACATTGTGGGAACAAGGGCTCAAGCACAGCAAAGACTTCAACAAATGACTGCTTTATTACTTACCACAAAAGGTCCAAAGAGCAAGGAAAGAGGTTTCACCCTGGGTGTTCTCTGTAGAAGGCCAACTGCTTGGGTTGGGGGTTGGTGGATGGCTGCTATGCATGACCAGATTCCCATTGGAGATGAGAGACAAACCTTTGCTGACCAACTGTGGGATGTTTGGATAACCCAGGCAGAGGTGGGGTGCCACCATGGATAGCTCCAGCCCTGCTAAGCAACTGGAGCTGCTTGTTCCTGGTGTGAGGTTTAAGATAAGGTCAGGCCATTCCATTAGCCATAATGTCTCCCCTGGGCTGCAGAATGGAAACTTATGGAAATATGTATATACAATGAGGTTGGGCCTAGGACTGCCCACCCCACATACACTCAACTGGCTCATGTACTCTTATATCAGTGCTCCTTTTGAAACTAATGCACCCACAGTCAGGCCATCCTGATTAATGATGTCATTGTGAGGCTGGCCATTAATATTTATAGCTGCAAAATAACTGCTATCATACCTTGCTTTATTTCATCTTGAAAATATTTGAGTATAATGTAAAGCTTTACATCAGTCTTTTAATTAATGGATTGAAATAGGTCATTAACCAAAATATAAACTGCATAATCATGGTATATAATTCAAGCTAATAAAGATTCTTTTACTTTTATACTATAAAATTGTGTTTAAAAGCAAGACAGTTCTAGACTGATACTTCAATGAAGAAATTTGAAGAATTGTACCTTTAGGAGAATACTTTCTAAATTATAAAATGGAATGAAAGCATATTTCTTTTGTTTATCATTATGAAATAATAAACTATGGTAGTTGCCTTTTATTGCATTTTTTTCATTTATGCCTCTGAATCACTATTCAGTGATATAGCTCTTTAGTGACTTGGATGTGTAACTTTAATAACAAATAAAAATTGGAGTATCTTGTTTTATGTAGAAACAATTTTATTGGCTAATTATCACTTGGAGAAATGGCAACTTTGCATTAAATATAATTGAAATGAAAATAATTGGATGTCATAGCTATTCCCCCAGATTTAAAAGAACAACTTTAAATAAGTCCATAAGGTGAATTCATTGAACTCAGATGTGTATCTTTTGGTTACCATCCTGAAAGGACATCAAGTGTCTGAAATCTTGCATTTTTTACAGGATTGTTTGACACATCTGAGATTTGAGGGAAACCATTTAATGAGTATGACACATTTTGACCAATCTAAATTGTCTAAGCTTAATATAATATGATTAGTAAAAGCAATATATCTGAACCAAAGAGTTTGGTTTCCTGAAGAAATGCCTTTAACAATTTAAATTTCAAGTCATGTACCCTTTTATAGAGAATAAGCAAGTTTGAATCTTACATTCTTTCCAACCATAGAGACTTTGGGTGGTTTACTCATTCTTTTAGAAATTTCTGAAATTAATTTTATTTATTTTATTTTCGAAATTCACAAACCCTTTATACCCAACAAGCAACAACTCCCCCTTACACCCTACCCTATGCCCAGGTGACAACTATTCTATGTTCAGTTTCTGCAAATTTGCTATTTCTAGATATTTCATCTAAATGAAATCATACAGTATTTGTCCTTATGCTTTCACCATATTTTTTAAATGGAGAGGTAATAATTAAATAGCTTTGCCTGAAAAATAGAACTCACCTAGTGAGTGGTGAACATTACTATAATTATATATTTTTATTATTCCACATAGAGGAGAATATTAGGGTTTCAGGAGAAGCAATTGGTAAAGGTACAGCCTATTAAATGATCCAGTAAATTAATAAACCTATTAATAATACATTTTATGAGGTATAGATATATTTGAATGACAGGGTTTCAAGGATATAGGATGTGGACAGTGTGAGTGTTTCTATACCTGTTGTGACTAAAGGATAATGCAGAGTTAAATTACATTTAGTGCTTGATGATAGTAATTTATTCATCCCGGTGATCAAAAAACCATTAATATACTTAGAGGATAATGTTCTGCTTTTTAATTTATTTGTTGGGCTTTAAAATATATTCAAAACATGCTCATGCACATACACACACATGAAAAAGAAATCTCAGATTCAGTACTGAAATGTTCAAATCAAAGTAGCTAAATCTTATCTTAGGTTTCCCAGAATGCAGAGGCTGAAATAAAGATTCCTGTGCTACTACTATACTAGACAGTGTAACCCCAGTGAGCAGATGTTAGAAGAAAGGTGAAGAGAGAGAGAAAGTCATATGATGCATTACTAAGAACAGTACTGTAAAGTGCTTGTAATAATGATCATGTTGGATTGAAATACCCCATTGAAAAGCCAAGAAACTTCATTTTAGTGCAATTCATCCAGTGATATAAAAAGGGAAGAGTTTATTCACTGGCTCCCATGCACAGCCAGTCAAAGTTTTGTCCCAAGGAACATTAAATCCTCTGTCCAACTGAGCTTGTGTGTGAGCATCAAACTGAGTCCTGCAGAGTCCCAAACCCCTTTAGTTACAGGACAGCCCCTGGGTGGGAGGCAAGAACAGGTGACGAGATGAGCTGCTGTCAGGTCGCTGCTGCATGGAATTGTGGAGTCGATATATGGTGTTCACACTGTGTAGCTAGAATAAAAGATAACAAGTGATCTGAATTGGTGCCAGAGAAGCATGTGCTATGTACAGAGCAAACTTGAGGTGGAATCATTTTTTCATTCATTTAAAAAATATATTGGAAACCCTCTAATTGTAAGACATTTGTTAGTATTATAGAGAATACAATATAAATTGTTTACCAATCAATTGAAAGATACTTATGGAAATAACCCAACATTGAGTTTGGCTACAAAGTGGACACAGAGCTGTCTCTTGAGGAACTAGAATTAGGAATACTATGAATGTTGTTTTCTAAGATGAGAAATATTTTCACTTAATGGTGTTTTTTTTTATAATAGTGGTTTCAAAATTTTTGTTCTTTCTCTAGTCACCATTAAGATAGCAAGTTTCTGCTTGAATTCTTGTTCCCAGAACTTAAAGGTAAATTGAGTGTTTCTTTCTTAACCCCAGAGGTACATGGTGTTTTATTTTATTTTTCCCTTCTGATTCAAAAAAAGGAAACCTAACCACACAAACTATAGTAACATCTGTAATTATATCAAAGATACCACACAGCCAGCGACATTCAGCAAGTTAGATTTCACCTCAGAGTTTTGAAACCAGAAAAGGGCTAGAAACAAGTTTCACAATGTATCCCAGTACAGCGCTTATGAAATTCTAATTTCTATTCCAATTTGATGAGTTCCTTAATTCTCCCTGACTCTCACAGTACACTTGAAGTGAGAGAAAATGTTTCTTGTTAGATGGGCTGTTTCATTTGTTCAAGTCTTCACTGGGGATTCTCTCCACAGTTTCACAGTGTGCTTTTGGAAGCCTTAATATCACCGTTCAAGTTCCTAGAAGGAGAAACATTTTAACTTTTTTCCCAGAAATTGTCCCCAGCTTCACAGAAATTAGACACCGCTTGACAGAGAACTCTTTCCTTGAATTGGCGGTGACCTGATGATAGTAAATATGAGAAAAAGAATCATAAATACAGCCATATTTCTTGATGGTGTTCACATTTCTTACGGGATGTTGGACTGCTTCCAGATGACAGAATCAGCTGTCACGCTTCTATTTTCCTCTTTTTCTAAGAAACGAATAGAGTTGGGCTTTGTCTCTTCTGGGCAGCTTTTCCCACCTTTATCCTTCATTTTTATTTTTCTTTCATGGTTAGGAAATTATTTAGTTCAAAACTTTCTAGGAATTTGGGCAAAAAAACATGTAAAATGTAATGGAGGAATAGGTGAAGGAAACAAGGGAGAGTAAGATAGGCTTGAGAACGTAATCCTGAGGTGATGTCTTTTAGATACTCAAGCTGTGCCATTTTGTAGTCTTGCTAAATTTTGCATTCCCTTGCACACTTGATCACTTAAAATCAAGTTGGAATAGGCATATTCCAGTTCAGAGAAGCATTGCTTTGGGAAAAATTTTACTTCTTTTATATAATTTTTCAACTCTCTCATCCTTTTCTAAAGGGTATGTATTAAACATATTTCCCGGCATGCTTCATGAGTGGAGAAACAATATGTTCTTACCAGATATGGCTGACATCCATTGAAGTTTTGAAAACTTCAGCATATGACTGGTCCCCAATTATTCATCTCCCAAAAGAGCTTCTTTGTATGCTTTTAAAATGTCTGACCTACTTGAAGCACTGTTTCCTGCAATATTGAATGACTGTTAAGTATAACTGTCGGTCTAGAGTACATGTTTAATATTTTCCCAAAGTATATTAATATTATCTTCCTCTGAAATCAGGAAGTGTAAATTAAGATTAAAACAAAATTCTAAATCAACTTTATTTTAGGCCCTTGTCCTGCAATGATACTCTGTGATCCCTGATAAAACAAAACCACCAGGAAGAAAAATTTTAAACATTAATGCCATCATATGTATATATATAGATATATATAGATATATTTAAATATATAAAACATTTAAATTATGTTGGCGAGTGACTTTTGATTTTATAAATTAAAAGCGGAAAAGTCATATTTTATCATTATCGAGGATTTCATTTTTATAGATTAACATGATTACAAATTTCCCATTGTGAAATATTTGTGACTAAATTATTTTTATGTGTAATTGCTGTTTTTGCACATAGAGGACGAAATTGGAATAAAACATTTGGTATGGAGGATATGGAAATGTTAAGCACATACTGTACACACACCTATCATGGATTTTTTATTAACTGTTATGTAAAGTAGTAAATGTATCTGAGTACTACCAAAGATAGACAGTTCATCAAGGAGATAGTTCATCCAACCAGGCTTTATTAGCAGAGAGATGCTTTGAATTAGTTCACTTCTGGGATTATGGAAAACAAAAATAGATCATTTGATAGATAGAGAAATTAACAGATGTATAGATAAATAGACAGCTAGAATATAAATGTTGATAATTCTATAAGCCAAAGTTTGATGCTGAAACAATTTATTGCTATGAGACTCAATTATGAATGTCATCAATGTGTCACAAACTATCCATTGTTTTTCTTTCTGTGAGATGCTATTTTTCCTATGAGATGCTTTTTAAATTAATAGATGATAAACTATCTTTCAAGAAGAGATAAAATATTTTAACAAATAAAACATATATATTGCAGAAAGAGACAGAGTTATTTTTGCACAAGTGTTTTAAGCAATCTATAAATCTTTAAGGAATTTGATTTTAAATTCCTAATTGAATAATTTAAGAAGAATGATAAATGCTCAGCATCTAAGCTATAGATTAAATAAACAAGTGACCAAGACCCTCAGTGAGCACCATAAACCAAATATATTTGAACTGTATGTAGTCACAACATACATTTCCCCATTCTATTTGGGAAAACCAATTATGGAGGACTGACTATGTGTTCTCAACACAGGATTGACAGGAATCTCTATATCCATTCAGCAGTTCTGAAAGGTAGGTATTGCTAGCCCTTGTCACAGATGAGAGAATGAAACTACATGATCAAGTGACTTGATCCCAAGAGGGATTGGTTTGTGCCCAGTCTCATGGGAAAGGAAAATAATATGCGATTGTAAGTCAATGTTCTTTTTACAACACCAATGGCATGACTCCCTTTATTCAAAAACAGAGGAAAAAGTAGAGATAGAGAGATGGAAAAGAGGGAGAGCAAAGGGAGAGGACAAAATTAATTTCTTCAACTAACTAATCATAAAGTATAAAAATTTCAGAATAAATTATATGAACATTGATGGTTCTATGTAATTGTTATTTTCATATTTTCAAAGTAAGAATAATAAATGTCCATGCAAAAAATTGTAACAAACAAGTTAATGGAACTTGTTACATTAAAAAAGTGCATATAACTAAAGACAAGTGCTGCAGAAAGGTCTAAATATTCTCCACATAGTCACATTTTCTAAAAATCTCAACAATATCTAGAAATTGTTTTTTTTAGAGTAAAGCAAGGAATCCATATAAACTTATATTTATATATAGATATATATACTTATTATATTGCATACATAAATTTATATACATCTTTACTTACATATTTATGTATCACTTTTATTATTTCATATATTTAAAAACATATATATGTATGATCTATCACCATATTCATATAATGTCTATGTATTATTATTGAGAGTCATATAATGTCTTAAAATATAAAATTAACAGTCACACAATATAACATGAGTGCATTAGTTAGCCTTTGCTGTTTAATAAACCACTTCTAAACTTAGTGTCTTAAAAATACAGATCATTTATTAGTTCACAGATCTACAAGTTGGCGATTTTGGCTGGGTTCAGCTGGGCAGTTCTGTTCTCTCCTGGGTTGCTTCATGCGCTGCATCAGTTGGTCAGTTGGCTGGGTCTGGATGTTCTAGGGGAGCTGCAGTCAAAGGTCGCAGGTCTCAGCTGGGTCATTTCTCTCATCTTCTCTCATTCCTTGGAGGGACACTGAAAGCTCACTTACATGATGGTACAAACATTTCTCACAGCAAAAGAAAGCAAATCCCAACACTGGAGCACTTTTCTAAAATCAGTGTGTCACATTTGCTAATGCTCCATGGACCAAAGCAAGCGATACGGCCAAGCCAAGCTTAGCTTCAAGGAGAGGACAAATTCCACTCGTCAGTGGAAAAATCTTACCCCCCTCTCCAAAAAAATAAAAAACTGTCAGCATTTTGTTTGTATTCTACCAAATAATCAGTAACAATGGTATGAGATTAAATTATCTTAATTTGCTATCTGAATTTACTTTTAAAAATGCAGCAAGATGTAAAATTTAAATGTTTCCAAGAATTTAAGAACTAAAAGAGAGGCATGACGAATTTTTCCTGCCTCTTTGTCACATCTGACTCATAATTCCTGCTTCTGCCAATGTAACTTGGTCATGCCTGATTGTCACCTGTTGCCTCCAAGTGGATATTGTCCTGGTCTTTTGTCTGTCCCAGGGTAAGACAGATGCAAGGCTATCATCTGATTATAGTTTAAAAATAGCAATCACATCTCATACTTGTGAGAAATTGTCCTAAGTGCTTTACAAGTATTATCTCATTCAATAGCCATAAGAACTTTATGAAGTAAAGATTACTATTACTCTCATTTTAAGATGAGGCAACTGAAAGAACAGAGAAGCAAAGTAACTTGCCCAAAATGACAAGAGTGAGGCTTAAATGCAGAAAGTCTGAGTTCTGAATCTGCCTTTTACACTTTAAGACTACAGAGTGGGATATTTTGTAGACAGCTAGTGAGGTCTCTCTTCCCCATCACAGCTCCCTTATTCCCAATTTGTGGTTGATTTCTTACCAAAAGAAACAGAGCCACCTGTTGCTTTACTCCAAACTATACACTCACTGCACATACTTTATATCCAATGCCACCTATCAAGGCACTTTGCTATGCAAAAGACCAACACGTGTCTTCAGAAAGAAATTGTGAATCCCTTAGAAGCAGAGACCGAGGCCACTTTTTTCCTCTCTACCCTCTGATATTTAGAGAAACCCTGTCTTGGTCATATTTTCAGAATCTATACTTACTCATTAGACCTGGAACTGATGAAAGATGAAGATATACTCACATGTAAATCTTTGACGTTTCTTCCCTGACATAGAGCAGTGAGGCGGCAGAGTAACATAAATCATGTTTTAGCATTTTGCATATGATGCATATGTTAACATCTACAGAAAGATTACTGTAGATGACATAGCTTCAAAAAGATTTTTAAAGATAGAATGGAGAAACTATTCCAAATGGTTGCAATTTTTTAGACTGATGTTACATAAATAACACATTATTAACTGCAGTTAAATAATTTTTGAGCACAGTGGAAAATTGTGGGGTTCTGAATTTAGAATGAAAGCCTTCTAAGTTCTGAATTATACTTTTCTCTTTAAAAACATGAATCAGAATAGCTCTTTTTTCTGTCATTTTAATTATATCTGAAATGCTAAAAAGTATTACTTTCAAAGGTAGAAATATGACAGTTTTATATAAATGATAAACATCCAGTTAGAATAACTCATAGGCTTATTTGAAACTTTGAATGCATTAAAGTTAAAACTATTTACAAAATTTCTTGTAATTTTTTAAAATTAACAAAAACACTCCAAGATTCTTGTTAGAAGAGTTTTAAAAGAAAAAGAAAGGAGCTTGCAGATTATGATATTTTGCATACATTTAATTCTAAGACTCCTGAATTGTGTTTGCGTGTGCTTTTTATTATTTAACCCTATTGGATTTGGTAAACTTTCTATTCCTCAATCCAAACAGTAATAATAACTTTGAATCTTGTTGGAGCTCTCTTATATCTGCTTTCTTTGGTAAATGCAATGCTGATAATTTTAGTACCTACTTTTGATGGTTTTCTTAGCCTAACTATTAAGTTTATTAAAAAATCTTCTCCTGGTATATCGATTAAGAATTTTTGGTGACACATCAATCAAGCCTTTCAAAGAGCTATTTTTTTTCTTTAAAAGTAAAAATGATTAAATCTTTGTTCATGATCCCTAACTTTTTCATTCAGCAGTTACTGATATTTTTTTCCCTTTTCAGAATAGAAACAAACAGTTATTGGAGAAAAAAAATGTGCATATTCCATATCTAATAACAGTCTGATATTCTTTAATTTTGGATAATTTTCTGTCATTAACAAGCTGCTAATTAAATTAGGTTTCCCCTCCAGTCAGGTAAGGTAATAGAAATAGTTACTTACTAGAAACACAAAAAGCAGTTCTTTGTCAAGACCTATTAAACCTCAACTAAATCCACATATAACTGACTAATCTCTACTTGTCTATTAAAATAATAATTGATATTTATTTTCCCCACTGCATGGGCCAAGTACCTTTTTCAGTGATTCGCATGTAGTCATCCCATTATTTTCCCCACTTCTCAGATTTGAAGACTGAAGCACAAAAAGATAAGGTGCACAAGTTCATAAGACCAGTAAGAGTTTAGAACCAATAATTGAACTCAGGCAATTTGTCCTTAAAGCCACACACTTAAGCACCACATATGTACTAATTTATATCTGGATTTGAATTCAGTGGGAAATACCTAAATGTTGTTTCAAAAAGGGCATAATTATGAAACGCAGAATGAATGTCTATATATTCATTCATATATTCGTATATTATCATTCTCGTATACTGAAGACAGGATTTGAATAGTTTTCAGAATCTACGTAATGACTTTTATCAAAGGAAAACAAAAACTTGCTACAGCTTCTTTGTTGAGGACTGAATCATGTCCCCAGAAAACATGCTCCCCGTGTCTTGAGGTATGAACTTAATTCTAAAAAGGAAAATTTTTTAATCCTTTTCAAAAATCCCATTAAGATGAGGCCAAATAGAAGCAGGGTAAGCTTTAATCTGGTATGACTGGGGTCTTATAAGTAGAGGAAATTTGGAAATGGAAATATAAGCCACAGATGATGCCTAAGGAGACGGACCACCGTGTAGCAGAGGCAGAGACTGCTTACCTGCAAGCTGTCACCAGAACGGTACAGACTCTGGAGAAAACATGGCCTGCTGATACCTTGATTTTGGAATTGTAGCTCCCAAAATGTGAGAAAATAAATTCCTATTGTTTAAGTCAACCAGTCTGTGAGATTTGTCATAAAACTGAGGCAAACTTAGGCACACTTATATCAACTTATGCCATGAATCACATTTGCTGATTGAACACATCTCTTGACTTACATTTGAGACCAACCACCAGCTTAATTCCCTACGTATTATAGAAGAGTGTCCTGTTGTGTTTCCACAGCAACCTCTATTACCATGCTTAGAATGTCTCAAGGGTTATTTTCTTTCCTCTGTATTTACTAAGAGAAAAATAGGGCTTAATATCACAAAATGAAAAATATTTGCTTACTGAACTCTATGCATAAAAATACATGCATTTCTCTTCTGTAAAAGTATTAATTTTTAATCAAACATGATATACATTTAAAATATACAGTCATTTTTAGATAACCTGTTACTAAAACCATTCCAACCATGTACGTACTGAGAAAAAAAGAAGAATCTAGAAGTTATTTCTTTACTATGATTAACTCATCTGTGGATGGCTGCAAAAGGACATTTTTTTCTCCCAAATCTAACCAGAAAAGAAAAAGAAAAACAAAGGGGATGGTAAGAACTTTAAAATAATTATGAACAGAAGTTTCACAAAAAGAAAAATATACTCATTAATATTTTATTTTCATGTTTTGCATAGTAACCTGGCATTTTCTAAAGGTCACAGAATACCTTGATTAAAAATTCTTTTTCCAAAAAATTTTTAGCACCTCAGTGGTAATAAAACATCATGCTTTTAAATTACATTTTTAAAACCCCTAAGAGAGCTCACTGCCTCCTTGAAATTATACTAAGTGTTGAACTTTTTCTGGTACATGAGAAAGGATGTAACATATAAAATATTCCTGTCATTACGTCATATCACTTTTTGTCATTTTCCTAGGAGGTGTCCCATGCAGAACTACTATGCTAAAGTTTAACTCTACCAATTTTCATAACTGGATAAAATCAGGTGAACATATCTTATTTTTTTTTCTTTAGTTGCTCCATGTATATATATATATATACATGGGGTTTTTTTGTTTGATTTTTTGGCATTGGCAAGCTCCAGGTATTGAACCTGAGTCTTCAGCATATTAGGTGAGAATTCTGCCACTGAAGCACATTGCACCACCTCCTCTTTGTATTTTAACTAAAGTTTTATTATTCATAAAACTATATATTCCCTTAAAATAGTATTTATCTAAGATGCCACATGGTAGTCCAATATCAAAAGTTCATTATTCTTATTGGTTCATATAGGTATCCTAATAAAGTTACTGGTAAGATGAATGGGCAGTGGCTGGACCTAATTTTATAACTATTTAAGATCATAATCTTATTTTTCTCCACATGCAAAATCAATGATATTTATAGGTTTAAGTGAAACACTTTTCTCCCCACTATAATTGGTGATTGAAAGTGCTCGTTACTCTACTACTGACAACATTCATTAATGTAATAAAGCGGTTTTTGAGATTCCATAGTTCAGCTTCTTAAGTAATATGCTTATCTTAGTCTGCATTAATTTCCCCCTATATTTTATCACTAGGATTTAGTCTTTTGTAGATGTGATGTTTTGAATTTGATACGTAAATGTGTTAGTTATTTTTTGCCAGGTATCCTAATACATAAATATCACATTTAATATATGGCAGTTGATGCAAAATTAAAAATTGGATAAGATAATCTAATGAAAATTCACAGAATGAGAAAAGGAGACTATTTTTCTTTCTTGGTTATTTTTTTAAATTTTCTTCTTTTTATGATTTTCATTGAATTAATAACTAAGAATGTTATTTGATTTTCATGAGGATGAAACTGAAGCTATGGTTTCATGGAAGTAACTTTAATATTCAGATAAATGTTACATCACAGAAGATGGTATAGTAGAAAGCTCCAGGAATCAGTCCTTTCACTAAAACAACTATTGAACTGGCAAGGACTGCTAAATTTAATTATTTTGGAACTCTGGAGGTCTAGTGGAAATACTTGCAACAACCAAGGGAATGACTGATGAGGAAAGAGGTTGGTAAATTCCAGTGAATTCCAGTGTCTCATGTATAAGGTATCATCAACCTCACCCCAAACTGGTGGCAGGCAGCTATGGGGACAACAGCCCATGTTACTGGTGTGGCTAGTTGGTGCAAAGTTGGGCAATAAGGTTTTTGTCCTCACAAAAGTGAGGTGTGTATTTTGATCTGTCTGTAAGTTCAGTGAGGGACTGACACAGAGGCTGGCCATATTTTATCACCTGTCAGGCCTTCTTTTCTCTTTTGGGGTCCAAGAATTCAAGGAAATCTCGGTTAAGATCCGGGATGACTGTGGAGATAATGGAACAGAGACTCCAGTGACCACACATGACAAGGAATATTGTGATTACAAAAATAGTTTGTTAAATGACCACTAAAAATGGACAACCGCAACCCTCAACAAGCAACATAACAATCCTGGGAAGAAGAAGAATTTGATTTTCCAGAGCTACTACTACGACAATGTTAATCTGAAAACAGCCAGATGTCAACAACAGCAAAAAAGTACAAACCATACAATGAAATGGATATCCCATACACAGGATAAAACGAAATTGACAGAAACATCCCTGAGAGGGACCAGATATTTGACTTACTAGACAAACGCTTTAAATTAACTGTCTTAAATATGCACAAAAAGCTGAAGACAGCCATGATGAAAGAACTCAAGGCAATCAGGAGTATGTTGTCTGAAAAGTAGGGAATATGAAAAAGAGAAATAATAAAAGAGAACCAAATAGAAACTCTAGACCTGAAAAACAGAATAGTCAAAAGAAATCATAGGAATTCAAATGTATATTTGAGTAGGCAGAAGAAAGTATCAATGTACTCAAAAGCAGGTCAAAATTGTCCAGGCTGAGGTGTAGAAAGAAAAGGAACGAAGCAAAATCAACAGAGCCTGAGTGACCTATGGGACATGATCAAATGCACTAACACACACATACGGGAGCCCCAGAAGGAAAAAAGGGAAAGGAATGAGAAAATTGGGAGAAATAACAGCTGAAAACTTCCCACATTTGGTGAAAGACACGAATCTACATGTCCAAAAACTCAACGCACTTCAAGCAGAATTAATTCAAAGAGAACCGCACCAAAAATACAGCAAAATAAAATTGTCAGCATATATACAACCTAAAATCTCCCCTTTTAGCCACATTCTAATTTAGCAATTTAGTGGTGTTAATTACATTTGCAATGCTATCAGAATAAAAAAAAATAGAACTGAACAGCACAAACAGTAAACCCTAATGTAAACTATGGAGTATAGGTAAAAGTGTAAGTAGCGTAATATTGTTTCATCAACTGTAACAAAGGTAACCACAGTAGTGCAATGTGTTCACAATAAAGAAAACTGCATGTGTGAGGGGGGTATTTGGGAATTCTATTCTTTCTGGATGATTTTTCTGTAAACATGCAAAATCTCTAATTTAAAAAAAGATTAAAAAATCAAACTGTCAAAAGCTGAAAACAAAGAAAGAGTCCTCAAAACAGTAAGAGAAAAGCAACTTATGACATATATAAATGAGTTATGCTGTTAATTCTCAATAAAATGCCAAGTTTTCATCAGGAACCATGGAAACTAGAAGGCACTGGGATAATATAGATAAACTACTAAGGAGAAAAATGTATCAACTAAGTTTTTTATACTACCCAAACTATAAAAATGAAGGAGAAATTAGACATTCCCAAATAAACAAGAGCTGAAGCTGTCCAACTCTAGTAGACCTGACCTACAAGAAATGCTGAAGAGAATCTTCAGAACAAAATGAAGGGACACTAGATGGTTACTTGAAACTATACAAAGAAATAAAGATCTCTAGTAAAAATAACTACATAGGTAAATATAAATGCTATTATTATTGTATTATGGGTTTGTAACTACCCTTTTGCTTTTGATAAGATTTAAAAGACAAATACATAAAACAATAATTATAAGTCTATATTAATGGTCACACAATGTATAAGGATGGAATTGTGACAAACACAACATAAAGAAGGGGGATAGAGCTCAATAGAAACTGATTTAATGTACGTAATTGCAGCTACATTGGTATCAGTTCAAACTAGACTGATATAAATATAGAATGTTAACTGCAATCACCATAACAACCATAAAGAAAATATCTCTAAAATAACACATACAAATAAATGAAGAAGGAATCGAAGTGGTACATCAGTTATAGTTAACCAAGTACAAAAAATGACAGTGTTGGAGGAATGGGGAAAAGAAGACATGACAAACAGAAAACAAACAGTGAAATGGCAGAAGTTAGCCTTCACTATCAGTAATCATTTTCAGTATAAATTGATTAAACTCAACAAATAAAAGACCAAGATTGGCATAATGGATTAGAAACATGATCCATCTACTTGCTTCTTACAAGAAACTTATTTCAAATGAATTGACACAAATAGTTTGGAAGAGGGTTGTTGGAAAAAGATATTCCATGCAAATGGTGACCAAGAGAGGTGGAGTGGCTATAACAACATCAGACAAAGTAGATTTCAAGCAAAACATTTTTATGAGACAGAGATAAGTGTCAAATCATCAATAAGATATATCGTTGATAAACATATGTATCCCAAACAATAGATCCTAAAAATATGTGAAGCAAACATTTACAGAATTGAAGAAAAAAAACTAGTTTGCAATAATATTTGGAGAACTCGATACCAATAATGGATAGATTCTCGAGACAAAAGGTGATAAGAAAACAGAGGCCCAGAACAACCCTATTCACAAACCAGACCTAACATACATACACAGAGCATTCTACCCAGCATCAACAGGGTTCACATCCTTCTCAAGTGCACATAGAAAATTCTCCAGGATAGACCATGTCTTAAGCCAGAAAACAACTCTTAATAAACTTAAAAAGATCAAAATTATAAAATTATCTTATTTGATCACAGTGGAATGAAACTAGAAATCAATAACAATGAAAACTGGAAAATTAGCAAATACATGGAAATTAAACAACAAACTCTTAAGCAACCAGTGGTCAAGGAAGAAAGCACTGGAGAAATTAAGAAATACTTTGAGATGATTAAAAAAAGAAACAGCAAAGCTTATAGGATTCTTCACTGAAATGATCATAAAGTGAAATTTATAAGGATAAGCACCTACATTACAAAAGAACTATCTCAAACTAACAACCTTATTTTAAACATTTTGCAGTTATAAAGAAGAAACTATGCCCAAAGCCAGCAGAAGAAAGGAAATAAAGAGAATAAAAAATGGAGAAAATTAAGAAAAGCAAAAATTGGCTCTTTGAAAAGATTAGTAAAATTGAAAAACCTTTAGACTGCAAAATAAAAAATGGGAGAAGATACAAAATGAATTAACTAATTATTTAAAAGGAGACTTTTATGTGTAGTTACTGTAATCCTTATTATTCCCCAAATTAGTTTAATGCAAATCAAACAAATATAAAAATTATTTGGAGGGTAAATAGCTGAAATATAAATACATTTTTTAAAATGAGAAAATTAGGACTGAGCTATGTAAAGCTTCAAAGAAAAACATTTTCTTTTAAAAAATAATAGATATGGCTATCAATACAAAGCCAAACAGATTCTTTCAAACTAGCAAGAAAAAATGGTGTTAGGAAAATAAGCTAAATATTTGGATCAAAATCAAGTCATGCATTTATAGCACCACATTTGTGCACATACACACACCTCAACTAAGTCTTAGTTAAACAATTATTTTCATAAAAGAAATCATGAAAGGTGTAGAACAAAGTATCAATAGAAGAATGATGGTGATCGTGAGAGATCTCATTTAGTAAGAGATGCTTTTGAAGGAAGAAACCATAAAGAAAATTAGTAAATTTGACTGCATAAGCATTTTATAAACACCAAAGACAAAGACTGAAGTAGCAATATTTTAAGTATATACAGCTAAGTGGCAATAGTTTAATAATCATCTATCTATAGCAATAATCATTCAGAAATAATTAAAGGTAGACAAAGGGACATAAACAGATAATTCATAAAATGAGACTCGTTAGAAGAAATGATTTCTCCAAATGAAAACTTCATCAAAATATATTATTTTTCTTCTAGCCAAAACATTAAAGATTTCTAAAGATGGTCATATCTCAGACATGACAAATGGAAGCAAAAAGTAACTGTTTATGTTGTTTGCAAGTTATTTTTGGTGGGCATTGTCTTTAGATAATATGAACCATATTGGCTCTTAGAAGAAAACCACAAAGTTAAAGAACAATGATGGAAATCTTATGAGATTGACATTATAGTTTTGGGAATAATGAGCAAAATGTGACTGAATGCACTTCACGGAGAACCAGTCACACCATTACAGATTTCATTTATTGAAAAAAGCCTAAACATTCCTTATAATATTGATAAAATAAAATACATTTTAACATAGTTTACATTGAAAACTCTTTCTTTGGAAACTGGTAATTCTGGACAATGCGGACAATGATAGTCATCCACAGACTAGTGAGGACTTACTGTCTTCAGGGACTTGGTTTCTGCTCTGTGCTTGCAATTTAAAACCTTTGGAACAGGTTATTGTTACCAAAACAAAATCAAAGCAGCTAACCAACACCAACAATCAAAAAAAAAAAAAAAAAGAAGAAGAAGAAAGAAAGAACAAGCCAGTAACAATCAACCAGAAAAGCACAAAATGTGGGAAATTTTCAGGATTTATTTTCATGACCAAGAAAAAGATGCAGAACCATGCTTAGAACATATTGAGTAAAGTGAAATAACACAGCTCAAGACAGAAAATGCCACTTGCTACATGAAGTTTAGCAATATTTGCCATTAGTCCTTTCATGGATGCAAAACCACAGAACTTCCATTTACTCAGTGATCTAGAAGGTATATGCAATAGGGGAAGAGCTGTTAAGAGTCATATGAAAGACAGCATTCCAGCTTGCTAAGCTGCTGAATGCAGATAACATAGAATGCGTTAGCTTTAACCTTGGGAATGTATTAGCTTATTAGCTTACAGGCTTACAATTTTGAACCCATGAAATCAAGGAATCCTCAAGAGGATGCTTTCTTCACAAAGACCTGCTGCAGTGATCCTGTACTCCTCTGTCACATGGCAAAGCACATGGCAGCCCCTGCTGGTCTCGCCCTTCTCTTCTGAGTTCTGTTGTTTTCAGCTTCTTGCTTCAGTGGCTTTCTCTCTCTCTCTGTCTTTGTCAGAATTTCATTCTCTCATAAAGGACTCCACTAAGAGGATTAAGATCCACCCTGTATGGGATAAGTCTTATCTTAATTTAAGAATGCTACTCACCAAAAGATCCTACTTCCGATGGATCCACACACACAGGAATGAATTCACTTTAAGAGCATGCTTTTCTAGGGTATACACAGCTTCAAAACATCACAGATAGTGGTAAGGAAATCACAGACATGTTTTAAGCAGTCATCTCTCAGACCTCACCCATCCCTACCGCTGTCTCTGGAGAAGTCATCAGCATACACTAAGCAGCCACGCTCCTGCCTTCTGTTACTCCACCTCCTTTTCTCTTGTGTGCCATCCTACAACCTGGAAGATATGTTGTCTAATGAAAACACCCAGCCAGACCTTAAGCTGGAAACTGGGAACAGCAGCACCAGTACAGAAATTCTCAATAGCAGAGCTCACGCCCCCTGAGGTGGATCAAAACCACACAAAACAATACAGATTTGTCTCTATTCTCCAATGGGAAGTGGAGCCTACAGAGCTGCCATCTATCGACCCCAACCTGGAGCAATTTTCTGTCACCCCAGCAGACTAGCCATGGTGGGACTTCTTCCCATGCTTTTTTGGACTTTTTAGACTGTGCACGTGACAAAGAGATTATTTGTCTTTTTGAACTCATTATTCTGTGCGAGGAATAAAAGGATTGTTTGCTGAAAGTTTCTGTTTTGCCCTGAATGTAATGTTTCCATGAACTGTTTTGGCAACGTGCTTCACAGAAATGTTTAGAATCAGTAATTTCTAAAACCATCTCTCTTCCAGCAAATAATGGTATGCAGCTTGTAGTTCCAAACTGAGAAGGGAGAGTAAAAGGAAAATTAAATAAGGTAAAGAAAGTTAAGTCAATCTGTATAATAAAGAACTAAACCACCTAAGCTTAGGGGAAGAGGTGAGAGAGTTTCTATGGCCAGGTTTGTGGGTGATTTGTTGGAGATTGCTGTGAAGGTGAGTGAAGGGGAGCAAGACATTTTTCCTTAAATTTAAGAAGCTTTTCTGTGCATCTTGACTATACTTTCTCCCTGATGCTTCAGTAAACTTTGCATTATTTTATATAATTATCCTCTTTGACACAGACCTTGCATTTCTTTTCCATTTTGTTAAGTTAGACTTACATGTATTTTGGGCTTCATATATGTTATAATATTTTTATATCTGCATCTATTCCATATCTTTCACTGCAAAGTATAAGTCAATTAAGAGAACAGAATGGGCTAAAATGCCAACAGGTATTGACATCATGATTTCCTATATGTAAATAAAGATATAACAAATTTGCAAAGGTAAGCACAAGAAATTGCCTTAACTCCATTTCCTTTCCAGTTGAAATCATATTTTTAACCAGATGCTCCATTAAAATCCAGTTTTTCTTTTCTTCACTCATTTTACCCTTGCTTTATAATCTATCATTTACCCTTGCTTTATAATCTATCCTCAACACTTTCACATTCTTTAGATAGGATAAAAATAAACGTAGAATAAATAGCAACAGTCACAATTTCTCATAAGATGTTTGTTTTAGATATTTGAAGGAAAATGAAGACCTAAAAATAATCATATTGAAAACTGTTCAAGGAAAAATTTAGAATGAAATAATGAAATAATGTACTGTACTTTATAGAAAACTTTCTCACAGTCATGGCTTAGAAATGCTGTTTATTACTCTTCTGATCTCATATTACTAACTCAGAAAAACAAACAAAACAATCTCTTATAAGCTGCTGAATTGTCTTAAAAATTCTGATATCCTTTGCTATATTTGTTAATAGATAATGCATACATAAATCACCATATCAATAATTAATGTTGCAAGTAACAAGATAAAAGAGAAAGCTGTAGTGAAACAGAGCTGAGAAGCAAGAAGGGATGATGCACAGGAGGAAAGAGTGAGCAGGAAAGAGTCCTGGGATCCTTAGGTCAAAGAACAGATGTTCTTGCAAAATTGATAAAATAAATGTTATCGGCATATTAAATAAAATGAGGCTGGTAGTTAGATATTTGAGAAATTCCAATTATTTGTTAGTTAAGCAAATTAATTAACAAGGTTAATTAAACTAAATTAATTAACTAAATTAAGTGTCTGATGGCAGAGAGGAGCGAGAATCAGGATCAACATATTCTATCGCTGCCTGATACAGGGAAAGAATGAGCTTCAGGTTTGGACACCAATTTGGAAATCCCTTGGTTACAGATCAAAAAATAGTCAGACAACACTGTGAATGAAATTAACATCACTGAAATATACTGGGGAAGTCAGTGACACTCTCAGCAGCCATTTCTCAGCTCTTGCCTACATGTTCCGTTCTGCAGCCCAGAGCAAACATTAGGTCTAATGGAATGGTCTGACTATAATAGGACCCAAAATAGGGAGCAAGCAACCCTGGCTGTTTTATCAGAGTGAGAAATCTGATAAATACTAAAACAGCAGAGTCTCTCTTCTCTGACGCAAAGTGGGTCACATGGAACTGCCATCAGCTGGAGATGCTGTCCAACAACCCTGACCTGGGCAGTTGGTCTCCTTGGGGTAAAACTATGATGGGTTCCCTTTTTCTTCTCATTTGAACCCCTTGTGCTTTTTACGTAAAAAAAAATGGTCATTTTGCTGAAAATTTCTGTTGTGCCTAAGACTGTTTTCACTATGCACCATGAAACAACTTGCTCTATAAATTGTGTATTTGAATACAGTAAAATGGAAAATTTCAGATTGTTTATATCTTACCTGGATTTTTTTTTTTAATTTTCATTATATAATATTGTTTCATCAATTGTACTAATGTTATTGCACCAATGCAAAGTGTTAATAATAGGGAAAACTGCATGTGTGAGAAGCGGTATATGGGCACTCTGAACTTCATGCAAGATTTTTCTGTAAACCTACAACTTCTCTAATAAAAAAGTGTTGCAGAACAAAATTTCTCTCTTTCTCTCTCTCTTTTTTTTTTTTTTTTGCATGGGCAGGCACCAGGAATCTAACCCTGGTCTCCGGCATGGCAGGCTTGAGAACTCTGCCTGCTGAGCCACCGTGGCCCACCCCAAAATTTCTCTTTTTGAAAGTCATCTTCACTTGTTATAAAATTTATAAAAATTCTAAATTCTGCTATAGTTCTAATGTTAGCTTGAGATCTTCTGTCCTTGTGTTATGAGATAAACGTGGTGGATTGTTTTGCCTGAAGTGCTCAAATGACCAATTCCTGAGACACCAGGGTTTCAAAGAAAGAAAAAGTTGATTACTAGGCATTAGTAGGAAATTAGATAGCCTATAGGCCCAAAAGCTGCCTTTAGGGAGTTCAAGGTTTTACAGATTTTAGCAAAGGGGTATGAGGTCATTACAATTTCAAATAGTATGTTCTAAACAGAAAAGGAGACAGTGGTATGATTTCAATAAGAAAACGTAAGCAGAAAGGAGGGGAGGCAGAGTTATCATTGCAAACTAAAAGGGTAAGCTGAAAGGAAGGGAGACAGTTACTTTTTCAATAGCAGAGTCTAGCTGTAACAATTTACAAATGTAAGGGGCTGGAACTAGTTAATGTTCTTCAAATTCTTCATTAGAATTAGGGCCTTTGCTGTACAAGTTACTTTAAGAAAACGATCAGATAAAGGGAATGACAGCTCTTACAATCACAAAGGCACAAGATGAGGGCAGCTGAATTGATGTTTAGGGATTTCAGGTATTTCCCCAGACCCACCCCCAGTCTATTCCAATATACCAGAAAGCAAAAAGGAATATCTATATAATGATTCAGTAATCAAAATTTTCTCTTCAATCCTAATTTCTTGGTTACACTTGAACCTAAGAAACTTTATCTCCTGCACTCTGGGCAAACAAAGTTTTAAATATCTGGATAGTGTTTGTGGTTCTGCTAGTAGATTTTTATCTAGTCACACTGGCAAATGATTCTTTTTGGTTATAGCTTAATAAAGCCCGTTGACATTATGCATACTCCTATTTCAGTAACGAGGGATTAATCTGTGCATAATATTTTCTTTGCAACGCTGTGGTCTACTACAGACAACATTAAAAAAATAAAAGTTGCTCTGGCATGCTCTTGAAACTAAATTGGATTGATATGGAAATAGTCATCTTCAATACCAGATGACTGTAAAAGGCATTTTAATCAGATTATATGATATTAGAACATTTCAATTTATATAAATTCTAAGAATTTCTAAGAGCAAATGAGGGTAAGTTATCATATTAAACAGAACATACTAACTTGAAATTAAGAAAAACTAAGTCATAAAAATTACTACAGATTTTTTGCCATTTCTCATATATGTATGTTTCTATTTATTCAGTGTACATAAATAACAGGGGTATTTATACAAAGATAAAAAAATCAGTGAAAGTGCTCCTGTGGTCCTGCTTAAGTATGAATAGTGTAACAAAACCACAACTATTTACTCAACTGTTAATCATAACAACTGTGGTGAAATGAATATGGATCATATAAGTTATATAACATGCCTATCACCATCGGGTCAAATATTCAACGGAATTATTGAAAATCAGTTGCTCAGTTTGTTAAAGTTACTCATTAATCAAAGTTGTAGCTTCAATAACATGTGGTTAGTTGTCTGTATTCCCTGGCCATAGACACAATTCTTAAGATTAATCAAGGTATCTCACACATGTCTGACACAATCACAAAAAACGATTGGGGAAGGCCAAAAATGCCTTAAAGGCTTAATCATTTATGCACTCATTTCTCCATGTGCAGTATAAAGTCTGGTACATACAGCACTTGTTATTGATAGGTGAAAAATAAAATGCTGTTCATCTTGCATACAATTGATGCATATTTATTATTTATAAGCCCCGAAGAGAAAACTAGTCAAAGCTTGCTGAATTAGGTAAAGGATTCATGAAAGAGCGCAAATACCTATATCCTATTTTAAACCAATTTTGAGCACCCAGCTTTGATATTTCCAATACCTAACTGTGGAGTTAATGTAATTAATAGAGTAAGATGTAAATTTTAAAGAAAATAAATGCTAAATGTCGCTAGTTCCAAAAGCTTCATTTTAATGGTTCATTTAAAACACAATTTCTTTTTTAGACCACGGACAGTATGGTTCAATAATTTAAATTAAGAATATAAAATTCTATATGAAATATGTATTTTATCAGAAAACATTTGGAATGTAAAATTAAATAAAACCAAAATATTACAAGGAATGCTGTAATATAAACTTAATAAATTCTTAGGCTTATCAAGGTTTTATTGAATCTTCTCTTATATGAGATTATTTATTGGCTTAATCCAATAAGCATCATGTTTACCTAAGAGAATAATTCTAATTTTTATAGAAGAAGATAGCTAACAACATAATTTGAGTTTATTACCAAGACAGAAGTATGGGTCTAAGTTTTAGAGTATTCTTACATGTTTAAACGTTGTTACGACAGAGTGCTTATACATTTTGGGAGTGATTTCTTATCCTCTCCTTTCATCTCATAATTTCATCTCAATTATGCATATGTGAGAAAATTACATATAGAATCTTAATGCAGTAATATGTGCCAAAAAATCTGTACCCTGAAGCAACACAGAGTTATCCTGGATCAAGCTTGGATGATACCCATTTAATCATAGCTTTCCTGAGACAATTTATGACAGTGATTCCATCTCTAGACTGTGAATAATTCATAATTATGTCTTTTGAAATCTTTATAATAAAATTTTTGTGGGGGTGTGAGGGTAGTTCAGTGGGAGAATTCTTGCTTCCCATGTAGAAGACCCGGGTTCGAATCCCAGCACATACACTTCCCAAAAAACAAACAAACAAAAGAAAGCAACAAAAACCATCAAAAAAATTCAACAAATAGTGCTGCAATAACGGAATACTCACATGGAAAAAGAATGAAATGTGACTCTGCCACACAGCACACAAAATAAATAAATAAAATTTTAAAAAATAAAATTTTTGTGCACCTTTGTGACGTTGCTTCCTTATTTGATAAGAGCAAATAATGAGCTTCACTCAGTAAACTTATATCAAAGAATTAATATATTTTACACTTCAGGGGAACACTCAAAAAGGAAAAGTTATGAAAACTATAGATATTCACTAAAAGTATTCTATTAGAAACATAATTAAAACTTTTATGTGAGAAATTGGTAGTATTATAAAATTTGACATATAATGAAGTCAGTTAGTGCATCTTGACATTTTACAAGATAATTTGACAAATTGCCAGGTGTCATTAGTCTGATGATTAGGGAAAATTTTTAAAACTTTGTATTCTATACATTTGGTTGTTTTTAAAGTTTTTGAAAATAGCAAGAACAGTGGCAGAACAGATCAGACCCAAATGAAGTGGATATGTTTTTAAATGTGGCACCAGTTATTCCAGATATTTATACTTGATAGTTCTCACAAGATCCTTTAGGCTCTTAAGGGAAAAAAAATCAGATCTCTGTATATCTCAAGGCTACTATACTTCTGCTGCTTATGTGTATCAAAATACCACCCAAAAGCTAAGCATCAGTCAGCACAATGGAAAATATATAAACATTCAAGCTTACATCCTCCCCAGAGTACAATCATGAGCAGTGTGTTTGGCCCTGCTGAATTTACAGACACTTCTCTCTGGAGGGGATGCTCTTAGCTGATCAACCGCTTTCCCAGGAAGGCTGGGAGCTCATCCTTGGATGCTGCTGTTCTGGCAAGCCAGGAACCACACACCTGGATGTTCTGGCTTCTCCGGTCACTTCCAGATATGGAAGAATAACCCATGCCTTAGATTATGTCACTGGCCTCACTAAGAGGTCAGAGAAAGCACTTCTAAAGGAAAAAAGCATTGATTCTTCACAGGATGAGTTCTGTCCAACAAAGAAGAATAGATAGAACAATCAAAACCTTCTTGGAAATCAATATTTCTTTAGAAATATTATCATGAGTTTACAATTGGACCTACTACTTCAACATAATACAATTATCTAAACAAATTATGTCAAATGTATTTAAGAAAGATGAGTGCTTACATATGTGTTTGTGTATGGGGGTGTGTGCATGCACACAGATCAATAGAACAATAAACAGATAAAAAAGAGAGATGCCAATTTATCAAGGTAAATAGATTTAAAACATTATAAGCAAACAAGGAAATAATGGAAAATGTTACCTAAGTGGTTAAAAGCAGATTCAAATATTTAATGACTTCTGATTGTACATTTTGCAGTAACCAGAAAGCACTTCCATAATACATTGTATGTGTGCTGAATGGAGAGGAATGTGTACTAACTGCCAATATTCTCATATGCTCTAACAGTGAATGAATGTCTTCAAGTTTTATCGCAAAAGGTTCGTGGCACCATTTATGTCATAAACTCCCTATCCCATATATATTCCAATTCTCATTTTCAATTTGATAGGTTTTAGGATTATTAGTGTTTCAATGTTTTCATCAATAAAGGAGTTAGATTTTTCCTATTTTATTTATTTTTAGCAGGAATAGGCAGCAGGAATCGAACCCAGGTTTCTGGCATGACAGGCGAGAATTCTGCCACTGAGCCACCATCGTAGCACCCAGTTTTGAACAAAATTTTACTATACATTACTTAGACTAGTTTTTACTTTGCAGAAACCTTGACGAGATGTGATATTACATCATTAGTCAAAAACTTCTCGTCCATTTCATATCTCTTATGCGGTCATTAAAAATCTTAGATTTTAGTAAATTATATTCATTTAAAAAGTTAATTTTATGCTTTGTCTTAGCAGAAACTATGCTGACAACTGAAGACTCCACCTCCTGGCCACAAGCCTATGGGCGATGTTTGAGGCTGGATCATGGGCGATTACGAAGGGTTTACCTGACAAGCCTCACAAAGGAAAGCTGCCTTCCCCAAATCAGACATTGTATACAGCGCATGCACTGAAATCTCTGAAGGGAGTTGCAGTCAAGGAGTCAGGCACCCCTGCTGAGTCATGCTCTTGCACACATATGCATTCCTAGTCCAGGTGCCTCCTTTCAGAGGCCTCTCTCTGGATAATCCAAAACTGAGACCTTACTCAGGCTCCTCTGCTGAGATGTCCTAACATGGGAAGGAGGGGGAGAACTTGAAGACACTTTTCTTCACTCTGGTTCAATTCTCAGGACTTTTCCATTCCAAGTCCCTCTTCACCTTCCTTCCAGGCCCTGGGTCCTTAAAGCTGCAGGGACCTTTCTTTGAGATTTCCTCAGCAGTGAGATGTCTCTACGTCCACGCAGATTCAATTACACCCCAATTGGTGGTGCCATCCCATGGTGAAAGTAGAGCGTGGGAACACAGTGTTTTTCTTTGGTTAAACTTCTGGTTTATACTGTCACAATATAGTATAAATGGTTAAATGCCTAACATTTTTATTTGGCTTGGTTGTTTTAATCAGCTCTTTGACACTTGGCAGCTCGACTTAGCTCTTGACCATAATTTAACATTTCAATCAAGACTACTTAAAGATTAATATTAATGTGCATTGTATATTTAAGTCATATCCTTCATAAACCATCTTTCTTGTGGGAAAAGGAATCTACAAAGGTGAAACTTAAAAATTTCATGGCACACAATTATTAACCTTCAATAAAATAATCTTCAATACAAAGAGAATAAAAAAACTCTCTTATTTTATTTTTACTCTTCTTTCCAGGAAGCCACTTCCATTTCCCACTATTAGCAGTGTAAACTATCATAGAGATAATGTATTCTAGCAACCAAATTTTGGAAGTGAAGAATAAAAGGTACAGGCACTGACTTGGCCAGTGTCACACTATTAGTTTGGTAGATTTGGAAGCAAACTCAAGTCATTTGATCCATGACCTCGTGTTCCTTATTCCCACAGGTGATACTAAAGCAGAACCATATTTGGAGCAGGCAAACTCTTTCAGAGGACTGAATTTTTCACTGACAGTCATGTCACCATAAGAAAGTAATGAATGCTTTTTGGCTTCAGATTTTTCACGTGTAAAACTAAGAATGTTAAACTAGATGCTATACAGTGTCCCTGAGAGCTTGAAAATTATATTGGACTGTCAATTTATTTCTATATTAGTAAGAGCTAAAGAGTGACAAAAAAGTTAGGGTGGCAAAATCCATGTTAGTTACCCCTGTTTATTTCTTCTGTAAAATGCTCAATCATTTCCATTTTTGCATCAGGTTATTTCCTCAACCTGTCTAATGTAACCACATACTATATCAATTATTTTCTTTTCCAGTAGATCAGGCAAGAATAGATCTATTTTCACTTTCCATGTCATAAGCACAAAATGTCCTCCATAGTAAATTATCATAGATTCAGTGAACTATGCAATTATGAACCGCCCCCATCTTCAGTGTATGTACAAGAAAGGACATATTTGCATAAAAATCTGAAGTATAAATCTCAACATTAAGTTAATTGAATACTCATGATTAAAAGTTTAATCCTGAAAAGCAATTAAATTTTCTTCTGGAATAACTTCTGATTGGTTGCAGCCACACTGAGAAAATAATTAGAAAACATTAAAGCTTAAAAGATATTAAGTGCATCTGCTAAAAGTCTGGCCATTATTTTATTTACTGGCCATGCAGAGCCTAAGAGTTTTATTATTGTCTTAATTTATTTTACTTACCACATAACTCAAAAACATTATAAATGTCTCCTAAACAATATGAAAAAAAAAGAGAGAGATGGTCTAGCTGCCCCCTCTTGCATTAAAAAAATTGTTTCATACCTTTCCATAAACATAGAAATAAAAAGCAAGTTCACTAAATGACCTAAAATCCTTCAAGAAGAGAACCAGTCATAATATTAAGAGGATTTGAAGAATAAGAAGAAGTAAAAAAGCAGAGTATAATTGAAGTACAAAGAACTTGGACTTAAAGAGTTAGAGTTGCAGTCCCTGTTCTGGGATCTTGGCCAAAACTATAATCTATCAGAATCACATTTTACTCACAGGAGAAAATGGGATAATTTAATATTTTTTATAATCTATCTTATAAACATAATCAATTCATTTATTCACTTATTCAACAAAGGATGTGAATGTGCATTTCAAAATAGAAATAGATCTGTATTACCAGAACTGGAAATGATAATGAAAATAATAAAAAAGAAGAAAGGCAGAGAACATAAAAAATCAGTTCTATCTTTTCCATAAATATTGTAAGATAGCTGTACATATATGGAAAAGGGAAAAGTAATGGGAGAAGTCAAACGGAAATGATAACTTTATACCTTGCAAAATATATGCGTTTTGAAGGTGACTTATTTTGAGATCTGAACATTGAGAGAGACCATGCGAACTCACAAATTGTTAAGTTGTGGCTTATTGATAAATTCTGAATTTTTCCAATATCTAGATATTTAAAATATCTTATTTAATGTCTGATATTGGATAATTAGTTAATATAAATCAACTACTTGCTGGTTATCCTAACTATAACACATGTCTTACTTCCTTATTACAATATGCATCTAAGTAGAAATTACTAATAAAGTGCTTTCCTTAAAGAATTAGTCTAATAATGCTTAAAGTCACCCTAAATCATGAGAAATGAAGCTACATTAAGAAATATGGCAAATGAATCAAAAGTAGAATAGTGATCAAAGATATGGCAATGCCAGTTGGGAAAATATAATACTTTTCTTAAGATTTGCAAGCAATAAAAATAAATTGAAAAGAAAATATGATTTTATGATATTAAGCCTATTGGGAGACAGTAAGAATAAGTGTACCTTTTATAATATACAGATAAAAGCATAAGACAATAAAAAAGTTTTATAAGTGCATTCATGACCTTGTTCTTTATTTTATAAATGTCATGTTCATCAAGTAAGAATGTGTAAGATAAACCTATGTGATTAGAAAGAAATGAAAGGAAAAGTAATATTTTTAGTGTTTTCTCTCTGCCTGCTCCTGTGCTAAGTTTTGACATATTTTACTATTTTTAAACCTCCTTAGAATTTTACAAGATATTCATATTTTATGGATGAGGGATGTGAAAAAAAATGTAGCTGGATTAAAATCCAAGTATTATTCTATTTCAAAAGTTTCACTTTACCATTATGTCTGCAAAATAAGAAATGAGTATTTTTTTACAAAAATCTTTTAAGTCATTTAAAGCCTTTTACTTTACCAGACGCTGTGAATACATAATATCCTTGAACTATTTGCAGTTACTGATAACCAAAACAATTATTTAATATAAAGGCTTGAAGACAACAGACAAACAAAATGTAAAAAGGATTGATAAATGAGTTATCCTAATAGAGAAGTGTAAGCAGTGGAGTGTATTCAGAAAGTAGTCCTAATATAACTTAGTGGTCTGAGAAAATCAATGTGGAATCAACAGGTTTACAAAATTTAGAAAGTGAGGTTAGTGATATAGCTGAGGAAATGCATTTAGTAGTAAGTGGAGTAGAGTTGTAACGTCCATTACTTGGAGCATTTTGGAATTTAACTGAATCACCTATTTGAATTACACACACTAATGTGTTGAATGAATTACTTACTTTTATAAATTATTTTAGTAATGCATTTACAGCATCATTAAGAATCCAAAGGGTTCACTTCAGAGTTCCATGTTTTATTGAATATTATGAGAAAGTACATTCAGTAATAGTATTGGGGGGTTTAAAAATTCATGAATTTATCAGTACAGATCCCATGAGGAGAATGCCAGTGGCCTAATATTAATGAAATACCACTTAATAGGACTGGTGCTCTGAGCTCTCAGTCAACAGCAAGGAAATCAAGTCAAATTGTTTTCTGTAGATAGTGGCCCACGATTATGCTGCTGTGAAAAACAAACAAGCAAACAAACAAAAACTACTATAATGATGAACAAAATTTTTCCTGGAAAAACTCTCAGAAAAAACAGGACCCATTATTTTACTCATAAAATATTGGTGTGTCTTTAGTATTTATTGGATGAAATTTTGAATATTACTTTCACTACAGAAATAGAAGAATTTCTGATACGTATCTGGAACTTCCCTTCCACTATCTCCATTATTCCTCATAACAATTCAATCAGGTAGAAATTAATTTTACTATTGCTATTTTACAGGTAAGGAAACTAAGGCAAAGAGAGGGGAAGTAACTGAAGTAGAATTACATTAGATAAAAAGTACCAAATGTAGACTTAAATATATATATTCTCTTTGCTTCTGCTATACAGTGGTCCTCTGTAATAAAAAGATGTGTTTACAAAATAAATAAATAAATAAAATGGATTCTCAAAAATCTGAAGGCTGAAAGAGTGACATGATGAAAATTATTAATCTTGAGCGTGATAGATACAGCAAGCATCAAGTCACCAAAAACCACTGATGCATGATAGAGGTACATTTGTAACAGAAATAAGATATGACTTCTTATATTATGTAGTAAATTAAAATGAATCAAACTTCCTTATGCTATATAGAGAAATGTGTAGACAGAACTTTGGATAAGAATTATTTACAGAATATGCCTCTTGACTTTTTGACAACAATGTAAAGAACCCATATTTTCTTAGAAAATGAATTTTATAATCATTCATGGATAAAATGTCTTGTGTATGTGAAGATTTGCTTAACACTATCATGACAATCTGAAAAACGGATCTCTCTGGGAATTAGAGTATAAAATGACATGCTTTGCAATGTGAATTTTATGGAAATTTCAAATCTTTATTCAATGATCAGTTGATAGATTGTTTACGAAATAATAGGTACTGTGCTAGGTGCTGGACAAAAAGGTGGAAGAAGATACAATACCTGCCTCTAGTTTCTTAGTGTCAGTGGGTTACTTAACCAAATTATCAGGTGTTTGCAGTATCATAAGACCACATTCTGAAGATGTAAGATGGTCAGGGAATCTGATCTTGGCTGGCTTATAATTATGATAAAGACTTCATGAGGGAGCCAATATCTAGTGTTATACCCAAATGTATTAGTTAAACAAATATTTGATGGATTCTACTAAGGTCAGGCATTATTTAAAAGTTAGAGGTGAAATAGCGAATAAGTTATTTTTATTTGTTCTTCATTATTGCAAAGCCCATAGAAAGAATAAAATAATGAATAAATATAAGAATATAAATCAATAAAATGGAAAGCAAGCAACAATAGGAAGGTTAACAAATCAGTAGCTTGCTCTACGAAATACTAATGATTTTGAAAGAAATCTGTGACAAGACTAAGCAAGAGGAAAACAGGAAAAGTGGGAAAATGGAAATGGAAATGGGAAGTATCAGAATGCACAATATTACAAATAAAATACTAGACTATTAAGAAGTATTATATATATATATATATACTTACACATAAACATTCCAAAACTGTGAAAATCAAACAACATAGACAAATTTTTTCAAAGAATATTGTAGTTGACCTTTGTTCACTTTGGGTACATAGCATCTTAAACCCCTTTTCCTATATATTCAAAATATTCCCCACATTAGTGGCTTAAAGGGCTAAAGTACAGGGAAAGATGATTCAGTGATATCAATAAGAAGGACCAGAATGCACAAAGGCCCAGGAACAAGAAAAATTAAGCAGGAATGTATAAAGAGCATAAATGGCTTAACCAGAGCATAACATTTAGAAATGGAGGTACACGATCATGAAAATCATTGCCACTGTTTTATGGATTTTTATATATTTTCTAGGCATCAGCACAAAGTCACTGAACAGTTTTTAGGAAAATTAGATCATCATTATTGGGATGATAACTTTGAAAATTTTAACATTTCTTGAGTCCTTACTATAATGCCAAGAATTGTGATGGCATTGAACACAATGCTTGAACTAAATGCTTGAACTATCTCAAACTTTATCACAGTTCACTAACATTGATAAAACTATTATATTAATTTTATAGGTAAGTAAACAGATATTTTATATAGCTAGATAATTCCAGCAAAATTAACCCTATAGAAAAGTAACTTTATCTTTATTCTAAATGATAATTTAGAGTGGGACAAGACTTAGAGAGGGAAGAAAAGATATGAAGTTCTCATAATATTACAGGCAGGAGATAAAGATGCTTTAAATGAGGTACATACATAGAAATAAAAGGACATATTCCAAAAGTATTTTAATGTACGTGTAACAAGAATTAAAATTTAATTGTGAAAATGTCATGCCGAGGAAAAAAGCAGGGACAATTTCTAGATGTTGCCTTGCCCATAGTACTTCAACATACTGAGAAAAAGAATGCTAGGGAGGGTCAAGTTTAACAGTCTCAAATTTGAGAAACCACTAGAATATTTCTTTTCTGTATTCAGTAGGTATCTAATTAAGCTGACTTTGGGAGTTACTAAATTTTAATTGAAATATACAGTCAGATATTAAATATAAGAATCTGGACTTCAAGGAAAAGAATCCGAGATAGGTCTCTGGAGAATTATTTGGGAGCTATGGCTATTTTGAAAAATAACTGCCGTGAGGATAACCGATGACATTATTAAAGCAGAGTGCTTAAACAAATAAAGGAGACCTTAGTTGGAACATTTAGGAAACTCAAACATTTAAATATTATACAAAAGAAGAAACAGAGACTGGTCAATCAAGACTCCAAGGTGGAAAATCCAGAATGAGTATTCCCATGAAAAACAAGTTAAGAGAATTTTGGGGAAAAGGGCCAGGGCTTAGTTAGTAAATGTTACAGAGACTTCTGGGATGATGAACAAAGCAAGTAACTGTTCATCAGATTTAACAGAGGATGACCTTGGTTGGTGGTCCTTTTTAGAACAATCTGTGGGATGATGCTGTTGGATGTTAAATTGTAGTTGAAATGTGATTGAGAAGAATGTTTGGTTTCAGCGCCAATGTGTGAAGAGCTTAGAAGTTGTCATTCCTACCTTGGCAACAAGAAAACAACTGAACAAATTCAAAATCAATGACTTTTTTTGGATCCATCATAGAACAGGGCCACAGGACTCATCTACAGCCCCAGAATTGGAGAAACTGGCAAATGCAGAGGATAGAGATTAGTTTATCTGAAATGCAAATTGCTGGTGCCAGTAACTGGGAGGAATACTTAACGGATAATGATAATTTTGAAGAATTGTGGGAGGCTGAGTGTGGACTATTTGAGAATTAAAATTTTCTGGTGGCCTAGTTAAGGGGGACCCCACACATTTATGAGTCTTACTTCAAGAACCCCACCAGGTTGTCTCTGTGAGGATCATAGAAAAGGGTCCTCCTGTTTGGCCTGGGGGAAGGAAAGGTAACCATTTTGAAATCATCTCAGAGCATTCCACATTAACAAAATCCTACCTAGCGAGGGAAAAGACTTCATGAGAGCTTTACCTGATTTGGGAGATATACCAAAATACCAAATTCTAGCCATTCTTGCCTTCATGACTCAGTGACGTGGGAAATTAGAAGAAAAAAAAAAAAGTGGAGAAGCACTTGTCAAATTCACAACATAGAGCTGCAGGTCTACTAAAAGAATTAGAGCTAATTGTAGGATTAAAGAATTTCTCCTCCCCAAACACCTTATCATCAAATCGAGAGGGGTCCTATAAAATAATAGTGGGTTATACCTGAAATACTGGCAAGATTCAGACTCCAGACTCCATTTAAGAGGAGCTTATAGGGAAACCTCCAAACCACAGAGTAGATGAAATTAAGAAACTATAAGTATTTGAAACATTTTGTATTTTTAGCTGCAGCAAATATTAGACACAGCCTAATTCCTAGCCAGATAAACAAAATAACTTCATGCAAAATGCCAAACATGTCAGTTCCTGTTACCTGATCTAGCATGTTTAGATTTCAACAAAAAATTACAAGACATGCTAACATACAAGGAAAAACACAGTCTAAACAGATGAAGCAAAACATCAGAACTAGACCTAAATATGGCAGATATTTTGGAATTGTCAGACCAGGAATTTAAAATGTGTATGATTAATATACTATGGACTCTAACAGGAAAATTGGAAAAAAATGTAAGAAAATATGGGTAACATAAGCAGAGATGAATGCTGTAAGAAAGAATCAGAAGGAAATGCTAGCAACTATTGTTCTCTAGTTAACATGGACCCCTCACCAAGATAAACCACATTCTGGGTATAAACATTCCCTAACAAACTTAAGAAAACATTTAAAAGATAAAAAAAGGGGAGGGAGGGCAAAGCATGCTTTCAGCAGACAATGGAATTGCATTAGAAATAAAAATACAGAAAGATAGCAGGAAATGTCACAATATTTGAAAATTACACAACACACATAAATAATGCATGGGTCAAAGAAGAAGCCTCAAGAAAAACTAAAACAATATTTTGATCTAGATGAAAATAACATCAAAATAAGTGGTATGCTGTGAAAGCAGTGTTCGAGTGAAGTTTATAATATTGAATGTGTGTGTATATTAGAAAAGAAGAAATTTCCAAAATTAATAAACTGAGCTTCCATCTTAGGAAACTAGAGAAAGAATAAAAATACAAGCCTAATATATATGCCTAAGCATAAAAAGAAAATAAGTAATAAAAATTAAAGCAGAAATCAATAAAATTGAAAATAGGAAATCAATAAAGAAAATCAATAAAACTAGAAGCTGGTTCTTTGAAAAGATCAACAAGCTTGATAAACCTCTACACATGCTAACCAAGAAAAAAGAGAGAAGACACAAATTACTAATATCAATAATCAAATGTATCAAATCATTCCTGATCCCATGGATAGTAAAAGCATAATGGGGGGGGGGGGGGGATATGAACTCTAGGCCCACAAATTTGGTAATTTAGATGAAATAGACCAATTCCTTGAAAGATGTTGTTTTGGTTTGAGAGTGTATTTCCCCTAAAAGGCATTCTTAAATTCTATCCATTCTTGTGGGTGTAAACCTATGTAAGTAGGACTTTTGATGAGGCTACTTCAGTTAAGATATGATCCACCAAATTCAGGACGAGTCCTAATCTTACTACTGGAGCCCTTTATAAGATAATGAAATTCAGAAAAAGAAAGAAAGCCATGAAAGTAAAAAGCTGAAATCAATGAAACCTAGATGAGAAGGGACAGATCAGTAGACATTGCCATGTGTCTTACGATGTAGTAGAGGAGCCAAGGAATGCCAGCAGCCAGGCTTCAAGAAGAAGCATTACCTTGATGAGGCTTTGATTTGCATGTTTTCATAGCCTCAAAATCATGCACAAATAAATTCCCATTGTTTAACTTGATTCATTTCATAGTACTTGCTTTGAGCAGCCTAGGAGATTCAGAGAGGTAAATTGCCAAAACTCACCTAATGTGAAATAGATAACCTAATTTGTGCAAATAGACCTATAACTGTTAAATAAATTGATCAATAATTAATAAACTTCTATAAAAAGAATGTGCATGGGCCCGGGCAGTTTTGTTAGTAAATTCTACCAAAATTTTAAGGAATTAACAGCACCAATCTCTATCATCTCTTCTAGAAAATAGCATCAGATGGAAAACTTTCTAACTAATTCTTTGAGTTCAGCATTACCTTAATACCAAACCAAAGATATTGCAAGAAAGGAAAACAGACATGTATCTCTAATGAGCATAGCTACAAAATCACAGTATTAGCAAATCAAATCAACAGTGTGTAAAAAGAATTATTCAACATGACGAAATAGAATTTATTTTAGGTACGCACTGATGGTTCAACATTCAAAAATCAATTAATGTAATCCACCATTTCCATAGGCCAAAGAGAAAAATATAATTATATCACTAGTTTAAAAGCAAAAAGCATTTGACAAAACCCAACACCATTAATGGAAACTCTCAGTAAGCTATTGAATGAATAGGAACTCCCTCAATTTGGTACTATCTACAAAACCCTACAACTTGAGTCTCAGCTCCACCTTCGTCAAGATGGAGGAGTGAGACTCTATGGGGACTCTGTGCCCCATACAGAGCTCTTCTTTCCTCTTTAAACACCAGGCTAAGGCATCACAGCTTAATCTGAGACGTAAAAGGAAGTACATGAAATGTGATAGAGGACTAGAGATATAAGACACAAGCTAGTATTTAGCACATATATGCAACACTCCATATAATCTATTTTTGTGTATCTGTATCATATTTGAAGCTTATCTCTAGAGAACATACAATCCCATCAAATGTTGTGTGAGTGATATGTTTCTGGAAAAAACACTTTATTAATACTTGGATTTTCTTTATTTTTTCCTTCAAACCACATTCACTGCTATTTTCTTTTTAAACTCTCTCATTTAAATAAGATACAGAAGCTATTTTCTATGTCTTTGTTTAGTGACTAGGATTATTATTATCCTTAATTACTTCCCCATATAGCTTTCGATTGAAATTGCTTCTGTAATTACTTTACTTCTGAAATTTCTATGGTAAAGTTCAGCAACTAAATGTGGATGATTTCTAAAAGAAGGTATTATTTCATCAGTGCTATAAATTGGTATAGTTTATTTAATTCCTAAGCAGGTAAAAATATTTCATTTAGTTTGGGAAAGTTTAAACATTTCAAATAGCCCTTTCATCACTTTCATTCACATATTTATGATTCAAGACATTAATCTCAAAAAAGGAAGTTATTTGAGAATGTTTGATTCCAAGTGGTATGTGGCTACCATAGCAATTCTGTTGGTTTTTTTGTTTTGTTTTGTTTTTATTAATTAACGGAAAAAAAAGAAATTAACACAACATTTAGAAATCATGCCATTCTACATATGCAATCAGTAATTCTTAACATCATCACATAGATGCATGATCATCGTTTCTTAGTACATTTGCATCGGTTTAGAGGAACTAGCAACACAACAGAAAAAGATATAGAATGTTAATATAGAGAAAAGAAATAAAAGTAATAATAATAGTAAAAAAAAAAAACCCTATAGCTCAGATGCAGCTTCATTCAGTGTTTTAACATGATTACTTTACACTTAGGTATTATTGTGCTGTCCATTTTTGAGTTTTTGTATCTAATCCTGTTGCACAGTCTGTATCCCTTCAGCTTCAATTACCCATTATCTTACCCTGTTTCTAACTCCTGCTGGACTCTGTTACCAATGACATATTCCAAGTTTATTCTCGAATGTTGGTTCACATCAGTGGGACCATACAGTATTTGCCCTTTAGTTTTTGGATGGACTCACTCAGCATAATGTTCTCTAGGTCCATCCATGTTATTACATGCTTCATAAGTTTATCCTGTCTTAAAGCTGCATAATATTCCATCGTATGTATATACCACAGTTTGTTTAGCCATTCTTCTGTTGATGGACATTTTGGCTGTTTCCATCTCTTTGCAATTGTAAATAACGCTGCTATAAACATTGGTGTGCAAATGTCCGTTTGTGTCTTTGCCCTTAAGTCCTTTGAGTAGATACCTAGCAATGGTATTGCTGGGTCATATGGCAATTCTATATTCAGCTTTTTGAGGAACCGCCAAACTGCCTTCCACAGTGGTTGCACCATTTGACATTCCCACCCACAGTGGATAAGTGTGCCTCTTTCTCCACATCCTCTCCAGCACTTGTCATTTTCTGTTTTGTTGATAATGGCCATTCTGGTGGGTGTGAGATGATATCTCATTGTGGTTTTGATTTGCATTTCTCTAATGGCCAGGGACATTGAGCATATCTTCATGTGCCTCTTGGCCATCCGTATTTCCTCTTCTGAGAGGTGTCTGTTCAAGTCTTTTTCCCATTTTGTAATTGGGTTGGCTGTCTTTTGGTTGTTGAGTTGAACAATCTCTTTATAAATTCTGGATACTAGACCTTTATCTGATATGTCATTTCCAAATATTATCTCCCATTGTGTAGGCTGTCTTTCTACTTTCTTAATGAAGTTCTTTGATGCACAAAAGTGTTTAATTTTGAGGAGCTCCCATTTATTTATTTCCTTCTTCGGTGCTCTTGCTTTAGGTTTAAGGTCCATAAAACTGCCTCCAATTGTAAGTTTCATAAGATATCTCCCTACATTTTCCTCTAACTGTTTTATGGTCTTAGACCTAATGTTTAGATCTTTGATCCATTTTGAGTTAACTTTTGTATAAGGTGTGAGATACGGGTCTTCTTTCATTCTTTTGCATATGGATATCCAGTTCTCTAGGCACCATTTATTGAAGAGACTGTTCTGTCCCAGGTGAGGTGGCTTGACTGCCTTATCAAAGATCAAATGTCCATAGATGAGAGGGTCTATTTCTGAGCACTCTATTCTTTTCCATTGGTCGATATATCTATCTTTATGCCAATACCATGCTGTTTTGACCACTGTGGCTTCATAATATGCCTTAAAGTCCGGCAGTGCAAGACCTCCAGCTTCGTTTTTTTCCTCAAGATGTTTTTAGCAATTCGGGGCACCCTGCCCTTCCAGATAAATTTGCTTACTGTTTTTTCTAATTCTGAAAAATAAGTTGTTGGGATTTTGATTGGTATTGCCTTGAATCTGTAGATCAGTTTAGGTAGGATTGACATCTTAATTATATTTAGTCTTCCAATCCATGAACACGGTATGCCCTTCCATCTATTTAGGTCTTCTGTGATTTCTTTTAGCAGTTTTTTGTAGTTTTCTTTATATAGGTTTTTTGTCTCTTTAGTTAAATTTATTCCTAGGTATTTCATTCTTTTAGTTGCAATTGTAAATGGGATTCGTTTCTTGATTTCCCCCTCAGCTTGTTCATTACTAGTGTATGAAACACTACAGATTTTTGAATGTTGATCTTGTAACCTGTTACTTTGCTGTACTCATTTATTAGCTCTAGTGGTTCCATTGTGGGTTTTTCCGGATTTTCGACGTATAGTATCATATCCTCTGCAAACAGTGATAGTTTTACTTCTTCCTTTCCAATTTTGATGCCTTGAATTTCTTTTTCTTGTCTAATTGCTTTGGCTAGAACCTCCAACACAATGTTGAATAATAGTGGTGATAGTGGACATCCTTATCTTGTTCCTGACCTTAGGGAGAAAGTTTTCAATTTTTCCCCATTGAGGATGATATTAGCTGTGGGTTTTTCATATATTCCCTCTATCATTTTAAAGAAGTTCCCTTGTATTCCTATCTTTTGAAGTGTTTTCAACAGGAAAGGATGTTGAATCTTATCAAATGCCTTCTCTACATCAATTGAGATGATCATGTGATTTTTCTGCTTTGATTTTTTGATGTGGTGTATTACATTAATTGATTTTCTTATGTTGAAACATCCTTGCATACCTGGGATGAATCCTACTTGGTCATGATGTATAATTCTTTTAATGTGTTGTTGGATACGATTTGCTAGAATTTTATTGAGGATTTTTGCATCTGTATTCATTAGAGAGATTGGTCTGTAGTTTTCTTTTTTTGTAATATCTTTGCCTGGTTTTGGTATGAGGGTGATGTTGGCTTCATAGAATGAATGAGGTAGTTTTCCCTCCACTTCGATTATTTTGAAGAGTTTAAGGAGAGTTAGTACTAATTCTTTCTGGAATGTTTGGTAGAATTCACATGTGAAGCCGTCTGGTCCTGGACTTTTCATTTTAGGGAGCTTTTGAATAACTAATTCAATCTCTTTACTTGTGATTGGTTTGTTGAGGTCATCTGTTTCTTCTTGAGTCAAAGTTGGTTGTTCATGTCTTTCCAGGAACCCGTCCATTTCATCTAAGTTGTTGTATTTATTAGCGTAAAGTTGTTCATAGTATCCTGTTATTACCTCTTTTATTTCTGTGAGGTCAGCAGTTATGTCTCCTCTTCCATTTCTGATCTTATTTATTTGCATCCTCTCTCTTCTTCTTTTTGTCAATCTTGATAAGGGCCCATCAATCTTATTGATTTTCTCATAGAACCAACTTCTGGTCTTATTGATTTTCTCTATTGTTTTCATGTTTTCAATTTCATTTATTTCTGCTCTAATCTTTGTTATTTCTTTCCTTTTGCTTGCTTTGGGATTAGTTTGCTGTTCTTTCTCCAGTTCTTCCAAGTGGACAGTTAATTCCTGCATTTTTGCCCTTTCTTCTTTTCTGATAAAGGCATTTAGGGCAATAAATTTCCCTCTTAGCACTGCCTTTGCTGCGTCCCATAGGTTTTGATATGTTGTGTTTTCATTTTCATTCACCTCGAGGTATTTACTAATTTCTCTTGCAATTTCTTCTTTGACCCACTTGTTGTTTAAGAGTGTGTTGTTGAGCCTCCATGTATTTGTGAATTTTCTGGCACTCCGCCTATTGTTGATTTCCAACTTCATTCCTTTATGATCCGAGAAAGTGTTGTGTATGATTTCAATCTTTTTAAATTTGTTAAGACTTGCTTTGTGACCCAGCATATGGTCTATCTTTGAGAATGATCCATGAGCACTTGAGAAAAAGGCGTATCCTGCTGTTGTGGGATGTAATGTCCTATAAATGTCTGTTAAGTCTAGCTCATTTATAGTAATATTCAGATTCTCTATTTTTTTATTGATCCTTTGTCTAGATGTTCTGTCCATTGATGAGAGTGGTGAATTGAATTCTCCAACTATTATGGTATATGTGTCTATTTCCCTTTTCAGTGTTTGCAGTGTATTCCTCACGTATTTTGGGGCATTCTGGTTCAGTGCGTAAATATTTATGATTGTTGTGTCTTCTTGTTTAATTGTTCCTTTTATTAGTAGATAGTGTCCTTCTTTGTCTCTTTTAACTGTTTTACATTTGAAGTCTAATTTGTTGGATATTAGTATAGCCACTCCTGCTCTTTTCTGGTTGTTATTTGCATGAAATACCTTTTCCCAACCTTTCACTTTCAACCTATGTTTATCTTTGGGTCTAAGATGTATTTCCTGTATACAGCATATAGAAGAATCTTGTTTTTTAAACCATTCTGCCAGTCTATGTCTTTTGATTGGGGAATTCAGTCCATTAACATTTAGTGTCATTACTGTTTGGATAATATTTTCCTCTACCATTTTGCCTTTTGTATTATATATATCATATCTGACTTTCCTTCTTTCTACACTCTTCTCCATATCTCTCTCTTCTGTCTTTTCAGTTCTGACTCTAGTGCTCCCTTTAGTATTTCTTGCAGAGCTGGTCTCTTCGTCACAAATTCTCTCAGTGACTTTTTGTCTGAGAATGTTTTAATTTCTCCCTCATTTTTGAAGGACAATTTTGCTGGATATAGGAGTCTTGGTTGGCAGTTTTTCTCGTTTAGTAATTTAAATATATCATCCCACTGTCTTCTAGCTTCCATGGTTTCTGCTGAGAAATCTACACATAGTCTTATTGGGTTTCCCTTGTATGTGATGGATTGTTTTTCTCTTGCTGCTTTCAGATCCTCTCTTTCTCTTTGACCTCTGACATTCTAACTAGTAAGTGTCTTGGAGAACGCCTATTTGGGTCTAATCTCTTTGGGGTGCGCTGCACTTCTTGGATCTGTAATTTTAGGTCTTTCATAAGAGTTGGGAAATTTTCAGTGATAATTTCTTCCATTAGTTTTTCTCCTCCTTTTCCCTTCTCTTCTCCTTCTGGGACACCCACAACACGTATATTTGTGCGGTTCATATTGTCCTTGAGTTCCCTGATATCCTGTTCAAATTTTTCCATTCTTTTCCAGATAGTTTCTGTTTGTTTTTGGAATTCAGATGTTCCATCCTCCAAATCACTAATTCTATCTTCTGTCTCTTTAAATCTATCATTGTAGGTATCCATTGTTTTTTCCATCTTTTCTTCTTTATCCTTCACTTCCATAAGCTCTGTGATTTGTTTTTTCAGTTTTTCTATTCCTTCTTTTGGTTCAGCCCATGTCTTTTTCATGTTCTCCCTCAATTTATCGATTTCGTTTTTGAAGAGGTTTTCCATTTCTGTTCATATATTCAGCATTAGTTGTTTCAGCTCCTGTATCTCATTTGAACTATTGGTCTGTTCCTTTGACTGGGCCATATTTTCAATTTTTTGAGCATGATCCATTATCCTCTGCTGACATCTGGGCATTTAGTCAGACTTCCCTGGGTGTTGGACCCAACAGGCTGAAAGATCCTTCTGTGAAATCTCTGGGTTCTGTCTTTCCTATCCTGCCCAGTAGGTGGTGCTCATGGCACACGTTTGTCTGCGGGTTCCACCAGCAAAACGTGCTGTGGGTCCTTAACCTTGGAAAACTCTCCCCGTGGGGGAGGTTCGCCAGCCGAAGCAGCTTGGAAGAGTGCCAGCCGCCCCGGGGGTCTGAACGCGGGGAGGGTCGCCGGCCGCCGCAGCCCGGGGGAGCGCCCAACCGAATTTCCTAGTCGGCTCGGAGCGCCAAGCATGGCGGGAGGGCACCAGTCGCCGCGACCCAGAGAGTGCACCGTTCCCAGCCAGACCGGGGAGTCACATGTTTGGAAGGGGCCCCCGCGGTCACCATTCTCCGCGGTCTAGGGATTTCCAACCCAACTCTCTCAGTTGGTCCAGGAGGCCTCGCGTGGTCAGGGCGCCAGCTGCCATGGCCCAAGGGGACCGCCTGGCCAATTCTGCCAGCTGGCCTGGGAAGGAGGAAGGGAGGGTCTCCGGCTGCTTGCCATCCTGCCCGGGAAAGCCCATGCCCCTCGGTGATCTCACTGAAGCTGGTTCTCCCAGACAGCCAGCCATTCCAGGATGGGGTATGCCATCCCTTTGATCTCCGTTGTGGCTCCGGGAGCTGCTCTGTATCGTCTCCACTCCCCCAGTAGCTGTTCTGGAGGAGGAAAGGTAAGGGTGGCAAGGCTGTTGAGGGTGGTGGCGGAGGAGCTGGTGAAGTTGGCAGAGGGCACAGTGGTGGTTGGAGAGCCACTGGAACAGGAGGAGAAAGGGAAGGGCAAGATGGCGGTGGGAGCGCTGCCGGCGGAGAAAGAGGGAAAGGAGGGCTGGCTGGCTGGCGGCGGGAGCGCCGCCCGCGGAGAAAGAGGGAGAGGAGGGCTGGCTGGCTGGCGGTGGGAGCGCTGCCTGCGGAGAAAGAGGGAGAGGAGGGCTGGCTGGCTGGCGGCGGGAGCTCCGCCCACGGAGAAAGAGGGAGAGGAGGGCTGACTGGCTGGCGGCGGGAGTGCCGCCCACGGAGAAAGAGCTCTGTTGGCTTTTAACAATCAACACAAAGTTTTAAATGAAGTGATTTTGTTTGTAGATAGTTTCCTGAACCATAAATAGCTAACTCTAAAGACCCTTTTCCATTATTTGACACTAGATAATCAACCTGCTCATTTTCAACAAAATGAGGGACATGAATCATGGTGCCAGCAAAGTCATAGTTACTCAGAAAGAATGTGAGAATAGTGAAGGTCAACACAAGTCACAGAAGATGCAGAGAAAATCTACATGCTGCCTTACCATGACTTCTGTAGCCAATGATTATTTTTCTTAGAATCTGTTTCAATTAAAAAGACTGATCTTTGCAAACTATTCCTCCCACTCATAAAAATAGGTTAATCTTGCTGTTTCTTTTACCACTTTCAAGTCATGGATATGAAAATAAGGATGTAACTAACTTCAATATTAACTGTCAAATGGTGTTCTGAAAGAATCATCAGCTTTACTTGAAAACGTGAACATTTTACTGACCACTGTAGTCATTTTGCTTACCCATGAGCATTATTTGCCATTTGCTCAATAAGATGGGGCTTATTATACATATAATACTTGTGTTTTAATCATAATTATGTGAGTCCTGGTTTTTATACAAACTGCCTATTGTTTTACAAGAATAATAAACCTTCACATTGGAAAATGACTAAAGTTTCTTATTTCTTATCCAAATTTTTTTGTTAAAGATGAGTATGTTATTCGCCAGAGTAGAACATATTATTTTTCATATGAAAGAAAGAGGAGATTATATATTGCCAGATGATTTTAGAAACTATGTCATTCTTCAGAAGGAGATATAGTTAAAATAATATATTTTACTAGAGAGAATTGGATGATAACATGGGGACCATGGTGAAGTTAGGACTATATTCTTCTTGAATTGTCAGTATTAAAAATTGCAAATTAAAAAAAAAATGCTAGGTGTTTATATAGAAAGCTGAAGCATGCATTTCTAAAAGACAACAAATGCAAAATATTTACAAAAAGTGATTATTGCTAATTTTATGAAATCTGTACACTGGGAAATGGGCCCAATTTATAATAGCACATTTTTTGTATCTAAGGACAAACTCCTGACTGGGAATATTCTAAAATGTCTGGCTCTGGAACCCCTGAAGCAACATGGATTCTCATTAGTCTTGAATCTATTCATGACCATTAGTCTTGAAGCTATTCATGGTTTTAAAGTTATGAAGGCTCCAAACTGTATAAATATTGCAAAGCTACTTAAATCCATACAGACATTTTCCAATGGTGTATCTATTGCCTACTCCATATTGAAACACTTTAAAATGAACTTATGAATAATCAACTATAAGTTATTTTGCTCAAATATTAGAAAAAAAGATGTGATTTTTTGTATACTATTGGATCAGGACTTTTAGCAGTCACATTGCTAACATAACCATAGTGGCTGTGGTAGTTAGATTCAAGTATCAACTTGGCTGGGTGATGATGACCTATTGTTCTGTTGCTGTGGACTTAAATCATCAGCATGTGAAATTCATCTGTGGCTGATTATATTTGCAGTTGGCTAAGGGGAGAGCCTTCCACAATGAGTGAAGTTTAATTTAATAAGCTGGAGCCTTAAAAGAGAGAGGTCAGAAGAAGAGCTCAGCAGCTCAGCATACATTATTTCAGCACTCACTGCTCCATCCAGATATTTGGAGATGCAGACAGGAATTACCCCAGGGAAAATTGTTTGAACCTAGAAGCCAAGAGTGAAGGCTAACAGATGTCACCATGTGCCTTCCCATTGACAGAGAAACTCAAATGAAAGTTAGCTACTTCTCCTCTGAAGAACTTTAAATTTATAACTAAAAAAAAAAACCCCTGTTAATAGTCGATCCATCTCTGGTGTGTTGCATTCTGGCATTTAGCAAAGTGAAACAGTGGCCATAGTGGTGGACTCTTTGGTATGCAATGAGCAAAGACATCCAAGTTCAAGGTGTCTCAAGACACCAAGTCCACTGTTTGATCCGGATTGAAATGATCTTTTCTATATGAATTTGCATTCCTAATATGATGAAACAAATTTTCTGTATGTAGAACTTTTTGATAGAAAAAATATATTGGAAAGAATAATGAGCTAGTCTTAAATTAATTAAAGTTTATCATACAACTCTTTGAAATATTACTGAATAGATAAGTTAACCAATCTCCTGATTAAAATTTAATTTACTTTCAATGTGTAATTTTTAAAAGATTAAATTCATTGAACTTATCCAATTTATTCAGACAGAATAGACATATTTAACATGTATGGCTACTTAACTAAATTAAGATGAATACCAGATACTATTTTGAGTAAAATACTTCTTATGTAACCCAAGATCTCTCTGCAGTATGTAAGAAATCTGTCTATGAGAATCATGATTAATTTGAATTTCAAATATATATCATGCATAAATGGAAATGTGTGGTTAGGGATGTGTTTTGACATGTTTTGGTATAATTGCAGTAAATTAAGATAGAATTGATTGGAAATTATCTTATTAGCAGTCTATATATTGAATAATATTTCATAACAATTCTGATTATTCTCTTTCTTATTAGTGCTAGGCTGCCATCAGATACTTCAGGCAATTCCTTTGGGCAATGCTTTAACATTTGCGTGGTTAGCTACATCTTGACTATTTCCAGGACAGGGTAAACTATGGAAATAGGTGAGCATAAATTTCAGCTACTGAAGTAACCTATTATAACTTTTATTCTTCAAAATGTGTGACTAGTAATTCAAACTATTTCATCAGCACTTACTGAGTAAAGGTGATGTGTAGAAACTTGAGATTCTAATGATTCACAGCAAATGACATTTGGTCATCCTTTCATTAGGTCCTTAATTGCAGGGAGTTTCAACTCTGAGAGAACAGAGCACACCTCATTCAGTGATAATGCCAAATTAAGACATAGCTCAGCTCAGTGTTAGACAGATAACCTCACATCCTGAAAGAAGAGGTCTGGACTTATTGACTTATTAACTGAGACCACATCAAAAGTGTGGAGTCGAACATCATTTTACATATGTCTTCATTTTGATATACGAGTATGCAATAATACAGCCCAAATAAATAACATGGAATCATCAGTCTTGATTCTTTGCTAACATCAGTTTTTCTTCATTAGCTAAAAGCTTATTAGAATACTGAAGGGAAAAATAAGCAATATTGTCTTTCAATGGCAAAACTGTAGCATTTAAATGCATATTAAATATAAAGATGGAGATATAGGAAAACATGTCAATATTAGTAGAAATATCTTTCTTTCCACTGCCTGCAATTTTCCAGGAAATGTAAGGGAAATATTTAATTGTTAAGAATAAGTACTAATCTAAAGCAGGAAAAATTTTCAAAGACAGGTTTTCACATCTTTCACATGCAGCAAAAAAGAAGTTTTACTTCATGTTATGTAATTTTTAAAGTGGAAGGAGAAGGGAGATTTTGCAGCTTATTGAAATCATTCTCTTAATTGTTTTATATTATGTTTGGAAAATATATTTCTTTTACAATAAATTAAGTATCTCCCCTGAAATATATCACTTCTTAAAAGGCTTCAGAATCAATTTTTCTTTCTTCTAATCCACCAGATACTTTGAACCTGTTTTGTCCTATATGTATCATTGGTTTTATCTTGATTTAGCTTTGATTTACCTCAGATTCACTGACATATTCATTGGCACACCTTTTTATTTGGGTTAGGAGAGACTATATTTTTCATTTTATACCACCTGCTAATCTCAAACAGATGAACAATAAATAACTATTGAATAGAATTGAATAACTCTGAGCTCTGAATGGCCATAGTATATTAGTGTGCAGGTTTATACTGAAATGACTTTATCTCTACTGTAAATCTCAAAGAATTATTTCAAAATAGCTAGCATGTGGATATTATTTTCTATGTTGAAGAGCAAGAGAAGATAATGATAGCTAAATAGCATGTTGTTATAATTGATAAATGATATAGTATTTGTAAAGCACCAATTATGGCATTTATTAAATGAAATGTATTAATAAACAGTAGTTGCTGAAGTTGTGCTAATGATGATACTTATGATTATTCAGTATGCTATTGTGTGACTTTATTAATGTGACACCCAGACTCATAAATTTAAGACAAAAAATATGATGTTTGATATCCTAAAATTAAATTAATACAGTAATCAATTTCTATATGCATTATTTATAAATATATATTTTTCATTATATCTGTTTTTTATCTTCTCAGTCTGTTAGTGCTAGGAATGTAAGAGAAAACAAAACTGATGCAGTCTCTGCCAAAATGAAAATAATCTAGGGGAGTCAACTGGCATTGAACATGTAATTACAGACATGGTAAGTGTCATGAACATGGAAGAACTTATGGTTATATAACTAGAATAAAAGAGCCTTTCCTAGCCTGAGAAACACAGGGAAGCCATCATGAAAAGCAGAAATTCAAGATGAAACTGAAAAGCTAGGCTGGATCTTTCAATTTGTTTGTAGAATTTTATGCTTATCTTCAGGTATGGAAGCCATAGCCAGTGCACTGAAGTAAGACAAATGCATGCAGCATTGAGTGGAAGAAATAAGGCTTTATCCACAGAAGACATGAGCGTCTATGTAGAAAATAGTAAAGAATCTTCAAGAAGCTCCTAGAACTAATAAACGAGTTTGGCTAAGTAGCAGGATTCAAGGTCAGTATAGAAAAGTCAATGATATTCCTTTATACAAAATTTATATGGAAAGTCTAAGGAACTTTGAGAACTGGAACAATTCTGAATAAGAACAATGGTGGAGGATTCACATCACCTAATTTAAAAACTTACTATAAATCCATAGTAATTTGGGGAGAACAAGACTTGTAGGTTTTAATTGAAAAATGCCATGCCTACTCTCTGCCCATGGGTGCAGTTTGCTTGACTTCACCCCTGCTGTAACAATAAGGCCTTCTTATTATATTATATGCAAATAAATACACCTTGTCTTAGGTGTGGTGCCCCAGAAGCTGACCCTGAGTTAAGGGTTTATTATGTAGCATGCTATTATGGGGTGCTAACATGGAAGTCTATTAAGACAGTTGAGGAAGCAGGACCCAACAGTCTAACTCAGGCAAAGTCCTATGAACAACAGCTTTAGTCTACTCTTGCCTAGTCTACAGAATTGTCCCCACTGGGGAAAGCAAGTTTTCATACCTCTAACTCCAGTTACACTCAATTTCCTGTAATAAGAACTTTTCTGGAGAAAGTTCTTTTTTGATTGATTTGAGGGTTAGAGTATGTCAGCTTGTTTCAAACATCTATGACCATACAGGAGATATTTAGAAATCAAGTCAATAGAGCAGAAGTTACAGCTGACAGGTGAAAAGAAGCACAGTCCTGTATATTATGTCAACCCAGAATCCAGCTTTGCTTAAAATCAAGCTCTCCCCTAATGCTTCAGATACTAAAAAATATATTTTTCCCCTACCTTCTATGTTCTTTGCTTAAGCCCTTTGAGTTGGGTTTTTGATTACTTGCAGTATGAGAATTCTAAAGGAATTCAGAGAATTCTTCTCAAAGTAAATGATTAAGAAGCAGAATTTTGAAGGCTATATGAGAGTTAGCAGAATAAATAGTTCACTCTGGCGTCTACTGTTCCATGACTGTGATAAGGTATTGCAAAAAGTGAAGATATGTAACAATATCAGCCTTCAGGAATAAGGTTATGAATTTGTTTATTTTATTTTGATCAGTTGAAAACAGAGAAAATACACAGAGAATATTGTTTACTCATTTATGCACCAACCAAAATTAATATGTCTTAATGTCTTGTCAATATAATTTATCAAAGTTGAAATATTCTTTTTTTCCTGTTTGCAGTCTAATGCCCAATCCTTCTTCCCCAGAGACAATTATTATTATAAATTTTATATTTATTTTTCCTGTCCACATTTTTATATTTACTACACACTCATATAGTATGCTTGTACAAACAAAAATACATATATGAATTGAACCAAAATGACAATGTTCTGTGCTATATTAAAGCAGCATTATGTGTTTGGTATACACACACACACACATACACGTACACACACACCACAAATATATTTATTTTTAAATGTTAGTGAATTTTATCACATGACTACCTTCCAATCTATTTATATTTAATAAATGTCTTTTTTTCCTTATATTCAGCTTGTGATATTTAATAATTATATTACTTTTAATAAATGTAACACTGTTTTTTATAAAAAAATAATTCAATCTGAGTCATTTCTTTTAATAAGAGAATTAAGGCTTAAAATATACACAGTATTCCTATTTGAAGTGATGGAAATGTTTTGGTTGGTAATGGGTGGTAATAATGGTAGTGCAACTTTGTGAACATAAATAACAGCACTGATTATATATAGATACAGATATAGATTATATATAAATCTATATATATAGATATAGATATATATTATAAATAAATGTGATTAAAGGGGGAATATTAGATTGTATATATGGACTAGAATAAATGATTTTTAAAAAATCCCATGGAACTGTACAACCCAAACAGTGAACCCTAAGTTAAACCACAGACATAGTTAAAACTAGAATTATAAAAATGTGCTTTCATCAATTGTAACAAATGCTCTACACCAAGGCAAGGTGATAATAACAGGGTGATATATGGAAATCTTGTACTTTAAGCATGATTGTTCTAAAATGTGTGATTGGGAACCTACAATTTCTCTAATAAATAAAAAATAATGTTCCTTGCTGATTTATAAGAAACTACTATTGCCATTTTATTTTGGAATTGATATTTGTTACACTTATCTTTACTCATTTTTAAATTCTTTCCCACTTTGAATTTGGTTTCATTTTTGTTTTCTTACTTTCCTGTACCCAGTAGTCTTACATTTATAGTTCTATTATTCTAGTCATTTACATCTAAGTTTTTAACATTTATTTCTATTTTCTACTCCCTGAAAAACAAGCATGGTGGAACACAGCTATAAATATATGCATCTCAGAAGATTTCTTATTCTTCTAAGGCCAGGGGCATTTTCAATATTCCTACTCACTAGAGCAGCACAGCCAGCAAGCTTGCATCTGAGGGGACTGCAGGGATAAGTCATCTCTCTCCTTTATACTGACTTTTATATGAGCAACTGGGCACCTAAATGGGAAAACTAATAGAATAGCAGTTGCTCTTATCCGGTGTGTGTGTGCATGCATGCTTAGGATAGACTCCCACACATACAGTTACAGGGTCAAAGGAAACATTTTAAACATGATAACATTTCTAAAAGCCCATACGTGCCTGGACTAGTGGAGACAATACGGTACTCTGCCAATCAACTGAGACCATCATTCTAGCTCCACAAGGGGAAAAAATCTGCTGTCTGTTGCTTCACCTTTTCCCCATGCCTTCTTCTAATAAATATAAAATCGGATGCATAGAGAAATCTAGAAAGCCTGTGGGGAAACAAAGTGGCAAAGTGAAAATATCACAGACTGTGGAAATAGATCTGGTGCCACTGAGGATTTTTCCTACCTGTGTCTCTCCAATGCCAGATAAAAAAAGCCCTCGGCCATTTGGCAAGTAATCATAAATTCATGTGCAAATGCATGTGTATTGTAAACTTTGTGTTGTAAGCTACAAATGTAAAGTGTGGAGACACTCCTTCCTGCTGAAACAGCTTCATGGGTCTCTCTTAATATTGGTAGGGTCTTTGAATTTGCTTTGATGTTGGATGTTGGTATGCAGGGGAGCAGTCACACATTCAGCTGTTAAGCCCATGGACCTTAAATCTACTTGGCTTTAATTTCAGTGTGCTGTTATAAAGAAAATTAGGTTTTCCATCTCAGGTGTTTCTGCAACCCATGTTTACTGCTTAGTAGGAAAGCTGTGCCTCAGAGATATGTAGTTTTGTTGACTTTTAAAGGAAAAAAGGGAGAAGAGAGCTGGAAGGATATAAACATGCACTCAGATCAAATCTTCTTTGTCAATTCATTTAATTACTTTTATGAGTATTTTATCAAATTTGGAGAAGGGAATAGTGGTTCTGTTGTGGTTAGCAGAGAGAGCTAAGATCACAATTCTGGAGAAGAACAAGTGAAAGGTTTAGGGGTCACTTTCTCTGAAGTGTTTCTTATGACCCAGAGTCCAGAAAGAATGTGACACAGGCTAGCTAAAACAAACAAACAAACAAAGAATCTCCACTAGGTGAATGAAAGTTTTTCTTTCAGTAAGCACTCTGGTGGGATTGAACAACAGAGGCAGAAGTATAGATTATCGTGAAAGTTTGTGAAAAGGGTCCCAGAGTTCACTGCCTTCTCCTGGGGAATATGCAAAAATTGGAGGAGGAGAGAAGACTCAGCTCTCCTCCGCAAGTAGGACAAAATGGTTCTGTTCTAATTAGACGATTCTTAAACCTTCCTTTAACATCTCTGCAGGGGTATCTTTTAAAACCATAATTTCAGTCATTCACCAAATATTTATTGAATGCTTACTATGAGCCAGACACTATTTTAAGGGGATATATCAGCTAATTAAAAAAAGAGAAGAAAAATCCCTACCCTTGTGATGCTGGCATTCTAGTGGGAGAAGTACTAGATATACATAATATATATTTATAAACAGACAAATAAAATATACATATATAAACAGTATTGCACATATATAATAATGAAACTATAAACAAAATCATAATGAATAAGAAAAACACATTGTATGCTATAAGATAGCACACCTTGTGGAAAAATGTGGACTGCAATTTTAAGGGTTGTCAGAGTAGGATTCAGTGATTTGAGCAAAGACTGGAAAGAAATAGGGGATTAGCAAAGGGAACGTTTCTAGAAAGAGCATTTTAGGCAAAGGAAACAGCCAGAACAAAGGATTTTCACAAGAGGATGTTGAATGTATTCAGTGAACAGCAGACAGGTCATGTACGATGAAGCTAATCAAATTGAAGGGACACATAGGAAATGAAGTCATAGAAGTGACAGTGACCATATCATGTAGGGCTCTGGAGATCTTTGTGGGAGGGTGAATTATGTACCTGAGAAAAATATGTATGTGATCTTATTGTTCATAAGACCTTTTGAAGATGCTATTTTTAAGGTATAGCTAACTATATCAGAATAGCCACACAGAGAGAAAGCCATGGGGGAAGGGAGACAGAAGCTGGATGTCTATGGAACTTGAAAGAGAAAGGAAAAGATGTTGCCTCGTACATCACCACATGATGGAAAAGTCAAGGATTCAAGGATTGCCAGCAGCCAGCCCCAGAACACTGTAGTCTTCAGGGAAAAAGTATCACCCTGTAGATACCTAGATTGTGAACTTTTCCTAGCCTCAAAACCGTGAGCCAATAAAATCCAGTTGATTAAACCAGCCTATTTCATGACATTTGTGTCCACAGCTGGGAAAATAAGACAGCCTTTGTATGTACTTTGGCATTTACTTGGAGGAAAATGGGGACCATTGTAAGGTTCTGAGCATGGCTTTTAAGTATGTAAAAATTCAACCTAAAAAATTTTTAGGATATGCCCATCACCATAAATATTTCAATTAGATGCTTAAATTCAGATTGTAAGACTAGAACACACACATCAACAGGCTTAAAACATTTTCTATTTGATTTCAGTCCCTTAATCTGAATAATTAATGTTTTCAGAGTTCCTGTCATGAATTATCTCCTTACTTCCAGTCTTACTTCACACTTTTGCGTATTACTGAATGCAGGCACTTTCCTTGCATATGTCATGGCACTCCCTCTCCTCTCCTCACAGATGCCATAGAATTAAGTTTCTTAGCGCTTACCTTAATATTTCCAGCCTTTGTTTTTTCTCAAATTCTAATCAATTTCCCTGTTCTATCTTTTAACTTTCTATTATATGACATATATTTTTTGTTGGCAATATAACAATGGGAAGACGCTAGCCATTCTTCCAGTTATCAAAAGATATGTAGCAATATAAATCAATATAAGATATCTTTATTTAAATAGTATTGGATATTTTAGTTATGAGAATATGGGCAATGTCTGAAAAGAAATTACAAAATTTAAAGAAAGAGTTAAGCCTCTGTTAAGAGAAAAAATAACCATTGCGTCTGCAAGTTACCCAGAATTTTAGCACTGTTTAATTAAAAAGCTAATTCAGCTTTTGAAAAAAAATGAATAAAAATAAGTAAAATCTTCCACAGTATGTAATCCTTAAGAAAAAAAAAAGTCAACACTTCACACCCTAGAGACATGCTGTTTGAAATTACATGTGGGAACAAGAACGTAAGGGTGTTCGGGTGTTCTCTGGGAATACCTCTGCAAGGACGTGAGCTGCAATGTTCACAGAACATTCTAAAAGGTCTCAGAATTTGTTAAATCGAGGAATAACTCACCTGGACATACTTTATCTTTACGAGACTGAATCTCAAGAGCAATAATTGTGGGCTGCTAGGACAGTAGTTTTAGAGTTGAAATTAGGACACTAAATTATTGGAGGTTCTTGTCACTATATTGTTAAGCTAAATGTACATTCTTCAAGGTTTAGCAAATACCACATGCCTCTATACAGCTGTACATATAACATACTCATATCATAATTAGGGAAGATCAAATATTGATCAATTGAATGCAGTCTATAGTTGCACGTTAGATAGTAATTCTGAAAAGCAGTGTGGGTTATTCTCTAATAAAACAGAGAATTCTTAATCTTAATGCAAAAATGTTTCATATTTTATTTTAGTTTTCTAGATATTACTGTATAAATAACATAAATAGCGTGTATGTTTATCTTTTATTTAACTTTTAAAAGTTTGAAAACACTCCAAAATGGGAACACTTTGAATTAAAAAAAATGATTTTGGAATAAGGTATATTGCATTACATTGTTCAAAATATTGGTCTTATCCATTTCTTCTTTTTCTTCTCATCAGAATAAGGGATATTTCCCATGTAATTTTGCAAACCCATATTTTGTTTTACCTTACTTCATGAATTGATGATTCAACATCAAGATGATAGATAAACTCAAATATCATATATAGGAAATACATTTTTAATGGTTAGAAAAATTTTGATTTTCCTGAATAAGGATTTGAAATTTGCCACTAACACAACCGTTGTGCTATTACACTTTTCACTAGAAATTATAGCTTTTTATAGGAATTTTCTATACAAAATGCATACATTGGCAGTACAGTTTGAGAATTAAGGATTTTACTTTATTTCAACTTTTCCTTCAAGTGATTAGAGCTTTGCTACATGGGAATAGAGCTTAAAATTGTAACACTGCATTAGCAGTGTTCTACCAATAAAGGCAATAACCTAATTTGTTCTAATCAGTATAAGCAAGATTCTATTAACCTTTCAAATAAATCCATTCTTCTTAAAGCATAGACTCATTCAAAGCATTTGACTTTCTAAGAAGACCCTGACTTGACTCATAACTACCAGCTATGTGACCTTGAAAACAATTCCTTAATCTTTCCTGTCTCAGTTTTCTTATCAGGAAAAAAGATGATTGCATTAAGTGATTTCTAATGTCTATTCTATTTATAGAATGCAATACAATAAAGGCATTCAAATGTGTTTATTATTCTCTTCAATACATTAGTATCGTCTTGCTGAGAAAATAATTATATTCCAAGTTTAAATTTAAGTGTATGCATGTATATACATAAAAAAAGTGGGCATTCCCACAATGTTGAAGACAAAGAAACACATATATGCATGCTACTCAAAACTGTCAGATGAAATGAAAACCTAAACCAAAAATTGAAAATATTTTGGCATCTTATGAGTCTAGGAAATGTACTATTATTATTAATATTATTTCTAGAATTTATTAAGTATTGTCCTCTGTGCCAAATACTATACTTAGTTGTTTTGAAGTATCACTTTATCTTTCTATTACTTGGGGGGAAAAGTTACTATTGTCTGAAGCATATTTATGTTGCATAATTTTATAATGTATTTGAGCTAATATTATACTATGTCAACTTAAAAAAATTCATATTGCAATCTCTTTATTACTTAGACATTTTTGAATCAAATTGTTATTTATTCTATACAAATTAAATTCTTTATAGTTAACATAATATAAAATTTTTATTTGTGGGTTAATTTTATACATAATCATTTAGGCTTTATGAATTTTAGACAATCCTGAAAATTTCTATAAATAATGTACCAATAAAAAGGCAATTGGCAAAGATTATGTGTGTAGATTTGTGTGATCTTCTATATTCTAATTTTATAATTACATATGGAATTACCCTTCACTTCCTTTCATCACTGCCATCAACATAGTACAGGTCTGCACTCCTTCATGCCTGTGTTTACATTAATATTGTTCAAGACTTCTGCTTCTAATTTTTTCCATTCATTAATTTTATTCTGTAAATTTTCACAATTTAACTTTCATGAGTGTTCTTCAAGACCCTTCACAATCAAACTTATATCATAACTTTGCTGATGAGACTCTGTTTTAGTGCCCTCCCTAAATTAAAGGTGTTTTCACAAGTCTAAGTTGACTCTCTTCCTTTAGAAGCAGGCTATCTCTTCACCAACAACTTTGCAAGACATCTTCTGGAAAAGGCATGCTATCTGTCCTCAGAGTAGGATTCTCCCTTTAAAGTTAGCCTACAATTAGTTATTCATTGTAAGAATAAAATTAAATTTAGCTTTCACACCACATGGTGCAAAAAAGGGCTGCAGGACAGCTCAAACTGTCAGGGTCACTGAAATGTAAAGCATAATCAAAAGCAGGATTTCCTTCGGTGGGAAATTTGAATTAGACTACCCTGGTAGGCTATAACCTCTGGAGTATCCAATCAGAGGAGAAACAGGGAGAGACTTGCGTGCTAGGCTTAGTGAATAAATACTATTGCTTTCGGTTGCTCTGGGAGTCAGCCATCATTTTTCAGTTGGGTTCCCATTCTTGCAAGATCATGAATAAATTCTTTTTTTTTCCACAATTGGGTGAACACTTATTCTCTTTCAGGTATGACTTTCTTTCTAACAATTTTAGGCTTTGTCTGGGATCCAAGACTTCAGAGGAGAACCTCTGTGGAAGACAAAAGAAAGGTGTGCCCTGCTGATTGAGCGGTCTCAGACTCCTCTATTGGGGGCCCACTTCTGTTAACAAGAAAGACCCAAGACCAGACACTTGGATCAACCGATTGTGAGTGAGAAAAGGAGAGGGGAATATCTGCCTCACAGTTACCAGGCAACTCTGTGTGTGGACCAAGGTAAGAAAAGGACTATTAAGAATTACCTTGATGGTTGGGAAGAATTCTGATGAGCCAGGCATTGAGTAAGCAAGTGTCAGGTGATATTCCAGATGAATTTTGAGGACTAGGGAGGTCAGAGGCTCCTCAAGAACCCACTGGGAACCTTTGATAAATCTGAAGGTGGGCCCATATCAAGAAGAAATTACATTTTTGGCAGACACTGGGGCAACTTGATCTTCTGTGAAACATGTTCCAAAGGGGATTGATTTCTCTGGTAGTTCCCTCACAGTTTGGGGGGTAAAAGGGGTAGGATTTAAAGTTCCCACTTTCAAACCTATTAATATCTATTGGGAAGATAACCAAATTATAAGCCCCCTTATATGGAACTGGCTCATGGGCATGATCTGAGACTACTGCATAGAAAGCCAATAAGAGTGTTACAGGATCTGTATAAAGAAAACCACTGCCGGTTGGGCCTGGAAGGGACAGGGAAGGAACACATTGGAGGAAAAATGGTTTTAGGGGCAGAACTATGGAAGCTGAGGTCTGATATCTGGAGGCCTTGGACTGGGAGAGCAGACCCACCCAAGCACTTGGGGAGGGTGAGTTTGCCCCAAGGGCAGAGGGTGGGCTTCCACTTTGCAGTGGAGAAGTGGTGCCATCTCTGGCCTTGGAGGGGGTTGAGTGCATTCCTTAGGGATTGAGGGAGCCTGGCTGCTGCCAAGTGGTGGAGTTGGGCATGTGCACTGCATATGGCAGAGGGCCCAGGTGTGCCCCAATGCATGGAAAGGGTGGAGTTGAGAGTGATGTGGTCTCCCTAGCATTCCCCAGGGTTGTGTTTGGAGAGAGGCAAGCCAATGTTGGCACTTGAAAAGGGTGGGACTGTCGCTTTCTAAAGCATCAAAATTAAATGACCTTCAGACTTTGAGATCTAATGAGTTTGCCCTGAAGGTTTTCAAAACTGCTTGGGTCTGGTAACCCCTGTGTTCCTTCCAATTTCTCTCTATGGAAATGGGGGTATTTATCCTATGATTGTCCCTACTTTATATGTTGGCAGAAAATAACTTGTTCTGAGCTCTACTGGTTCGGAGCCAGGGGAGAATTTTGCCTTAGGACAGACCATGCCAGTAGGTGACTTTGCAAAGGACCTTTCCCTTAAGAATTATTTATTGGCTTTGTCCTCTACTCTGTCATTCCTCAGGTACCTTGGCTTGCTGGCCCAGACCCCACCTCTTGAATTTACTGCCCATCATTACCAACCCAGCAGTTGGGTCCTCATCAAATAGTGGAAAGAGTCCAAACTACATCCATCCTAGGAAGGACCCTATCAAGTTCTGTTGACAACTGAGATGGCTTTCCAGATGGCAGAGAAAGGCTGGGTTCACTGCACCAGAGTGAAAGTACCTGAGCTGGATAATAAGTACCCAACAATGCAGTCTGATTCCTGGGAAATAACTTTAACTATGGATCCGTTAAAATCATGTTAAAGAGATAATAGTCGTAAGGGTAGAAAGGGTTTTTGGATTTAGGGGTTGGATTTTGTATTTTAATCTAACATAGTTAATAGTAACCTTGGTCAGAGAGTCTTACCAAGGAAGATAGATGAGGGATGTAAAGCCCAATTTAAAAATGAAAATAATTATACTAGCTATCATGTTCCAAATTTGGGACACAATGAACCATGTCAGATTGGTGATGATATAACCAAAGGCTTAGAGTCCCAAACTATACAGTTTGATGCTTACCAAGTCATAGGCTGCAGAGACTTAACAAGTCAATGGCAACTGAGTAGGGGAAACAAGTACTCATGCCCAGAACCAGTGGGGGGGTGTTACAGTTGAGCCTTTCACTGCCTCTCCTGGGTTGATGTATGATGGACTACACAGTTTCAAGGGTGGACCGTGAACATGGGATCAATTCCACAGACTTAGAGGCCATTAAAGGATAAAATAAAAAACTCCCCACCAAACTGCAAAAATCCTAAGTGTAACCCAGTGGTGATAGCCATCAAAAAAGCAGACAAACATCCAGCAGGGGGCAGCAGCAGAGATGCAGTTGTAGTTGATAGAATATATGGGATGGGAGCAGACCTCACTGGAAAAGACCCTCTAGGAAGTTTTGGGGGTACAAATCCTCTACCTGACACCAACAATGCCCTCTCCAGTTAACTTTTCAATAGTGCCAGAAGAGGGAGTGATGCAAGGGTAGTTCAGTGGTAGAATTCTTACCTGCCATGCGGGAGATTCAAGTTTGATTTCCAGTCTATGCACTTCCCAAAGAGCAAACAAACAAGCAAAACAAAGAAAAAACAAATAAACAAACAAACAAAAAATCAACAGATGGTGCTGCAGTAACAGGATGCTCACATGGGAAAACTAATGAAATGTAACCTCTCCATACAGCATACAAAAAAAAAAAATAGTACCAAAGGAGACTCAGCTGGAGGTTAGTTTCCCAATACAGAATTATACCAAACTTGTCAGAGTGGTCAAGGCTAAAAAAAAAAAAAAAAATTAAAGCAAACCATAGAAATAGAGACAGGGTATGGAGAGAAAAATGCCTGGGTGGAGTGGATTAAGTATACAATCCAGAGTCTAAACAAAGGCAACTGTTATGCTTGCACAACAGGCCAACCCACTGCTTTTAGTGTACCCTTTCCAATAGGTATGGGGAAACATGAAAAGGAATTCAAATGTATGGTACTTCTCTTTCAGAATTCTATTCCCAGTGAAAATTGTAGTATGTTGTCCTCTCTTTTCTCTCCAATTGGGGGCAGAAATTTCAAGGCCGTACCAGCTTCCTACCTCGGTCTGGGAAACTACTCAGCCTGTCTCTAGACGGGGAGAAGGGCTCTGGGACCTTGGGACCATGGCCTCGTGCACCCAAGCATGGGATGTATCTGAGGAGAGTACTGGAAATTTCTCCAGTTTAACTATACCCCAAGCAGATGTTTGCCGGTATTGTGGAAAGGGCGTCCTTGACCAGTATTACCTAAGAAGTGGAAGGGGACCTGGGCTGTGACCCAACTGGCCATCCCATTCGCCCTGGAATTTGAAAAGGAGGAGGAAGTTCTAACCCAAGGGAAAAGCTTACTTGGTTCCTTTGATAGGGGTGCCAGGGGGAATTCCAGATGAGTTTAGGGCTAGGAATCAAGTAGTTGTAGGATTTGAGTCATCCTTATTCTGGTGGGTCACCATCAATAAAAATGTGGATTGGGTTAATGATAATCAGCAAAGATTTATCAGTTACACCAAGGATGCAGTTTAGGGAAGAGCAAAACAGTTGGATGTTACTAGCAGAATAAGATGGGAGGATAGGATGGTCTTAGACATGATGCTAGCTGAAAAGAGAGGCATTGCTGCTATGGTTGGGGGTAGGTGCATGTTTATCTCCAATCATATGGCCCCAGATGAACTATCACCAAATCTTTACAAGGCCTAATGTCCTTATCTGAAGAAATTGGTGAAAAATTCAGGCATTGATAGCCCCTTCATGGGATAGTTAGAAAGCTGGTTTGGGAAATGGAAAAGGGTGGCAATGTCCATGCTAACTTCTTTAATTATGGTAGCTGGGGTACACCTAGCATTTAGGTGCTGCATTATCCCATGTGCTCATCGGTTAGTTCAGAAACTCACTGAAGCCACCTTAACCAAAGAAAGGTCTGTGCAGTACAGGCAAAACAATTTTTACCCCCTTAAAGATCTCTATGATGAAGAATGTGAAAAGGCTCTTATGAAGTTTGAAGAAAGACTAAAATGTGAAAAATAAAATAATTCAAAAACAAAGAGGGGGGACTTTAAGAATAAAATTAGGCTTAGCTTTCACACCAGATGGCACAGGAAAGGACTGCAGGACAGCTCAGGTAGGGAAAGGAGAGAGCTTCTGAGGCAAGCCTAGAGTTGGCACCAAATAGGTAGAAATAAGTTTAAATGATTAACTGCCAGGGTCACTGAAACGTAAAGCATAATCAAAAGCAGGAACCTTCGGCAGAAAATCTGAATTAGTTAGACTCTCTGGATAGGCTGCAACTGCTGGAGAATCCAATCAGTGGAGAAACAAGGGAGGGACTTACGTGCTAGGCTTAGGGAATAAATACTACTGCTTTCAAGTGCTCAGGGCATCAGCCATCATTTTTCAGCTGGGCACCCTTTCTTACAAGATTGTAAATAAATTATTTTCTTCTCCACAATCGGATGAGTGTTTATTCTCCTTCAGGTATGAATTTCTTTCTCACATTCATTTACTTCAAGATCCACTTGTTGCATGAAACCCTTTCCACAAGTTCCAGATGAAATTCACTGCTATAAAAGGCTATCTCTGGTTGTTCCAGTTTGCTAGCTGCCAGAATGCAACACACCAGAAATGGATTGGCTTTTAACAAAAGGGGATTTATTTTGTTGGTTCTTCAGAGGAAAGGCAGCTAACTTTCCACTGAGGTTCTTTCTTACTTGGGAAGGCACAGAACAGTCTCTGCTGGTCTTCTCTCCAGGCCCCTGGGTTCCACCAACTTTTCCCCAGGTGACTTCCTTCTGTATCTCCAAAGGCCTGGGCTGAGCTGCAAGTGCTGAGATGAGGAATGCCAAGCTGCTTAGGCTGTGCTACATTGTGGTCTCTCATTTAAGCACCAGACAATTAAGTCAAATGTCATTCATTGCAGCAGGCATGCCTCCTAGCCGACTGCAGATGTAAATCAGCAACAGATGAGGTTCATATACCATTGGCTCATGTCCACAGCAACAAAACTAGGTACTCTCACCTGGCCAAGTTGACAAGTGAATCTAACTACCACCCTGGTGTTGCCATAAAACCTATATAACACACCAAGTCATATAATATCATCATCCTTCTGTATTTGTTATCTATTTATAGCTCTATTCTCCTGACTGATATATTCAGCCTGAATAAACTTACTATTAGTTATATAATTTTTGTACTGTTTTTCCATCCACATCAAGTGTCTTAGTTTCCAGGATGCTATGAAAAATATCACACAATGAGTTGGCTTAACTGCAGGAATTTATCCTCTCACCATTTCAGAAGCTAGAAGGCTTCCTTCCTCCTGAGGTCATAGCATTCTGGCTGGCTGGCAATACTTGAGTTCCTCGGCTTTCCCAGCAGATAGTGATGCCCTCTCCTTTTTTTCTGGGTTCCTGCAGACTTCCTGTTTCTGGCTATTCCCCACAGCTTTCTTTTTTTATAAGGCTTCCAGTAATAGAGTTAATACCCATCTTGAATCAGTTGGCTATATCTTAACCAAAAGTAATATCTTCAGAAGGTCTTATTTACAATGAGTTCACACCCAAAGGAATGAGATTAAGAATAAGAACACATTTTTATCTGGGTGTGGAGTGAGTTGCCATATGTACATGAAAACACAGTCTCAAGCACAAAAGTAATTCAGCAAATAACTGTTTTATAGGTAACATTACAAGTGGTTCAAAAGAGTAGAGGAAGAGAACTTGTACTCCTCGTGGCTGGTCTCCTGGGGAGGCCAACTGCTTGGATAGGGCCAGTGGATGGCAACTCTTCATGCTCTAATTCTCATGGACAAGGAGAGACAAATCTTTGCTGCTTATTCCCAGTTTCTGGGTTTAAGATAAATTTATGCTATTCCGTTAGACCTAACTGTTAAATAGAAACACTTTGCAACATATGCACACAAAAGAAAAGGAGGGGATGGGTAGGTGAGGGCTGAGAGAAGGGCAATAGGTGTGGAAGTGACTTCTCCAACCCTGGGATGGAAACCTTCCCTGACCTTGACTGTTTTGAGTCTCTTTCTTCCACACTTTCATACAAAAGGTATTTATCCTTTGTATCTCTTATTACACTTTGAGTTTTACATATATTTGAATGATTATGTGTTTCTCTTCCTTTCCTACACAAATAGAAGACTTTGCTATTTGATCTATCAGGGCAAAGTAAAGGTCCCGGAATTATAGTAAGAACTCATTAAATATTTTCAAACTAAGAAGTCACAAATCTGGTACAACTTATGGTATTTAGAATAGCTATAGTTTCTACATAGAAATAATCCCAAAATAAGGGATATAAATCCTTATTTGGCAACCTTCAAGCCTTTAGCTCTTTGCTTTGATTCTCCTATTTAGATGAAAGCATCACTGTTAAAAGGATGTAATTTAAAAAGTAAAAACAAGCAAAATGGGTTGAAATAATGACTATACATCCAAACTACTTCCCATTACACTGGTAACATAGAATATGCTGTAAGCCTAGATTTCCTAAACTTTAAAACTATCATAAAATCAACCAACCTTCCTGTGAAAACTGTTTAAATATATATACATATTTGCATATATATATATACCAAATATATGTATGTATTTATAGATTAAATTTGTTTAATTTTTAAGAATGAAGTATGTTATAAAAGTACATTAAAATTATTATCCTGAAGATGCATATAACATTGTCACAATATCTGTGAACATTTAAAGTCTTTTGGAATCATTAATACTCAAGAATGACGACAATGTAAACCTCTTCAAAGAAAATTCTGCTCTGCAGTAAAAAAAGGTGTCATAGTGAGTTTCTGGCATGTTTAATACTAAACCAGAAACTGATATGGCACCAGGCTAAATACTAAGACAGCAGAGATTTTTAAATCCCATTAGATTGCAATGCCATTGACAGCTGGGAGCAAGTATTTTATTCTTCTTGTAACCTTATGCCTTTCACTATATAGGACAGGATTTTGCAGAGTGAACTCTCAATAACTCTGATTGTTGTGGTGACTGCTAGATAACGTATCAAGAAGAATAGCTTGATTCAAGAAGAATATTAGAGTCAGGAAAAATCTGTAGAGCTGTAGCAGTAGTGTGTGTTTCAATGAACATCAAAAGACTAGTCAAAGAATGCCAAAGAGAATATTTGTATACCTGGTAAAAGGGTTGCTATGTGGCTATTCAGCAAGTAACAGACTGTCTTAATCTGATGATGTGTGAATTCAGTAATATAAAGTAGAAAAGTCATGATATGTTATCACAAATTTTCAAGCAGTAATCACAGCCGAAAGAAATGAAATCTCACTAGGTGTCTTTGAAATTATATCTTCAAAAGATTTTGTTATCTTCACCTTTGTATTCACATGTCTTAAATAACATTTTTAGATAGTTGAGCTGAAATGCTTCTTATAAGGAGGGTGACACAGATTTATATATCTAAGTGAAAGTGGAATCTAGATATATTTTTCTTCATGACCAAGCAGACATGTTAGCTGTGCTTGCATCTTACAAACGCTGACAGTGTTAGTCATTTTAATCTCATAGGCATATCAAGGTTTATTTGAGTTTAATAGCAACCAGTTGTGTTTCCTGCCTATGAAATAAGAACAATATATTGGAAAATACTAATGTGTTCTTAGTATTAATTAAGGTGATCTTTACATACATGCAGGTTTGCTTAGACATTTCAAGGGCATAGGGGCTCCGGAAGGTGATCTCATTTTGAGCTGTTTCTCCAACCACCTGAAGCACAGGTGAGGATCCATGCCAGGTAAGAGACATTGCTGCTTTCTTATGTACTTTGATAAGTAGTTTGGATGTATAGTCATTATTTCAACTCATTTTGCTTGTTTTTACTTTTTAAATTACGTAAGAAGAAGGGAGACCAAAAGGCCACATGATGAGCTAATATTCTCTTACCCCACTTGACCAGATGACACGTGAGGAGTGGGCATGAAAGGAGCGGGGGTGCCAATTCACTTACCTGATTATGACATGCCAGAAAAGAAAAGAAAAAAATCAGAACAAAGCAAAACCAGAAAATTCCCTATGATATCGATGTAAAACACAATAAGTGAACCAGATGTGTTTGTGGAATAATTTTTTCAAATTTGTTTTTCATACTCTGCATGATTTTTTTCACAGAATATAAAAGGAATGCAGAATTATTATTTTGACAATTTGGAAAATAGTGAAAGTAGAAATAATGAAATAAAAGTAGTCCATAATACCAACACAAAAATTACCAAAAACACATTGCACATTTCTTTATGATATTTTTCAATAAATATATTCATAGATATATATATAAGATAGCATCACATTGAATATATAATAAGTTCTTATTTTTATAATTAAAACTAATTCACTAGTATTAATTGAGGAGTGCAAAAGATCCTGCCTTATGTGTGAAGTACAATTTAGTATAATTTATTTACCTGCCTTGATAATTTGTCTACTTAATTTCTATATTTTAAGTTCAGTGAGGTTATCATTTCTCTGGTAAAATTATTGTCCTTATTTATATGAATTTGTTTTCTTCCTTATATCCCTGATGTAAAATTGAGAAAGTGAAGCATTTTGTGTCATTTGACTTCTTAAATCTATTTCCTCCTTGTCATGATTACCTTCTTACCACTCCTTCAAACTGTTCCTTCAATTTATACTTCAATTTATAACTTGATAACTTATTTATGACTCAGATTATTCATTCTACCCACATATTCTGTGGATTCAAATAACTTAACCTCTCTAAATTCAGTTTCAACAAACTTAATTTACTTAGCAAATGCTATAAAATGAGAATTTCGTTGTCACTGCAAAGAATGAAACAGCCAAAATATTACTTCTTCCCCATAAAGATACATTTGAGGAGATTTAATAAAGAAATCATATAATTAAGACAAATGGGACCTCTTGATTAGTGCAAAAACAGTGTTTCCTACAGAAATGATTTTGATTCTCCCTGCAAGGTGGAAAACATTTGACAGGGGGAGTATGGAAGAGAGTATTCTGGGTAAGGATTTAACATAAAAAAATCATAAAGGTAACAAAACAAACATGTTTGCTTCTGAGGAGTGACATTTGGTTTTGGTAAAAATAGAGAGAGAGAAAGAGAGAGAGAGAGAGGAAGAGGAGGAGACGAAGGCAGAGAAAGAGAAAGACAGAGAGAGAAGGAAAGGGAAAGGGGGAAGGAGAGTGAAAGAGGCATAGATAAGTCTGAGGTTTTATAAGCAAATATGGAGAGTATTCTAAGCCAGGGAGAAGAGTTGATATTTAACTAGAGAGAAAACAGGTTGTTAAAATATGCTTTGAGTGGATTGATATGGTGGGCATTATGCTTTATGAATGTAGTATGCCTTTCAAAAGCTTTGACCACAGACCTCTGTATGAAATACGTTTTACATTAAATCGAGCCCACTTATGTAAACTAAGTAAAAACTTCATGAAATATTACTTACTTCTACTATGTACAATGCACTCTGAAATTTTCTTTCCTATTTTCCCTTTTTCATCTATTACATTACAAAAATGCCATCTGTTCCTACCATATATAACAGGACATGTTTCTGGAGTTTTGAAAAATACTCGATATTGGTATCAACCCATCAGTGATTTATACGAAAGATTAACTTACAACAAAAGATGAAATGGGGAGACTTTGTCATGGAATGCTAAAGGCAGGAATTAAGAGTGAGGTGAGTTGCAATGCAATGAGAAAAGTCATAAGAGAGTGGTGCAAAGTGGATCAGTGGCAGAATTCTTGCCGGCCATGCCAGAGACGCGGGTTCAATTCCTGGAGTCTGCTCAAGCCTAAAAAAAAAAAAAAAGGTGTCATGAGACACATCAAAAACACACTTACAAGGATATTTATGATGAAGACAGTAATGACTATTACCACTGGAAATAAATCAAATTATATATCAATGTGCTTACCTGTGTGTGTATGTGTGTGTCTGTTTATTTGTTTCTTCACTTGTGCCTGATCAGAATCTAAGCTTGACTGGGAAGAGATTTTATTATTCTTAGTCAAAACTATATCCCCAAAATGTAGAACTCTATCAGGCACATAATAAACATTGAAATAGTATTTGTTGAATAAAGGACACAACCCAAGAAAGGTAACTAAAATGTTAAATTAGAGAGGAGTCTTTTTGGACTATCACACTAAAAATTCCAATGGCTTTATATCCAACGGTTCAAAGCACTTTTTTACTTTGTTTTTTGTCTTCCTGATTTGCCAAAATATAGCTCAAATATCTTTACTATTTTAACTGCTTATGTAAAGAGATTAAAGCTGAAAATTGAGATTCTATACCTCAGGAAGGCTTTTTAACTTAAATCTGGAAATTTGCTTACATATCCTTTTATTTAAAAAGTTGCACCATGCTGATTTCTTTTTATTAAATAAAAGTTAACAGTTCTCAACCATGATGAAAACAGACTATGATATTTGAAAAATGTAAGTTGTCATGTAATGATAAATAAACCGCAGAGCTCCACAAATGAATGGACAAGCAATTATGGGACTATTTTGGAAAAAAAAAGTAAAACGTATGTATAAATTTGCACAAACAGTACCTTAATTGTTTTGCTATCTCCCAAGCCCAACAAAGTGGTCGGCACACAATAATGGATCAGTAAATGTTTCTTAAAGGCCTGGTTAAATGACTCAACACTCAGAAATTCACCTTTTACTTCATTTATCTTTTTTCTTATGAAATATATTGTAGAAGAGTAAGAAATACAAATAAACAAGAATAAAATGAATATCTCTCAAACTCTACAGCCAGAGATAACCACTAAAATGTATTTGCATATTGCATTTGTGTATTTTAGTTTTGTTCTTTTAAAAAACAGTCATTATTGTACATATTTTACAAGCTTGTTTAAAGTCAATTCACCTCATTAACATTACCCATTTCATGGGACTATTACGGCGGTCAAGTGAGAAAAACACATGTAGAGCACTTATCAGACTACCTAGAGCGTGAAAAGAAATAAAAAATATAAACGGCTATTGATATCATATGCTTTATAATCTGGTTTATAGTCACGTAATATATAATAAGCATTTGTTATTGCATTAAACTCATTCTACAATGTTATTTTAATAGTCTTGGAATATTACATTATACATAATATTTTCACTTATCTCTTTTTGTTGGGGATTTCAGTAATTTTCTTTTTCACTGCTAAAACTATGCATAGAACAACACACTTACATATACATCATTGCTTATATGTATATTTATTTTCTTAATAAAGCTTTTCAGATTTTTTCCTTACTTAAAAATAGTATATGTACACTGCTTTAAAAGGCAAATATGAAAACAATATTTATACTACTACTACTAATTATTAGTAATATCAGCATTATATTATTACTGTTAATATAAAATAACAAGCTTATGCCATATTTTCCTCATTATTAATCCTTAATTCTATAAATAATATTCAAATCCATTAGCTCCATATTCTAAATAAAATGTTTAGCTACTATTTTTGTATAAAATAATTGATACCTGGTAGGAAAAATAAGAAATTATCTCTCTTCAACTTTTCACCCTTTTCACTTTCCTTATCATTTTTGAGAAAACAAAATTTACTGTTTATATTATTATGACAATGCAATTTTTGTTCTCGGTTGAGTCATGTAGAATAAAAGGAAGATATTTTCTTTCTTACATATCTTTCAATATTTTTTGGAGTTTATTTTTGCCTAGATGCATCATTTTAGCTTTCTGTGGCTCAATCAACCAATTCTTTCTCAAACTCACCGACAAAATTGAAAATATTTTCTGAAGCATTCTGAAGAGTTCATATAGATTCTTATTTCTTACTCGAAATATATATTCTCTGAAGACTTTTCTCCTTACAGTTCCTAAAATGTTTCATTGCTTTTTTTTGTGCGTTGGGTTGACTAGATCCTGGATCCTAGGTCTTACTTGGTATCATGGTCAGGTTCATGTGTCAACTTGGCCAAGTGGTGGTTGGGCAAGTGCTGGCTTGTCTGTTGCGATGAGGACATTTCATACAATTAAATCATGAGCATGCCGGCTGCATCCACAGCTGATTCCATTTGTAATCAGCCAAAGGGGCATGTCTTCTGCAATAAAGGATGCTTAATCTATCACTGAAGGCCTTATAAGGAGGATTCAGAAGAGACAGCCTTCCTGTTTCGGGTAGTGAGCATCTCCTGTTGAGTGCGTCCAGAACCTCCATGGGAATTGTCGGCTTCACAGCCTACTCTGCAGATTTTGTACTCTGTGTCCCTTTGGTCACGTGAGACACTTTTATAAATTTTATATTTGCAAGTGTTCCCTATTGATTCTATTTCTCTAGAGAACCCTAACTAATACATCTGGGTACCAGGAGAGGTTCTTAAGAAACAGAATCTTAAAAATGGGTTTTTATGAATGATTTTCTACTCTGACTGGACTCAAAGACACTAAGGACTATGATTCCCATAACCAGAATGACACTCCTAATCCATGGAGTGATTTGACAAAAGAGATAGTCAAAATATCACCATTTGATTCTCCTAATGTTTTGCTTATACAAAGCCAGGCTCTAGGGGATAATGTTTTTGACACCTTTACTGAGTTTTGTAGAAATAAGAGGTATAGAGATGTTGGTTGGTTGTTGTTAGATACACTGGCTACATTAAGGGGTGAAAGGGATGAGTTTAAGGCTCCAAACAACAAGCTTAAGCACCGTTTGAAAGATGTAGAGGTTTCTATGAGCATCCTGAAGGAAAATCTTATTTCCTGTAGCTGTAGACTTGAGATCTCTGAAAATCAGACTCAGAATCTTATTGTTAGAGTAGCAACTTTACAATGTAAACTGAAATCTCCATCTTGCATAGTGTCTGCCGTTAAAGTGAGGGCATTGATTGGAAAGGAGTGGGACCCTGAAAAATGGGATGGTGACATATGGATTGATAATGATGTCAGGGGTGAGGTTGAAACCCTAGATCATGCTGAGCCTTCTCTAGATAACCCTGTTAATAGTCTGTCCTGAGGACATAACCTCCCCACCTCCAGCCAGCCAAGAAAGGGATTACATTATTGTCTGGGATAATTGACCCTGACTATCAGAAGGAAGTAGGACTGCAACTACATAATGGAGGTAAAGAAGAGTTTTCTTGGAATATAGGAGATCCCCTAGGGCATCTTTTAGTACTACCATGCCCTGGGATTAAAATCAATGGAAAACTGCAACAATGCAATCCAGGTGGGACTACCAATGGCTCTGAAACTTCAGGAATGAAGGTTTAGGTCATCCCACCAGGCAAAGACCCACAGCCAGCTGAAGTGCTTGCTGAGGGTAAAGGGAAGATGGACTGGGTAGTGGAAGAAAGTAGTGATAAATATGAACTTTGACAACGTGATCAGTTACAGAAATGAGGACTGTAATGCTGTTTTGTTCATGTTATACTATTTAAGTTGTAAGATATCAAGTTTAAAAAGGAATGTTGCCCAAGGATTTGTGCCTTACTCTGGAGAAATTTAATGTGTTTCCAGTTATATGCAGGACAGTTGAGTATTGTTAGGTGAAAAAAAAATGTGTGTTTTATTGTTTTTTATTTATAAATTAGGTATTGTTTAGGTGGTATGTACAGTTGCCAAGTTGACAAGGGGTGGACTGTCATGGTCAGGTTCATGTGTCAACTTGGCCAAGTGGTGGTTGGGCAAGTGCTGGCTTGTCTGTTGCAATGAGGACATTTCATACAATTAAATCATGAGCATATCAGCTGCATGCATAGCTGATTCCATTTGTAATCAGCCAAAGGAACGTGTCTTCTGCAATGAGTAATGCTTAATCTAATCACTGAAGGTCTTATAAGGAGGATTCAGAAGAGGCAGGCTTCCTGTTTTGGATGGTGAGCCTCTCCTTTGAGTTCATCCAGACCTTCCATTGGAGTCATTGGCTTCACAGCCTATTCTGCAGATTTTAGACTCTGTGTCCCTTTGGTCACATGAGACACTCTTATAAATTTAATATTTGTGAGTGTTCCCTGTTAATTCTGTTTCTCTAGAGAACTCTAAGTAATACACTTTTTTTTGTTTCCCTTTTTATGCCTATGAATCACATCACCTTGTTGATTTCTATAGAGAGTAAACTTTTTTAATACATTGCATGTCTGAAATGTATTCACTATCACACTGGATTGATATTGTAGCTGGTTATATAATCAAAAATTTAAAGTAGTTTTGTTCTGAGAATGAAGATATTGTTAGTTCTCTAACTCTACCTGAAGCTGCTGAGAAACCCAATCATTTGGAGGCTTGAACATGAGTCTGTAGCTTATCTTTCATATGGAAAGCTTTTTAAATTTCTCATTTGTATCTGCTAGTCTGAAATTTATTAAAATGTCTCTGGATGTCTTTTTTCTTTGATTCCTTATTCTGGATACTCTCTGAGCCCTTTCAATCCAGAAATTAAAAACTTTCAATCTTGGGAATTTCTTTTTTTTTTTAATGGATCAATCTTGGAAATCTCTTTTTGATAATTTATTTGAGAATCTGTCACCCTCTACTATTAGTTCTGTCTTTAGTGCTAGTATTATTAGCTACTGAATCACATAACCTGATCCTTATATATTTTTGTGTTTTCTGCAGTATTTATATTCTACTTCCTGAGAAGCTTCCTCAATTTTAATTTCTAAATACTTTAATGAATTTATTGATGTGATCATTTTCCTTTTAGTTTCCAAGACCGCTTTTCTTTCCTCTGATTTTCATTGTTCTTATTGATTTTTCCCCCAAGACTGTAATCTCTTCTCTTATCTGACTGTAAGTCTATAACAAATGGGCTTTTTGTTGGTGTTTTGTTAGTTTTTTTCTTCTGAATTCTGCATTTTATATTTCCTCTGAAGGTTTTTTCTATATATGTATTTGTGTTTTGTTTTTCCTAATAGAGGAGTTCCTTGAATACTTTGTGGATATTGGACATTATTTTATAATTAAAACTAAGATGTTCAAAACTGATTTGAAATTCTTTGTGAATGTATGGGGTGAGGGGAGCTATCAATACTAGGCCTTTTTGTGGTATGATTAGGTGGGGAATGAAGGCATTTAGTCTGGGTAACGGGATTCCTTACAAAAACATGCTTCAATTGTCTGTTTTGGGAGAACAACCTGAACTGTTTGTTATTTGAGTAAAAAGTTTAAACAAGAGCATTGGACATCATCTTTTGATATTACTTAGTTTGTTTGAAGCCAATGGTAAAGTGCCCCTCTATTTGCCCTCAATTGGACCTGGCATCTCCTACTAGAGAGATTCTGTGCTTTAATCTTTCCACACTAAGCCTCCTAATTTCTGGTGGGATGAAAGAAAATTAATGGCCCTGATTTAAAACTGAGAGGACATCTTGAATTCTAGTTTGCACAACTTTGGATCAGGTCTCCAATTTGTATCCTGCCATGCTTCCATCCTTACAGAGTGTCATTATTATTATTGAAATAGTTGGATTTATGATTGCCATTTTGCTTTTTTGCTATCTATATGCCTGCCATGCTTCCATCCTTACAGAGTGTCATTATTATTATTGAAATAGTTGGATTTATGATTGCCATTTGCTTTTTTGCTATCTGTATGTCCCATGTCATTTTTCTTCCTCTTTTACACCTTTACTGAGCGCATGCATTAGGTGAATATTTTAAAATGTAACATTTTAATTCATTAATGATTTTCTGTATTTTGTTGGTTTTTCTTTTAGTGTTCACCGAATACATCTTATCAGAATCTGCATCAGATTCATACTAACTTAATTCTAGTGTGATGTAGTAACATTACTCTGTTATAGCTATTTCATTTTCTCCTTTTTTGTATATTATTATACCTATTAAATCTATAAATGTTACAGACCCAACAATAAATGGCTATAATTATTGCTTTGTGTAATTTTATGTCTTTTGAGGAAATTGGGATTAAAGTTATTTAAGATAATTGCTTTTAAAATAAGTTAAGAGAAGAAAGAAAAAGAAATTTGCATCTATACTCTCTTTTGTATGTGCATAATCACTTTATCGATGCTGTGTTTTTACTGTGTAGAGTCTATTTACTGTATGGCAACATTCATTTTTAGTCTAAAGAATGTCTTTTAGTACTTCTTGTAAGACAGGCCTGCTATCAACAAATTAGTTCAGTTTTTTGCTCATCTTAGAATGTCTCTCTACTGTTTTCATTACTCAAAGATAGACTTATTGAATGTAAAAATCTTGGTTGACAATGTTTTGTTTTGCTTTGTTTTGCTTCCTTTGAACATTTTGGTTACATTATTCAACTGCTTCTGGCTTCCATTGTTTCTGATGAAAAGTCAGCTGAGAATCTTACTGGTGTTCCCTTATATGCGAAAAGTTATTTTTCTCTTGTGAATTTCAAGATTTTCTCCTTGGATTTCTGTATTTTTATTCTTTGTGCTTTTATCTAACTTGGAGTTTGTTGAGTTTGGGAATGTGTAAAATAATGTTTTTCATCATATTTCAGAAGTTTTCACCAAGTATTTTTTCAAATGATTTTTCTGTTCCTTTCTCTCTCTCAACTTCTAGGGCTCTTGTTATGCAGATTTTGATGCATTTAAAGGTGGCCCAGAATTATCTGAGGTTTTGTTCATTCTTCATTCTTTTTTCTCTATGTTCTTTGAATTCTATAATCACTATAAAAATATCTTTAAGTTCACTAATATTTTTTCTGTTATTGAACTTTTCAATACCAGAATTTCCATTTGATTCTTTTCAATTATACCTATCTTTTTACTGATGTCCTTTACTTGATGAAAGATTTTCATCATATATTTATATAATTTTTAAGCATGGTTTCTCTTAGTTTTTGGATCATCAAAATTTTTTTCCACAAGCTTCATAAGTTAGCACATCTGTAGAGATACTGACATTCCATTCTTGATATACAACTTCTAGACATATATTTTAAATATAATTTTACATACATTATGTATTCAGGGTAACATTTTTCACTTAACATATTTTGAGCGTGCTACTATATTAATGCATATAGTTATACTTTTTTTTTCTTTTTATTACCTGAAGGGTATTCTATTGCGTGGATAAATTTTAACTTAATTAATCACTCTCTAGTTAGTGAATATTTAGAAAGGTCAGAACAAACAGCAAGTTTGATGATGAATAAAGGACAGAGGTATGGGAATTTTGATAGAAGAATTTTAGATAGCTATCAATCTAAGGTGATTCAGTGAAGGTAAGTGAAAACTCATGTAGCCAAAGTTAGCTATCAGAGGAGTCACAAGTCTCTTGAGGAGTCTGTCTCAGTACTCTTGATATTCTCAGTTATTGAATAGGAGCATGCTGTGGGAAGCATGACATTAGGGCATGTGCATTAATGGACATCAGAGTGAAATAACTCAGGTCCTTGCTTAATTTAGTACCCTATAGTTAATTAGAAATCTATGAGGTGTGTTTTCATGGCTGACACCCACAAACATTAACTTACAAGAAAGAAAAATTATGAATATAATACATTCAGATTTAAACATGAATATGGGGAGACTGAGTATTCCTCTATATACTCTTGAATTTTTTTACATTTTACTGAGATCATATATTCAAATATATTAAAAAATAAATTCATATAAAATGAACATCTATGCCCATTTGAATCTGTTGTGTACCCCAGAAAAGCCAAGTTCTTTAATCCTCATTTAATATTGTGTGTGAGATTTTTAAAATTGTTTCCATGTAGATGTGATTCATTCAATTGTGAATTGCAACCTTTGATTAGATGATTTCCATGGAGATGTGTCTCCACCCATTCAAGGTAGAGTTGCGTACTGGAGTTTTTCAAGAAGGAACCACTTTGGAAAAAGCTTCAGAATCAACAGAGCCCGTGCAGCCAGAGACTTTGGAATAGAAGGAAAATGCCACCAGGGAAGCCTTATGAAATAAGGAGAGAAATCTAGCAGATGATGCCGTGTGCCCTCCCAGCTGAGAGAGAAACCCCAAACTTCACTGTCCCTTTCTTTGGAGTTAAGGTATATTTCCATCAACGCCTTAATTTTGACATTTTCATAGCCTCAGAACTTTTTTTTCTTTGTGTGCTGCATGGCAGGCATCACAAATTTATTCTTTTTCCATGTGAATATCCTCTTATTGCAGCACCATTTGTTGAACTTTTGCTTTGTTAAATTATTCATTTGTTTGTTTGCTTAGGAAATGCATGAGCCGAGAATCGAACCTGGGTCTCCCACATAGCAGGGAAGAATTCTACCACTGAACTACCCTCGTACCCACACACCCTTGGAACTTTAAACTTGCAATTAAATAAATCCCATTTTTAAAAACTGTTCTTTTTCTGAGATATTGCATTCCTGCAGTATGAACTAAAACAATATCTATATGATATTATTTTCTACAAGAAAATATAGACAAAATGTTCATAATTGCACTCCATTGTTTTTTATTCAAAATTTTCTTTAGTCATTCAATCTTGTGCAATGGCATTAATACATTTTTAAATAATAAAATGAAACTAAATAGGGTATATAATAGTAAATATACCTATACTATTACTAGTATGTAAGTAGTGTGGTAGATTGAATTATGTACCCCAATTTAGACATGTTCTTAATCGTAATCCTCATTCCTGTGGGTATGAACCCATTGTAAATAGGCTTTCTTGGAGATATTATTTATAGTTAAGGTGTATCCCAACTGCATAAGTTTGAGTCAATCTGGATCACTGGAGGCCTTACAAACAGACAGAAATGAGAAGACAAAGTCAAAGGTCAAAAGAGAACCCAGAATTCAGCAGGAGCCTGGAAGATCAATGGAAAGATACCACCATGTGTTCTAGTTTGAAAGCTGCCAGAATGTGATGTACCAGAAAGAGAACGGCTTTTAAAAAGGGGAATTTATTAACTTACAAGCTTACAGTTCTAAGGCTGTGAAAATGTTGAAATTAAAGCAAGGCAATAAAAATGTCCTATCCAAGGCATCCAAGGAAAGATACTTGGTTCAAGAAGGCCGATGAAGTTCAAGATTTCTCTCTCAGCTGGAAAGGCATATGGAAAGGCACATCTAGCTTTCTTTACTTATTTCATAAAGCTTCTTCAATGGCTTCCCTGGGGCTCTGTCTGTTCTGTTGGCTTTATTGGTTCTGGCAGCACTAAAGGCGCTAAAGTTTTTTTTTAAATGGTTGCCTCTTAAAGGGCTCCAGTGAGCAAGCAACCCCACTTTGAATGGATGGGGACACATCTCCATGGATACTATTTAATCAAAAGTTACCACCCACAGTTGGGTGGGTCATATCTCTATGGAAACAGTAAAAACAATACCGCACAGAAATACCGAATGAAGATTAAAAGACATGGTTCAGCAGCACATATACTAAAATTGGAACGATACAGAGAAGATTACCATAGCCCCTGTGCAAGGATGACATGCAAATTTGTGAAGCGCTCTATATTTTAAAAATAAATAATAAATAAAAGACATGGGTTTTCTAAGGTACACAGATTCAAACCGGCACACCATGTGAGAGGAAAGCCGAGGAATTCAAGGATTGCTGGCTAGTCAAAATGCAAGCAGCTCCAGGAGGGAAAAAAACTTTTTAGCTTCAAAAGCGAGTCAATAAATCCCTGTTGCTAAGCCAAAACATTGTGTGGTGTTTGTCAAAGCTGCCAGGAAAATTAGGACAAGTTCCACTATAAATAATTTTCTTTTTTTGAGTTCTCAAAGATGGAACTCTGTGCGAGGTGATCTTTTCCAATTGAACATATAACCAAGCTTCCATTCTGCAAGTACAATCATTTACAATACATGTGAGGTAACCAATATTTTGACCAGGTTTCTCTCTCCTGACCAGAAATGTCTCGAGAATGTGGGAAAAGCACTAAATGCTGCCCCCAGGCATGAGAATGGGAAATGTGAACTCCATGAAGGATGAGAGCTGATGCCATTTACTGTCATAATGATTTCAGCACCTCATGCAATGTCTTGGGCATATATACACACTAAATGCCTTTAGTATAAATAGAAACCTTGGAAGAGTGTGAACTAACATCATTTTCAGAGCAGAAGAGTAAATAAAATCATCATATAGTATGTTGTTTCAGCTTAGCATTGAATTTTTCTGCATGGCAGGTTTTGACCACCTTCATAAGGAAGGCATGTTTTGCCTGCAACTCTGAAATATAGAATGGGACTTTGGGACTATTACAAATTAAATTCCAGCGAAATGAACTGAAGGTGAAACTTTAAAGTTTCCACTTCAGATCTTACTTAATTTTGGTTGTTTTTTTTTTTTCCCAAATGGTATAGCAACTGCTTCAAAGAACTTCCAAATAGTTTCTCCTGAGACTTGGAAGTTCTTGCACTTAGAAGAAAAAGAAAACTGACTCAAGTGCTATCTTGAAAGGAAATGAAACATAAATAAGTACTTGTGGTAGGTTGAATTATGTACCCCAACTACATAATTCTTAATCTTATTAAGAATTCTTAATAAGAATTCTTCTTAATCTTATTAAGAGTCCCTGTGGATTTTTGTAAACGGATCTCTTAAAGGTGTTACTTTTAGTTAAGGTGTGGCCCCAGCGAATGCTGGGTGGGTCTTAGTCAAGATGACTTACAGAGAAAGCCCTGCGTGCATGGATAGAATGCTGGCCTTCCATGAGCGAGATCCTGGTGTGATTCCCCCACCATGCACCCACCCCGCCCTACTGAAAAAAGAAAGAAAGCCACAGGGTGGAGCCAGAAGCCAGACGTCTATGGAAACCAGAAGAGCAGTGAGAAAAGGAGAGGACACTGTACCATGTAATGGGAAGCAGAAACACAAGCCAAAGAACCTTAAGGATTCTTGGCAGTCAGCATCAAGAACCTACAGACTCTGGGAGGATGCTTGGTTTAGGACTTTGTTGAGCCTCAAAATTGTGAATGAATTAATTACTTTTGTGTAAGCCAAACCAATTTATGGTGTTTATGATAGCAGCTCTGGGAAATAAGGATAGTAACCCCAAAGAAATGGACCAAATTCCTGAAATAACCTAAAGGGGATTTATTTGTTTATATGCCTGTTATTCATTTATTCATTTAATTCATGAAAAAAATGATATTATTTAACCTCTAGCACTTTTAAGCATGGTTTCGGAATCACAAAAGCCCACGTTTTTCCAGAGTATTTATTAACCTACTACTAAGCATCATGAACTGTTCTTGTCTCTGGACTAAATGATATGATAATTTTTGCATTCTAATAATAAAATAGATAAAAACAAATTAGTTTCAGATAGTAAGTACTACTGTGGAGAGGGGCATGATTATATGATAGAGTTGTGGGTGGCTAATATAGATTAGATGGTTAAAGAAAGTCTTGCTGAGGAGCTCACATTCGAGATTCAAAGGACAACAAGATTCATAACAAAGGTCTTTGTGGTCTGAAAATGCCAAATAGACCAGATAGTGTGATGAGTGTGTGTTTGTTGGGAGAGGAGGAAGTACAGACGGGCAGAGGATGTTAGAGCTGTCTAGGAAAAAAATAAAAAGGGATATAGAATGGGATGGAATTGAATTAATAATCAAAGAAAATAAATGAAATAAGGAGTCTAAGATAATTGGTGGCACAAAGAAAGTGAACTTAAAAGAGTACATAACAGTACATTGTTACCAGGGTGAAACAACTTCCTCTATTCAATGATCAGGATAAAAACTAATGGGTAGTGGATACAATCAAGAACTTCAATCTATGTGGTCATAGGAAAGTTTTTTAGCTAAACTTGAGTTATCTAAGAAATGGAATCTTAACCTTGCTAAAGGGTTGTTGTGAGGTTTAAAGGGGTAAAGCAGATAAAGTAGTAACATTTTCCCTTTTTTTTAGTAAAAATATAATAAATGCTATTCATCACTATTATTAAAATGAAATAGAGGGGGTGTAAGGGTAATTCAGTGGTAGAATTCTCGCCTGCCATGTGTAGAGACCCAGGTCCAATTCCCGGTCCATGCACTTCCCAAAAACAAGCAAACAAGCAAAGAAAATAAGCAAGGAAACAAACAAAATTCAACAAATGGTGCTGCAATAATGGAATACTCACATGGAAAAATAATGAAATGTGACCCCACCATACGGCATACAAAAAAAGAAAAGATAAAAATTAAATAAGAAAAAAGCAGCTATTCCTGCTCTTCTTTTCTGTCTAAATGATCACATGATATGGAGGCCTGTGTGAAATTCTGCCTTGAAGCAGATTTAATTAGTTAATACATTCATTCATTGTTCTGTTTTTTTTCTTTTACTTTGTTAAATCCAATTACTCTTGTAACTCTCTCTTCTGTAACCACTTTGCAGCAAAGTGTATAAGGTCCTTTGTGAATTTATCCTAATTTGACGAGATTGCACTTAGAAGGCTGTAAAAAGCTGCAAAATTCCACAACGAGTTTTATCTTTCCTGTGGGCATTGACCAAAGTGATAGTTCTTTCAGCATTGCAGTCACTGCTACTTCCTCCCCTTGTCTGCCTCCCAAGTCACTCAGCTGTAGGAATTGCAATCCCTATCTGCTCTGACCTGCAAATCCTTTCTAATTTCTTGCTGTCTCTGTGCTCAAGAGAGTATGTACACTGGTACACATCCTATTAGTAGCAAAGCCTCTGGAAAATGACTTAATCCAGAGGAAAAATGCAGAACCCAAGAAAACACTGGTTTTTCATACATAGATTTTGAATCTAATCAAATTTTTTATAATATCTATCTGTGACCTTTTCTCTGATTAATGAATTTATGCAGAGTTTAACCCCCTGCTCCATGAACACTTTATGTATGCCTTTTCTTCCAACAGCAAAATTATCTGAAAATTTCAAATCCTTAATTGGGCATAACTAGATTTTTTAATTTTTTTTGTATGCTGTACGGCAGAGTCACATTTCATTATTTTTCCATGTGAGTATCCATTTATTGCAGCACCATTTGTTGAATTTTTGTTTGTTTGTTTCATTTGTTTGCTTGCTTATTTGTTTATTTTTTGGGAAATGCAAGGGCCATGTAATTGGATTTTGATCACACTTTTTCTATATGAGAAATAAGTATAATTGCTTATTTTACATACTGAAAAGAACTATTTCTTACTGTGTTCCCTGTTTTCTCCTGACTGACATGGCTGGTACATTCCAGAAGATTACAGAGAGTCATCATATTCTTTCCTTATTTTCCCAGCATATTATTAAATAATGCGTTCTTTTCCTTCCTTAGTGAATGCACGGATGGTATTTTCATTAACAATGTATTATTTTCTGTTATTAAACCAAAGAACAGAACTCCATCTGTTTGCATTTAACGTTAATATTTTATAATCTGTTCAAACTAGTCAATTATATATAAGCACCACTCTTCAAGGCATGTACGAAGGCACTGGCTCTTTATTCAAGATGAGTCACTACTCATTAAAACTGAAAATTTAAGGTGATACCATTTGATCAGTTATATGTATGGTTTCTCTTACAACAAATTAGAATTCTGCAGGAATAATGTCACTTTTAACATTTTGCCAGTTCATTTAGAAAAAATTCTAAGTTGTTACTAATTATACTTGACATTTTGAAAAGTAACAAGATCTTCCAAGACAATGCATCTTAAAATGCTGCTGTTTTATATGCCTTATATCTTAATGAATTTTTCATAATATTTTCTTACAGTCTGCCTTTTAAATAATTATTTCATTAAGCCAATGTGATCATAGGAAAGCAATGAAATTTTATTAAAAATAAGCAAAAGTTCATAAGGTAAAACGTATAACTTTCATTTTACCATTTCATGTACATTTTTAAGCTGGGTAGCTATGTGCTATACTATTTTCTCAAATAGTGCAATAAAAGATTAAATTATGTTCAAAACATTAATAAAATCATAATTACCACTTACAGAATGTTTCATATTGAAATGAGATATACACATTCTATCACTTATTAGGTATACCATGGGTTTTCCATAACGTGAGAATATTTTTGAAAAGATTATACTTAGAATTCTCTTATTATCACTTGGTGTCAAGCTTAGTCATTTCCTGAAGTTAAAATTAATTCAGCAATTCCTAGTTTTCAGATTTTCAGCACCAACTCCCTTCTAAAAAATAACAGGAAAAAAAAAGAAATGACTAAAATTAGGCTTGATTTCTGTTACAGGAATTTTAAGGGTAGAAGATTTAGGCAATTAACATTAAAATAAAGAGCCGATTGATAAAATGACAAATTAAAACTCTCAACTCTGTATGCCACTAGTCTCACAATGTCTGTAGTTGAAAGATGTGAACAAAAAGTCCCATTTCCTTCTTATCTCCTCCTATATAAAAGACAGCCTCTGTAGTAGAATCTTGATAGTCAGCACAACCAGTCCACCATAACACATTCCACAGTATCTTGTGAATATATAACCAATCATGTAACTCAAGTTTTCTATAAAGAATATTTATTATTCATCTTCTGAGACATTATTATTATAATTTCTTATGCTTATCATGGACGTAAACATTAAAGTGTAACATTAAAATATGCTAACAAAGGTTTGACTTCTTAATAATAGAAGCCAGTTGCCTCAAAACATCCAAGGTTTGCCAGTACTCTGAAAGCACAGGGAAATCTTCCTGAATGGTGCACGAAAATCCATTAGCACCACCATGTCATGCTTTTTTTCTCTTATGGAAAATGGATAAGAGACTATTCTTAAGCAAGGTATGCAAGGGTCTTTGTGCTCTTTGCAAGAATCCTTTTCCTATTAGCAGCATGATAGACAAATTATATAACTCTCATGTACTTTGGTTGAAGGTATCTTTATGTTGTACCTAACTATTCTATGCCTTTAGTCACTCTTCAGTAATTATTCATATTTCATTATTACCTAATGTTACTCTATTAGATTAATTCACTAAATTAAGAAGAAAAAATATCCTTAATTGTTTTAGTTAGTAAACTGCTAGAATGTGATATACCAGAGTTGGAATGGCTTTTAAAAAGGGGAATTTAATAAGTTATAAGTTAACAGTTCTAAGCCATAAAAATGTCCTAACTAAGGCATCCAGTAAAAGATACCTTAATTCAAGACAGGCTGATGCGTCAGGAACACTTCCATCAGATGGGTAGTCACGTGGTCAGCATCTGCTGGTTCCTTACTCCTGGGCTCTGTTGCTTTTAGGCTCTGTTCCTGTGGGGGCTCCTCACTTTACCTGGGGCTGGTTTTCCTCTCTAGGTTTCCCTTGGCTCTCTCAGGTTCCAGCTTGCTTAAAATCTCATGGTAACATCTGATGGGTTCCAAGCATCTCTTAAGATCTGTTTATCTGTTTCCACATATTGGATTTGTGTCAACTCTGCTTTGATGTTTCTGCAGGTACTGTCATTTCTGGCTCTCTCCAAAATGTTTCCTCTTTAAAGGATTCCAATAAACTTATCACACCTCACCTGGAATGGGTAGAGTCACATCTCCATCTAATAAAAAGATCACATCCACAATTGGGTGTGTCACATCTCTGTGGAAATAATCTAATCAAAAGTTCGAACCTACAGTATTGAATCAGGATTGAAAGAAATGGCTGTTCCCACAAGATTGGATCTCAAGATTAAAACATGGTTTCTCTGAGGCATATAATACTTTCCAACAAGCACACCAATGTTCCAAGTGAGATAGGAGTGGGGTTGTGATTAGATGTCAGAGGTGCCCTTGGATGGAAAAGTTAATCTAGGTCTTGGAATGTATCTACAGATGTTGTAGAGCTTGGCATGGCTGACACCCTCTTTTGTTTTCATCTCTTGCCAAGTGTGATCATTTCACAACAGCACAGGGGTCAGATTGACAAAATATTGGAAAACTCTCAACTTCAAATAGTAGGACAAGCAACCATGTGGGTAGTAACTGCACTTGAAAAATGAAATAAAGGGTTAGTGAGATGCTTATTGTGATCTGTTTCATTGTTAACAAAGGAGAAAAGATCCCCTGGATTTTGGTAGACTCTAAGACCAGTAATTGTGCAACGAAAGAGGGGGAAAAAGAGCATCTTTTATTTCTTACCTTACCAGAGTTGGTACAGGTGAAGTTTTCTCCAGTCAAAAGTGGAACTTTTGCCCCAGTACAATATAAATTATTGTGTCAGGAGAGCAAAGTAGGAAAAGTGGCAAAAAAAATAAAACAAAACAAAATAAAGCTCAGATACAGAACTTGTTTGTTCATCCCTGAGAAGTCTACTTCCAATTCAAGCCCATCATTTCTCCAGCTCAAGAAATTGTAATTTGTTTAGTGCTTTGGGGTTTATAAATTGCTCCAATGAACACTATATCAGAGACTGTCCCTCAAAAACTAAATTTTGTGAAGCCTATAAATGATATCACATTATTAATCAGACCCTTCATTTCCTGAAAATTGGAAATTTTGCCACCTACTCAAGCAGTCACAAAAGAATATAAATATCTCATAACAACATCACATACTTGCATATCAAGCCCGAAACATAGAATTCAATTTAAAAAAAAATGCAAACCTATTCTTATTATACATGGTGGAAGGAAGTAAAGATGCTGACAGATTGATGGACTATCAGTTTTTCAAAGTAGTAAAGTAGTAGAAGCTAACCTTAAGTTTCTTCATCAGTTTCTTCATATATAAAATATCTAGCTGGTTAGAATTTAAAATGCTTCATCATGTAGGACACTTTTTAAAGAAAAAATTTTGTTTAACTTTGTGTTGTATAAATAATGTGATTGGTTATTGTTCTAGTTCGCTAGCTGCCTGAATGCAATATACCTGAATCAGAATGGCTTTTAAGAATGGGATTTTAATACATTGCTAGTTTACAGTTCTAAGGTCAAGAAAAGTCCAATTAAAATAAGTCTATAGAAATGTCCAATCAAAGGTATCCAGGGAAAGAATCTTGGTTCAAGAAGGCCAATGAAGTTCAGGGTTTCTCTCTCAAGTGAGAAGGCACATGGCAAGCACAGGTTTCTCTCTCATCTGGAAAGGCACACGGTGAACATGGCGTCATCTGCTAGCTTCTTCTCCTGGCTTCCTGTTTCATGAAGCTCCCCAGGAGCGTTTTCCTTCTTCATTGCCAAAGGTCGCTGACTAGTGGGCTCTCTGCTTCTCATGGCTATGTCATTCTTCTCCAGCTCTCTCTGAATCTCTTATTCTCCAAAATATTTCCTCTTTTATAGGACTTCAGAAACTAATCAACACCCACCCGAATGGGTGGAGACATGTCATCACCTAATCCAGTTTAGCAACCACTCTTGATTACATCACATCTCCAGGGAGATGTTCTAATTACAGTTTCAGACGTACGATTCTGAATAGGGATTAGAAGAAATGGCTGTTTTTACAAAATGGGATTAGGATTAAAACATGGCTTTTCTAGGGTAAATACATCATTTCAAACCAGCACAGTTATAGATTTTTTAAATGTTTATAGCAACTCAAGTAATCATTGTCCCAAATTGGAAGCAACCTGGCCCATCCAATGTCCCTTAACAGGTGAAAGGATAAGCAAATTTTGAAAAATCCAAGCAATTACTTAGCACTCAGCAATTAAAAAGAGCACAGTACTGATATATGCACTATGCATGAATTTCAAATGCATTATGCTAAGTGAAAGGGAGGAATTGGAAGGAGTAAAGGTGTTAGAAATTTTTGTGTCATGTGAGAGGGAAGTAAAAATATTTATAAACATGAGTCTTGTTAAGTGTGAATATGTGGTTTTAAAAAAACCTACTAAAATGGCTGTATTCATGTGTAACCTTTAAATTAATAGAAAAAAAAGGGGAAAAATAGACTTTTCCAAAAGAAACCTAGAAAAAATGGAGGAAATGAATTTGGCACTATTAAAATTAATGAAAAAAAAGTATTTGATAAGTTTTGAATTTATATATGACTGAAAGTCTTAGTAAACAAGGAATAAAAAAGGGATGAAATTTGAATAACATTTTAACCACAGTATTTTATCAATGTTTCTGATATCAATAAATACAGTATGGTTTTATGCAATATTAGGGAAAGCTAGGCAAAAGTTGCACAAGTATCTCTGTACCATTAAACAATTTGCATTTATGTAATTTATTTCAAAACGAAAAGCTTTTATAAAAGGGATAAAAGGCAATTTTAATTGATAAAGACTCTATTCCAGAAAGCTGCAGCAAACATTTTACTTACTGAAGAAATTGTAGATAATTTTCATTCTCTGTTTTATGAAAAGGAGAACAGGCAATGACCATCAGCAGTGAACTTTTTCACACTCTAATGAAAGAAAAAATAACAGGACTAAGAATTGCAAAGGGGGATAGAAAGTTGCCAGTATTTGGAGAAGATTTTATCATTACTTGGAAGAAAACAAAAGAATCAAATGACAAAATAACATAGAATAGAAAAGTCCCCATGTTTGGGATTAACTCACAAAATATCATGTTTATTTCACCACCACAATAACTGAGTAGAAATGTAATCCAACCAAGATGACATTCACATCAGTAAAAATTGCTATAAGGTATCTTGGAATGAGCCAAGTATTATTAAGCTCTTTTTTCAAGAAAGTTTAAAAACTCCAGTATAGAAGGCAGAAACTAGCTGAGCAGCAGGAGGAAAACCCGGGATTTTGAATCATAAGACAAAACTATAAAGATGTCAATGCCACACAAACAAATCTATAAATCAATTTAATTTAAATTAAACTTAAGGTGACTTTTTTTAACAATTTGATATAGTCATTACAAAATGTAGATGTAAAATACAATCTAAAGACAGGGAAGTTAACATTTACAAAAGAGAGAGATATTAAATGGGGCAACAACTCTCCTTACTAGCTATTAAGGCATTTAAATACATACTACTACTACTAATAATAATAATGGTTTGTTATTGGCAAGAAAGAAGGTAGGATGGGCAAATAGAACAATGAAACAGAAATCAGGGCTCAAAAATGTGCTTATAGATATATGAAAATTAATATATGGTACAGCTTATATCATGAATGTGAAAAGGGTGCATTATTCAGAAAATGGTATTGGGAAAATGATTCATTATTAAAATGAAAAAAAAATTTTCCTACATGGCACCTTCGTGTTTCATTAAAATTAAGAATTTCTAATCCACAAAGTTCCTATACAGAGAAAGTAATGGAGGAAGATACCTGAAATTTTAAATTTTTCCATGATGATGGAAATGTGGCTAATGAGTCCTTCAAATGTGACTAGTGCAGCTGAGCGATTCATTTGTAATTTTTTAATTTCAATTTAAATTTTAAATGAAACAGCCATATATGACTAGTGCTGCACAATTGGATAGCACAGAACTAGTATATAAAAGAAGTCCTGAAAATTAACAAGAATTTTTTAATCCAAATAGAAAAATAGGCAAAAGATATGAACAAATAATACAGAGAAGTATAAAATCCAAAGCAAGCAAGCATATGAAGAGTGCACCAAAAAATCATGAGTAATCGGTAAAAAGCCAATTCAGATAAAATTGAGATTTTGGAAAAAATCATAAAACTGGATAACATCAAGAGCAGATGGAGAGGGAGGAAAATCCATTCACAGCTGATGAAAATGTAGACTTTCATACTTTCTGGAGTGCAGTCAAAAAGCACCTAAGCAACTTCAGTATGTGCATATTCCCTGCCCAAGGAACTATGCTTTTTGGTGTATATTTGAAGGGAATACTCAAATAGGTCTCAGTGAGGCTGTATACGAAAGTGTCCTTTGCAATGCTGTTTGTAATAGCAGGATATTGATGGCAATTGGAGTGCCCATTCCAGTCACTGTGCCCAGGAGGCAGCAGAACTTAACCCTGTACTCGGAGGCAATGCAGAGTGAAAATCAGTGCTCCACTTTCACTAGGGAAGAGTGAGAAGCTGAACTTCCAGCCCACCCTCCTGCAACAAGGCAGTGTGAATCAGTACTCTACCTTTGCCAGGATGGTGCTGGGACCTAGCCCTCCAACTACACTATGGTGGGGTGACTGCTTGCTAAAAAAAAAAAAAAAAAAAAAAAAATTAAAAGAAGACAGAGTCCCATAATATATATCCCGAATGTCCGAGACACAATGCAAAATTATTTATCATACCAAGAACCAGGAAAATCCCAACATGAATGGAAAAGACAATCAACAGAGGTCAAAATCAAGATTTATCAGAAGACGGAATTATCTGACCAAGACTTTAAAGCAGCCATTATACAAATGTTTCAATAAGCAGCTAAGAATTGTCCTGAAAAAAAGAAATTGAAGGAAAATCTAATATAGTTGACAGCTTATACCATTAAAAGTGATTTTTGATGATAGATCATTATATGATATTTGGCACAAAACTTGGAAGCAATTAAAAAAAACTTAGATTTCCATAACAAAAATTCCTTCCATTCCAATCTATTTGTTTATATGAACAATTTTTTTTCTCAAAACTTACACATTTAAAAAGAAAAATCAGAAATAGAATTATACAAACCATTTCTCATTCATAAATTTAAAAATATATATCCTAAGAAAATTAAACTGAGTAAAAATTTCTAAGGTCTCTTAAGAAGATTTGATTCTAGAAATATTTATTTCTATACTTATTAAATATTTATCAAATTTTGTAATATGTGGCCATTGTTTCTGATCAATTATATATATATATTTTTTTATCAATTATTGTTATGAAAATTCAGCCCAAAATAAGGAAGGAGGGAGCCAGGGACAAGGGAATGGAGGAAGAAAAAGGAGAATGAAAGGTGAGGTGGATTGAATTGTCTCTCCCAGTTTGCACATGCTCTTCTTGGTCTTGGTCCGTTCTGGTAGGTGTAGACCCATTACATGTAAGATCACTTCAAGATGGCCGAAGGATGCACTGACTGAGAAGTAGAATGGCCAATGATGGTGTATACTCATGAATGAATGTCATGCTGCTACAAAAAGACAAAGTTGAGAGGCATGCAACAATGTGAATGAACATGTGGAACATTTGAGGAGGCAAAATAAGCCAGAAACAAAAGAAAAGAATGGTACAGTCACCTTTAGAAAATGCTTAGAAGAAAACCAGGGCCTAGATTGTAAGCTTTTATAGCAGACACATTAAGTCCAGAGTCGTAATTATTATTTCTGGATTTTGAGAAGCTGTTTTATATATATAAATAGATATGTAACCTGATATTTAGAGATAAGAACTAAGCCAATCAGGTTGAGGTTAAAGTATTCAGAACAAAGGAATAAGGAAAACATCGTCCATATTTTAGAACCACACATACTATTTGAGACCAAAGGAAGAAAAGTTTATTTGGTCTGGAACTGAAATTTTCTGTAGCATATAATCTAACTCAACCTATCTATATAGCTCATTTGAACAATTGAAATATAGGGAGCCCAGAATAAGGAAGAAGTTTTTAATTCTACATAGATTAATGTAATGCCTGGATACATCCTAGAGTATATTAAGTAGATAATCAGAAAGTATTGATAAAGTCCCTTGAGGGATGGCAAAAAGCAGGAAACTATTAAACTTTACCATCAGTGAATCCCTTGATACTGTGTCAAACTTTAGGGACACCCAAATCAATAAGCCATGCCCTTGATCCTGAGGCTTACTCTTATGAAACTTATGTAGGTAACAGAGAAACTTAGCCTACCTATAGTTATGCCTAAGACTTACTTCTGGAGGACCTCTTTTGTTGCTCAGATGTGGCCTCACTCTCTCTAAGCCCAACTCTGCAAGTGAAATCATTGCCCTCATCTCTTATGTGAGACATGACATCCAGAAGTAAAGTCTCCCTGGCGACATGGTAGATGATTCCCAGGGATAAGTCCAGCCTTGGCACCATGGGATCAACAATTCCATTCTCTCCAAAAGGAGAAAAGAAGTGTAACAAAATATCAGTGGCAGAGATAGTTCAAATAGAGTCAAGAGGCTAATCTGGAGGTTGCTCTTATGCAAGCTTCAGTCAGACACTGCTACTTATCCTATAATCTGCCAAACCCCATCCAGAACCATTCCTGCCAATCCTAAAAAACACCTAGGGCAGTATATAAGATTCCAGAAGGGTTCCATGTACTAGTGTAACTGTCAAGAAACTTAAAATCTCTAGATGGGGCCCTGGACCAGATAAGTCCTGAAACCTAGAGGACCCAGCCTCTGCAGAACATCAGATAGTTCCATCTCCCTACCCCAAATTATTGATAGACCTTTCAAATATGAAAAAGTTAGAATGACCATAACCCAGTTACCCCTAAAGAGAGGGACACAAAGATCAAGGGTGATGGTAGAGTTATACAGAGAAGATTGGCTTTAACAAATGAATATGATTGCTGAATCACTGAATTGATATCTGCTTTAGTCTCCAGTATCCTAGAGCAGCTAGAAGTAAAAACTTAAAATTGTGGAACTGTAACCCATGTTAAACTCTGAAATATGTTCTACAACTAACTGTGGTGCTGTGCTTTGAAATTTATTGCATTTTTGTGTATATACTATTTTTCACAAAAAATAAAAAAGTTGATTGTGGTGATAAGAAATATTCCTTCTAGCCTCATAAATTCTGGAGCAACAAGAAGGAAAGATCTGAGAGGATGGTATGGTAACCCATGACAAAGTTCGGGATCTGTCCTTAACTACTTGTTGAGGGGCCCTTTGGTAACTATCACTTTTTATTTCTTTGCTTTGTATATATGATATATTATACAATAAGAAATTTATAGGGTGGTGCAATGGTGGCTCAGTGGCAGAATTCTCACCTCCCATGCCAGAGACCTAGGTTTGATTCCCAGAGTCTGCCCATATAAAAAAAATAAGCTATATATATATATATATATATATATATATATATATATATATATATATATATATACAGAAAGATGTTATTTTAGTTAAGATGTGACCCAGTTAAATCAGGCAGAGAGAAAGAAACCAGAAAGTAGAAGCCAATGGAACATGGAAGAAAAAGGAGAGGACATGGCCTTATTATGGAAAAAAACAAGGAACCCCAAAGATTGACAGCTACCCCAAGATACCAACATTGAAGGAAGTAAGCCTTCCAGTTTCAGAAACCATGAACCAATGAACTCTTGTTGTTAAGCCAACCTATTGTATGACATTTGTTTTATCATCTGGGAAGCTAAAACAGAGAGAGAATATTTGCCGACCATATATATAGTGCATATTTGTTCCAAGCACCATTCTAAAATGGCATATAATCCTAAATATTAACCTATGAGATAGGTATCATGATAATTCTCATTTTTGTAAAATTTGTCAACTGTGGCACATGGAATTAATTTACATGGCTATAAAGAACTGGACCTGGGTTCAAATTTAGTTTGACTCTAAAATATGTGTTCTTAATAACTGTTGTATACACAAGACATTCAGAAATAAACAAGATAAACAATACAGATCATGTACTAGTGAAGGAAATACATAATAAAAAACACATGCATGTAATGCATAATTTTAGGTAATGTTGAGTGCTAGAAAAAAATAAAGTAATATAATGAGTTAGTGAGTGACTGGAAGAAAGAGTTATTTTTGATGGGGGGGTGGAAAAATTATTTTTGATTTTTCTTCCTAGGCTAAGAGAAGTGAGAAAGCAAGGCTTGTGTCAATATGGAGAGCACACTGCAATCTTAAAAGGTCACAAATCTTTCCAAAGTTTGAAAATACTGTGCAGGAAAAAGAAATCACATCACAGGTCCCCCTATTTTCTGCTTTGGGAAACTCACACTCCACCCCAAGTCTTTTATCAAGCTACAAATTCTACACCGATTCTTTGGTATCACTAATATTTCCTGAACTCAATAGTCATCATTGTGTTCTGTTTACATAAGAGCAACATTGAAACATGTTTTAATGCATCTCCTGTAATAGAAAAAGAAAGCAGTAAGAAGAGAAACAGTCTCTTCTTGATAAGGCAATTTATGAAATGCAACTCTAAATTCAGAATTCCCATTTTTGTGTTACTGGTTTTAAAACTCCACAATTAAATTTTTTGTGAAAACGAACTGTACAAAATATCTGAAAGATAAAATAAGTATATTATCAGGTTTAGGTGTTTTGTTTTTCTGAGGTTTCTATAATATTAAACTATTTTCTGTAAAACACTAATTTGTAAGTTTTGTATGTAAAATAGCCCTTTGAACTCCTGGCTTCCTGGGAATATACTTCTCCATTTTATTTATAAAACAAATAGGAAAAACAATTATAAAAACATTATAGCTATCATATTAATTTCTGTGAGCATATTATTTGATTTAAAATGGTTGAATACAATTTATTGTTCTCAGTTTTCATTTAGATATAAATAAAAAGGGTTGAACAAGTGAGATATGAAATATCAAAAATTATCAGAAAACAGTGAAAAAAGTCTCAAGAAGCCCCAGGAAACAAGACACATTACATACAGAGGAATAAATTACTAGAGACTTTTCATCAAAATCTTTGAAAGGTGAAAGACAATGGAATATGTGTTAAAAATCTAAAATATGGAACTATATCAACCTATAATTCTATAATCAATGAAAGTACTTTAAAAAATTAAAAAGAAATAAAAGTTTTTGCTAGACAAATGAATCTAAGATACTTCATTGCTAGCACACTTACATTATAACACTCAAAATATATAGATAAATAAAGAAAATATCCAAAAAGAAAGCCCAGCAGAAAAATTCACTATCAGCAACAAAACTTTTAAAAATTACAACTTTAATAACAAAAAGTCCATATCTGGTAAGTACAGAATGAATAAAAATTCTGGTAGAGCAACAAAACACTACAGAATTGCTCCTTAACTCTCTGTGTTCCAATACCTGGAGAGGTTAAACTAGATTGGCTCAGAACAATCAGTGTTATTCCTAAATATGTGAAAAAGCAAGCTGAATAAATATCTTTATTTTCTCATTTCCTTATCTAAAAATTTCGGACCTCTTCAATAAACGACGTTTGGAAAACTGAATATCCATATGCAAAAGATGAAGGATACACATCTCATGCTTTATATAAAAATTAATTCAAAATGAATCAAAGACCTAAACATTAGAGTTAAGACCATAAAACTTTTAGAAGAAAATATCTTATAAATCTTGTAATAAGAGGTGGTTTCCTAGACCTTACACCTAAAGTATGAGCATTGACAGAAGAAACAGATAAATGGGGTCGCCTCAAAATTAAACACTTTTGTGTTGCAAAGAACTTTTGTCAGGAAAGTAAAAAGGCACCCTACACAATAGGAGACAATAATTGGAAATCATATATTGGATAAAGGGGTTAGTATCCAAAATATATAAACAGATTCTTCAACTCAACAACATAAAGAGAAAACAACCCAATTAAAAAATGGGCAAAAGCCAAGAATAGACACTTTTCAGAAGAGGAAATACAAATGGCTAAAAGGCACATGAAAAAATGCTCAACTTCATTGGCTATTAGGGAAATGCAAATCAAAACAACAATAAGATATCATCTCACACCTACTAGAATGGTCACTATAAAAAAAAAAACAAACAGAAAATGGCAAGTACTGGAGAGGATGCAGAGAAAGAGGCACACTTATCCACTGTTAATGGGAATATAAAATGATACAACTGCTCTGGAAGGGAGTTTGGCAGTTCCTCAGGAAGCTAAGTATAGAATTGCCATATAATCCAGCAATCCCATTACCAAATATATATCCATATGAACTGAAGGTAAAGACAAAAATGGACTTTTTCACATCAATGTTTATAGCAGCATCATTTATGATTGCCAAGAGATGGAGACAGCCCAAATGTCCACCAATGGATGAGTGGCTAAACAAACAGTGGTATATACAAATGATGGAATACTACACAGCTGTAAAACAGAATAAAATCACGAAGCATGGAACAATGTGGATGAGCCTTGAGGACATTATGCTGAGTGAAATTAGCCAGAAATAAAAGGATAAATATTGTATGGTCTCACTAATATGAACTAATGTTAATGAGTGAACTTTGAGAGTTAAAGTTAAGAATACAGGCTGTCAGCAGATAGAAAGAGGGTCAAGATTGGGCATTTAGTGCTGAAGGAATACAGATCGTGCAACAGGATTTATTGTAAAAATTCAGAGATGGATAGCACAATACTGCCTGATGGTAGACAATAATCTAAGTCTACTGAATGAAGTTGAATATGAGTATGGTTGAGGGAGAAGGGCTGGGGATACTTATTACATCAGCAGGAAAGATAGAGGATAAAGAGTGAGACAGTATAACTTTGGAATACCTAGAGTGGACAATGATGGGGATTAAATGTACAAATATAAAAACGTTTTTGCACGGGGAAGAACAAATGAATGTCAACACTGCAAGGGGTTGAAAATGGATGGTACACAAGAAAAGGTACAATCAATGCAAGTTAGTGTCTACAGTCAAAAGTAGTAATATGCTTCCACTGAATGTAACAAAGACATTATGACAATACTAAATGTCAACAAATCGGGTGGAGGGGTACAGATTCTATGCAGAAGAAAAGGTAATATCTTCACACAGAAAAAAAAAGGCCTTAACTTTATATCTGCAAGGGCTTTTTTTCCAACTAAAACCACCAGGGTTTCGGATGTGGATACAGCATTTTGAGGGCACCGTTTGACTCACTACAGCAATTAAGAAACATTTTGTGGGAAGGTACTTTGAGACTTTGTACGTGTCCTATTCCTCATCAAATTTTCCCTCACTAATTTTAGCATCTGTTGATGTTTCTTAGCTGAATTAATTATTACTATGATAGCTCCCAAATGGTGATTCTTTAATTCCATCACTCCTCTTACATTTATTAGTTGGCATTCTAACACAAAGAAAACATCCTCTTCTCTGCATTTATTCTATCTATTGATTTATGTTAGTTTTGGCTCATGAATTCCTATTTTATTCAATGGTTATGATTCATTACTATCGTTATTTCTTTTAGTAACTGCATTGTCCTAGGCTTGGCCAGCAGGGCATCTTCAAGCTGACTTTTGCATCCTGTTGACATGTTGCTGTCAATATCGGAGCACTTCCTTCTTTTCTGGCACAAAAAAACTATTCCAAACTCACCTTCCATCTTCCCAATTCTGAAATCAGCTATTTCTTCAAGAAGTTTTTATTCCTTTTAGTGGAGATATCATTTAGGAACCTAGATATTGGTGCTAGGGTGCTCATTGCCATGAGGTATTACTGCTCCCAGATCCTCTTAGGGGGACAGAACTAGAGAATATATATGTATGGCTCTCATTATCACCAATATACTTATTTATTGGCTCAGTTTTACCAGTATGTAACTGACCTGCTCTTGCCATCACCAGTCCGCTTTACAGTTGCCCAGGCTCTGACATCCTATACCAGGCTACCCTTCCCCACCTCTCTCTTAGATTCCTGCTTTTCTTGGCCACACATGACTAGCTTTAGACTGAATTATTTGGGAAGTGTTCTGATTTGAAACTATTGTATACCCAATGCTTTTTCAATCCTAATCCAATATTGTGGGACCACACCTATTATTTGGGTGGGATCTTTTGATTAGGTTGTTCCCATGGAGATGCACCCCATGCAATTGTGGGTGTGACTGTTTGATTAGATGGAGATATGACCCTACCCATTCAAGGTGGCTTTTAGTTAGTTTACTAAAGTCCTTAAAAGAACTGATGAAGAGAGAAAGAGCTTAGAGCCCATAGTGAGAGTATATGCTTAGGCACAGACTTGGAGATGCAGAAGGAAATGCACCACCCCCACCTCCAGCAGAAGCCAGAAGGACCCACAGGAACTGAGAGAGCCATTTTGAAACCCACTCAGGAGAGAAGGGCCAGCAGACATTGCCAGGTGCCTTTCTATGTGACAGAGGAACCCTGAATGCTATTAGCCTTTCTTCAATGAAGGTATCTCATTGTTGATGCCTTAGATTGGACATTTTTATGGCCACAGAATTGTAAATGTGTAACCTAATAAATCCCCTTATAAAAGCCAATTCATTTGTGGTATATTGCATTCCAACAGCTCTAGCAAAGTGAAACAGGAAGGAAGGGAAAATTATTTTATTTACTCAAATAGCTGATGAATAATATTTCATAAAGCAGCTCAAGCAATACAGGGGGGGAAGGTTCCTTCAATCTATGAATTAAATGGTGTAGTAGAATAGTTTTAATATGTAAAGTTTCAAAAACAGGTATTTATTGAGACAATAATGTGTTGCCAACAGTCACAAAATCTCTGATTAGTTGAACAGAAGCTGGGCTAAAGGTCCCTGATGAGTTAAATTGAATGCAAAGAACAAGTAGAGCCAGCCAAAAGGAAAGCCATAGGTAAAGGAGTAAAAACAACCCCTGGATAGACTGGTTGGGGAAATTGGATGCCTAGACGCCAGCAGAGAATTGTGAGTCAACTAGAAAGTGCAATGACATGGCCCCATCAAAGGGACAAACTAGCACTTCAAACGAGATACAGGATTTGAAACAAATAATTAAAGATGCTCAAACAAGCATGTAAAATCAATTCAATGAGTTGAGGGAAAATATGGCAAAGGAGTTGAAGGATATAGGGAGCACACTGGATGACCATAAAGAAATACTTGGGAGCTTGAAAAAATAAAATGGCAGAATTTATAGAAATGGAAGGCACAATGGAAGAAATGAAAGACATGGTGGAAACTTTCAGCAGCAGATTTGAAGAGGCAGAATAGAGGATTGATAAACTGGAAGACAGGACATCTGAAAACCTACACAAAAGAATAGATAGCAAAAAGAATGCAAAGGCATGAGCACAGTTTCAGGGAATTGAATGAGGCACACAAATATGCATGTAATGGATGTCCCAGAGGGGGAAGAGAAGTGAAGAGGGGAGGAAGGAATTAATGGAAGAAATAATCACTGAAAATCTCCTGTCTCTTATGAAAGGCATAAAATTATGGGTCTGAGAAACACAGCATACCCCAACACAGAGTAGATACAGATCAACCTGTTCTGAATCACTTACTGATAAGATGTCAAATGTCAGAGACAGGGAGAGGGTTCTGGAAGCAGCGAGAGAGGAACAACCTACAACATGCGAGGGAAGCTTACTAAGACTAGGTGTGGGTTTATATTTAAGATACTGAGAGAGAAAATTGCCAACCAAGAATTCTATATCTGGCAAAACTGTCCTTCAAAAATGAGGGAGAGTTTGAAATAGTTTCAGACAAACAGATACTGAGAGAATTTGTGAACGGGAGACCTGTTCTGCAAGCAGTTAGGAAAAGACAGGAGAAAGAGGTTTGGAGAAGAGTGTAGAAATAGAAACTGTAAGGGAGAAAAGAGAGAAAAAGAAAATAAAAGAAGATGATATTTCAGAATACAGTCATGATACATGGGGCAACATGGATGAAACTTGAGGACAGTATGTTGAGTGACAGATATTATAATGCCTCACTAGTATGGACTAATTATAATGGCCAAACTTTGAGAATTGAATTCAAGAGCATAGATCAGAGGGAAACTTATCGTAAAGATTCCTAGGGTGTAAATTCTTAACAGCAGTCACATCTATTCCTGAATTGAAAACTACTTCTAATCATGGGCTTCTCAGCTCTTTGTGTATAACCTGGTTGTGCCGGGAACTTCAGGTATCAATGTGATCCAGAGACTCAGAGCTGAAGTTCTGTAGCTATGAAAGTCAGTACTACCTCACACGGCAACTATTTTAAAAAAAGCCAAAAAAGAGATCAGACTTCAATTAGAGATATGAATGAAGCTGATTTGGTTAGGATTAAAAGTAAGAGACTAAAGGTTATAGGATATTAAAGATAATATTTTTAAACTTCAACTTCTGTGTGAGACCAAAGAAAGAAATGTTTATTTGGGATAAAATTTGTATTTTCTGTAGCACATTATCAAATTTAGTTTGTATGGTCAGTTTATTTGAACACCATAATTACAGAGTAATTATCCCACAGTAATGTGGACAGAAGATTTAAAAGTATTTGCAAAGTCCTCTTGAGGGACTGGGGAAAAAGGTGGAAATGTTTAATTTCCCTACCCAGGGAAGAACTGATAATAGTATACACAATTACTATTGATGTAACCGAAACTATAACATATTACTACAACTGGGAGAAATAACTGTATAAGTGTATACGTGGAGAAGGAGAGTTTGTTCTTACATTCTATACTGAAAATTTGATACATAATGCCTAAAATAGAGATAACCAAGGAGTAGAAACATGAGTATATTATGTAGAGATATGGAGGTAAATTCCACATAGAACAAGAATGGAGTAGAGGGTTTAGAAATATTCATGCATAATAAACCTGGCAGAAGCATTTAACTCTTTAAACTAAGTGTATGTATAATTTCGATGAATGAAAATTCAATGAAAGAAAACAACCTGCACAAAAGATTAGATCAGAGAGTGTAATCTGGCACCTAATATTGGAAGATGTCCCCAAGCCAGTTGAGGTTAGAAAGAAAAAAAATTAAACCTATAAAGAATTGACAATTTTATTATTTAAAATATTATTAGAGAAGGTAGAAAGAACATAATTCATTATATAAAAACTAAAAATAAATCTAATACTCAAATTCAACAAAGATCAAGCCAAGAAGGAAACTTACCCAATCTTACTTATGAATATAGATTTAAAAATTATAAATTGAAAATTCAGTATCAATAAGTTTAAGCAAGCGATGTCAGGAAACCTGTCATCATTATTTAGGGCATCAATAAAAATGGAAAAAAGAGCTAGAGAAGTTGAAAAGTTATTTGATAAACATTGGTGGCAATTTCTAATAACACTTTAAATAGAAAAAGAATAAAAGAAAATTATTTAAATACAGTAAATAGCAACTACCAGAACCAATAGAAAATACCTTAAATAGCAAAAGAGAAGGGGATAGTGATTCTTACTAGTACTATTGTTATTTAATGTTATCTGAAAGTTTCTAGCATTTGCAATAATTAAATAAATTGAAATACATGGCATGAACATTATTATATATGTGTCAATTAAAAAGACAAGTAAAATAGCAATAGTCTTTATTTCTTATAGTTGCAGATATCTTAAACTGGAAATGGGTAGAAAATATCTCACAGAAACAAGATAAAAAATTAAAATATAAATTAATAAGAAAGACTCAAGAACCATGTAAAATAAAAAGACTTATTTTATTTTATTTTTTGCATGGGCTGGAACCAGGAATCCAGCCCAGGTCTCCAACATAGCAAGCAAGAACTCTGCGTGTTGAGCTACCACGGTGTGCCCAATATTTTCGAATTTTTAAAACAAGCTCCTTGTTATAAGTCTAGGGAGTCATTCTTAAAAGTATATGTGCTGGTTTGAAAGGAAGTATGCCCCCTAAGAAAAGTCATGTTTTAATATAAATCCCATTTCTTAAAGGTAGAATAGTTTCTATTCAATGCTGTGTATTTGGGACTGTGATGGGATCATCTCCCTGGTTGATGAGATTTAGTTAAGAACGGTTGTTAAACTGGATTAGGGGATGACATGTCTCCACCCATCTGAGTGGGTCTTGATTAGTTTCTGAAGTCCTATAAAAGAGGAAACGTTTTGGAGAGAGAGATTCGGAGAGAGCAGAGAATGCTGCAGCACCACGAGGCAGAGTCCACGAGCCAGCAACCTTTGGAGTTGAAGAAGGAAAGTGCCTCCCGGGGAGCTTCATGAAATAGGAAGCCAGGAGACAAAGCTAGCAGATGATGCTGTATTTGCCATGTGCCCTTCCAGCTGAGAGAGGAGCCCTGACCGTGTTCACCATGTGCCTTTCCAGATGAGAGAGAAACCCTGAACTTCATCGGCCTTCTTGAACCAAGGTATCTTTCCCCAGATGCCTTTGATTGGACATTTCTATAGACTTGTTTTAATTGGGACATTTTCTCGGCCGTAGATCTGTAAACTAGCAACTCATTAAATCACCCCTTTTAAAAGCCATTCCATTTCTGGTATATTGCATTCCAGCAGCTAGCAAACTAGAACAGTATAGAATAACATAATGTTCATTCTCCCAAAACTGATATAACTTTTTTTTAATCCAATAATCCCAACATGGATTATTTTTTGAATTAGATAAAATTATGTTAACTTTTGTATGAAAAAATAAATGTATAAGAACAGGTGTGGAAAAAATAAAAAAGTAATCAAATGGAATTCATATAAATCACTAGGATAAAAAAGAGAATCAAGATTTACAGGCAACAAAAGCTAGAATATAAACAATGTCATTTGTGTAAATCTGTGTGTGTGTGTGTTCTTATGTGTGAAGAGTATATAGTTATGTGCACGGAAAACATAAAAATGAAGAAAAATATATGAGAAATGAGAGAAAGCAAATCCTAGATATTCTAGCAAGAACCTGCATATTGCCTCAATGGGACCATTTCTTACTGCAGTTATAGAAAGGAATTGCATACCCAAATCTCACACCGTAGGTCACAGGGAGAAACAAATCTGTCTCAGATAATGTAGGAAGGGAGGGCAGATTACACCCATAGTGTATAAAAGAAAGTCGAAAGTTATGAAAAGTCTACATAACTGTGAAAGAAATGAAAAGAACTAGCCTGGCAAACATGAAATTCCTGTAGAAAATAAAAGAAACGTAATCTTAAATAAAAGAAGCATGTATTAGAAAAAATGAATTCAAGGAACTTAAGGAAAATTTCTACCAGCTCTCATCATCATTATGGAACCATTCAAAATTCAATAAATAAGGATGAATATAAAATAAACAAATCAATCGAATGTCTCTTAAAGAAATACTGCAGACCAAAGAAAACATGGAAATCAAGCAGCATCATTTCAGAATTAATGAAAAAGGAAAAAGAAGAAACACAACAAAAGCTAATAGATCCAACATAAATATAATTATACCTTTGAAATGAGAAATCCAAAAATGGTACAGAAAAAGTTGAAGTTTTTTTTTTAAATAAACTGAAACTGCAGATTGAAAGAATCCAATAGATTCCAGAAAAATGCGATAAAAAACACTGAACTCTGAAAGTTTACCTGGATGAGTTACTGAATATAAGAGCTAAAGTCAAGATCAGACTTCTACCAGATAAAACAAGTTTTTTTCAGCAGAGAAGAAAAATAATCATATTTATTTTATATTTTTCTACAGCAAAATTTAGTTCTCGAATAAAATACATAAACTGTAATGGTTTGGAGGCCTTATGGACCTTCAAAAATTATGTTTTTAAAGTTAATCCATTCCTGTGGGTGCGAACCTACCGTAGGTGGGATTTTTTATTAGATTATTCTAGTTGGGGCATGGTCCAAGGTAAATCTTAATCCTCTACCTGAAGTTCTTAATAAATAGAATGATTCCAGAGAGAAGCACACAGTTGAGGGACAAATCCATGGAAGCAAGAAGCTGAAGGCAACGAAACACGGAAGAGACGGGAAAGACAAACAGATCCCACCATACCTCACCATGTGACAGAGTCCAGGATTGCCAGCAGCTGGTTTTTGGGGAGAAAACAACCCTTAATGATGCCTTGATTTGGACATTTTCACAGCCTCAGAATTGTAAGCTTGTAGTTAATTAATCCCCATTGCAAGAGCCAACCCATTTCTGGTTTATTGCTTCTGGCAGCCTAGCGGACTAATACCCTAATATTTATAAAGTTTTGAAAGCAGGAAGTATAACATGGGTATACTATATCACTGTGATACTTTTCAAGTATAAAGGGAACCAGATTATATCAAATATGAAAGAAAAACAGAATATGACACCTATCTCTCCTCCTATAAAGCTTCTTGATTTTAAATTTATTCAACTAAGTAACAAATCAAAATGAAAATCTCAAGAAAGGAAAAGCTACTGTAATAGAACTGATGATGAGATTTCTTTAATTTTGTAAAACTATTCAATTATTTTTTAATTTTTGAATTATTTTAAGCTTTTTAAAGTTGTTTTCAAAGTAAGCCTATCACCAACATTACTTGGGAATTTTAGTATGATTTTGACATCAAAATTATCAACTTGGAAAAATAAATAATGTAGTAAAGAAAAAGTAAGAAGAAAATAATTAAAGGAAGTCTGATTACCATGACCTCACATTTCATAGTAAAAAAATATATATAGTCTAAGATTGCTGTATTTCACAAATAAAATTATCTTACCTGGTAAGTAAATACTACATTTTTTATTGTTCATTTTTCATAAACTTAGTGGGATCTACTAGGAAACACTTTCTTACGTGGTATAGAAACTCTCTTTTTTTTCAGTTTAGCAATTTCTTTAGTTTCTATTCAGCTCCCTATTTTTCTGTTCTTTAAGTTAAATTTAACCTATTCTATTAAAATACCGTATATGGTACCATTCTGAATCTGTGTAGTTGCTTTTAATCCATTTTTTCAAAATAATATCTCAAAAAGCCTACGTAATGTTCACTATAGTTACTGCTGACTGGAAAGACCCAGAGAAATTATTTTATCTTTTTTCTACTTAGCTTCACTGTTTACATTTTTCAATATGTGCAAAAAATAGACTTTAAAGAAAAAGCAATTTTTACTTTCTATGCATTATTCTTGCTAATACACAAAAATCTTAGTATAATTGATTTTCTGAGTCTAAAGTTAATAGAAAGCTACAATAGGCTAGGAATTGTGATAAAAGTACAGAAAATGTAGACGGTAAAGTAAAATGCTGAATAGTTTCATGGGCAGTATTTTGTCTTTTTTTTTCTTTACTGTGAAAAATAGCATATATATACATATATATATGTATATATATATATAAAGCAATAAATTTCAAAGCACATTGCAACAATTGGTTGTAAACAGATTTCAGAGATTGGTATGGGTTACAATTCCACAATTTTAGGTTTTTATTTCTAGTGCTCTAAGTTTCTGGACACTAAAAGAAAAATTAATACACTGATTCAGTAATCATTTGTTAAACCTGACCTTCTCTGTATAACTCCACCATCATTTTTTTTCTTTCTCTCACTCTTTAGAGGTATTTGGGCTGTGGCTAGGCCAAATTTTTCAGGTTGGAAAGGACTGTCCATAACATGGGATAGAGGGATGGAACTGGCTGATGTTCTGGAAAGGCTGGCCCCTCTATATTTCAGGACTTATCTGGTCCAGGGATCCATCTGGAGGTTGTAGGTTTCTGAAAAGTTACCCTAGTGCATGCATGGAACCTTTGCAGAATCTTATATAATGTACTAGGTATTCCTTAGGATTGGCAGGAATGGTTTTGGTTGGGGTTTGGCAAGCTATGACAGGTAAAAACGTCTAACTGAAGTTTGCATGAGTGACCTCCAGAGTAGCTTCTTAACTCTATGTGAACTCTCTGAGCCACTGATACCTTATTTGTTACACTTCCCTTCCCACTTTCGGTCAGGATGGCATTGTCGATCCCACGGTGCCAGGGCCAGACTCATCCCTGGGGGTCATCTCCCATGCCACCAGGGAGACTTTTACCCCTGGGTGTCATGTCCCACATAGGGGGAGGGCAACAATTTGACTTGCAGTGTTGGATTTAAAGAGAGAAAGGCCACATCTGAGTAACAGTAGAGGTCCTCTGGAGGTGACTTGTAGACAGACCTGTAGGTAGGCTAAGCTTCTTCGCCACATACATAAGCTTCACAAGAGCAAGCTTCAAGATCAAGGGCTTGGCCTATTGCATGACATGGTGTCCCTAATGTATGGCACAGGGTTTCCTCGTGGTGAAGTTTAATAGTTCCGTAGTGTTTCTCCCATCCCTCAAGGGACCTTGCTGATACTTTTGGATTATTTGCTTTGTGTACTCTGAGATTTATCTAGGCATTACTTTTAACAACAGAGGATTAAAGGTTCTCATTTTTATTGTGGGATCCCTGTGTTTGGATTGTTTAAATGATCTATCCAGAAGGGTTAGTTAGATTATGTGCTATTGAAAATTTAGGTTCTGGACAAAACCAACCTTTCTTCCTTTCATCTCAAAGAGTAGGTAAAATTCTAAAATGCAGGCAATGTTTTCCTTAACTGTTTTAAAACTTACTGAATATAATCCTCATGCTATATCAAAACAAATAAGTAAGTTTCCAGTTATATGATGCTAGAACAATCTTGATAAAATTAGATATACATTGCACTTTAAACAAGTCAGTATAATCTCTTTTGAGAAGATATATGAAAAATTATTAATAAGTTAGCATATCAATTTTGTGGTGTAACCAAAGGATCATAATTCTTGATAAATTCGGTGTTATACCAGGAATGAAAGAATGATTTTCTCTTAGAAAAAGGATTAATATAATTTATCAGATTATCATATTTACAGAGGGAAAAATAAATGATAAAATGCATTATCTATTTCTGACTTTTTATAAATGTGCTTTGATAATTTAGAAGAATTCCTACAGAATTCAGAGAAAGGAATGTTAACCACTAACACTATCACTTACCTTGCAATGAAGATTTTAACTAAACAAATTAGAAAACTATACGTATATATATATATAATATATGTAAGTGTATATATGCACACGTATATAAATATATGTACATTTTCACATATAATAGAAAATAACTTATTTAACAAAATAAGACTATTTAGAAAACTTCAAAGGACTTATTGAAAAATTATTGAGTTAAGAAAATTCATTTATTTATCCAATTACCAAATAAACAGTTCCCAAGCATATGGAAGATATAGCAATAGCTGGCTTGAAAATTTGCTAAAAGTGGCTAAAAATAAGATATCTTTTTTAGGATGGCTGAACTGCACACTTTGCAGAGGAATATGTAAAAAATAAAATGAAAGAGGACAGAGAAATATAGGGAGATCATGATTCTAGAATGAAGAGACAATTTCCAAAGAGAATATTCCAATGGACTATAAATATTAACATTTTTTTGACCTTATAGTAATCAGAGTAATAAATATTACAACAAGAACAAACACATTTTCCGTCTGATGGGTTAGGCAGAATATACACTCTTAGGTAACTTTCACAAATCTCTCCTCAGAGGAAACCTGTGACTATCTGGGGTTTTGAAAATATAGAAGCAGGGTTTCCACACAGGATACTAAATGAAAATTTCCTAAAAAAGAGCAAAAAAATCTAAATAAGCACATCAATTACTTCTTTTGATCAGACAAGTTTGAAAATAGCAGCTTTTATTGAAAGTGGTGAAAGAAAATGATATGAACTAAAATATTAAGTCTTCTCTTTTTGTTAAGATTAAGTGAACTTAATTTTATTTATTATATTCTTGTGCTTTATTCTGAAGTCTTTCCAAAGAACTTGTATTACTTTTGTTTGTTTGTTTGTTTTTTCTTTTTTTTTTTTTTATGCATGGGCCACGTCTCCGGTATGGCAGGTCGAAGTTCTGCCACTGAGCCACTGTCTTTTGCCCTGTTTCACTTTTTTCATGGGCAGGCACCAGAAATTGCACCCAGGCCTCTGGCATGGCAGCCGAGAACTCTGCCTGCTGAGTCACCGTGGCCCGCCCACCTGTATTACTTTTCAAATTAAAAAATACAGTAAAACTACAATAAATACCAGATGACAACATAAAAATGAAATTTTAAAGTAAGTAAAAAATGAGAAGCCCTAATGTAAATAATAATAAAGAAAATTTAACATATGAAAAACTAGAAAGATAGATCACATATCATCCACAGTTATAAATCAATATTTTTAAGAGTTTCTTAAAAAATAGAAACTGTAAGAATAATACAGAAAGTAAACATAGACAATCCACACACACATACACACAAATATGGCCAATTATAGATATACACATACTTGATAATATTGTAAGAAAAAATATTTTTAAATAAAGGACAACTTTTTAAATCATTGATTTTTATCAAAGATTTTTAAAAATGAGAATGTCCATAGTGGCAAATACACTACTGAGAATTTCGCTTTATATACTTTGATGTGATTGAGAATTTGTCCAGGATTTATTTAAGGACTTTGCACAATATATAATTGTCCAAACAATATATATTGTCCAAACAATAAAACAATATATATTAAGGATAATATATATCACAATCTGTAGTACATTATTTTTGACAAGCAATTCCACATCAACACACCAGCCTAAGGAAATTACCAACCATGTAAACAAAAGTTCACAAATTTATTTTAAAGTATATTACTTTAAATTAGGAAATCATCTAGGTTTCCCAAAAGTGGTAACTAAATATCCATAAATGATGCAACTATTAAAATAATGTTTAAGTAATATTTAATGACATGGAGAGTTGCATGTGATAATCTTAAAAAACACAAGACTGCACAAAGAATTTCAAAGTTCTGAAGTATATTTGTAAAATATATCATGATATTAGTTGTAACTTTTTTGCTAAGTAGTGAGAGCGCATTCATTTTAATAGTTGCTCTTATAATTCCCTGCAGTGCCCAGTTTTTAAATAAATGTGCATATGTTACTTATAAAACTGGGAAATCAACTGTATTAAGAACAGGAAAAAGTAAAATCATAATATAACAACATTAACTTCTTACTTAAAGATAAGCTATTGCAACTCATTTACCTTGTTATGTATGGTGCTCATTTATGAACCATTTGGCCAATGGAGATTCAACTTCATAATATCATTAGCGTTGTTATCAGACTTGCTGATTAAATTTTAATTCCCTATTAAATCCTGATCCACCCTAATAGCTGCTTTAGCAAATTTCCATGTTGAGACCTGATTTTCTTGTTGCCAAAAACACGTTTACCCAATGTGACTGATGAAGGACAATTCTCAAAAGAGCCAAAGTGAAGAAAACATCTCCACAATGAAAGTGGCTCCAACTGTTTAATAAAATTTTTAATTTCGTCTTTTTTATTTTAACTCATTACAGTTTTACTTGTTCTCTTTTGTTTAGATGTGATTGGCCTTTGGATTCTCTCTTTTGTGAACTATCTGTGTGAGTCATTTGTCCATTTTTTTAAATAGATTATCTACTTTGTTATTGAGCTGTAGGAGTTCTCTATGTGCTCTCTATTTAGTCTTTTGTCTTTTTACTCTGCCTTTTCTTGAAATATTATTTTTGTCTTTGTCTTTCTTTAGTTTCACTAACCTAAGACTAATTTTATCCATTCTAGAAACCCATTAGCCTTTAAATATTGTTTTTCATCTGTTTTTGAATCAAGTGTTTTCCCTCATTCCCTCCCCCCCATTCTTTCTTTCCCACTTCTCTGGCTAGAACTATTTTTACTTATATTCGTGAATAAAGTAGAAATGATGGCATAAGAGATGACTCTAACTGCACTTCTGCTGGATCCCACCAATGGTATTTGTGACTGAGTGCTGGTTTTTGTCATAGTCCTTAAATTGTGTCTGTAGGAATCCCCTGGGTCTAGGATAAAGGATCTTATCCAGAGAGGATTTGTGGTTGCTTCTTCCTTGTACTGGTGCACAGAACCAATGATGGAGAAACTCAAGCCAAGTATGGCTTTAAGATGTCTAGCTTATCAGGACCATGGTACCCGACTTCTAAATCCATTACAGGACTGGTGACTCAACTGTGGCCACAACTTCTCAGAGACTTTGTGTTTACCTTCACTTTTATATTACTAGTACATTTAATGACAAAGAAAATGAAGCAAAGCAAAACATAAGGCAACAACAACAAAAATCCTTCCTTGTAGACTGCTGCAAAGTACATGGTAGCAGATGTAAATCAGTTCACACCTACCCTGAGTGTGGAGTCCTTTTTCACACACACGCACTCATACACATTTGCCCAACCAGCAAATGCCCTCAAGGCAAAAATGAGGTAAGGTTTGGTACTTCACTTACTGCACTGGATTTAAGCTTTCTCCAACACTGAGCCTGGATGTTCACCACAACATTGGAAGCTCATTGATCAGAGATATTTAAACAAAATATATTTTGCCCAGTATTTTTAATTGTTTTCAAAGAGACAGTTAGCTTAAATAAACTCAGCCTACCGTTACTGAAAATGTAATTCTACCATTTGTTTGTATATTTCAGTTACTCCAAAACAATTAAAAAATGTATAAAACAAATATTGTGATTTGAATTAGTGAATATACAAGAGAGTAAACAGTTACATAAAAATTTTTAGTCAACTTTTACCCAGATCTTGACATTAAAATTATATTTATGAAACAATGTGTCTTTTCTTTATGTCAACAAATAGTACCTACCTGTGTTAGTTAGATTCAGTTGTCAACTTGGCCAGGTGAGCATACCTAGTTTTGTTGCTGTGGACATAAGCCAATGGTACGTGAACCTCATCTGTTGTTAATTACATCTGCAGTCAGCTAGGAGGCGTGTCTGCTGCAATGAGTGTATTGCCTGGTGCTTAAATGAGAGAGCGCAATGTAGCACAGCTAAGCAGTTTGGCATTCCTCATCTCAGCATTCGCAGCTCAGCCCAGGCCTTTGGAGATGCTGAAAGAAGTCACCCTGGGGAAAGTTGTTGGAACCCAGGGGCCTGGAGAGAAGACCACCTGAGACCATCCTGTGCCTTCCACGTAAGAAAGAGCCTCAGTGGAAATTTAGCTGCCTTTCCTCTGAAGAACCAACAAAATAAATACCCTTTTATTAAAAGCCAGTCTGTCTCTGGTGTGTTGCATTCCGGCAGCTAGCAAACTAGAACACTACCCAAAGGAATCCTAGTGCTAGGAGTCTTTTTTAACTGAAACTCTTGCTTGGGCTTGGCAGCCCTTTTGTTGAAAGCTCAGTTTTTTCCCACACCCATTCTCACTACCTACCTCTCTTAGCAAGCCAATGTTGAATTTGGGATTGAAAGAGGCTCTTTTCATTCTGATGAGGACACACAAAGTATCTACTACCCAGGAATAACTTACACATTATGTAGAAGCCATTGTTGGCTTGGCTTTTGCTAAGAAATGAATGAATACCGTCCAATGAACACTAAATGATATTCCCAACCCTAACGTCCAAAAGGAATTTATTTTGTATTTATCACTTATCTATACCTTTACTTGATCTCTAGTATTCATCACAAGTTTCCTCTCACTATTATCATTTCTCAGTGGGACTTCATATGCCAATATAGTCATTGTAACAACATTGTCATTATTAATAGATGCATAATAAAGATATTTAAAGACTTATTAAATAGTTTCATGGTTATCTGAGGCTTTTATTTGAAGATTTAAAAATTGGTAGAAAAACATGTCCCTGTTGAAATTAAATATGATATGCCTTCAAACATAATTAGTTGACATAGTCATTTGCAGTAAAAGGCTGAAGCTCTCAATTCATACGCATTCTCACAATAATCAACAGATACTCTTTGGGCACTGTCTGGCACCCTCTTAACGCATTTACATTTACTGAATTAAATATATTTGCTATAGAGTCTTTTGTCAGTCGCTTTGATTACTAGTATATTACCCATTATAAAGAATAAACTCTTTATTGATCGCTTTCATGCTGCTGTTTGGTTGCCCAAGGCAGGGATCACTCTGTGATTGAACCAGGGCTATATAAATGGCCTGTCTTCATTGTTTTGCATGTCATATGTAATGATACTTTCTTCATTACTCTTCTTTTTCTAAACAATATTTATTTAAAGCAAACACACGCATGCACACACACACACAAACACATCCCTTTGACATCCCTGTGAAAGCAAAATGACTTAGAAGGAGAAGCAAATCATTTGAAAATATTCCAAAGTGACATAGTGCTGTTGAAAAAACTCCCCTTGATTAAGCCATGACAATTTTTTTGCCCTGTAATGGCCAATGGCTATAAAGGAGACCCACTGAGTCTGAAGACAAGCAATAGAAAATAATTGGCTCTGGGCCAACCTAAGCTACTTCATGCCATCAACCTCTTCACATTAGGATTCAAATTAAAATCTAATTTAGAGGGAGTTTAAATTAAAAAAGCAATTCCTTTAATTTGCAGAACTATTCCATTCCATTAGGCGACTAATTTCTACCTGTCAGATTTGGAATGAAAGTGGTCTCTCTCAGGAGGAACTTTTCACTTGTATTAATTAGGTATGGGGAGTCTGTGATGATGCCTGTGCTTTGATAGCTGCTTGTGTTTAACTCTACCAGCTTACAAACCCTTGGGTAAATTCAATTGAAGTGTCAGCTTCAATACTTTCCTGGTGCAGATCGCTGAAATGAGGTTACATATTTCATAATTAAATAACACAACAATTACTCTAATTTTTATTAAAGAATCAGGAAACATTCCCTTATATAAAATCCAAGAGCATAAATCCCTTTTGTTGATCTATTATTCTAATAAACTCCTGAAGAAAATCTGAAGAGGTCTTGGTGACTATTAGATAAAAGCCAGCAAAGTGCACATATTCAACAATACAAAGCAATAACTAAAATTAGTAGATAGAATGAACTCTAAGTGCTATGTCAAGATGCTTTCTGACGTTCTTGACTTTACAGTTGGCTGTTTTAGTGCAGGAGTCTTGAATCCCAAGCTGTGCTGTTTACAAGCTATGAGACCTTGGCCAAAGCACTTGACTTCATTTTGCTTCAGACTCAAATTCAGAAGAGACTTAACATTAAATATATGTGGCTGAATGCTTCTTTCACAAAAGAATTTATCATATTCAGAGATGGATATAAAAGTTATTGCTACTATAAACTACATTTTACCTTAAGCTACTTTTTCCAAGTTGAAACAACAAAGTAAAATTTTTCTCATCATTTTTCTAAGTCTTCATTATAAAGCATTTTCTTGTTTTTATATTTCTTTAGTTATTTTGATATGGGTGGGAGCTGTCAAAAAGGAAGAAAATAACCTTCATCAAAATATTTTAGAGAGTTTTAAATATTCATATTTTCAAGTATGTAAAGTATTATCCCATAAGTAAATATGTTGGGTGATGTTTAAAAACAAGCTAGTCATTTTTATTGGTGAAATGTTTCTTCTCTCTTTTTTTTAATGGCTTGTCCCACCAATTAATCAGAACAAATTAACTAAATTTGGTGAAGATTCTCTCCTTTCTTTCTCTAGCCCAGAAAGTAGCTGCTCCAGCATAAAACACTCTCTGTTCTCCTATCTGATGCCATCACTGTTCCATCCCACAGCTGTGTGGGAGTTAAATTAAAGAATTTATAATTTTTAAGTACATTACACACAAATGATTTAGGGCAGGGGTAAAATTGTGAATTTGATGGTCAAGAGAATTAGATGATGGATTAATGTTTTCATGAATTTAAAATCTAAATTTAAAATACCTGCAAATCCACATTAGAGAGAACAGAGATTTTCAAAGTTTAAAGTATGAAGGATTCTACATAGGCCAAGTGTAGTTGTTTTGTTTATGGTGACTTCATATCATATGCGATTCACTGAAAGAAGATGAATAATCATTCATGATGTTCATACAGAACACTTTCATTTTCAAATCAGGTTTTCAAAATTAATTCAGAAATAAATAACTGCATTAAAAATGCAGATAACCTGAAAATCACTGGTATCATTTAGAAAGCAACCTATGAAGATAGAGTTATGGGTAAGAAATAAGTGTTTTTGAAATAGCACATGTCCTCTTGCTCTCTTTTCATTTATCCTGTTTTGTACTCTTTTCTGTCCTTAACACTCCCTGCAATACTATATTTGTTTATTTATTGCCTAGTTCTATAACTAGAATATACGCTCTATTTTTTATTTTTGCCCACTGCTGGATCCTACCCGGATTACACACATAAGAATAATTAATGAAAGAAGAATGCTCCACATATCAAGAAATGATTCAACCAGGAGATAAGTAACAAACTCCTGATCAACCCTGAACTATGCTGGCACAGGAATACAGCATCTTGAATAGACTGGAGAGCTCACCATAGAAGATACCGCTTGTGTTCCCCATGTAGGGAAATCCTCAGCTTTGATTAATAGGTATAATTACAGCTTGTAGAGAACAAGAAAAGATGGGGGAGGAGATAACAATAGGAAGTTTCTATTGTCTATGAAGAAGAGTTTTATGTTCAGTAATAACTATTTATAGCTGTTTCTTATTTTTAATTATTAATCAGCATATTAAAATTACCAATTAAAAAAACCACTTCACCTTAAGCTTTTAAATTGAACTCAGAAACCTGAATTTTTCATTTATAAATCTGATAAAGTTTTCAAGGTTGTATTTGCTTAAGGTTGTTATATTTGGTCCATCAAATTTCAGTTGATCAAAATTTGAAAAATCAGTTTTGTTCCAAGTTAATTAAATTGTGTGTGAAAATTGTATTCATTCTTAAACTCTTCAATTGCTTGACATGACAAGTATATGAACTCTCTTAGATAACTTGATGATTAGGTTCTGGTGTCAACTTAGTCAAGTGATTATACCCCGTTGTCTGGTCAGACAAGCACTGGCCTGACCATTACTGAACAGATATTTCATGACTGGTTGATAAACCAGAAGCTGGTGTATTAAATCATCAGTCAGTTTATTGCATCTGTGGCTGATTGCATCTGCAATCAACTGAGGCGTGTCTCCCACAATGATATAATCCAATCAGTTGAAATCTTTTAAGGAAGAAGAGAGACTTTCACTCCTTTTTCAGCCAGTGAGTCTCTCCTGTGGAGTTCATCTAGACCCTCCATCAGAGCCACCAGCTTCACAGCCTGCCCTATGGAGTTTGGACTCTTCCATTCCCAACATTGTGTGAGACACCTTTATAAATCTCATGTTTACAGATGTCTCCTGCTGGTTCTGTTTCTCTAGAGAACCCTAACTAACACACATAATATGCTGAATTTATCAAATGATATATTTAAATTCTCATTAATATGTCAGTACTTTACAAACATATCAGATTACAATTTCAAATTAAAATTATAAATCTAAAATAAATTTCTAATACACATTTTCAAGGTTTTCTGCATGCTTGACAAAATAATTTTCTTATGTTAAAAGGTCCAGATTTCATGTGTGATTATATATAAACAAGAATAACTAACAAATAGTTAAATATTATAAATCAGACTTATATTACCAGAGGTCAAAATGAAATGCAACACTACTGTGATTAATAGTATGGTGCAAAATCAAGACAGAGAGATAAGTTATATATACATCTAACATACCATATAATAAGGAAGCATTACAAATACATTGAAAGGGAAATATCTTTTAATATATCACTTTCTTGCTAAAATAAATTCTGAAGTTCACCCATATAATTCAGATATCCCAAACAGTTAATTGTGATAAATGACAAACAATAGCAACAATAAAGCAAAGAAACCAAAGTAAGTTTAGCCAAATCTCTATATGATAGGATAGATTTTTTTTAATAAATTAAAAAGGCAGACATGGTAAAAGGAAAAATATACATATAATCAACTTCAAATAAATATATTAAATGTTTATGTTAAAACACCATAAATGTTAACACCCCCTTGAAGTGAGTGCACAGATATTTTGTTTTCCAGTAGCCGATGTAACACATTACCACACACTTGATGGGTTACAAAAAAAACCAAAACTATTTTCTTTCAGTTCTGGAGGTCAAAATCTTGAAATCATTAGCACTTGAAATCAACAGCCTCACACTCCTTCTGCAGGCTGTAGGGGGAGAGTCCATTCCTTGTTGCTTTTAGCTTCTAGTGGCTGCTAGCATTCCTTGGTTTGTGACCACATCGCTCCAATCCTCAAGACCAGTATCGCCAAATCTCTGTGCTGTCTGCACATGGTCTCCTCTGCTTCCTTCTTATAAGGATACATATGCTTGGATTTAGGGTTCACCAACATAATCCAGGAAAATGTCCCCATCTCAAGACCTTTAACTCATTTATATCTGCAAAAACTTTGCCATATATTATAACTATAACAGATTCCATAGATTAGGATGTGGGTATCAGGGTGGGTGGGTAATTTTTCAGCCTACCACAAGGATAAAATAAATATCATAAAATCATTACAAATTTATCATCTAAAATGTACCAGAATACATAGTAGAAATCTGGAGATAAATATATCGGAATGTTAAAAGTGATTATCCCAGGTTTGGAATCATGTTCTTTTTATTTTTAATATATTTTTATATTTTCCAAATTATCAATGAAAGAATTTCAATATTTTTAAGTTGAAGTGAAAAAAGTCCCAAATTAACATATTTTAAATGCGATTCAATTAATTCAATTATGTTACATTTATAAACATAGACATTTGAGGTAGCAAATTTTTTATAAAATTCTCTTATGCACAGTTTTTCATATTTGGTGTGAGTTAACAATCTGACTTCATCCTTTTGCAACGGATATCCAGTTGTCCCAATACCATTTGCTGAAGAAACTATTCTCTAATTCTTCTTTTTACTGTGCAAATCCTTTGTTAAATTTATTCCTTTGTATTTTATTATTTAGGATGCTATTATAAACAGAACTGGTTTCTTAATTTCTTTTTTGGATTGCTCATTGTTAGCATGTAGAAATACAACTGAATTTTACATGTTGATCTTGTACTCTACCACTTTGCTGAGTTCATTTATTAGCCCCAATAGTTTTATTATGGATTTCTAAGAATTTTGTATCTATAAGATTCTTATAAGGATACATACGTATCTCTGAATGGGGATACTCTTCTTTCTTCTTTCCCATATGGATGGCCTTTTTTATTTTTTCTTGCCTGATTGGTCTGACAAGAACTCCCAGACAAATGTTAAATAGCAGTGGCACAGATTGATATCATTATCTTGTTCCTGATCTTGGGGGAAGGCTTTTAGTTTTTCATCATAGTTCTGCTATTAGTTGTGGGTATTTCATATGTGTCCTTTATCAGTTTCAGTAAGTCTCCTTCTATTCCTAGCTTGTTGAGCTTTTTTGTCATGAAAAGTTTTGGAAACTGCCAAATAGTTTTCTGCATTAATTGGGGTGATCATGTGTTGCTGTTTTTTTTTGTTTTTTTTTTTTTTACCTTCATTCTATTAATATAGTATATTACTGTGGCTGATTTTTTTTTGGTATGGTGAACTACCTATCTGTGTATTATTGGAATAAATGCCTGTTTGGGATAGTATATAATTTTTTTAACATGCTATTGGATTCAGTTTACCAGTATTTTCCATCAAGTTTTGCATCTCTATTCATGAGGGTATAGTATTCTTTTCTTGTGATGTCATTGCCTAGCTTTGGTGTGAGGATAATGCTGACCTTATCAAATGATTTGGAAAGTAATTCTTCCTCTTCTTTCTTTTGGAAAAAATATAAGAATTGTGTTAACTCTCCTTTCAGTTCACCATTGAAACCTTCTAGTCCTGGACTTTTCTTTATAGGGTGGTTTTAGATAACTGATTCAATTTATTTTCTTGTTATACATCTTTCAAATTTTTTTTATATCTTCTTGAGTCAGTTTTGGTATTTTATGTGATTTTAGGAATTCATCCATTTCCTTAGGTTATCTAATAAGTTGTAAAATCCTAAATTTTATTACTATTTTATTAAGATTCCTTCTCTCTTTTTTATTAGTTAATCTAGCTAAAGTTTTGTCAATTTTGTTGCTCTTTCAAGTAGCTTTTTGTATCATTAATGACCATCTTTTCCTTTTCTCTATTTTGTTTGCATATGCTGTATTCTTCATTATTTCCTTTCTTTTGATGACTTTAGTTTGTTCTGCTTTTTCTAGTTCCTTAAGATATAAAATTAAGATATTGATTTGATAAACTTTTTAATGTGGATGTTTACATCCATGAATTACCTTCTTTGCACCACTTTTGCTGCAGTTGGTACATTTGGTATGCCACATATTCTTTCTCATTCATTTCAAAGTATTTTCTAATTTTATGTGATTTCATTTTTGGACCATTGTTTAAAATTATATTATTTTATTTCCATATATTTGTGAATTTTCCAATTCTCCTTTTGTTGTTGATTTTCAGTTTCTTTCTATTGTGATGAAAGAAGATACTTTGTATAATCTCAATCATTTTTAGTGTGTTGACTCTTATTTTGTGGCCTAACACGTCTGTCCCAGAGATAATCTAATAGGTTTAATCTCCATGTTTTTGGAGGGGGCCACTTTCAGTGCATTTCTCTTGTGAACAGGCCAAGTTTTTTGTTTGTTTCTTTGCAGGTATCATAAACTTTTGTTGAAAATTGGGCATTTTGAGCTTCATGATGTGATAACTGTGGAAATCAGATTATTCCCCCTCTTCAGGGTTTGTTTTTTACCCTTGCTTTGGACTGCAATTATTTGTTTGTTTAATGGCTTTCTAAACTATTTTTTTTTGCAAACACCATATTCTTTGTTATATGTGATGTTCTGCAAGTGTTTTACAGACTTTTACTCAAATGCTTGGAGAAAAAAAATAAAAAGAAAGAAATGAAAAAGTAAGCAAATGAAAAAAAAAGAAAAAAAGTGAAGAAGGAAAAGTACACTCCCAGCCTTTGCAGATTGGATCTGTATTGGGGTCTCCTGTAACAATTATCCAGGTCATTTGCAACTCTGCCTTAGCTTTCAGCTCCAACTTGCACTGAGCCTAGGGATCAGCCAGAAGTAAAAGCTGAGGGTCTTCTCAGGTTTATTCTAGCATGCTTCCTGCCTGAGCATATGTGGATGCTTTCCAGTGCTCTACTTACCCAGAATCTGTTTCCTCAGCTTTTCTACCAGGCTCTCGGCATGTTTTTTGCTCGCCTCAACTGTAATTCTTGCCTTTGGCAGCTGGGGTTGTTCTTTGACTTTCAGTCTTTTCAAGGGAAATTCCCTTTTGTTTCCACTGAGAGTTTTCTGAGTTAGGCAAAACAAAAGCAAGCACCTTGCCTCAGTCCTTTAGGTCACCCCCAGGCAGGTCAAAACAGACAATTTTTTGAGAACAAGGTTTTCTCCACTTTCTTCAAAACCAGGGAACTCCCATGCTGGGAAGGTGGGCTGTCATCTTTAAGACCACTGCTGAGTTGGGGAAGGGAGTGGGCATGGCCAAGTAAAAAGGCAAGAAAGCTTTCTTACCATTTTTACATTGCCTCTTTCTTGATTCAGCATTTGCTTTTTGCTGTGAACATTTAACCATTCTCCAGAATTCCCACAGAGTTAATTCTAAAAGTTTTTTGCTTGGTTTTATGGTATTACTGTTGAGAGACAGAAACTTCAAGCTTTCTGCTCTCCCATTTTCACTGATGTCACACTTCAAATTATTTTTTAATAGAATTGCCTATTATCTTGAGAATCACAATTATGTAAAGCAAAGTCTCTTTCATAGCCTACTGTTCATCACCTTTAGAGACACTTATGTTAAATTGCTTACCTCTACCTACTGAAAAAAGTTTCCAATAGAACAATCTCACATCAGGTTTTTAATCACCCTTTGTTTCAACAATGAAATCATATCAATCTTTATAAATAAGCATAAATATATTAAATATACAACCACAGCTTAGAAGATTATGTGAATAGTTGAAAACTTTAATCAAGAGAACATGCATATATGTTCGAGGATCATAACTGCTCATTAGTTTCTTTAAATTTGTAAAATTTTTGCCAATACAAAGATGGAAAAATATGATAGTAATCCTGATTAAAGAGAAACATTATTATTGAGATAAATTGTTATGTAATTTCATAAAATCTAATACAGCAGAAGAAAGCAATCACTAATTCTATTTCACTGCTTTATTTTATTTTAATTTTTTGTTAGACTGGAGGACTAAGAGTCAATTCAAAATGTTTGGAAACAATTTGTTAGTACTCCAATTTACGATTAATACATCCATAAGCCATTAAATAAAAGAGACTTTAAAAGAAGTATACTAGGGTGTATGTTTTATTCCTAGTTTGCTTTTGCCTTTCTTTTGAATAATTTTTAAATCCAGGTAACTTCTTTTTGAGAGGAGATATCATAAGAGTAAATTTTACTACAAACCTGTTTGGCATGGCAAAGCATAATTTATAATTCCAGGAACTTTTTAAAGGAGAGAAGGTTGATGTTACGAATTGATTTAAAAAGTATGTCTTCAAATGCACATATTTGAATCATTTAAATCTCCCTAAGAATGTGACAAATAGAAGTTTCTTAGCAAAAATGTTCATTATTAAATATTCTGTATTATGTAATACATTCATCACAGTCTATTTCAGAAAACTATACCATTGCTATAAATATTCTCATTAATGTTTCAGAACTGCATTATATATAAAAAATTAAATGCATAAAGTTAAATACCATGACATCTTAAAAAATGGTTTTCATGTAGTAGTTTGTGATAAAAATCAGTAAAAAAACCCAATGTAACATTAGGTTCAATTATAGAAAACATTTCGACTAAATGACACTCATGATATATCAATTCTAATGTGCACACTTGATCAAAATGACTTTGGAAAATGTCAACAGTTATAATCAAATACTATGTGCACTATGAGGTTTTCTCATAATTTTTAACCAATGCTTTCCTCTTCATTCCTTCTCATACTTCTGACCTTTCATATCTGGTCATTTTATTTCTGCCTGTAAAAAACCTATAAGATTTCCTTTAGCGCATTCTTCTGCTGTCAAATTTTTTTATTTTTTTGTTTTATTTTTTTTCCAAAAATTATCAGGTTTTATTCTTCCAAAAATTATCACTTCATCTTAATTTTTGAATTATATTTTCTAAAATGTTTTATTTTGAGTTGATAATTTTTCCTTCAGGACTTTAAACTCCATTGCCTCTGGTTTATGTTTTTCTTGGGAAGTAAGCAGTTAACCTATTCATTGATCCTTGACTACAATCTTTCTCTCTGCTTGTATTTAAGATTTTCTTTTCGTTTCCTGTTTTGCATCAGTTTTACTATGTAATGACAAGACTATATAATACTTAATTTAACTTGTTTGAATACTTGGATCTGTGATTTGATATCTTTTAACTGTTTTGTAAAATTCTTAGCCTTTACCTAAGAATGTTGCTCTTGCACTGTTTTCTCTATTTCTCTTCTGGGACTCCAATCCCATGTACAATAAAGCTTTTAACTCTATGCTCCATATTCTTTCCCTTGCTATTCTGTATTTCCATCCCTTTGCTCTCTATGTTTCATTCTGAATATTTATATTTACTCTATTTTCCAGTGCATTCAGTCTTTTTCAGATATTTCTAATCTGCTGCTATAACTATCAATTGATATCTTAATATCTGGTATTGATATTTTACGTTCCAGAATTTTTGCTTGGCTCCTCAATAAATCTTCTTTGTCACCTTTGATAGATATTTGTCCTTCGTTAAAGTTCATAATCTTTGCTTTCTTTAATCTTGAACATAAAAACAATAAGCGATGTGATTTTAATCTGGGTCTAGTGATTCCAATATCTGTAGATTTGGGGTCTGTTTCTGGTTTATATGATGATTCTTACCACACTGTATTGTATTGTCTTGTCAGGTGTCTGACTATATTTTATTGTGTCAACAACACTCTATTTTAAAAAGTGTTTGTGGAAATAATTTGAAGCTAAAGATGATTTGAATGTGCTTTTGTCAGGTGTCTCTCTCCTCTAACATTCTGGTATCACTTTATTTCAATTTCTTTAATTGAAATGATTCCATTTGTATTTTGCTCTTACTCCAGAATCTCTGGTCTTTGTGAATACCAATCTTAACTACAGAGAGTTTACAAGACATCCCCTGATGATGCCTGGACTCCATATTTTATCCCCTGCTTACTTAAGTTTCTAAGTTATTCTTCAGCCTCTAAGTATTTCTACTACTTCTCCCAGAATTAGCAAATGCCCAAGGGGGAAAGGCATGTCAAATTTGTGATCATTTATATGGATTTCTATATTCTTCAAGTTTTTGAATTTGCAATTCTTTATCTTCTAACCTTCTGATTTCTTCAAATAGATTTTTTTCTTAATATTTTGCCTAGCTTTTCTATGTGACCTCAAAAAGAGGGTTGTTCTACTTTCCTTTGTCTTCATTACCCAGAGGAAGCCAATATAATCTTTCCTTAGAGGTTATTTTCTTAAATTACATGTTTAATTAAAAAACAGGATATGGTCCCTTCCTGTAGAACAGGCGGCACTCAGCCACTAATCTTCAGAACTTAATAACTTCCAAACAACCACTTGTCTATGAGGGTCAGCCCTTATGCCCAGCAGCACTTTCTAGAGATCAAGACCCTTTGTGAAGGAGATCAAGCTTTCTGAGGCTGCTGCAGAGCTTCATAGTATTGAAAATAGTGGAAACAAAAAGATTCTTGTCTACCATGGGCTTTACATGGTAGCTACCTCTTTTAAGAGGCAGGCCTATGGTTTTTCTCTCAAATCACAAGAGAAAGTTCAATGGAAAGTGCTCTGAAGCATGCAATATTTTTAAAGTGCCTCCATTATTAAACAAGCTATTTTCTCCAGCTAGACAATTTTTAGATATGGAATTATTTTCTCTGGCCAAGACCTAAAATCAAATCCTATTGAAATCGATAAGCACATTAACTGAAACTGAGAAAACTTTTGAAGGAACAGGTTCACAATCCAAAATTTACTGTTTTTTTGTAATGCACTTAATATTTAAAAATGAAGTTACTGGCATCGTTTTTACATGATATTCCTTCACTTATGAACAATTTATGAGTAAATTTAATTCTGGCTATATCAAATAGTAAGTTTGATCCAGCAGATGAAGAAATTTTCTAGAAGAAATAAACAATTAGTTGAAGAGCATTCTCTTAAATGCTCAATCTGATTAATTTATGAAAAGAAAAAGTAACCTCATGGTTTTGAATATTGGCTACTTTCAGTGACAGGCAAATCCTCTAAAACGTTAAAACTAGCTTTCGTGACCATGGTATTCTATGTTCCTTCCAGTTTTTCAGGGTCTAGAAGCTTAGAAAAATTCCCTTCCCAGACATCCCTACAACCATAAGTCTGAATGCAAAATAGTTTCTGCCAGTGAGTCACACTCATGCACTATTCAAAAGGAAAGAAGGAAGAGGAGGTCATCTTTTGATTGTTGGGACTGAGCCACAAGTTATGACAGATGCCGGTGTTTGTGGTGGCCACTTCTCATATTCCAGAGATAAGTCACTGGAATAGTGACTTATCTCTGGAATAGTCTGGGTGTGAGAACATTGTGAGGGTGTCAGCCATGGGAGCCACAGAAGTGAAGCTTTCTGACCTCAGAATCATAGTTCTGGTTTCTCAACTTTAAAATCAGTAGTTTAGACCCCTTATTTTCACCTCTTCAGCTCTTCCAAATTTTTGTAATTCCCTATTTCACACATTAAATTTCATTATGCTTTAAATAAACCATAGCTAATGTCACTTGGAGCTTTCAGACATTTAGCATCAAAATGATCACTCAGTGAATGGGTCATCTGTTCTCTTTGCATTCTGCAAGGAGTCATGCTTTGGCCAAGGTACAGATGCTTGAACCATCTGCTAACTAAGTTTCAACAGAGAAATTCAGTCTACTTTTCATTCTTTCTTCTTATGGAGCAAAAGGTATAGGAGCCTCTGAAACAGATATTTTGGTCTAGGTAGCATAAAAGGTATAGGAGCCTCTGAAACAGATATTTTGGTCTAGGTAGCATGAATTCAGACCTTAGGTGTCTCCAGTGCTGTAGATTTCTGGGTGATACGAGGTGCCTAAAAAATGGAAATTTTCATCATTCTCATACATGTGGCTTATGGCCTGCAAGGGACAGACATGTTTTCAGTACTGAAAGAAGTTGCAATTCCTGCAGGTGCAGTGAGGCTATCTCAATATCAGGCTACCCAAAGAAACTCTTAGGCTCAATCAGTAGACATTCATTATTTTCTTCATAAAAACCTAAAATGACTTACCTATCCTAAAATGTTTGATTCCACCACTACTTCTACTTAGTGTATTAATAGATCATTTATGTTATTAGAAAATAGTTTAAAAGTAACTTCAAGTGAAATTACTAGGAAACTCATATGAAATGAAAGTTGTAGAATCTAAGCACCATAATTAAAATTCATCAGAGCATGATATAGTATCTTAAATTAGAACAAAAGAGGCATGTATATTGCTGATTTTCATTTCTCAAAGCTTTTTGAAATTGTGATTATTATTAGTTGCTGTTAAATTAGAAATTCATGCATAATCTGTGATAATCATTTCTATCAGCAAAGCTATTTGGTTTTCTCAGTGATGTACCTCTACGGTCATTTTAATATGATAAATTGGTATTTCACAAAGATGAAGAGGTCAGAGAAGATGGAGCTGTGGGCCCAGATTGCAGGGCTACCATGCCCACCGTCATTGGTTCATGGCTGGGTGAGAATGTGGGGCTGCCACCTCATGGGCTGGGAAGGTGGGGCTGCTGCCTCAGTGGTCTGAGAGGATAGAACAGTAGCCACAGTGAATTATTAGTGAGAGTGAAGAAGATTCAGGTAATTAATTTCAGTCCCTGAATCTTAATGGAATATATCCAGTTAGATTGTAAATTGTTTGGGAGCAATAACCACTTTTTTTTCCTTCCACTGTCTCCCTTGTGGAATGAGAAGGTACATCCTCTGCCTGTCCCACCAGGGTATTTTGGAAGTAGATAAATCTCTAAGTTTCATACATCCATAGACAAAGTAGAATCTTGACCCAGGGTGGACCATATCCAGAGTGTCACCTATACTGGATTTCAACAATTTAGATAATGATGTCTGGAAACTTTTTGAGTTGATGATATTTAGATGAGATTTGGGATTTATAAGTAATGCTGTAATAGGTTAAGATTTGGGGGATTGTTGGGATAATTGAATATATTTTGCACATTAGATAGACATGAATTTGGAGGGCCAAAAGGGCAGGTTACTAGGTTGAATATTGTTTGCTCCAAATTTCATGTCAACACAGAATCTGAAATGTGGCATTGGTAGGATATAATCTGCAAGATATAATTAGTGAAGTTAAGATGAAGTCAAATGAATGAGAGTAGAAAATTAAATCCAATATGATTTGTATCTTTACAAGAAGAGGGAAATTCGGGCCCACAGATACACAGGTAAAATGGCATATGGTTATTGAGAGAAAACTTAGAGTGATACATTGACAAGCCAAAGAATGCTGTTTGTCAGTAGCCACAGAAACTAGAGTGGTATGGAACAGATTATTTCATATAATCTCAGGGAGAGCATGACCTTATGACACCTTGGTTTCTAGCCTCCAAAACTGTGGGAGAATAAAATTCTGCTATTTGTGGTAATTTGTTATGGAAGCTCTGGGAAACTAGTAGGGAGTGGGGCCAACCAGAGAACTAGTATCAAGATAGTTGACTTTAAATGCAAGCATAAGACTGTGTTTATGACAATACCACTCATAACTTGCAGTGATTGGAGATAGCTTAAGTATATATCGGTTGAATAACAGAAGGAGGATCTGTGGTATATACATACAATGGAATATTGAGTAGTTATAAGAAGGAGTGAAATCATGAGGTTTGCAATTAGGCGAATGAAACTTGAGAATAGTAGGTTGAGTGAAATAAGCCAGGAAGGAAAAGACACATATTATAACGCCTCACTAATATGGACTAAGTATAACGTGCAAACTCTGAGAATTGGATTTGAGAGCACAGACCATCAAGGAATAGCCTATTGTAAAGGTTTCAATATTATAAACTCTTACTGCATCACATCTATTCCAGAGTGGTAACTGTTATTTCTACATTCTGAGATACTGAACTCTTTGTGTTTAACCTGGTGAATTCCTAGTGGTTTCAGGTATTTGTGTGACACCTGCGGCTCTGGGCTACACTTCTGCAGCTATGAAAGTCAACATTACCCCAAACAGCCATTGTTAAAAATACTGAAAAAGAGATCAGATTCCAGCTAGAAATATGAAGAAAGCTAATCTGGTTAGGACTAATGAAATCAGACTAAAGGATAGAGGATGATATTGGTTATATTTTGAAACTTCAACTTCTGCGTAAGACCATAGGAAGAGGTATTTATTTGATGCAAAATTTATATTTTCTGCTGCATATTATCTAATTTAACTTGTATGGTCAGTTTATTCAAACCATAATTACATGAAATCTTAAATAAAGGGTGAGCTGTTGTTGATCTGTAAAGGTTAGTGTGATGTCACAATACATCCAAGAGTAATTTGGGCTGAAGATAAAACCTTTTTGCAGACGCAGAGTTCCTGGAAGATGGAACAGGATAGATCAACTTCAGTCCTACTCCAAGGAGTAGTTAGAGAAGGGATGGGAGGGCAACTGAGACAGAAATTCAAGAGTGTAAGTGACCTGGGAGAGTCTTCTGCACCACATAGGGTGGCCTTGGCTGCAAAAGCTGAGGAACAGAGCTGCAGAGAACTGGAGACCATCCAGCTGGTGCAAACAGCCTAATGCAGAAGCCTGGAGCCCTCAGGAGTGCACAGATGGGGAGACAGGGACTAAGAAGTAAACCAAGCCCCATTCCTTGAATGTGCTACTCTCACCAGCACCTGAAACCTTTTACCCGCCCCCACTCCTCATGCTCTAAGCACCCCCACCTCACCAATCTCGCATGCACACACCTGCCCCATGCTTCCACCCCAAGTGCAGCCCAACCCACCTATCCTGAGCCCTTCCCGATCACTACCTCCCCCTCCCTACTCCCTGAAGGCTATCTCCAGCGCCTAAAGTCTGCAAACACTTACTTCATACCCAGGCTACACCCATCCCCAGCCCATACGTTTGCAAAGTCCCACTCTGCCCCACCCCACAAGCTCTGCACACAGGTATATTGGTTTACGGTACTCCTAGACCCACGCCTGCGCACAGCCCCCAGTCATGTACTGCAGCCCTGGGAAACTACTGACTTGCCCAGCCATCACATCAGACCCAGTCCATGTAGGCATAACATACCCACTGCCATAGCTCTGAAAATGTGCACAAAGAGCCCCATGCCCTAGACCAGCATTCAATAGGGTTACACCCCCCAGATCCATGCACCCCTACAACCACATCTTTTCCTACCTCTGGATGCCCAGGTTCACAGATACCAGATTAGCATACCCAACCTGTGCCTATACCTGTGCTGCAAAGCATCACCGCACTGTTGTGCCCCACCCCATGCCCTGCAGCCTGCTGCACACCCATTCCTCAAACACAAGGCTTTAGACAACTGAAGGAAATCAACTTCCAAAGTAAATCAATCAAGATATTTACATGTGGTGAAAACAACAGAAGATCACTAAGCATATCACAATGCAGACAGATATAGCCCAGCCTAATGACCAAAATAAAACATCAGAGGAGACACAGACATTGGAATGACTAATCAAAGATGTTCATATAACTCTACTAAATAAAATAAATGAGATGGTTAAAGACATAAAGGAGATCAAGAAGACAGTAGAAGAGCATAAAGAGGAATCTGAAAGAATAAATAGAAAAATAGCAAATAACACAGAGATTAAAGACTCTGTAGACCAAACATAAAACATACTAGAGACACACAGTAGTAGATTTGAAGAGGCAAATGAAAGAAAAAGCAAACAAGAAGGCAGGGCAACTGATTTCAAACACTCAAAACAGCAAATGGCAAAAAAAGATGGAAAAATTTAAATTGGATCTCAGGGAAATGATAGGCAAAACAAAGCATGCAAGTATAAGAATCATTGGTGTCTCAGAAGAAGAAGAGAAGAGTAAAGGGCTAGGAGGATTAGTTGAGGATACAATGGGGAAAATTTCCCAACCCTTATAAAGAATATAAATATACAAGTTATAGAAGCTTAATGAACTCCAAATACAATAAATCCAAATAGTCATTCTCCAAGATACATATTAATCAGTCTGTCAAATTTTGAAGAGAGACAGAAAATTCTGAAAGCAGCAAGAAAAAAACAATTTACTATATACAAGGGAAAGTACATAAGTGATAGGATATATTTAAGATCTTGAAAGAAAAAGACTTCCAACCAAGAATTCTGTACCCAGCTAAATTGTCCTTCAAAGCAGAGGGAGAGATTAAAAATTTCAAAGACAGGCAAATTCAGAAAGAATTTGTCAACAAGAGATTGGCTCTACAAGAAATACTAAAGGGAGTTCGGCCAGCTGAAAAAAAAAGAGAAGAGAGAGAGGTCTGGAGGAGGGCACAGAACTGAAGCATACCCATAAGAATAACTTAAAGAATAAAAAGAGAAGGAGGGAGAAGAATATACAAATATGACAAATAAAATTTAGATAAGAAGGTGGATTTAAGAAATGCCTTTTCAGTAATACCTTTGAATGTTAATGGACTACACTTATCAATGAAAAGATACAGACTGTCCAAATGGATTAAGAAATATAATCCAGCTATATGCTGCTTACAGGAAACTCATCTTAGACACAAGGATACAAATAGATTGAAGGTGAAAGGATAGGAAAAGCTTTTCCATGCAAGTTGTAAGCGAAAAAAAGCAGGAGTAACTATACTAATATCGGACAAAATAGATTTTATATGTAAAGACATAATAAGAGACAAAGAAGGACACTATATATTAAGTAAAGGGACAATTCACCAAGAAGAAATAACAATCATAAATGTTTATGCTCCCAATTAAGGAGTTCCAAAGTACATGAGACAGACATTGGCAAAACTGAGGGGAGCAACAGATGTTTTAACAATAATAGTAGAAGACTTCAACACACCACTCTCCTTTATAGATAGAACAATCAGACAGAAGATCAACAAGGAAATAGAGGAGTTAAACTTGATAAATGAATTAGACCTGGCAAACGTATGTAGATCACTGCACCCCAAAACACAAGGATATACATTGTTCTCTAGTGTTCATGGAACATTCTCCAGGATAGATCATATGCTGGGGCACAAAACAGGTCTTTATAAATTAAATAATACTGAAACTATTCAAAACACTTTCTCTGATCACAATGGAATGAAGCTGAATCTCAATAACCACCAAAGAACAAGAACATTCACAAATGTATGGGGACTAAATAACACACTCTTAAACAACCAGTGGGTCAAAGAAAAAATTGCTAGAGTAATCAGTAGCCATCTGGAGATGAATGAAAATGAGAATACAACATATCAGAACTTATGGGATGTGGCAAAGGCTGGGCTGAGAGGGAAATTGATGGCCCTAAATGCCTATATTAAAAAACAAGAAAGAGCAAAAATTGAGGACTTAACAGCTCACCTGGATGAACTTCAGAAAGAACAGCAAACTAACTCCAAAGCAAATAGAAGAGAAATAACAAAGATTAAAGTAGAGTTAAATCAATGGGAGAACCAAAGAACAATAGAACCAATAAAACCAAAAGTTTTTTGTTTGAGAAAAATCAATAAAATTTATGGGCCATTATCAAGCTGGCAAGGAGAAGAAGAGAGAGTATGCAAATAAACAAAACCAGAAATGAGAAGGGGTGCATTTGCACAGACCATGAAGAAATAAAAGAAATCACAACAGGATACTATGAACAACTATATGCCAACAAACTAGACAACGTAGATGAAATGGAGAAACTCCTGGAAACACACAAACAAGCTACACTGACTGAACAAGAAACAGAAGATTTTAACAAACCAGCCACGAGTAAAGAGAGTCCATCAGTCATCAAAATAATTCCTACAGAGAAAAGCCCAGTGCCAGATGGCTTTACAGGGGAATTTTATCAAACATTCCATAGAGAACTAACAATCCTGCCCAAACTCTTACAAAAATTTGAGGAAAAAGGAACACTACCTTAACTCATTTTTATGAAGCTAATTTCCTTTTCTTTTTCCACATGTGTAGGCACTAGGAATCGAACTCAGGTCTCCAGCATGGCAGGCGAAAGCTCTGCCTGTTGAGCCACCGTGGCCTGCTTTCTAATATCACTTTAATACTAAAACTGGGTAAAGACACTATAAGAAAGGAAAACTATAGGCCATTATACCTAACAAATGTAGATGCAAAACATCTCAACAAAATATTAGCAAATCGAATCCAACAACACCTTAAAAGAATTATACACCACGACCAAGTGGGGTTTATATACCATGAATGCAAGTATGATTAAATGTGAAAAAATTAACGTAATACAGCACATTAATAAATCGAAAGGGAAAAATCACATGATTCAAATGAGGCTGAAAAAGCATTTGACAAAATTCAGCATCCTTTTCTTTATACAAACACTTCAAAAGACAGGAATCAAAAGTAACTTCCACAATATGATAAAGGGCATATATAAAAACTGATAGCCAGGAGCATACTCAATTGAGAGAGACTGAAAGTTTTCCCTCCAAGATCAGGAACAAGACAAGGATGCCCATTGTCACCACTATTATTCATCATTGTGCTAGGAGTTCTAGCTAGAGCAATAAGGCAGGACAAAGAAATAAGACATGCAAATTGGAAAGGAAGAAGTAAAACTTTGATTATTTGCAGATGACATAATACTATATTTGGAAAACCCTAAGAAATCTATAGCAAAGTTACTTGATTCAGCAAGGTGGCAGGACATAAAATTAATGTCCAAAAATCAGTAGCGTGTCTATACACAAGCAATGACTTGACTGAGGAGTCAGTTAAGGAAAAAATTCCACTCAAAATAGCAACTAAAAGAATCAAGTACTTCAGAATGAACTTAAGTAGGGGCAGAAAGGACTTGTACACAGAAAACTATATAACAGTGCTAAAACAAATCAAAGATGTAAATAGATGGAAAGACATTCCCTGCTTATGGGTAGGAAGGCTAAATGTGTTAAGATGCCAATTCTACCCAAATTAATCTGCAGATTCAACAGAGTACCAAACAAAATTCCAACAACCCATTTTGAAGACTTGGAAAAGCTAATTACCAAATTCATCTGGAAGGGAAAGAGACACCAAATAGCTATACATATTCTAAAAAAGAAGAACAAAGTGGGAAGATTAACACTCTCTGACTTTAAAACTTATTATAAAACCACAGTGGTCAAAACAGCATGGTACTGGCATAAAGAGAAGTATTGATCAATGGAATTGAATCAAGAGTGCAGAAATAGACCATCAAATATATGGTCAACTGATTTTTGACAAGGCCTCCAAATCCACTAAACTGGCACAAAATAGTCTTTTCAATAAATGGGCATGAGAGAACTGTATGTTAATAACCAAAAGAATGAAAGAAGACCCTTACCATATACCCTATACAAAAATTCACTCAAAGTGGATCAAACACCTAAATTTAAGAACTAACACCATAAATATCTAGAGGAAAATGTAGGGAAACATCTTCAAGACCTAGTAATAGGATGTAGTTTCCTAAACTTCATACCCAAATTACAAGCAACAACAAAAAAAAATAGATAAATGGGAACTCAAATGCTTTTGTACCTCGAAAGATTTTGTCAAAAATTTGAAGAGCTAGCCAACTTAATGGGAGAAAATATTTGGAATTCACATATTGGACCAAGGTTTACAGCACAATTATAAAATGGGTTAAAGACATGGCATTTTTCTGAAGTGCAAATACAGATGGTTCAAAAGCACATGAAGAGATGTTCATTTTCATTGGCTATAAGGGAAATGTAGATCAAGACTACAATGAAATACCACCTCATACCTATAAGAATGGCCACTATTAAACAAACAAAAAAAAACTCTAAATGTTGGAGAGGATGTAGATAAATTGGTACACTTATGTACTGCTGGTGGGAATGTATAATGTTGCAGCCACTATGGAAGACAGTTTGGGGTTCCTGAGGAAAATGAATATCAAGTTGCCCTATGACCCAGCAATAGCACTACTTGGTATATATCCAGAGAAGCTGGAAGCAATGACACCAACAGAATTTACACACCAATGTTCATAGCAGTATTATTCATAATCAACAAAAGATGGAAACAAACCAAATGCACATCAGCAGATGAGCGGGTCAACAAATGTGGTATATTCATACAATGGAATATTATGCAGCAGCAAGAAAAACTGATGTCCTGAAGCACATGACAAGATTGATAAGCCTTGAGGACATAATGCTGAGTGAAATAAGCCAGACACAAAAGGATAGATACTGTAAGATTCCACTTTTATGACCAGCATAAAGGTATACTCAGAGACTTATAATACAGAATATAGGAGATTTAGAGATACATAGAAGCTAGAGATGGGGTGAATGGTTATTTAACAAGGTTGAATGCTTATGTAAGGGAATAATTAGAAGTGAAGGTGGTTCTCTAATGGGTCTGCAAGTAATATTATTATACTGAAGGTGAACAAGCTTGAAAAAGTTGTACAGATTTATGTGTCCCACTGATTAACACTAGATATATAAATTAGTTCTTGCAAGAACTACTTCAAAGGTATGATTCATATACAAGGAGTGTTTAAGTCCAGGGTATGGGGGAAAACTGCTATTACATGCTATGGGCTATGTTTAACAAGAAAACATCAACACTACCACAGCAACAACAGAGGTAAACAATGGGAGGAGGGACAAGAGTTAAGAGGAGGTTTAGATTTCCTGTATGGTGAGTGTGTTTATTGGTTATGTTTCTCTTTGGAATGATGAAAGTGTCTAATATTGAGAGTGCTGATGGACTGTGGACTTGGAGTATTATACATGATGCCTAATGAATGCAGATGGCTGAAGGATGCACTGACTGAGAAATAGATTGTTGAAGGACAGTGCATACATATGATCGAATATTGTGCTGCTGCAAAAAAGAGCGAAGTTCTGAGGCACGCAACAATGTGAATGAACCTGTGAGACATTCGGTAAGGTAAAATAAGCCAGAAAAGAAAGAACAATTATTGTATGGTCTCCTTTAGAACACGCTTTTAAAGAAACAGGGGCCTAGATTGTAAACTCTTATAGCAGACACATTTAGTTCATGGTGGTAATTATTATATCTGGATTTTGAGAGGCTGTTATATATACTTTTTTCTTTTTTTTTTTAACCTGGTATTTAGAGATAAGAATGAAGCCAATCAGGTCAGGGTTTAAGTAATTCAGAGCACAGGGGTAAGGAACATATTATCTATATTTTAGAACCACACATATTCTTTGAGATTAAAGGAAGAAATGTTTATTTTGTCAGGGAATCCCCTGATACTGTGTCAAACTTTAGGGATAGTCAAATCAATAGGCCAAGCCCTAGATCTTCAGCTTACTGTTGTGAAGATTATATACATAGTGGAGAAGCTTAGCCTACCTATAAGAATGCCTAAGAGTTACTTCTGAAGGACCTCATTTGTTGCTCAAATGTGGCCTCACTCTCTCTAAGTCCAACTCTGCAAGTGAAAACTTTGCCCCCCCACCCCCCATTTGGGACATGACAGCCATGGGTGAAAGTTTCCCTGGTGACGTGGGAAATGACTTATCCCACGCATAAGTCCAGCCCTGGCACCATGCAATCAACAATTCCATCCTGACCCAAAGGGGAGAAGAAGTAATACTAATAAAGTATCAGTGGCAGAGAGAGTTCAAGTAGAGTTGTGAAGCTACTCTGGAAGTTGCTTCAGTTAGACGTTGCTACCTATCATAACTTCCCAAACCCCAACGAAAACCAATCCAGCCAATCCTAAAGAACACCTAGGGCAATATATAAGATTCTACAAATGTTCTCTGCACTGGAGTAACTTTCCAGAAACCTACAACCTCCAGAGGGGTCTCTGGACCAGGTAAGTCCTGAAACTTAGAGGGCCCAGCCTCTCCAGAACATCAGCTAGTTCCATCTCCCTACTCCTTATTATTGACAGCTCCTTTCAACATGAACGTTAGAATGGTCATAGCTCAAATATCCCAAAAAAAGAGTGATAGAGAGATCAAAGGTGATGGTGGAATTTTACAGAGAACATAGGATTTGACAAGTGAATTTATCTCTTTCAGTGTCCAGAATCTTAGAGCATCTAGAAGTGAAAACCTAAAGGTATGAAATTGTAACCCATGCCAAATTCTGAAATCTGTTCTACAACTAATTGTGGTGATGTGCATTGAAATTTATTGCTTTTTTGTATATATGTTATTTTTCACACACAAAAAAGTCAATTGTGATGATAAAAAAAAATTTATTCCTTCTAGCCTCTTGTGTTCTGGAGCAGCTAAAGGAAAAATCTGAGGATTATATTGTAACCCATGACAAACTCTGGGATCTGTCCTGTAACTACTTGTTGATGAGTGCTTTGAAAACTCTTGCTTTTTTCTTTCTTTGCTTTGTATATATGTTAAATAATACAATAAAAATGTTAAAAAAAAAAAAGTATTTGTAAATTCCGCTTGAGGGACTGGGGAAAATATTAAACTTCCTGCCTTGAGAAGACCTGATATTCTGGCAAGCATTGGACTGTCAAGTTGATAGGCCAGGTCCTCAATCTTCGGGTTTGCCTTTGCGAAACTTATTCCTGCAGAGAAGAAACTAAGCCCACTTCTGATTTTGCCTAAGACTCCCACCCCCAGAGAACCTCTTTTGTTGCTCAGATGTGGTGTCTCTCTCTCTCTAAACTAACACAGTCCTGAAATCACTGCTCTTCCCCCTATGTGGGATGTGATTCCCAGCTGGGTAATTCTCCCTGGTAATGGGAACATGACTCCCTGGGATGGGTCTGGCCCTGACAGTGTAAGATTAAGAAAACCTTCCAATCTTTATGGATATTTGGGTTATATCCATTAAAATTTTTTTTATTTGTAAAGAGGTGTTAACAATTATGGGACAAGGGGATGTTCTCAGAGAGACTGACACCTCTGGGTTTTAAGACTTATCTAGTCTAGGAACAGTCTGCAAATTTTACGTCTCTGAAAAGTAAACTTAGGGCCCATCACTCCCTGGACAGATGAGTAAGAAAATAAAGGCAAAAAATAAATAAAGAATAATAGAGTATGGGAGTATGGCATGTTTTCGGTTTTTTTTTTTTTTTTTTTTTTTAGTTTTTAATTTTATTCTTATTTTTGTCTTTTTTTTGGAGTAATGAAAATATTCAAAACTTGATTGTGATGATGCACAGTTATGTGATGATACTGTGAACCACTGATCATACTCTCTGGGTGATTATATGTTATACAAATATGTAATATATTCAATAAAATTGCATTTAAAATAGAAGAGCTGGAAAACTAGAGTTTAAAATCTCTGTATTTTAAAATGTTGGAACAATTTCAAATTAAAACATCAGCAACAAACTACTGTGCAGAACAAAAAATAAATGCAAGCATATAAATAATTAATTTAAATACAGAATTAAAACAGTGGAGAAAAATAAGTGAGAACGAACAATATGTTGTTTATAAGAAGTATACTTTAAATGTAATTCCAATAAACATTTTTCAATTCTCCTCTTACTTAATATGTCTGCATTACTGTTTAGTAATAGTTTTCTCACTGATAACCACCAAGTAATTTTTGTAATAGTTATACTAATAGTATTTATCATCACATTCATTATAGTAAGAAGTAGAAATAGGAGTAGGAGTAGTAATAGCTAAAACTTATGGAATGCTTCCATGTACTCCAGGGTGTTAAAAGCGGTCTACAAGCGCAATATCATTTAATAATTCATCAGATTACCAAGTAGTGGCAATTATATGAAATTACTAGGTAGTAGTAGTTATTACATCTTCATTTCATAGGTCATGCAATATATACAGAAAAGGTAAGTGCCTATTTCAAGTCATGAAACTAGTAATTAAAATTAAGCAGTGTAACTCCAGCATACGTTCTGCAATCTTTCACGTTTGTAACTTCTAACCACCTTACATTCATCTCTCTAAAGCCAAAGGTTGTTCACATTACTGATGCTTAAGCCCTTTAAGTAGCTTCTTTTTCGCCCTTAGTATAATACCAAACTATGTGATATGACTTATCGGGCATGTATACATTATTGTATCTTTCATCTCCTGTCTCAGATCTTGCTATTTCCCCTTGAATCCTATTCTCCAGCCATTTGAAACATCATCCAATTCCTTCAACACAGATTTCCATCTCTCAATGAAAGTGAGACACTCTCCCTTCTAATGGAAACAATCTTATTCTCCCATGTTATCTCTGAATATGTAATACCCATTTATCTCTCAGGCCTGAACCTATTAAAAATTTCTCATAAAATACTTCCCATGGGGGGTGCAAGGGTAGTTCAGTGGTAGAATTCTCACCTGCCATGCAGGAGACCTGGGTTCGATTCCCAGCCGATGCACTTACCTAAATCAAACAAATAAGCAGACAAACAAAAAACCAGAGATAAAAATTTAGCAAATGGTGCTGCAATAACGGAATACGCGCATGGAATAAAGAATGAAATGTGACCCCTGCCATACAGCATAAAAAAACAAAACAAAACAAAACAAAACAAAACAAATAACCCTCCCATAAACCCAGTCTTCAGTTTTCAGTCTATCACAGACCTTCAGTCTTCATTAGGACACATCCCGTGTTCTATCTCTTGCGATTTTTCTGCTGTCACAGTTTTCATGACTCACTAGGGTATTCAGTGAGGTCACATCATGCACACATTTATCTTACATGAGTTTGATTGATACTTAGTAAGAGAAAAATCTTATCTTTTTGTTGATATTTTAGGTCTAGAAGAGCCCTTAAACAGAAACTAACAGTTTTATCAGATGTTAAGAAAAGTGCTGCTTTAAAGCTGAAGGGAAAAAGTTTACTTCTGTTTACTCAGAGCCACCAATTGTGTCTTGAGTCCCTAGTTGAAAAAAGAATACTTTCATGCCCTGATAGTGATTGTCAACAGTAAAAAATACTTCTCAGAATGAGTATTGACTTTCAGTATTGTTGACATTGGATAACTTTCTGGGCTACAGAGGCTCTAACCTCTCACCCCTCATCCTTACACTTCCCTCACCTCTCCCAGGTCCCCTTCCTTTGTGGCCCTGGTTTATTTACTGAGATGATCTATTTGACTAATCATGTTCTCTTCTCTTTTTTTAGTAATTTCCATCTTGTACTTATCCCCACACATGATACAATTTCAGTGTAACTTCTTGTTCTTGTGTTTTCAATTAGACAGTGAACCACATAAGAGCATCATTAACTTCTATTTGGTTAACCATTGATTTCTTAGTATCTAGCTTAGTGCCTGACATATTGATTGTTCAACTTGACCATAATCAAAATATGACCTGAAAGTCAGTGATAGCATAATTAATTTGATGAAATTGCAATCAAGCTTTCGACTATTTCTGGAATATGCATGCAATTATAGAATAAATGGATATTACTAATCCCCGTATCATCACAGCTTTTCTTCATCCTTGTGTTCCCTCTTCTCCCACTGTCACCAACAAAAACAGAAAGTTTTATACTGTACTTTGAATCCTGAGTTTTTGTAATGGAAAATTAAAGCAAGGGGTAGATTAAAAAAACCTATGAGAGAAGCCCACCGACAGTGCAGAATAATAAATTTAAATTAAATGAGTGACTCCAGAAAGTTTCTTTGAGAGAAAGAGGAGAGAGGAGAGAAAGAGCACATGTAAATCATGGCAGACGATTTTGATTGGGGAGTAGGGAAATTTGGGGGAAGAAGATGCCATGTATGTGGAGGTGGGTGAGAGGCAGGGACAGGTAGAGGGTGTATAAAATGGTCCTGATGTGCCTTTGGAAAGTACCTCCCACCTTTGTGGTGGCGATTTTGTTTTCCGATTAGTCCCGGAATCTAATATGAGCCTCCCGCATGGAAGATGCGCATTCTACCACTGAACCACCCGGGCACGTGTGGCGGCGATTTTGAGACTGCTGGGGGTCTGCTGTATGCCAGTCTTGGTTGCCATCGGGCCAAAATACTTTTAATTCTTTTTCTTTTCTCTCTCTCTCTTTTTTTTTTTTTTTTTTTTTTTTTGCCTTGGGCAGGCACCAGGAAACCAACCCAGGTCTCCAGCATGGCAGGCGAGAACTCTGTCACTGAGCCACCGTGGCCAACCCAATATTTTTAATTTTAGGTCACATCATATTTGGAAAAAATATAGACACATAGAATTTTTTGAAAGGAATTAATGATGTCAATGTCAAAAATTTTAACTTTTGTTTAGACCTGTTCTGAAATGAACTTTTATCTATTTTATACAAAAACTAGGAAATATAAACTCAACTTAAAGCTTCTCCCAAATGTAACCAGCTGTGGGATAACCAGCTCTCCTTTCTTTTCAAGCTCTCAATGCGTGGGTCTGTTTTCTGTGGGTATTTAAGCTTTATTTAATGATTACATGCACTTCACATGAATTTTCATTTTCTTTCCTCTGACCACACTAAAATGACTTAAAGTTAACTATACTGAAGTCCCTAGTTTTAGTTGTTTTATCATAACCATTCAGTTTTTTTTTCAGAGGAGTAAAATGACAAGAGCCCCTTTGAGATACCTGTGTCTAGGTTGGCAGGTGGGTAAATGCCTTTCTATAGTGACAGCTTTTCTCACTACTGAAATCGCTTCTATCATTTCAGCATCTATTAGATACTGACATCTTGGTTTCAAATGATCGCTTTTGTGTCAGTATAGAAGACTCAGAAATTCACCACAATATTCTCCTACCCTTTGATGAGGAAAACCATGGACGGACAAATAGATCTCTTTAAAGTCACCGTTTATCTCCTGGTATAATCATGTGTCCTAATCTCAATATGTGCAGAATACTGTGTTTTACCTGATCCCCATCTAAAGCGGCAAGCATAAATTGACTAAATATAAAATTATATCAGCGTAAGAATGTTCTCATCACACATTTCCTAATTATGTTTTCTCTTTCTTTTTTATTTGAAATTGATGCTATTGTAAAATAATCAATCATCTCATAAAAATAATATGTTGCACACAAACTGACAACTTTCCAATTTTCTAGAAGGTAGAACTGCTATGTAAACACAACATTTTATTCTCTCATAATTTTTATATTTAAGTAAGTAAATCACATTTCTTGAATCAAAGTAGTTAGCATACTTAAAATATTTAATGCAGCTTTTAGAGATCTAATGATCTAATAGAAACAACTGCTTAATTTATTTCCTTTCCTCCCTAGTATTAACTTTTAGTAGTAGCTTTGCATGACTTTTAATTTATCTTAAATTTACGCAAAGATAGATTAGCATTTCTTGACAATCATTTGTTTTGTATTTTTGCTTTCAGCCATTTTTTAAAACCACCTGCTGTATTTGCCTTATGCTCAAAGTATGCTGTTGACAGTAACAAATAATGCAGATTAAATTGGCTTATTATAAGAGGCGAAACACTTAGTAAAAACAAAACAATATAATCCTGCATTTCTTTCCTCTGTCTCAGTGGTGGCTTAAAAGAAACACATTTGATTTGCAAAAGCATTAATTTATTACCATTGGGCATGTTTTATTGGATTGTTATGCAGACATATGTGAAACAGAATATAATTATACAATTTTTTTAATTATTGTTCCATTTTATAAAATTCTAAAAATGTACTCAGAGTAAAAATCGTTCTTAGGTTCTCTTTATATCTCCAGAAGCCATTAGAACTTGCCACGAAGGTGTAATATTGTTGCTAAATGAAAATACTAAGGCTGAATATTTCTGAAGGCGAAAATTGTCAAGGGAATCACATAATTTTCACTTTACATATATTTCTGCTTTCTTCTTCTTGGTGTATATCAAATAAAAGCAGCAGAAAGCAAATACTTTCAAAATTTGGAAGACAGTGATTAAGATCTGACCCGAAGGACAATTTTTCTACTTTGTATGCCCGTTTTGGACCAATAATGATGAATGTGGTAGGTGACTGTCCTTGGGGCCTGAAGAATTAGTCCTGCTTTCAAAAGACTTTGCTGTGAATTGTGGTCACCTCTGATGCTTCAATGTATTTTATTTAATAAGAAAAATAAATGAACACTTATGATCCAATGCTTCCATCACTTGTTTGTATCTTGGATGCTTTTAGCCCAGGGGTTGATTTTTTTTAATTTATTGAGGCAAAAACAAGACAAGCAAATTAGGTTCAATTTATTCCTGTAAATAACACAGAAATTATGAATTATTATGCAGCATGTTCATATACAAATGTCAAAATACATTTTTTCATTTCGTACTTAACATATTGAAATAATTTTTGCACATATGTATTATCTTTGACAGAGTATTGCTTTAAAAACCGAGGGTAGATGAACTCATGGATGTTATGGAAATGTGTAGAGGATTTGGTTTGGCTAATCAGTGTTGATACAATCCTCAGGGGAATAGGAAATTTTAAATGTATATTAAACATAACTTCTAACAGTTGAGCACTCTCTATGTGCTAGACTGCATACTAATAGTTTTATTCATATTTTATTTAATCCTTAAATGCCTTAAAGTTCACTGAAATCATTTGCAAATTTAAAAAGAAAAGAAAGAATGCACAAAGATATTTTCTCCGAGGGGTAAAATAATGTCGAGCTGGAACTGGATTTCAGGATCTGTGCTGTAACAACTTTTTTTGTACTACCTCTGCTATCTCCAGAAGGAATGGGAAGATTGGAAATATTAAGTAGGGCATTGGGAGATCCCTTGTATTGATTCACTGACCTAATTTTTTTCTTCTTTTACGTGATGTAAGAGAGGTTTTTAAGGGAAAACTTTGTGGTTAACTTGGTGATATTTAACCTTTTATCTTCTCAGTCATCTTATCTGTTTAGGGGGGAAAATAATTATCAGCAGACTTCTTAACAATCACTAAGCCAAATAACAATAGAACGATATTTTTAAATGCTGAGAGAAAATAGTCCTAGAAGCAGAACATTACAGCCAACTAACATTCTAACAAAGAACGATGCTAAGTTTACCACTAAAAAAAATCCTTGTTGAAGAAACTACCAAAGAAAGCATTTCAGAAAGAAAGCAATTGAGGGTTTAAGGAAAGAATAGCATGCAAGAGGAAATGGTGCACCAGAATTTTAAATCTTTGGGCAAATCTAAGCAGCATCGACTGTATGAATCCTGGTCCTTGTTCATGGCGCTTAAGATCTAGCAGGGAGGTAGATATTAAATAATTCATTATATTTCTCCTGGGTAGAAAAATCACTGTGAAGTATAAAGACAGATACAAACAGCATCTTTCCTTCTGAATGCTAGTGAGATAAAATCTAATCTAATCTAAGCTCCATGCACATCAGTTGAACACTACTTAAATATTTGATCATTGAAATGTATGGTCTTTGATGACCAACTTCAACTCCTATCGCTAGCCAGCAACTACCCTCCTTCCATAACGTGTGCTTTAGCTTGCAGCTTCTTGAACATACCACACTCTTGCTTTTAGATTTTACTCGTATATTTGAGGAATCCCCACAGGTTCACTAACTCAATTCACATACATTCTTTTGAATCAACTCAGGTGTCACCTTCTCCTGGGGGCTTTTTCTTGCCCATGCCTTAGCTGTCCTTCCTAGCCTCTCTCCAGCTTCAGCTCATTGAGATAGACAAGCCTCTTTGGTGCCCTTAGCGTATATCTGTATAACTACTTACTAATTTCTCACAAGTTATATTAAACAGATCTGTTAATAGGTTAAAATTCTCCTTAGATATTAAGCTATCCTCAACAAGATGATGATAATATAGTATTAATATTTTTTCAGTGATAACCCTTGACTCATTGTGGGGGAGCATTGTCCTATATAATTACCCAAAATATAAGGCAAAAGTCATTAGTGCAGTAGATAGTAACAGCAATGCTGAAGTGACTTAGATGAGATGTCATGTTATATATTAATAACAACCCAAACAATTACTTGTCAATGCTGAATGGATAATTTAGCAAGAAGCGCAGATTTCAAAAGTAGCAATGTGTAAATACTGCTGAAGGTTCTTACTTAATTCTAACATATTTCAAAAGTTCTATCTATTGTCCAGGTCAGTAGAATTTCCAGTGGGGAAGTTTTAATTTTTTTTTTATTTTAAAGCAATTTCAAACTTACAGGAAAGTTGCAGACATAGGACAAAGAACTGTCTTTTACCCTTCATCTGGTTCACCAATTGTTAACACTCTGTCACACTTGCTTTTGCTTTATAAATTATAATTATGATTGACATTCTTTTTCTCAAACCACTTGAGAAGAACTTGACTATATTCTCTTAAGAACAGTCAGCCATGTACAACTCTCAATATCATTGCCAATGTATTAAATTTAAAATATGTGAATTTTATTACCTAAAAGATAGCCCCTTGTTCTAGTTTGCTAGCTGCCAGAAAGCAATATACCAGAAACAGAATGGCTTTTAAAAAGGAGAATTTAATAAGTTGCTAGTTTACAGTTCTAAGGCTGAGAAAATGACCCAGTTACAACAAGTCTATAGAAATGTCCAATCAAAGGCAGCCAGGGAAAGATACCTTGGTTCAAGAAGGCCGATGAAGTTCAGGGTTTCTCTCTCATCTGGAAGGGCACATGGCAAGCCCGGCATCATCTGCCAGCTTCTTCTCCTGGCTTCCTGTTTCATGAAGCTCCCCAGGAAGCATTTTCCTTCTTCATTTCCAAAGGTCGCTGGCTGGTGGACTCTGCTTCTCATGGCTGTGTCATTATGCTCTGCTCTGTCTGACTCTTCCATTCTCCAAAATGTTTCCTCTTTTATAGGACTTCAGAAACTAATCAAGACCACCCAAATGGGTGAAGACATGTCATCACCTAATCCAGTTTAACAACCACTTTTGATTAAATCACATCTCCAGGGAGATGATCTGATTACACTTCAAACACACAGTATTGAATAGGGATCATTCTGCCATTTTACAAAATGGGATTTTGATTAAAACATGGCTTTTCTAGGGGACATGCATCCTTTCAAACCAGCACACCCTTGTTAACATTTGTACTTAGCTGTCATATCTCTTCACTCTCCTTTAGTCTGGAAACAGTGGTTGTCTTTCATATTTCTGTGTTTGAAATACAGACATGTTCTTTTTAGATTGGGATTGTCTGATGTTTGCTTATGACTAGACTAAACAGCATTGACTATATGCTGTTAAAATTGTTAAAACTAGAGTTTTTGCCTTTTTGGCAGGAAGACTATGAGGGGTTTTCCATTAGGAGGGGAGGGGCATCATGTCAGTTTGGACCCAGTATTGGCAATATTAATGTTGCTCTCTGTGAAGACGGAAAATGCCAGCTGTCCCAATTATAAGTTGTCATTTTCCAGTTTTAATATGGAAAAACAGAATTACACTTAGTAAATGTTCTAATATGCATCAGATTGTCACCCAATATTTTTAGCATCAATTGATAATTCTTGGCTAAATTAATTATATCTATGATGTTTTTAAAAGAGGATTCTCTCACTATTTCATTCCTTCTATAGTTAGTAATTTCCATTCCACTGTAAGGAAGAGCTTTTCCTTTTGTTCTATTTGTTAATTAGTTTATTTATGTATTTATTTATATTATGGGCTTAGGCTTGTGGATTCTTATTTTTCCCCCTTAGATTTTCATTACTGTCCATGTTTATTTGGGTGCCAAAACTCTCAGATTTGACATGTAGGAATCCCAACAAGTGAGCCTTAGAGCCTTTGATATGCCTTCATTATTTTTTTATACGATTCTCTACTTTCTGACCACCCCAAGATATTCCAGGCTTAATTCTAGCTTTTCTTACCCAACACTAGAATCAGACATTTCTCCAAAGAATCATCATTACTTCTAGTGAAGATAAGTATTTAGAAACCAAAATCTGCATGTTAGTTGTGCTGAAATTTACTTTCAGCAGACCAAACTAAAAAATGCGTACATATACCTATCAATTTTATGTACACACAGATGTAAACCATCAGTTAATATCGATTCCTCTATTTTCAGTTCAGCACTGCAGAATTATTTCATGCCATCCTGCATTGCCTATCTATGTGCTTCTTTTTCTATAGTGAGAACTCTGGCTCCCAACATCAATATATTCACCATTTACTTAGAGTTACAAAGCACACAATATGGTTTCAGACTCACCGCACCCATATTTCTATGAACAACAAATTTATTAATTAGCATTCAAGATTTTTTTGAAGTCTTGTTTCATCTTTAGAGTGAGAGTATATAGGAAAGTACCATGTTCAAAAGTTACCTGCATCTATCTATAATTTTATTTTCTGTGGTTATGATGTTCACTTGAAATACAGTAAGATTCATTTTTCATATTTGTATCCAGTTTTACTTTTTCTCAAATTTTTAAATTTAATTTCATTCATTGATATGAAAAATTGGCAAGTCCTAAAATCAAAGCTAGGGGAAAAGATGTGCAAAGAAATATCAGCATATCCCCAAACCACCTTACTTACAAACCGCTTGCTGTGGAAAGCTCAATTTATTACTTTCTTCTTACCTTGCTTTATTTCTTCTGGAAATCACAAGTTATTCCATACAGTTTATAGATATTAGACTTTTCTGGACATTTTCAAAATATGCCATTACTCTAGTAATGGGCATTTAAGTTATTTACAATATTTTACATTAAAAATAGTGCCATAATAGGGGGTGAGAGGGTAGTTCACTGGTAGAATTCTTGCCTGCCATGTTGGAGACCCAGGTTCAAGTCCCAGCCCATGCACTCTCTGCCCCTCCCAATAAACAACAAACCAACAAAAGCAGACAAGCAAAAATTCAACTAATGATGTTGCAATAATGGAATACGCACATGGAAAAAGAATGAAATGTCACCCCACCACAGAGCATACAAAAAAAGTATCATAATAAATAAAGTTGTACATATGTGTTTTTATGTTGTGGATGATATCACTTCATGAGAAAATTCTCATAAGTGGGGTTTCCAGGTATGCATATGTATTTTTCTTGAATTTTCCAAGTTCTCCTCCATAGGTGTTGAACCACTTTGCATTCATAACCTGCTATGAATAACAGTATCTATTGCCCACAGCTTTGACAACATACTGTCTTTCCCATCTGGCAAGTGAGAGATGGTGTATCAGTTTAGTTTTAATTAGTACTTATCTTATTGCAAGTGTTTTTTTGGAGTCATAGTGATTTCTCTTGTGTTCATAAAGTTTACATTCAGTGCATCCTCAAATCTTGTTAGCTCTACTTTCAAATAAATTCCATGTCTTACGTCACATCACCTCTGCTGCTAAAACTTTAAATTCAAAGAATTTCTCACCTAGATTATTGCCTCCTAACTGAAGACATCACTACAGTATATTCCCATCAAATAGTCAAAGTGATCCTTTTAAACTTTAGCAGATTAAGTAACTCCCTGCTTAAAACCCTCCAGTGCTTTTTCATCTCACAGGGTATAAAAGTAAAAGTCCTTCCAATGACCTACGAGATACTGCATGGATCACTGACCTCCTTATCCCTGCTCCTTCCTTCCCTCCCTCCTTTCTTTTGCTCCAGGCACACTCTTTTTCTTCCTGTCTTAGATCACACAGGACCTTTTCTTTCTCATGGCTTTACACTTGTAGTCTCTTCCTGGAATGTTCTCACTGCACATGGCTGGCTGCCCACCAGTTTCCTTTGGCCCAATGTCCTTTTCTTGGTAAGCCTTTCCTTAACTACCCTTTCATCAACTACCTACCACATATTACCTAGTTCCATTCCTCTATCTTTTTTACTTTCCCCCAACCATGTGAGGTCTAAGAGGGGAGGGAGTGCCTGGTCTTGTCAAATATTTGCTGAATGAATGAATCAGCAACATAGAAGGAAGATTATATTACTAAACTGGGAAATTTATTTTCTTTCACTGTTTTTTCTTAGCTCTAATGACCAGAACAGTATTTGGATCATAATTTTTACTCAAATGAGGAAAAGAAAAATTGAATATGATGACAATGTTTCCCACATTATTAGCATTTGCACACATACTTAAATAATGACTAGATGCCACCCCAGCTAAAGGTAAAATATTTTTGAATAATGCTGATGAAAATACCTCTCTTCTAAGTAAAAATTTATATATATATTACATATTTTGTATTTCATTTCATTGATATATTTTGAAATTTAAATCTTTTCATATTTTGCCTTTGAGTTGTTTAGAGCCTTTCTAAAATATTCTATTTTAATTGATTTGCAATAGTTCATTTTGCTTTTTTTTTTAAGAGGGTTAATTGCTGCTTTATTATATGGGTAATTAATTCTTATGGCCAAGAATTAATTTTTTTCCAAATATTTAGTGAATAGTAGTAACATTATTTGTGGGGTAATCCTCCTTTCTATTTAATTCATATGTCATCTGATACAGCTCTACTGTTGGATTCTGTATTCTGTTTCATTAGTAATTACTCATATTTTTAAAATACTACCTCTGTTTTAATCGCCGTCATTTTACAGTATATATGGTCAAATGGGCTCTGGTCTTTCTTTTCAAAATTTTTGGCTGCTCATTGAAATTATACTTATAAATGAACTCTTTTTTTTTCAATTTTATTAGTAGCATTTAGGATTTTGATTATAAATAATTTAAACATATGCATTACGATGGGAGAAACTGATATCTCTACAATGTTGACACGTCATAGCTATAAAAATGGTTTCTTTCTTATTTTAAAAACGTCTTAGAAATATAAAGTACCACTTATTACTTTATGGCAATCATGAAAAGTATATTTGTTTGTTTTGTTTTTCATATCAGGTTTCAATAGACTTTCTACATTTCTATTGCTTGTTCCCTGCCCACTACTCCTAACCTTCTAAATCCTACAGATCTTTCTCACTTTCTGTCCAAAATAGTTGTTAGTAGCCAATACTAAGCACCTAATAAATTCAAGGAAGGTATGGACTACTTCATCCCTAATGCCGAATCATGTGATTTTTTTCCAAATAGAACTTCATCATGAGCTTCATGATTCATACTTGATTTTATCATATGGAAAGTTCAGAAATGATACAACTTCAATAAAGTCATACAGTAACAAATTTTCAGAAGTTCATGGAGATCTTCAACTTCATCACCTTCACATTTGATGTGCCTTCCTTCCTTTTATAGTTCAATGATAGAAAGGAAGAGCCATTGCTTCTGCATACTAGCTAATGGCATGGTGACCTGTTGTCTGATCCATGTAGTTATCCAGTTCATCTGACCCAACAGGTTTCGCTAAAACAATGATCTGATGCCCAGTGGTAATGCACTCCATCAAATCACAACTGTCCTTCCCAGCACTGGTCAGAGCTACAACCCTCAGCAGGGTGCAGTGCCCAAGTGGTTTTTAAAAAATAAGTATTATGAATGAATGGATAGGTGGTGAATGAGTGAAAGAGAGCAAAAAGGGCAGAGTCCATAATTCAAATCATGCAGTTCATTGCTTGGACAGATCAGTCCTGTATTTAACAGATAAAGCTAAACAGCACTTTCAGTCAACATAAAAGGAAGACTTCTCTTTTCTACATTTTGAGTGAAGGGTAAGTTTTGCTAGTGTTTCTCGATTAAAGAGGAAAACTCCCAAAGACCCTGCTAAGATATTCTCAGTTGAAAGAGAACTAAGTTCTGTATGTTGAACTGTCATGTAGTCTTTATTGAAAATATGAAGAGTACAAACATCCAACAAGAAGATGAATCAGGAAAAAATCAAAGGCATTAGTCACAAAAAAGAAAATGATACTTTGGACATAAAAAATAGCCTAGGGTGCTCTGGTAGTTCAGTGGTAGAATGTTCGCCTTGCATGCGGGAGGCCAGGGTTCGATTCCCGCACCATGCACAACCACCCCCCAAAAATAGCCTAAACAATAAGTTGAACCAAGATGCCAAAAGCACATGTGGAAAAATCATTTTAAAAGTCATTCTGATTATCTGCAAAGAAGTAAGAAGTTTAATATCTACAATTCAAGTTAAACCTTCTAAGCATGTGTATGTGTCTGTGGCTCTGTGTTTTTGTGTATGGGAACAGATAGTGAAATACTTCAATAGACAGAAAAATATTCTGATCTTATCAAGTTCAAAGCAAGTTCTGCATTTTCAATCCATTATTATGCAGTTTAGGGGTTGGTAACAAAATTTCAAAGTATAAAAAATGGTGAAAGCAACAACCAGGAAATTTAGCGTGCCATAAATTCGATATTAAAATTAATTGTTAACCACAAAATGCACAAGTATTTCTGCTTCTTATTATTAGCTAAAAACAGGTATGAATCTTTACAAGTACAGCATAGAATCTAATTACAACTTTAATAGAAATAGGGATAATTAAATTATAAGCTCAATTTTCTAGGTCCAAGGGAAATAAAGCAGCCGTTATTGATTAAAATTTTCAATTCAAAATTAACTTTTTTTCCAAAATAGAAAAAGTTTAGCATTAAAGTTATCCTGAAGATATCTAAAAAGAATTATTTTTCTGATAACAACCTTCAGATACCTTAATAAATAATGAGAGAACAAAACTATAGTCTCTGCTTTTAAAGTCATTTCCCCCAATTGATCTACTAATTATCATCATGTGACACAAATTTATAAGTAAAGGAGGCTCCATGACTTAGCACCATGGTTCTTAGCCCTGAATTCACATTGCAATCATCTGAAGGACTTTCAAAAATACCATGTACAGGCCCCATCCCAAACTAATTAAATCAAAATTTTGAGTGGTGCCCAAGCATGAGTAATTTTTAAAAGCTCCCCAGACTATTTCAATGTGTATCCAAGGTCAAGGACCATTGATGGAGGATAGGAGATAATTAAGGCACAATCAGAAAAATTCTGGAGAAAATCAAAGTCAGCCCACCTTCCCTCTCCTCATTCTAGCTCAAGAGCTACATATTGTGTATAAAGGGTAAACTTTCTCTTCGAAAAGTAAAGTAACTTTCTCTCTTAAAAGTAACCCATTCAACAATGTAGTAGGAAGAAAGTACATTAATCAGAAGCATCTTTTGATAAATATTTCTTAAAAGCATATTCTACCTCAGATACTATTCTTGTCAGGGGGAATTCATTGGAGAACAGTTTTGGTTCATGCCTTCAGGGCATATATATTCTGTGAGGGAAAACAATCAAGGAAACTCTCAGTTACAAGAAGGTTACTAAATTCCTAGTCCTCACAGATATGATGAAATGTCCATTTCAATATGCAATCTGGGTTAAATACTATAAAGCATAGAAAGAGTATAAACACGTTGAGAGGAAGTCTGTGAGATTTTTCACTTCATGAGAAAAAGGTAAGTGGAAAAGAAACTCTTTTCTCCTTCCCTTTTGTTTCTACCTTGGCCCACAAAACAGATCTTCTCTTCATTTACAAGTTTTAGAAGGATGCATGACTTGACTATTTGGTAGGTTTGTAGTGAATGAACTGAGCGTATATAACTTACTACCCTTCTCCTGTTTTTAGGATTTTTCTTCTCACTGAAAGGGTGCTACATCCTGCTATGGCTTCCACTTGATGATTTCCCTGAGTTAGGGCCCAAACTGGCTTGAGCACACTTTTCTTGCAGTCATTGCTGTAAGCACTGACCTGCATGAGCCAGAGAGCCAGTGCAATGTCTCAGTTCTGCAGACCCAAACTTTACCTTTCGTATGTGATTGCAAGTCTTAGACTTGGGTAAGAGATATCAAAAAACCTAATGATGACTTTCTATTCAACCCAGAGTCTCCATCCCAGCTTTACCAATACTAAAGCTAATTTCTTGATGCTCAAATATGATATTTGATTCTGGAATCTTTTTTTATGGGACTAGAGTGGTTTGGTTTGGGAGAGGCAGAGGAGGGCAAGAGTATGATTAATCACCTCCTTCAAAAGCTCACCAATATGAATATACAGAGATGTAACTAATAATCACAGCTTTGGGAAAAGAAAACGAGAACAAGAATTATTTAGTGTTTCTGTACAAGCTCTATAAGAGCAATTGGTTTGATTTTAGGTGGCTGGCCCAATTTTTAGATACACATATCCTTAGAGGAGAAAAGGCCAGTTCATTAGAAAATCAGTATTGCAAAATAACAGATAAATTATCTTCCTCCTTTCACCAAATTTTTATTCACTGGAGGATGTACTATTCTATAAAATAGTCACTTAATCAGAGTTTCCTAAATGGAAAGATATATATTTTAGATGCAGAAGAGAATTTTTTAACTGCTATTTCAAAAATGTTTTATAGCTCCTGTTGCATTATAGAGACCAGTGAGTCTCCTTGGATGTGGCTATGCTTTATTGTTTTAGCCATAAAAGGGGATTATGAACCCTTGGATTGTACAAAGACAAAGCAAAAGTAGCCATCTTTGTTTAAAACTCTTGATGTCCTGGGGTCTTTTTGAATAAACAAAGACAAGAAAGCAGAGAGATAAATATAATAAATACACACTAGGCTACTGTGCAGAATTAACTAATCATTTTGTACTGCCTTCCTTTTAAGATGAAACAGTACATTCTTAATACAGTCGAAACCCAGTTTATACCCTTCTTAATCCTCTTTTATTTCCTTCCAGCCTGAGTTATATAATTTCCTTTCACGCTTGTCAATTTCATTACTTATATACATACATCTTAAAAATAAGTATTGTTTTTTGATTTTTAACTTTATATAAATGTTATATATATGATCCAGCAACTTCCTTTTAACATTCAATTTTTTCTCAGTCTCGTCAATGTATGCAGAGATGTTTAAAAAAAATGTTTTGCAGTATCTATCATTTAGTATAGATTACTTAGTTTGTTTATATTTCTATTGGCAGATTTTTAGGCTATTTCCAACCTAAAATGTGTGTTCCAGCTTGATGGATCCTGTCTGTTATTCTCGAACTTTCTACCTGGTGAACACGTAAAAAATGTTTTCTGAAAGAGAGAGAAGGAGAGGGGTTAGGCTATAGTTCAATACCTTCTCAATTTTATTAGATTTTTTCTAATTTTCTTAAAGATGGTTATAGTAGAAATATATGAAAGTTCTTGCTATCTGACATCATTTTCAATACTTTAAATTCTTGGTTTTCCAGTATTATCAAGATGGGCCAATGTAATGGATCTGCAATATATAGTTCATTGTTTTCTTAATTTAATTATCTGTTTACTAATGAGTTGAACATCTTTTCATAAGTTATTAGCCATTTTGATTTACTCACCTGTGATTTTATTTTTATTTTTTCTTGACATTTCTATTAGATATTTTATACATCTTGTGTTGAAGAATTTTTCTCTAAATATTTTTCCTATATATATGACACAATTATTTCCATTCATTTTGTGGCTTGTCTTTTAACCTTATTTTATCTTACCAGGTATACTAAACTCTTTAATTTTGAAGTAAGCAAATATATTTGTTTTCCCTTTTAGTGATTTTTGCTTTTGTTTTATTTAAGAAATCTATTTTTAGTCTGAAGTCATAAAAATACTTTCATATTTTCTACTTAATTTCATGGATTTTTTTCTGGGGGGGGGTGCATGGTCTGGGAACAGAACCCAGGTCTCCAGCACGGAGGGCAAACATGCTACTACTAACCACCCGTGTACCCAGTTTCATGGATTTTTATACCATGTTCTAGGTTTTCATTTATTTTGAAATTTATATCTACTATCATTTGTAGTTGGAACTGTTTACCTTTTTTCTTTCCCAGAGAGACAACTAATTATCTGTAAAACAGTTTAGTTAGTAATATAAGTCCTTTCCCCAGTGCTTTGCATTACTACCTTATATTTTCATGTATTGTGTTGATAAAATCAGCTGTTTCTGGGTTCTGTAGTTTATGCATTAATTTATTCATCTCTTTCTACATCCTTACCAAACTCCTTGGTAATTCTTGTTTTGCCATATGTTTTGATACTTTTAACTATTGTGTTTAGATGTTCATTAGAGTTTTGTTTTTTTCTAGTTACTTCTTTGTCTTTACAATCGCGGGAATTTTACTCTATTTTTTCCTTAATTCAGGATGTGTGCTGGTTTGAAACCGTTATGTACCCCAGAAAAGCCATGTTCTTTTAATCCAATTTTTGTTTGTTTGTTTTGCATGGGCAGGCACGGGGAATCGAACCCAGGTCTCCAGCATGGCAGGTGAGCACTCTGACTGCTGAACCACTGTGGCCCACCCTTTTTTAATCCAATTTTGCGGCAAAAGGCCTATTGCTAGGTGGGACATTTTGATTACATTGTTTCCATGGAGACATAACCCCACCCATTCAAGGCGGCCCTTTATACACTTCTGGAGTCTATTATGAGGATAAAAAGAGAGAGCTTAGAGAGAGAAATACCCAGAGAGAGCTTAGAGAGAACAGGAGCTGAAACTAGTGAAATCTGGAAGCAAGGTATCAGCAGATACCAGCTATGTGCCTTGCTATCTGGCAAAGGAACCCCAGTTGACAGCAGCCTTTCTTCAGGGAAGGTATCATTCTATTGATACCTTAACTGAGGCATTTTCATGGCCTTAGAACTGTAAATTTATAAACTAGTAAATTCCCATTAAAAAAATCAACCCATTTATGGCATATTGCATTCTGGCAGCTTTAGCAAACCAAAGTAGTGCTTGGGGCTCTCAGCAAAAGGGGATAGATTGCTAAATTGCCAGTACAAATTTAAAAGAGGCTCAACCTCATTGATGATAAAGGTCATGTCAAATAAATTCAAAGCATGGTACTACTATCTACCAACGAAAATTGCTGTAACAAAAAAATAAATAAATATTGACAACAACGAGAAGTTTCTGGAATGTTCAGTAGATGTTTTATTAGAAAACTATTTGGCTGTACATAATAAAGCTGAATAAAAGCATACTCATGATGCAGAAATTTTACTTTTAGGTCTATATCCCCAAACATTTGTTCATATATATTTGCCAAAAGACATATACAAGACTCTTCACAGAGTATTCATACAAGCCATCTGAAAACTGAAAATCACCCAAAATTCCACCTATGAATAAATTATGATACAGTCACATAATGGAAGCATATATAATAATGGTGATAAATAAACAACAACTGCATTCAGTAGCATCTATGGAGTTTTGTTTTGTTTTTTTTCTTTTCATGGGCAGGCACCAGGTGAGAACTCTGCCATTAAGCCACTGTGGCCCAGCCCAACGATGGATTTCAAAATGATAATCTTGAGTAAAAGAAGTAAGTAACTGGGAAAGCACTATGTGATTCAGTTTTCACAAAGTTTGAGAAAATACAAAATACATCTGTGGCATCAGAAGTCAAAAGTGGTTAGCTTAGTGGTAGAAGACTTGGGAATTGGGATAGGGCATGAGAGGTGTGTCTTGGTTGGTTAATGTGTTTGTTTCGTGGCTTTGGTGCTCCTTACACGGGTGTATCCACCTGATGGAAGTTCCATGTGCACTTTGCTTATGATATTTTCACTTTTCTGTGTTTCTGTGTATGTGTCTGTATCAGTCATAGTCCTGTCAGGAGACATATACCACATCAATGATTTTGCCAGAAATACTTTAATCTAGCAAATTGTTCACCAATTATTGAAGACTTGAAAATGCAAAAAAAAGAGCACCGAGGCATCACAGCAGTAGCAACCGCAGGAAGTCCTCCCCTTCCTATAGCTAAAAAACAAGAAGAAAACATTGGGCATTTTAAATCTTGGAAGATTAGAAGAGCTATCTCAACGTGCTAAAAACCAGATCTTTGAGAAGCATGTTCTGTTTGACTGATTCTGGTATCTGTGCACTTAAAAAGGGGCTTGTGGACCTGTCTGTGACCCATTTCCCAGAGAAGTATCCCGTTGGTTCTAGTATTTCTGTGGGACACAAAGAGGCCGCTTCTTTTAAGTTTTACAAAACCTGCAAATAGCAGCTCTGGAAACAAACTTCCAAGGCCGAATCATTGCTTGGGGAAACTGATGGAAACCACATGCCTGAAGCAAACAAGAAGGGGCAAGTCTCTTTCTCTTTCAGACCTTCAGTTCTATTCTAGCACTCCCATTGGCAAAATCTACAGGTAACTGGGAAACAAAGTTGGTTTTTCAATGTCCCTAGCACAGGATCACTCACCACAGTGTAGGTGGCTGTAAAGCACCAAGACAATAGCTTAGCAAATGTCAAAATACAAGATTTCAACAAAAAACATATTTTCCTCCAAAAAGGAAAAATAAAGCATACCAATATTAGAATAAATAATAGGAAAATTATTTTATATCTAAAGCTTTTAATTAAGACAAAAAAACCAGAAGCCATAAAATAATGACTTATGCATTCATCTACATATTTATTAATAACTTCTAAATACAAATAATCCATAAAAGCAAAGATTCAAATAATAAACTGAAAAAAAAAAATTTACAACCCACATCTTAAGGATCCAATTTCCCTAAAATATAAATGGCTTCTACCAATAAACAAGAAAAATAAAACAAAACAAAACAGTGACCAATTCGGAAAAGGGTGAGAAAATTATTTGAACTGACAATTTACAGAAATGGAAATAAATATTTCCTTAAATATATACTGCAACTTATTTAAAAACGAAGAGAAATAAAGTGTAAAACTACATTAAAATAGTATCAGGTTATTAAAATTTTGCTAAAACACCATGTTGGTAAACATAGAGAAATAGGCAATCATATTTTCCTGGTGGAAACATAGCTGCATTGTATTAATATTTCCAACAGTTACAAATTATTATGCCATTTGAATGAGCATTTCTTGTTCCTGCAACTGATCTGCAAGAGAAAATCAAATCCACACAAAATGCCTATTTAAAAGTGATTCATATTTCAAAAAGGGTGAAGAGTTATTTATGACTGTTACAGAGAAAAGTCATTGTTAATGAAATGGATACAGAATAGCATGCCTATTATTATATCAATTTTGCTTTTAAAAAAAGAAATTTGTTTATATGTGTATAAAATACCCCTTAAACTATATACAAGGAAACATGATAACAATATTTGCATGAGGAGAACTGTTCAGATTAGAGACAGTGAGAAATGTCACTATATACCTTCCATACTATATTCAAAAAATAGATAGATAAGAGTATTCTGCATTGACCACATCCATGATCTGGGTTTACTTTCAGTCTCCTCATAGGCCCAGCTAAATGATTGGAGTCATTTTCATCAATTTTTCCCATCATGTTTTATTCACCAGCAGGAGAGTAACAAAGACATGTAAAGTGAGAATGTCACTGTTCTTCAGAAACAAATATGTAAAATAGCGATTCATGCAATTGCACGGATTTGAAGTCCTATGGTAACTTTTTATGGATAGATGCTACACATTCATATTAATGATAAACATTTATTAAAATTTCAAGGTCTGGAATGTATTACAAGTATTTGGTCAATTCTATGCAACTGACCCTGGTTTCACATTTTTACCTATGAATTTGATCTGGTTATATTGACATGAATAATAGCAATTATAACTATAACAGTAGTAATTTGAAGCTCTCAGAGATCTTTCAACTCTTGTAGAAGTATTACTTTTGTCAAGCCAGTAGAATTAGTGTAGTTAATATTTAAATCTACAAACTACCCTTTCTATGTTCCTAATGACAAATAGAACTGTTATAAAGTTAATGACCAAGCTTATTTTACTTCAACCATCTTTGACCAACCCGCAAATCCAGAAGTGAACCTCTAGTAGAGATTTATCACATTTTGCTTCATAATAGAGCCTCATAGCCATCTGATTTCAAATACAGATTCGCAGTGATTATTAAAATAACTATCACTTGTTGAGTCCTTATTACATTCTAAACAGAGTAAGATGCATTTTGTTTACAAACAGCACTGTCCAATAAATGACCTCAGGAGCCCTTGCTAGGTTGCCTAACATTGTGCTGGATGGGAACTGGTGCCTCACTTCCAAGGGACCAAAGGTCTCAGTTTTTCAAGGTCTGCAGGTATGGCAGCCAAGCTTTCCTAAACTACCCTGAAGAGTTAGCTCCAAAATCTTTGTTTCCAATCCAGTCTGCTTGTCCCTAAATGCCATAAGCCTGCTCCCATGCTCTCTTAAAATTAACACTATAAAGGAGAAACCTTTCTCTGCTGGAGTCATTCTGCCAAAACTCAGACTCACCATGTGTGCAGCTGTGCTCTGGTCCAAGCATATCTCTGAAAAGACCTCTGAGAGAGCTTGTTCTGTTGTGCGTCTACCGATTTACTGCCCATGAATTCTTGCTCCAAGTGCAGGCATTCCGTTAGAACTCCTTATGTGACACCTTATCTCTTTTAATCCTCATGACAACTTAATTATGTAGGTGCCATTATCATTCTCATTTTACAAATGAGAAAACCGATACTTAAACAGTAAATTATTCAAGGTCACACAACCAGCTAATCATAGATTCCATATTTGACTTGAGGTTTTTTGAGAGCTCTCATGCATGACTTTTTGTTTTCATTGTCATTTCTGTCTTATTTCAATAGGTTTAGCATGAAATCAGGCAGTAGGGAGGTCCTTAGATATCTACAAAAACTAAAGCTTTCCAACATGTGTGCTACAGATACATTTTTGTGCTAGATTTCAAAAATATTCTTGATTGGCTCTCCATAGGCTTTGCAAAAAGTACAGGAAAAAAAAGCTATGGCATGTCTTCCACAGGTCTGAAATGTAACCAGAAACTTATCACAAATCATTTCATTTCATTCCATGGCATGTTTACCTTCATCATTTTGGGTGTTTAATAAATTGTTTTCTTTGAGCCACTGAGCATCCCCTTCCTAAACTTGAATTCAGGATATGCTTCAGATTATGATGCCCAATATTTATCCCTTAAACAAAGATGAAACTTCCCCTGTCCTTTACAAAACAGTCTTCCATATACAATCCTCACCTGCCCAATTCCCATTCTCACTTTCCTTCCAACCCTTCCTTTCCAGGAGAAGAACCAGAAGAGGACCATAGGAGTCTGTGTGTATACACTCTTTTTAAAAATAGATTTTCAATTAAACTGCTGAGCTAGTAAATCTTGACAGTTCTGCATATGATTTCTGTGAAGAAAGTTTACAAGATCATTGGTTCCACATATTCTGGATATTATAAATAACTCAGCTTCATGCCTTTTGTGGTATATAGAGTCAGGTGTCAACTTGGCTAGGTGAAGGTGCCTAGTTCTATTGCTGTGGACATGAGCCAATGGTACGTGAACCTCATCTGTTGCTGATTACATCTGCAGTCTGCTAGGAGGCGTGCCTGCTGCAATGAATGATGCTTGATTTAACTGGCTGGTGCTTAAATGAGAGAGCTCAGTGTAGCACAGCCCAAGCAGCTCAGCATACCTCATCTCAGCACTCGCAGCTCAACCCAGGCCTTTGGAGATGCAGAAAGGAATCACCCTGGGGAAAGTTGTTGGAACTCAGAGGCCTGGAGAGAAGGCCAGCAGAGACCATCCTATGCCTTCCCATGTAAGAAAGAACCTCAATTGAAAGCTAGCTGCCTTTCCTCTGAAGAACAAATGAAATAAATCCCCTTTTATTAAAAGCCAGTCCATCTCTGGTGTTGCATTCCAGCAGCTAGCAAACTGGAACACCTTAGAAAATCACTAAACCTAAGCTGAAAGAAAACTCATCTTTCCACAATAAGATTTATCATGTCAAATACATTTTCTAGTAAAATAAATGAAGTTGTGGAAGCATTCACTCGAAAATGATTTAGCAGTTTTTAACTGTCCAAGAAATCCACTTCCTACCTAACTTTCTAGTTACCTATGGATATCATCCCAAATTGCAATTTATTTTCTTTGAAGCATACACAATTTATAAATTGAATGCATTATGTTATAGTATAGCGCTTAATAAAAAGGTAATAGTCCTGGGAGAAAATGAAACCAGGAAATAAGGATGTAACAAAATTAAATAAGAGATTTCAAAAGGATGTGTTTTTATCTAGTATCAAAATAAGGAGTCTTGAACGTATAGGTACAGAGGCAACATTTCACCTGATTAGGACATAGGAATGATATAAACTCAACAGGATAAAAATACAAACTCCCTGTAATCAGATATATCAGATGAGGAATTCTGGAGCTCTCCCCAAAGGCACTTTAGCCTTTCAACCCTGATTGGAGTCTTTATAGAAAATACATGTTCTTTATCTGTACAATGGGCACAGTAATCCTTATTTCACTGTTATTTTGAAGATTAAGTAGCAAAAGAAAGCCTGTTCTGTGGTAGTATATAAGTCAAAGTTCTCTGCCCTATCAGTCATTTATAATCCCTTTCTAGAACTTAACTTTCTTTTTTAAGTTTTGTCAATGATTGCCCATCTTTTTAGTTTTCATCAGTTTTTCCATCTTAGCTTCCAAGAAAACTCTCCTCCCATGGCAAATGTAAGCCTCAGCTTATTGATATGTGTCTCTTTTTATGTCGTCCATGATTTGTCCAACTTTTTGTGTAGTTTTAAATACCTAAATATTTATGTGTATGTGTGAAAAGATTCAAACCTAGCACCTGTTAACTTATTAGCAGAAAATAAAGGGAAAAATAAAGTTAGATTTCACTTTGAAAACACACCCAATAAATTATATATGGACTAAAGATGTAAATGGGGAAAGTGAAATCATAAAATTGTTTGAAGTAAATACAGAAAAGTTCTGTATTTATAAAACACTGAGTGGAAAGCAAATCTTTTAAGTAGATTTCTAGGGGAAGAAATTATTAAGGAAAATTTGAATACCTAAGGCTACATAAGAGGTGAACTCACACTTCCTGATGTTAACACCTATAATAATTAGCAATAAAAGAGAAATAAGGAACTAGAAAAATATTTTCAACATGTTAGTCCAAGAGTTAATAGGCTAAATATTGATAACTTTTATAAATGAATAGGGCATGATGACAGCATCAACAAAGAAAAAAAATTCTCAGACCAAAAAAGAAGAAATGGAAGAAAGAACTGGAAACTTTTGACCTCACAAAAAAGAAAAAGTAAAATCAAGCCAGATGCTTTCTTTCTTTGGCCCATCATATTGAATAAGGGAGAAAAGACTTAAAATAGTCTCTGTTGTCATTGTAGGGCAATTGGCATTCACTACTGACTAGAGTTTAAATTGATGTAAGATTTCTGGAAGTATTTAAAGTACTATTTAAAAGCTCTATTTCAGAAGTGCAAGCATTTCTAAGAATGTATCATAGGGAAATACATTTGCATAGATATATGTATAAAAGGCTTATGGAGGCATAATTTAAAGTAGCAAAAATTAGGGGTAAAAGCTACGTGATTTTATCAGCCTAGGATTTATTAACAAATTATGATACAACATTTTCATGAAATACTATCCAGCCATTAAAAGAGCAATGATGTAGCTCTGTGGATTTATAATGCATGGAATAATGTTCCTGCCATGTTTTTCTCAAGAAAAAGTCAATGTAAGATTATATATATGCTACACTTTTTCTAAAGAATGTTTGACAAAATACGAAATGTAGTAAATAAGCAAGACATGAGTTTACAGATTTATTTTTCATTTTTATTTTTGCGCATGTCCTTCTATACAATTTTTATTCAAGGGGTAATTCTTGCATAATTAATTTGCAAAAGATATAAGGATTCACATGTAGCAAAAATAAAATGTTTTAAATAAGTATTTGGCAGACCTTAATAATCTACTGACATCTTATATCTAAGGCTACCAAGGTTCTTACTATTTTGAACTTCAATGAACAGTGATTGTCATGATTGGAATCATAGGTATTATCCTCAATAAAAATTTGTGCCTCAAAGTCTATCCTGAAAGCAATGCTTTTTGATTATCAAGTTTTTTATTTGAGATTTTACTGACAAAGTGATATATAAAATGCCAAATTTCTTTTGTATTACAGGCTATAATATACAAAACACATGTAATCCTATTTGAACATGTAATGTAATTTCTCTGGGTGTGGATGTGACTAATTTCCTCCCACATAACTATTCATGTTAAAAGTTCAATGATTAATTTTTATTTCAAGCTGTACTGGCAATTATTTAAATGTGAAAGGATACAGCTGAAGTATTTTAAGCTATATATTCAAATGGTACCTTGAAACAACCAATATATTTTGTTTGCCTTTGTCATCAGAGTAAAAGAAAAAGGTTTTTCGGGAGAAATACTTAATTATTGATTGATAAGAGCACAATAGCCACTTCTTTCTTAGAATGAGCTAGGAACCAAATCGAAACACAGGAACAATAGAAAAAAAATAGAGAAAAAGTATATCATTAGGTATGCCACCTGTGCTGGTTTGAAAGAATTTATGTCCCCTAAAAAAGCCATGTTTTAATCTAAATCTCATTTCATAAAGGCAGAATAATCCCTATTCAATACTGTATGTTTGAAGTGTAATCAGATCATCTCCCTGGAGATGTGATTTAGTCAAGAGTGGTTGTTAAACTGGATTAGGTGACGACATGTCTCCACCCATTTGGGCAGGTCTTGATAAGTTTCTGTAGTCCTATAAAAGAGGAAATATTTTGGAGAATGAGAGATTCAGAGATAGCAGAGCAGAACGACACAGCCACGAGAAGCAGAGTCCACCAGCTGTGACCTTTGGAGATGAAGAAGGAACATGCCTCCCGGGGAGCTTCATGAAACAGAAAGCCAGGATAAGAAGCTAGCAGATGACACCGTGTTCACCATGTGCCTTTCCAGCTGAGAGAGAAACTCTGATTGTGTTCAATATGTGCCTTTCCAGATGAGAGAGAAATCCTGAATATCATCGGCCTTCTTGAACCAAGGTATCTTTCCCTGGATGCCTTTGATTGGATATTTCTATAGTCTTGTTTTAATTGGACACTCGGCCTTAGAAGTATAAACTATCAACTTATTAAATTCCCCTTTTTAAAAGTCATTCTGTTTCTGGTATACTGCATTCTGGCAGCTAGCAAACTAGAACACCACCTTTACCCATTATCATTAGATGTGCCACCCATTATCATTAGGTTTGTCCCCCTACCCATAAGACATATATTTTAGTATTAGACAAGGTAATTTAAATAAAAGAGGAAAAAATGTAAATTAAATGAAATTATGCTGTTTATACATATTTTTTAACTTTGTTCTGATTTGCTTTGGCAATTTCTTAGATTATTATGATTTCTATGATTGATAGACTTAGAGAGATGTAATACAGTTGATAGTTTAGGACAAAGTTTTTACAAATAATACTTTTAATATATCCTTGAGTCTTGAATGAACCATGTTCTGCAGATGTAGCTGACAAGGTGTTTTTGTTTTTGTTTTTTGCAAGTGACAAGGAAATTCTGTGGCTAACTTAAGCAAAAAGAAACCTAGTGGAAGGATACCCAGTAGCTTTCATAGACTCCAAGATTCTTAAGTCATTGAAGCAAGGTGCAGACAAGGTGAGAGCTTCTGGCCAGTCTACCATACATTATTTCCCAGATACTACCAGACTTTTGAGAACTCCACAGCTGGACCCAGTGATCTCTGACTCTACCTTATGCTTTTGCTTCTTATTTTCAAGAATCCACCCTCCCAGAGAAGGGATCCAGTTGGCCAAGCCTTGTTTTATGAGAGCTTTTAGTGAGTGGGGAAGGGTGACTTTAGAAGGAGGCAGGTCACTACCTCATGTACAGATTTTAAAATATTTTGGGGTATTTTTCTGGTGTGTTTTTGGAGTGCATGGTTTGGGAATCAAACCCGGATCTCTTGCATGGAAGGCAAGGATTCTACAACTAAACCACCTGCTCCCCTTATGTGTAGATTTTGATTCATTTCAAAGTAGAAGAGTGTTCGGATGCCTTGTAGCCTAAAATAGCAAGTTTCCACTTTACTGGGGAAATAGATTTCTAAAAAGCACAAAATTTCAGGTATTATTTCTTCTCTAATGTGTTTTTTCTGTTTTGTTTTATTTTTTGTCTTTTTGCATGGGCAGGCTCTGGGAATCTAATGTGATTTTATTCAAGCATTCAGTGGAGACCCAGGGCCTGAGCGTCCCCCATCCCCAAAAGTAGATAAGCTTCTGCATGTAGCTGCCCATGTGCCCAGGACAGAAATTAAAGATCAACAGACCTCCTCAGGGAAGAAAGAATGTACAGAGGGTATCATAAACCACTTACCTTGTAAAGCATTAAAACTCTTCTCCCCTGACATATATGCTATAATAAATCTCCAGGCCCCTGTGTCATGAGACCCTGCTGAAACTCTGTTTTCATGCCCCATGTCCCTGACCTAAACCTTGCAGTGCCCCTTGCACTGCCACCTTTGTGGGCTGCTACTTCCATTTTCCAACCACCACCACTGAAAATCCACTCCTGTTTATATTTCCTAATAAAACTTGTGAGTGACTCTGTGCCTGGGGTGTTTCTTGGTCTTGTGGCTGCCCCGATTTGAGCCTTCTAAGAACTGGATGGGAGCATACCCTTCCCTTACTTCACAGCTTTAGAAAGAAAATGAATTTAAAAATCCATAAAAAACTAACTATTTGGTTGCATATCATCAAAGATGGAATCCAGGGAAGTTATTGTCATTAATTTTTGAATAATGAGAAAAGCCATATGCCAGAGAAGCTGCGTAACTTGCCCATGGGCACATCACATATACAAAGTTAGAAACAGAGCTAGACAACAGCTTTTGCTTCCTTTCTGCTATAATACATGGGCAAAATGTTTGATCTAAAAAATAATCAAATGCTTTCATCTTTTAGGAATGGTGATATACTTTTTCTGATTGCTCTTGGCTGTAGACATACGTAGCTCTAGCCTACACAATGTAAACCGTATTGCAGAACAAAACATTCTGAAATGGGAATTGATCCAGGGTTGGTTAATGTGGCCGCTGGATGGTGTCAGATCAGGTTCTCTTCCAGTGTCCCCTCAAGGTTGCAATTCTAAGCAACATGTTCACATATAACCCCACCCAAAGGCAGGAGGGTAAGAAGATTTTTCTTGTAATCCTCTCTAATTGGGAAACACTCCCACCCCCAGAGCAGACTTCCCCATAACAATTTAACAACAATTGGCCAGAGAATATCTGAGCCAATCACTAACAAGAGAAATGAGATGATCTGGATTGGTTTAAACAATTATGTTTAGTTCCCTAGAGCGAGAGATTTGTTGATCAATATTTAAAATAGGATTAATAAGAGTTCTGCTGCAAAGGAAGGGTTGAAGGTGCCTTTTCAGGAAGATACCAAGACCTATGTAATAAGTGTTTTCTAAAAAAAAAAAAAAAAAAAGACATGAGGTTCCTTTGACTGCAAGTTAACATGCAGTCTTAAAATATAGCCACACTAGATTATGGATTTGTGTGAAAAAAATACAGTTTTCAAACTGTACCTTGCACCAGACACTTGAAAATGTAGCATTTAAAAAAAAACAGTCATCAATTCTTGATATTTTTTAAGTGAACTAAATCCATGGGTGCTCCATTTATTAATCAGTCACCCTGAACAGATAGTGTAGTAAGCAGATTTATATGCATTAATTCATTATTTTTGTATCAGCCTCCTAAAAATATATTACTAAGCCTCAGTTTATAAAAGCTAAGAAACATAGTGAATTGAAATGACTTACCCAGTGTTATTCTGCTAATGAGTGACCAAGTTAAATTGAAACTCAAGCTGTCTGATGTCAAAGGCTTATCTCTTAATCATGTTGCCAAATTTCCTCGAATGTGTGATGCACCAAATAATAGTGCATTGGATGTCACTAACATGCTAACACATGCTATGATTACTTTTTTGTGTGAAGATACTGAAATATGCTCTTTCCTCTTTAAAAACTTCATATAGATGTGTTGATGATTAGAAAGGTAGCTAACATTTCTTTTTCATTCTGGCCTTTGCTTTACAGGTCTTGTAAAATTGTTCAAGCCAGTACACAACTAGGGTTCTCACGCATCACCCTGTGACGTGTCAGAAAGGTGCAGAGATGCACGCTCTGTATAGGAACACGGCATGGCAGGGAAGCTGTGTAATAATGAGCAGATGGCTAACACATCATACCATGCTAGACATGCTATGAATCATGTTAGAGCTTTCTCTTTTTTATAGTGTGGGTGTTTTTTGTCAACATTTAAATTTACGACTAGGTATGCTAGCAGTTGTTAGGTATTGATAGTGATTCGATGTTGTAAAGAAATGATCCTAATTCTTTCACATTTCTGGATTATTTTAATTGAACATGGCACTGAAATGGTGAGACAAGTTATTTTTAAAAACTATGTCCATTTGCAAATTCTTATGTGTGAGAATCAGTTAGGGATGTGGGAGGTGTTGCGGGGGAACAGGGATGGAAAGTGTTAATGTGTTTGTTTTGAAAACCTCAGAAAATATGTTTTTAAATAATGTACTTAGAGAATTATAAGTGCCAATTATAATGGATGGCAAGCTTTGTGAAATTCAACAAGATGAGAAAACAAGGGTGAGAGACATTAAGACAAAATTCTAATAAATGAGGCAAAATTCTTCTAAGATTAATCTATGCATTTTTGTATCATGCCGACCAAATTGTCTCCCAACTTTTCTTGGAAATTGAAAGAATATAGATTTAGATGTAGTAGTGTAACCACTTAAATACTTAAAGTATGTGGTGTTTAGGAAATTGTATTCATCTGTTTATTGAAGTTATACATTTTATAGGAAATTAAACATGTTTATTTAAGCTGAAAAATGATCCCTTAGGCCTTGTTTTTGTTTGCTATGTAAATATGTTGAATCAACTTCTTTTCCCTTATGATTCAGTGAATTCTCACTCAGGCTAATTTTTCATTTTGTAAACTTGCAAAATGCAAGTTAAAAAAAATGTGTTCTTAATGGGTTTATGTTCAGACACAACTTGACTCCTTGTTCTTCTATACGTTTTCTTCTGTTATCAACGATAAAGAGCCAACCAAAGAGAAAAAGGCAGATGATTCAGTTTGATAGAAAAAAATATCATCCGTTTATTCATGTAGTCAACATTTATTGAGTGTGCTTTGCGTGCCATGAAACATAGTCTCCACAGTCCTGGTTGTCTGTTGTCAAGCAGCTTTCATAAATTTGAAAGCCGCTAAAGAATGAATTGTCAATGTTTGAACAGAGACTTTGGCAGCTCAGCTCCACCTTGACTTAATAACGTCAGGTACTGGTTCGTCGCCTTCTGCTCAGATGATCATTAATGTAGATATAGTCCATAGTCCCAACAGAATGCTTTGACCAAATTAGCTTAGTCTTAGAGTTTAGACTGTGTGTCTAGGTCCTAAATGCCATAACTATCACCTTCGCTTTCACAAGGACCAGCACTCGGTGGCTCAGTCACTTTTAGTTAGAAGGGGGTAAAGGAGGGAATTACGGATAATGGTAATGTAAGGGTTAAGATGGTCACTCCATAGCATCAGCAGTGATATTCTTATTAATATTTGTTTCTTCCTACTCTATCAATTGCTGTTATAGAGGTTATTAAAATCTGCCATAATGATTGTGGGTGTGTCAGTTTCTTCATTGCAATTCTGTCATTGTAATGACAGAAATGCATATGAAATTCAAAATAATTATGCTCATTTTATATCTTTATTCATAATGAAATTTTTTGCTTTGATGAATAATTTTATGATAGTCATACAAACACATTAGTTTTCATTTTCTATCATATATATGTTTTCTATCTCTTTGGAGTCAAATTTCTTTGCTATTAAATTTTAGTTTGTTCTCCCCTAATAGGATATAGAAACCGATTTTGCTTTTGACTAATCTGAAATGCTTTAGTCTTCAAATTTCTGATGTGTGTGGATTAATCATTGTCATTTCATCTTGTACTTCCTTTTTTTTTTTTCTTAACAGTCTCCTCTCTCACACTGGTTTAATATCATTATTCTTTGATTTTTCTTCTATCAGTCTTTCATATGTTTTCTATTCTTTTAACGAGGATATGCATATTCAATTTAACAATCCACACTTAATCAGTATCTCTCAATTCCTCTCAACAAAACTAAGATTTTGTTTCCACATACTTGCATTCCCTCTCTTGCAGATATTTGCTGTTTGGTATTTTAATTTCACCTTGACCTTACTCATTCTTAAGTGTACTTAATTTTGCCCATCATTATTATTCCTGCATATTTATGCATTCTTAATTCAATTTCAAGCCTCAAAGGAGTAATTATTATTATTCATTTTGAAACAGCAGAACCCTGATAGGTTGCTTCTTTCTCCAACACAAACTTCAGTAGTTCTTTCAAGAGCAGTCATGTTTTTTTCCCTGAAAATGTGTTCATTGCACCTTCAATTTTGAATGACCATTTAGCTGAATGCACAGTTCTAAGCTGAGAATTATTTTTGTATGGTATTTTCAAGATATTATCTCAGTCTTCTATTTTTCCTGTTAAAGAGCCAATTTAATTTTCCTATATTTGGCTACAATTTTTAAGAAATTTGTCTTTGTGGTTCTGTATTTTCAGTATGCTACCCTGGGTGTGGTTTTACTCTTAGTCACAGTGCTTAAGACTATTGGGCTTTATGAATCTAGAAAATCCTCAGATACTTATCTTTGAATATTTTCTCTCTTCATTTTCTCTGCTCTATGTCTCTGTAATTCCTTATTATTATATGTAATACATTATTGTATAATGTATTATATAATATAATTATATAATACATAATTCATTTTCTCTGTTTTTGCCTCTGTAATTCCTTATTATTATCTCTTATATCTTATATTATATATTATATTATATATTAAATATATTATATCATATTATATCAACAAATAATATAATAATTCTGTTTCTTCACCTGTCTTTTTCATCATCCATATACTGTGTGAACTCTTGGTAAATAACACTTTCTATTTTCTAATTCACTAATTTCTACTCTGCTGTGTCTACTCTACTGTTTAACTTACATTGCCATGGGTTTTAATTTCAATAGTGTTATTTTTATTTCTATAACATCTATTTTGTTATTTTGTAAAACCACATCTGTTTTCATAATGACCTATTATTTTTTCACACTTAGTTTAGTTTGTTTTTTTAATTTTGTATTTAGTATCAGAAACTAATACTAAAATTCAGAAGATTTTTCCTATGTAATCCTAGGGTTTGTAGTGTCTGTTAATCTCAGCAGTCTAATATCATATATTATTTTAACTGGGGAGCATACCTGTCAAACAAGATATTAATCTACTGAAATCCTACAGGGCCTGGGTTCAGGGCATATAGCTATAAAAATGTTTTCTTCTGTATCTGTGGGGCATATCATTGGCAATAATAAATTTGAACTCATAAAATAACAAATGCAAATTCATAAAGTTGTATGGTTATGTTCCAGTTTGTGGTTTACTCAACTACCCAAGAAATCTAAACTTTAGCTTGAAATTAATGTGAGAAAAGCTGCTGGTTAAGAACTCTCAAGGAGTTTTTTTGTTCTCTTTTCCCCCACTCAGAACCCATATAAACAGCCAAAATACTATTTTAATACGTTGGGCCTAGGGAGGAAAATTTTGCTTTTCTCATTTTTACTGATGGTGTAGTAAATGGATGATCATAATTTTATGCGATGTCTCAATCCCCATTCTCTCATTGTGAGCCCAGCATGTCATATCCTATTCCTAAAATAAATTGGCATTAAAAAGAAAAAAAAAGAAGCCATTAAATAAAATTTGCAGTCTTCCTAGGATGATGAGGGTGCCAGTTTAACTGCTTGGACATGTTCAGTCAGGTTTTAATTCTCTTCTCAGTAATAACTGTTAAAGACACTTTTTATTTTCTAAAATGCTGATGAAAGCTTCTAAACACATGCATTTTATAATCTGCGCCATACTTCTCGTTAGGTAGAATGTTTTCAGTTTTCTTGGTATGAACAGTTGCCAGTCAGACTATTTGTAATGTAAACTCTACCTTGCAGATGTGGAAAGTTAAGCCAAGTATTTAGCTCATTCCTAACTAAAGGAAAATATCATCTTCTGGATTTGAAGGAGCGCAGACATATCAGTTTCCTGTGACAATGACTGGCTTTTCTTTTCATCCTTCCACATAGCCCAGACAACAGTTTTATAAAATTATATTTAACTAAAAGAATGATACAGTCTTCAAATATCTTGCATGATTTTAGTTATAGTAAGAAGTAACGAGATCAATTATCATGGAGTTTTATTTTTATTTTCTCAAAATATAAATGTAACAGCTCATTTAGCAATGTGCTTTAAAATACAATAATAAATCATTAAATTTAAACAACAGTTGCCAGGATAAATGAAAATACACATTTTTTATGTTATTTTCCCTCAAATGTTTGCAAAATATTCACAATCTTGCCAATTATTTATAAGATGTAAATGCATGTGGTTTTTCTAATTGATTTACTTGGACTGCAATGGGGAAAATGTGCTGACAAGTTCATTGCCATTTATTATATTAATGAGCAAGAATTTAAATGATTAGTGATGGCAAGCCATAGGAGAAACAATTCATATTCTGCAAGGTCCAAACTAAATAAAATCTCTACTCTGAATAAGAAGGAAATATTGGTCACAAAGGTATTTTCTCATTTAAAGCCATTTCTAATGTTTTTTCTTGTTAAAGGAAAAAAAATTATGTTAACACTTTGAAAAATATAGCTTTCCTCAATTGTACTTCAGTGCCCTTAAATTTTCTAAAATAATATTTTTTACTCAGGAATATGAAGTTTCTGACAACTCATATCATCAAGATATCAATCATTGTCACAGTCCAAACCAATGACAAACAAAGTTTTAAAAAACTAAGCCTTACAATGTTGGTTTAGATTTCTTTTGAAATCTAATAAATCTGAAGACAGTTACACAGGTTATTTGAAGTAGTTATTATCAAAAGAGGATTTGTTTCCACATGCCATCCCATGTTATCTTCATTATAGCAAGGCAGAACTGTTTCTTATTGTTTTGGTTTGCTAACATTGCCAAAATGCAAAATACCAGATATGGATTTGTTTTTGTAAAAGGTATTTATTAAGTTACAAGTTTATGGCTCTAAGGCCATAAAAATGTCCAAAGTAAGGTATCCAGAGTCAGATACCTTGACTCTGAAGAAAAGGTCATATGTGTCTGGGTTTCCTTTGTCATGTGGGAAAACATGTGGCCAGTGTCTGCTGATCCTTTCTTAGCTTCTCTGGGGCGACTCTGGATTTCTTTTTTTAGCTTCCCTTAGCTCTCTCCAGATTCTGGCTTCTCAGTATTGTGGATCTTTGCTTAGCATCACATGGGAAGGCACTTGGTGACATCTGCTGGGCTCCACAACTCCTGCATCTCTAAATGTCTTCATCTATGATGCCTCTGAACTCTTTTCTCCTTAAGCATTCTTAAAGACTCCAGTAAACTAAGACGACCACCTTGAATGGGTGGAGTCACATCTCCATCTAATTAAAAGGTTACTCACAACTGGGTTTGTCACATCACTATGGAAATAACCTAATAAAAAAGATCATCCAATCAAAAGATCATACTCTTGGGCGGGCCGCGGTGGCTCAGCGGGCAAAGTGCTTGCCTGCTATGCCGGAGGACCTCGGTTCGATTCCCGGCCCCAGCCCATGTAAAAAACAAACAAACAAACAAAATACAATAAAACAAGAAAATGTTTAAAGATGTTTCCTTTCCTTCCTTCTATCCTTCCTTCCTTCTCTCTGTCTTTCCTTCCCTTCCTCCCTCTCTCTTTAAAAAAAAAAAAAAAAAAAAAAAAAAAAGATCATACTCATGACTGAGTGCATCACAACTCCATGGAAACAATCTAATCAAAGTTTCCACTCTAACAACAAGTCCATCCCTACCAGAAGATTGGATGAAGAAAAAGAACATGGCTTCTCTAGGGGTGCATAACCATTTCAAACCAGCACATTCTACTATTTGCACCCCAAAAGACACATTCTTTCCATATACAAAATACACCCTTTCCATCACAATATCACAAAAGCCTCAAACCATATCAGTCATAATATACAAAAATCATACAAAGTCAGAAACAATACAAAACTCATCAAAGTCCATTACAAGCATGGTCTGTTCTAAGGCAAAAAAAAAATGTCCTCTGGCTTTGGGCCTGTGAAACTCAGAACATGATATCTACTCCCAATATATAAAGAAAGGACAGTCATAGGACACATGACCATTGCCATAGGGAAAAATCCAAAGGAAAACAGGGGTCCCCAGATCCAAACAATTGATAAACACTACGTGGCAAACTCCATCAGATTTTAAAGTCTGGGAGTCATTTATTATCTGGGCTTGAGAAAGCAGCAATCCCACCCTTTCCAAGAGCTTATGCAGTGGCCCTGTTCTCTGCAAACATTAGGTTGAGGGTTGCAATATTGGACAACTTTGGGGAAACTACTTTTTTTCAACTCCATCCTCTCCAAGCATCAGGGCAGCACCTGAACTCTCTTCCATCTCTGCAGAGCATACTCAGCCCCTCCATAACAATGGGGTGGTAGCCAAGGTCCCCCCATTCCCTGGTTTATGTGCTCCAACTTCCCTGAGGCCTGGGGCACCAAAACTCTTCCTGAACATTAAGGCAGAAAGTCTGCCCTCTGCTTCCAGGCCAGACTCACCCTTTCTACATACATGGATGGATTCATTCTCCCAGCCTAAGATTCTTGGCTTCAGACTTAGCTCCCATAGTTCTGTGTTTGAAATAATATTTCCTTCAATATGTCCTTTTTTTGCCCCTTTTAATTCGAACTGACAGTGGTTCTGTTTATACAGACCACAAACGCACAAAAGATGTTGGTTTCCCATGTAGCACACAGGGCTCTAAGCCATCAGACAACAAGCCTTCCCACAGATCCTTTCTTGATAACTCTGTTCAAGTCCTGGCCTTTTCTATCAAGCAAGTCACAATTCCTCCAGAACCTTCCCTTTATCCAATTAAAAAGCTGTTGCAGTGTTTTTGGTATTTGCAAACTGCAACACCCAACTCTCAGTACCAAAATATGTTTTAGTTTGCTAATGCTGCTGGAATGCAAAATACCAAAAATGGATTGGTTTTTATAAAGGGGATTTGCTAAGTTACAAATTTATAGTTCTAAGGCCATAAAAATGACCAAACTAAGCATCCAGAGAAAGATACCTTGATTCTGAAGAAAGGGCCAGGTGGTGTCCAGGTTTCCTCTGTCACAAGGGAAATTGCATGGCCAGTGTCTGCTGTTCCTTGCTTAGCTTCTCTGAGTCAACTCTGGATTTCTTTTTTTAGCTTCCCTTAGCTCTCTCCAGGTTCTGGCTTTTCAGAACCATGGATCCTTGCTTAGCATCACTTGGGAAGGTACATAACAATATCTGTTTGGCTCTGCATCTCCTACATGTCCAAATGTCTGCCTCTGTGTTGGTTCTGAACCCTTTCTTTCTCTGTGAGCATTCTTAAAGACTCCAGTAAACTAACTGAGACCTATGTGAATGGGCAGAGTCCCATCTCCATCTAATACAAAGGTCACATCCACAATTTGGTGTGTCATACATATCTCCATGGGAACAATCCAATCAAAGTTTACACCCTAAACAATTGGTCTGCCCACAAGATAAGGTTAAGAAAAAGCATATAACTTTTCTGGGGTAACAGTTTCAAACTAGCACATTTATCATTTATAAAAACACTTTCTTCTATGTGATTTCATTTGCTATGTATAATGGTCTGTTGTGGGTAGGAAATTTATTATATTGACCCTGCTTTCTGATCCTACTTCAGATATCTTTTTGATAAAGTCTTCTCAAATATTCCCAAATTCATAAATCCCTTTTCCTGTGCTCCAATAATATATTAAAAATATCAGTTTTACCATTTGAAGCATATACATCTAGGTAAAAGGTACCAAAACATTTATTTAAAAACAAGTAAACACAGCTGTTGTTGCCCTGTCCAGATCCTCCAGCTGCTGTCAGGGCAAATGCCCTTGGCTGAATGGAAACAGCCTTGCTCCAAGATTAGACTCTCATGTTCTCAAGGGCCAATTACTGACTGATACGGCAGGGCAAACCCTTAATGAGTTTTCTTCATGGGATATAATAATAGTGCTTCTTGCAGTGGCATCTAAACATGAAATATCCCAATATGTTTCTATTTATTTATGTATTAGCTTCATAAATTACCTGTTGACTTTAAGTTACCATAAGGAATTTAATTTTCTTATAAAACTTTCATCTCCTTCTTAGCATCTTGATATATTCCACTTACACTTAAGTAAATATACAGAATTTCCCTTAATAAATAATGAGTAACCTTCAATAATTGAATTAGTATGACTAGTACTCTGCTGAACCAAGAGAATAATACAATTTCCTTTCTTTTTAACTGTTAATTTTCCTGGATTTAATGTCACCTAATGTTTTCATTTGTTTATTTTTCCATGTAACTACATTAAAGTTTTCCATACACCCCAACAGCCTCTCAAATTTTTTTTTTACACCATAAGACCTCCAGATTTTTAATTGGTGTTTCCTTTTTTCTTTTAACCTGGAGATGCTGCTCACAAAGCCCATTACCCTCCTTCTTGCATCTGGTTTAATTACTCTCTGGTTCTATTCTATAACTGCTTTTCTATGACACCTCTCCACTATCATTTTAGGAATTTCTTTAAATTCTCTCCTTTGTTGAGTCACCTCTCTACTGAGTCTCAGGTCTTCCTTTATTTTGCTTTATTCCTTTATATATTTATTTATTTTGGTAGCAGATGTTATCCAGTAACTTTCTAAGAAAGGGAACATGGAAGGCAATATGACAAGACTACATTCATCTGAAAATGTCTTTGCTTTTGGGCTGGTTTGAAAGTATTGTGTACCCCAGAAAACCCATGTTTAATCCTGATTCAATCTTGTGGGAGCAGCCACTTCTTCTAATCCTAATTCAATATTGTATGACTGAAACTTTCGAATAGTCTATCTCCATGGAAATGTGACTCACCCAATTGTGAGTGTGACCTTTGATTAGGTGGAGATTTGACTCCACCAATTCCAGGTATTTCTTGATTAGTTTATTGGAATTCTTTAAAAGAGGAAACATTTTGGAGAGATCCAGAAATGACAGAGCCAACAGAAACTTCAGAGCAGAGTTGACAAAATGGTCTACACCTGCAAAACAGAGATATGAATGTTTGGAGATGATTGGAGCCCAGCAGATGTTGCCATGAGATGTTAAACAACCCAGAACCTGGAGAGAGCCAAGGGAAGCCAGGAGATGAAAGCCAGCCCCAGAGAAGCAAAGAGAGGAACCCGTACAGGAACAGCGGTTGAAAGCAATGGAGTCCAGGAGCAAGGGACCAGCAGATGCCAGCATATAATTTTGCAACTGACAGAGGTTCATGTACCCGTGGCCCTACCTTGAGTTAAGGTATCTTTCGCCTGCCTCCTGCATTGGACATTTTTATAGGCTTAGAACTGTAAACTTGTAACTTATTAAATTCCTCTTTTTAAAGGCCCTTCCAGTTATGGCATATCATGTTCTGGCAGCTTGCAAATTACTACAACTCTTTTTGGCTCTTGGTTTATAGTTCTATACTATTCTACTATAGTTTATAGTAAAGAATTAAAGATTAGGACCCATTTTCCCTCTGAAATTTGAAACTATTTCTACATTTTCTGCTAACTTTCAATATTATTGATAATGTCAAATAACACTCTGACTCAAATCACGTATATATTACCTTTTGTTTTTCTCTCTCAAATCTCTAAAAATACTATTTTTTCCTCTGGTATTCTGAAATGTATTTATAGGTACTTTGATGTAGTCACAGATTATGCTTTTTAAATTTAGATCCCGGGCGGGCCGCGGTGGCTCAGCGGGCAAGAGTGCTTGCCTGCCGTGCCGGAGGACCCCGGTTCGATTCCCGGCCCCAGCCCATGTAAAAAAAACAAACAAACAAACAAAATATAATAAAAACAAGAAAATGTTTAAAAATGTTTCCCTTTCTTCCTCCCTTCCTTCCTTCTCTGTCTTTCCTTCCTTTCCTCCCTCTCTCTAAAAAAAAAAAAAAAAAAAAAAAAAAAAATTTAGATCCCTTTATCTTTCAGTTCTAAGGAATTTTCTTATATTATGTTGATGATATTAAAACCCTCTCTTTACTTTTTTAACTTTTTCTGAGACTCCTGTAGTTGGCTTAAAATGTTTATTTCTCACATTGTGTAGCCCTTCTTTTCCTTTCTTTTTTCTCTAATTTCTAGGATATTTCCTCAATTCAATACTCTAACATTTTTATTGATATATTGGCTGTTTCAATTTTCAATTTCAAGAGAACTTTCTTAAAGATCTTGGTTTAGGATTTTTTCCTTTCTAATAGATAATTTCATATATTAAATCGCTTCTATTGTGCTTGCTTTGGCAGTGCATATACTAAAATTGAAATGTTAAAGAGAAGATTGGCATGGCCCCTGCACAAGAATGACACGCAAATTCGTGAAGCGTCCCATATTAAAAAACAATAATAATAATAAATCTCTCCCATTTCTAGGAAGATGTCATTTATAAGTTTGAGAGGTTTTTTTTTTTCTTGTCCTCTCATTTTTTAAAAAAATTTTCTGTGATTTTCTCAAATGTCTTTTATCTTTGTCTCTCCAATAGTGTTTACTAGTGGGATTTAAAAATGATAAGTTTTATCTCTGTATATTTGGTTTTGTTTTGTTGACTAGTGAGTGGACCTTTTTTGGGGGACTTAGAATTATACACATATTTTTTCTATAGGCACGATTTTTCTAGAGAAGAAGCTTTTAATCTGCTGCCGGGGCATTTAAACTTGGCTGCCAGCATTCTAGAAACTAGAAGCGGAAGGAAAGTTGCTATTTATATTTTAGTATATGGATTTTCATTTAATTCCTGTTTTCAAGCCATGGTCTCATTCTGTCCTCCACTTTGCCTAGTGTCCTGGGGTCCTGAGCATTTCTTAAAGAATAAATCTTTTACTTGAGGTATAGAAGGAGTGGTAGTAATTGAATTTCTGTTTTCTGTAGGAGTGGGGACCAGGAGAATTAAATGATCCTAAAACAAGCTTTCAACAGCTCTCCTGATTTCACAGTGTGCCTCATTCTCACCTCAATTCCTTATAGATTACAAGACTCTGAGAATAAGTTGTTTTGTTTCCTGCAACATATATCTCTGTAGACACACGTGTTTAGGTTTCATCCACTCTAAGACAGTTTCCTGTATTCACTCAGTATGTATTAACCATCTCAGCCAGGCACTGTTTGAACTCTGGAATACAGTCTTAGATGCAAAAATTGCCATCATTATGATGTCTGCATTTAAAGAAGAAAAATAAAAATAAAAATGAATATATGACATAATATTTCAGAGGGTGAGAGCACTGTGGAGAAAGTTAAGACAGGAAATGGTAATAAAGAGTGTTGAAAGTACTCACTTGCAGATTTCAATAGGGAAATCAGAGAAAGCTTCACTGAGAAAGCAAAAGTATGAGGAACAGGAGGAAGTGAACCACTAGCTAGCTATGGGAAGAGTGAACAGCAAAACCAAGTCGTGGATGTCCTTGAGAAACAGCAAGAATGTCAGTGTGGCTGGCCTGGAGACAGGATGAAGTCAGAGAGGTAATGGGGGGACCAATTATGTAGAAACTTTAAGGTTATTGAAAAGGCTTTGTATTTTATCCCAAGTAAAACAGTCAGTATTGAGTAAAGGGAAACACAATTTGACATTGTTTAAAAGACACTGTCTGATCGCTATGGTGAAAACAGGCTATGGGAAGCAGCAGCATCTTCTAGAAGACTGGTTTGGTAATACAGGTTAGAGGTGATGAGGACTTAGGAAGGATAATTGGGATTGGTAGCAGTGGAAAGAGAAACAAAAAATTTATTTGGTATAGATTTGGGAATAGGATTCCTGACAGGTTAGATGCAAGTTGAAAGAAGACAGAAACACCAAAAATAACACCAAAGATTTTGTCCTGACCATTAGAAGAATGGAGTTGCCATATATTGCTTAGTAAAATGCATATTTGTATTTTTGAAAGATCAAAGGGTTAATGATAGATATGTTGAATGTGAGAGGTGTGTTAGATCTCCAAGAAAAGGTATGAAGTTGGTAGCTGGATGTGACTCTGAAGTTAAGGAGAACAATTTGGACTGAAGATAACAAAATAGAAAGAAGTCAGGATATAAACAATATTTGTATGTGAGACTGGATGATATCACTGGGTAAGGTTTTAGATACTTAAAAAGAAAAAAGGAAAAAAAAAAAGGAAAATAAAGGGCTTGGACCTGGGACAACTTATTTTAAGTGGTTGAGGAAAGGAGAAGAAGCCATCAGATTAAAGTGAGGGGGGAAAAAAACAGAACAAAACAATGAGGTAGGCCTGGGGAAAATTAAGAGAGAATGGGTCTTGAAAGTAAAGGGAAGAAAGTATGATAAGGAAGAGGGAAGAATTTATGAACAAACAGGTAATTTATGATCTTAGCCAGAACACTTGTAGGGGTGTGGTGGGGGTGAAATTCTGATTGGAATGGATAGAAGACAGAAAAGTAGGAGAGAAATTGGAGTGTTTATAGATATATTTCCTATGGATTTTTAATTTAAACAAGAGTGCATAGTACTCAAGGGAGACAGGGGAGTCTGGAGGTTGTTGTTTATTAATAGGAATGACCTGATAATGAGTTAAATAAAATGAGATAGCAGAGCTACAGGTGAGGGCTTAAATCCGAGTCAAGACCTTTGAGTAGGCCAGAAGGGATGGGATATAGTTCAAAATGAATGCTTTTAGACAGAAGAATGAAATATTAATGCACCATTTAGGTGGGGAAGTAGACTATGCGAATCAGATGCTAGTAAGTGGATAGAAAGGAGTGTTCTTAAGTTCTCTTCTGATTGCTTCAAGTCAATAGTAAAATAGGAAACAAGGTCAGAAGCCAAGAGGAGAAGAGGCATCTGGGAATATGAGAAGAAAGGCAACTTTAATAGGAAAATGGGAAGCAAGGTCATAAGTCAAGAGTGAGACTAGAAGAGAAGACATCTATTGGGAGCATGAGGAAAAAGGAAAAGTCTAGGAGCAGAAAAGTGTAAATATATGAGCAGTCATAAGGGCTCACTTGAGATTCAGATTCCTAAAACACATATCACTAGATGACCCATTCTATCTAAACTGAGTAGCAGAATACCTGACTCAGATGCTGCCTCAAGGTATAGTCACTGGTCTAAATCAGTGAATAAGCATGCACTATTGTGAGAGTTTAATTTACCTCCCTTTCACCCAACATTTCTCAAAGGATTCAGCCCCTTCCAGTTTCTTATGACTCTTTTCCGACCTTGTTTCTGTTTCTAGTATAAATGGCACATCTAATCCATAGCATATTTGCCTTACAGAGATAACTGGCTCAAGTAGATACTGTGCAACTGTTGAGCAAATGAAGAAATGGATGTCTGTGTCTGTTGTATTATTAATCCTTACGAATGTTCAAAAATGAGCTCACAGCTACCTCACGATGTAGGCAAATAGGTGTATTTTCTTAGTAAATATGTCAGGAAATGGGAAAATAAAAAAATGAATTTACTTTTAGGCCTATTGATTATTAAATGGTGCAGCAAGCAATAGGACTAAAATTCTTAACTTGCTCAACAAAACTCTGTATGATGGAACCTCTTTACCAGCCATTCACCTTCTATACCTTGAAGCCACACTCACTGCCCGATTCCATCTACTCTGTGATTTTTCCTAGCTGGGTCAGAGCCTTTTCAAGTGTTGAGTCCTCTAATTGGAATACTCTTTGCTCTGCTTTTTACCAATTAATCTCTGTTCACATATAGCAATGCAGATCTATAAGGTAGCCTGCCATGAATAATGACTCAGGATCGGGTCATCCCATTGTACACCCTCATATGATACTGTACTTTTCCTTTGTAGCAATCTTCACAGTGTGTATATTTTTATGTTTGGTTAACACCTGGTTTCTGCATTAGACTAAAAGCTCTATGAAGATAGGGACCATTTTCATGTTTATTTATTTGTTTGCTTCATAAGAATATCACCAGAGTCTAGCATAGTTCATGGGACAATGTAGGTGTAAATATTTGTCAAAAGGTTATCTCAGTTCATATTCTTTCCTGCATCAAAGGACTGTTAACTCCTAGTATCAGAAAGTGTTCAAGCATCTTCTGAAATAATGGAAAGAGGATTTTCTCCCTAGATGTTAATTCAGACAAGATGACTTCAAAAGCCCCTCTAATATCAATATTTTAGCAGTATGATCTTGGCCTAATTAGTTTTATCCTCACTAGGTCTTTGTTCCTTTCTCTAAAGTGAAAGATTTGATCTTGATGATGTTTTTATCACTTCAAGCTCCATGAATCTTTGATCTTATGTTGATATGATGGCCTAAACCTAATTTAAAATATTAATGAAAATCTATGTATAGTTTTCTTCATTAGTTTATACTTCCTAATGAAATTGTCTAGTGTTCCTTAAGTTTATTATTTTAATATTTTCCTTTTTTAAAATGATATTCATGTTTTTGTCTTATCATAGAAACTGATTCTTAGTCAACTTTTTAACAAGGATATTAGTGTGACTGATTAGTCTTTGGAATGACTTATTCTACAAAGAAATGTTTACCCAATACCATTAAAGGTAATGGGTAAGCTTTTAAGATGATAAAAAACAATATTTCAATACTATAAAGAAATGCAGCACACCAAATGAGATTTTCTTTTAATACACATTGATTTACATGGGCTTCAATGACTTGTGCATATAAATTCATACTTTATGTTTTCACATAAAATTAGCAGAGATACTAAATAGTTTAGGGAATACATTTTGTGTCCTATATTAACAGACATTTAAAACTTACATATTTATCAAAGATCAAAACACTTTTTAAAAATTCGTATATTTTAGCCTATCTTCTAACATGTATTCTGAACATCAAAGACAGCTTGAGGTTGTTTAAAATTCTGTCTATGGCATATTTTCTATGATCTGAAATCTAATGGTAAGCTGCTAGTCACGTGCCAAATTTCTTATATTCATTTCTCTATCTTTATTTTCTTGGAAATTTTTGAAGTATTCGTTGTACTTATTTTAATTAATTGGGCCGTAAGTTTTATTTCTATAATGTGGATTTAAATTTTTCCTATTGTATTTGGTACTTTTCTAACAAATTGTGGATCTACGTTACTATATATTTACTAGCATTAGTTAACATACCCCCAAATTTTCAATCTTTCTTTCAACCTCAAAGGGTTTTTTCCTTAGATTGCTTTTTCATCATTGTATGTAGGACAAAGATTAGGCTCCTATAACAACAATTTAAAATACAATGGGTTAAAGAATAAGGTAGAAATTTATTTCACAAACAGTTGCATTTGTCTTGTGTGACACCTAGGTAGCAGGGCACACCCAGTCTCATTCTTTTTACTCTTCCATCTTCAACATCCACATGGAAGTATGCAATGGTTGATCCAACTCCTATCATCACAGCTAGACAGGAGAGAGTAAAAAGCACTGGAATGCACATCCATACTTTTAAAGTACGGTTGTACACATCGCTTCTATCACCTCTGTTTGTCAGAGCTTAAAGATATGATGATGCTGTGCTGGAAGGGAGCCTTGGAAATGTAATCTTTAACTGAGCAATCATGTGGGAAGCTTACAATTATAATACTAAAGAAAAAGGAGAGAACTAATTGAAGTATAGGGACAACCCTCTATCACAGCTACCTTTCCCACTTAATCCCCCACCCATAATTTAAGGCACAGCTCATAGGTCATTTATGACACTCCCAAAAGCTATTACTTGCTCCTATCTCAGAACACAATACTCTGTTACTATTTTTCTACACGTATTCATTTTTCTATTTTAGAACAAATATCTTCAAATCTACTCTCTAATTCTTATACTTCTTTTTATTCACAGTGTCAATATCTGTTGATGGATCAATTCATGAATTCATTAATATAGAAGGTATTTAAAGTAAAGATATAAGTTAACAAGTGCCACTAACCTATCAACAAATAATAGAAAAGAATTTACTCAGTCATCTGGAAAATTAAAGGGAAAAATGAATAAAGTTACTTTTATCTAATTAATTACTCTATCTAGTCCAAGTACATATTTGCCTGGACCATTTGAATGGTTTCTTTTGATACTTTTCTCACATTATTCCAGTATATCTAGGAGTTTTATGTATGAGTTTAAATACCATTAAATTTTGCTTTATTTTGTTCACTTAAAGACAATTTTTATACTTTAGTGACAATTTTATTTTCGTGGAATTGTGTACCTTACAAGTACTCATATTCTTTAAAATTGGGCATGGTTAATCTATAAAAGTTTCTTCAGAAACTAGTAATTACTTTATAAGTAAAATATATCAAGGTCATATGAGTACTGAGCAAGTTGATTGAAATATAGTTGGATGTACACTCTATGCTTCTAAAGTTCCTTTAAAAGGATTTTGTCATACAAGGATATGTGATTGAATACTTTCCCTAGCCAATGAAAAGTTGTGGGATATTTCATGTGACTTTTCTGAGTAACATTAGCTCTTAAAAACTTTGGTATTTTTGAATGTAACTTTTTATACACGTATTTGATAGTTTGTGGGGTAACATCCCACATTCTCCACGCTGTATGCTAAATACCAGCATTATCTTTTTATTTCTTAGCATTAGAATTTATAATAAAATAACAGCTCATAATGAAAGGATACATTTTCACTCCAAACAGCTTTTTACTTCTTACTCAGTAGTCAACATAAGCAGGTTTAACAGTTGTTAAAGGCTTCCTCTTAAGAGAACTCATCATAATGAATTGTTACTATTTCCTTGCATTTCAGTATCTGTTCCCCTTTCAGTGGTAAAAGTACTCTAGTTTTCTTTGGAGAAATACCTCTCTGTTATGTGCATACTTGTGGTAATGTCCTTTATACTAGCCAAAGGTGGGCATTAGGTCCACTGTTGGTAATAGGATCCTTTCCCCAAGTATTTCTCGTCTGTAGTTCAGTCTCACATGAACCAGAGGGGGAATGTGGAAATTTATTTATTCTTGTTCCAGAAATCTACTGAGATCATCAATGAGTTCTTACTAAGTTTATTTCTAGAACAACTCTAGATACTGTTCCTTTTTGAGCCTGGCTGTCTGGCCTTCTGTGTGCTTCCTGAGATATTTCCAATAAAATATTTCTTCTGCAAATTATACCACTAAAAGCAAAAAAATATTGACTCAATTTTTGGAAAAAAAAAGCAGTCTTTTCAAACTAATTTAATTCAACAAGTTTTCATAGATTCCTACTAAAATATAAGCACAGTCTTAAATACTGCAATAGAAACAAACCTGACTATGCCGTGGGTATCAGTTTCAAAAAATTTATTATTTAGGGTAAATGCTAGAGCACTATATAATAAATGATTTGTGACGCTCCATAACTTAGAGACTTTTGCTTTCAACTTGTCTTAAATTGAGCTAATTTTGTTTTTGTTCCCAAATATTCAATGAATGATACCAGCATTCACCTTGTCACACAAGCTAAAGAAAGAGAAATAATCCTGACAGCCCCAGGAATCACACTGTCTATAACCAGTTAAACAAAGAACTGCTAACTCTCCTTTCTATATATCTTTCAAATTCACCTATTTCTCTCCATCCTCATTGACCATAAATTTCTACAGATCTTTGTTACTTCTCAATTCCCTATTCTGTCTCTTATTCTTCAATCTATTTTTCACATGACAGACAGATGATCCTTAAATACAGATGTCCTTTCTCAGTTCTGTCTATTAAGCAATTCTAAAGGCAATAACAATCCAGAAACAATAAAACTCATTTTGAAACCATATTTTCAGGAAATAGGGCCCAGGCTGCTTGGGGAAATGGCTGGTTTCAGGGCTTGCACAAGGAGAGTACCAGCTGATCCTGCACCAGGTTTTGGTAAAAAAAAAGGAAGCAATGAAAGGAAAGGAAGACAAATAAGGGGACCTATATAAAAGACAAAGGATTTGCTTGAGGGAATCCCTTGAATCAAACATAAAACAATTTGACCATCACAAATAATGAGTGTCATTAAGGGTAATGTTGACTCAATACCTGAAAAAAATAGTTGAAAATCCATAGTGATAATGAAAATAGAGAATTAGTGTGGAGATCTTTATTATACTAACTCTTTACTCTGAATGTTATTAAGAGCAGGTATTAAGCTTTTATTGCACACTTAAATACGGAAATGTAGTTCATGCCCAACTGAGAAATAAAAACTCTTCATTAGAGAAGAATGCCAGCCAAAAAATAAAGAAAGCAATATTGACTGAGAAGCTCATCATTTTTTAGCCCTTGATGAAACACTTGATTCAGAAAAATATGATTAGTAATAGTGTCCAAAACCATTAGGTGAAAGATCATTGGCAAAGAGTATAATATCATGTTACTAAAGTATCACCCCACTAAATTTTTATAAATTAAAGAAGAAAACGTACATTTTAAAAGGAGTGGCCTGCAGTTGCTACCTTATTCTTATCATTAAAATTGGGAAAACCTAATTATGAGACTCCTGATATACTAGAGTATGAGTATACATCAATCACAAAGCATTGCACAATGAAAATGTAAAATATATCTAAACAAGACTTTAGCTCTAACTTAAAGAGTACAGGGAATATACGGAACAGATCAGCAAACAAAAACTATCAAAGAAAACCATCAGACAAAGCCAATAAGATAACTGTCATGAGAAAGAGTTGGGATGTATATTCTAGTTAAATTGAGATGAAGGAATAGCAACAAAAGGCAATATATGAAAGTAGACTAGATTCAGAATTTTAAAAACTCTGTTTAAAAGATACTTGGGGGTCAATTTTGAAAATATGGATATTTACTGGACGTCAGAATATATACAGAAGGGGTAATGATATGTGGTGATTTAAAACGATGGTCTTATTTTTAGAAAATTCAAGTTTAAGAATTTAGAATGTTAAAGTGTTTATAAATTATTTTTAGTAAGACATATATACATATATTTGAACATGAAAAAAATAAAACAAATATGACAAAATGTTAAAAAATGTTGACTGTATATATCCTGTGTATAAAATGTCTGTGTATGTATTTTTAAAATTAACTATGTGTTGGAAATTTTCAAAATAAAAAGTTGGACATAGCCAGGGTCTTAATAGCCTATTATGTTGAAACTTCAAAGACTTTTTCTCTACCTTAAAGTTCTTTGACTTTTTATAGAACTATTTAAATTTTCTTTCTTTTTTGTTTCCTTCTATCCACAAACATTTTAGGGATATTCATTCTCTTTCACTTAATTTTTTGTTTCTTCCAATCTGAAATTTCTGAACATTTACTAAACATCCGCCTTTAGCCTTCTTGTTTCTTCTCTTTGTAAATTTTCAACCTCACTGGACTTATTAAACCACACAATATCAGCCATCATTCTACCATATATATCATCCTTTATCCACAAAATATACAATATTATTTTATGTTATATAATATTTGTCCACAACATATACAGTATTATTTTATGTTATACAAGAAGATAATGTTAAAACTGTCAATTTCTCAAATTAAACATATAATTTTTTACATTTCTCACTTAAATAAAAACATTGTCTTGAAATTGACTATATGATTCTAAAATCTACTTAAAAAATAGCAAAGAAAGTACAACCAGAACAATGTGTAAAGGGATAATATTTTAAAATGAAATGTTGCATAAAGAAGATATTATGGCAATGGCACCAGAAAATATGGTTGTAGCAATATAATATAACAGAAAGCTCACAGTAGACTCAAAAATATATAACTAATATATTATCATAGTGGGTACTTAATACAGGGTGCAGGCATCATTAGCTAAATGCTTAGATTAAATATTAAAGTCATATACTTCCATCACAACATACACAACAATATAATGCAGATTGTTTATTCATGAATTCATCCAACAAAAGCTTACTGCATGGTAAACACTATTAATTAGAACTGTAAATGTAAATAAAAATATTACTAAAATTCTCCCCAAAAAAGGAAGAATATAGTATAGATGAGTACTTATGCTTTTTTTTAGATGAAGGCAGCCTAAGAATAACAAAAGATAAAAACAATGAAGAAAACTCAAATATATTGACTACACTTAAAGGAATCTCCTCGAAATGAACAAACAACTGAATTCTAAAAATAGTCATAAAAGGTATAAAGTTAAAAAACAGTTTAAATATATACGTACAGGTAAAGTATTAATATTCTATTTAATGTAAAGAGCTTTTACAAACTAATAACAAACATCTCTCTCTGCACCTCTTAGTTCTTCTAAAATCCAAGCCCATTTTTTCAGCTGATCTGGAATCTTCACTACACTTTGAACAAGAAAAACATTAAAAAATCCCATGAACTTTCTTGAGACATTAATTGCTTATACTAATTTTACTATCCATCAAGATATCTACTAAATCCTTCTTTTCTTCCAAATTAAGCCCCTCCTTCAAATTTTCCTAACTTATTCTGAAAGAAGTAGTTCTCCCTTTCTTGGAAAACTTATCTTTCTTCTAGGAGAAGGATATTGTCATTGGTGATGGGCAAAAGCTGTCTTTCATACTTGATACCACAAGTTAAACTTTAATTGAATTTCCTATTCTTTTTTGCTTTTCTTGCTTTCCATTAAAATGACTGAGCAAAAATAACCTTGCCAAAACAGCCTCTTTCAGATGGGATTCAGTATGCATAATGCATTTTTATCACTGTATAATGTAAACATTATTGCATGTGTTTTTCTCTCCTGCTACGTCTAAAGTTTCTGAGGATAGCAACAATATGTGTAAACAATTTTTTTTTCTAGAAACACCTAGTATAATATTTAGAAGCTAAATAGTCAACAGAAAAAAAATTCTGAAAAATGAATGAATGAGTGAAAATATAACTCACATTAGTGGGGCTTGTGAAAAATTTACCACCTAAATATCTTTTGATAAGGGATGACTTTAATAAATTATAGTATATTCAAACAAATATAATATTTGCAGGCAGCAAAGTTGATGAGTTAGATCTCTATGTCTTGATATAGGAATATGGCCACTTATAAGTTATTTAGTAAAGAAGTACATTATACAAGTGCATGTGTTTTAGTTTCTTAATGCTGCTGGAAATGCAAGATACCAGAAATGGGTTGGCTTTTATAAAGGGAAATTCTTAAGTTACAAGTTCACAGTTCTAAGGCCATAAAAATATCCAAACTTGGGTGTCCAGAAAAAGATACCTTCACTCCAGAAAGGCCAATTTGAGCATATGGCTGGTGTCTGCTGGTCCTTTACCTTCTGGTTTCAAACAGCTTCCCCAGAGGTGTTTTCTTTCTGAGTCTCCAAACTTCTCTGTCTGTGTCGGCTCTGAGCTCTTTCCAAAATGGTTCCCTCTAACGGACTCTGGTAAATGGATTAAGGCTCAACTTGAATGTTCAGAGGCACATTTCCATGGAAACCACTTAATCAAAAATAATCTACCCAAAAACAGGTCTGCCCCCACAAGACTGGATTAAGATAAAGAATGTGGATTTTCTGGAGTACACAATAGCTTCAAACTAGCACAGCATGGAATGACAAATACGTATGTGCATGTGTGTGTACATGTGCACCCATGTGATTATTAGTAAGGATTGTGTTTGTAGCAAATGGCAAAAATTGAACTCAACCAGAAAAGCAAAAATCAGAATGGTTAATTCACTTAACTTTGAAATCCAGGAGTAAACAGAATCAGAGCTAAATAATTTCATCAGTCTCTCAATTTCTCCTTCTCTCAGCTTTGATTATCTCTGTATTTTGGCCACAAATATATTATCTCTGTATTTTGTCCACAAATATAATCTGTGTATGAATTCTATGATTATAGGGCTGTGTATGAATTCCAGATCCACTTGTTCCCAGTTTAGCTATCCTAGAAAAAAGACTAGGTGATTTTTCTCTTAGAAGTTGTATGTAAGTCCCAAGAAAGACTCAAAATGTCCTGTTTGATTCAAGAGTCCATCCCACAGACCAATGATAATTGTCTGGGATGATGAAAGAGCACAGCAATGAGAATCGCATGCAATAATGAGAAAAATAGTTCCCATAAGGAACAGTGCAGTATTATTACCAGAATGCTTGTTATACAAAACAATATAAAGAAATCTGACTAGCAAAAAATAATTATTTATCTTTTATCATGGTGTGATTTCAAGTTTTATTTTAAACATTTCATTTATGTTTTTAATTTGTTCTCCCAATTATTCAAAAATCCATAAAACCATAAAATATTCTTGTTGAGATACTAAATTTAAAAATTATGCATACAATTTCTCATCTGTGGACTTTAAGTTTTTCTAAACAAAGATTTTTGCTTTATTTAACTAGCAGGGTGTCAGGTACTTAGAAATTTCTCAATAAATGTCTGGTGAAAGACAGAATTCTAACTTATGATAACGTTCTATACTTTTTACAGTATGGTGAAGTTAAGCAAGTCCATTCAGGTAGTTGGAGATGTTCCTTTAAGGCATATGGGGGAATTTCTTTCATATCCTTGTATTATATACACTAGTAGCCAACTGGCTCATGATTGCTTCTGCTGGAATTGCTGCACTGGTCTAAAGAGATAGAGATAGGGTGAAAAGACCCCTCTTACAAAATTTTTTTGGTACACACTTGCTTTTGACTCAACATGTTTTAACTGACGTTTGCCTTTATTGTATTTGTTGAAGTATGTTCTCTAAGTATATTTAATTTCCGTTGGGTTAATTTAAAATGCGTTATATATGTATACACAATGTAAAAATATATAAACAATGCACAGTTTTAAGTGGAAGCCCATATTTTAATAAAGAGCACATAAATTTAACATTTTTATTGTGTTAAAGTAAGACAATGCTCATTTTTAGTAGCATGGTAAGAGTGCTCTATAAAGAATATGGCGATATTATCTATGGGTTAGAAGACATATGGTAATTATTTACTAGAAAGAGGAAAGCAAGTTTGTTTTTTCATTTAATGACTTTCAATAGGTATTTCAAACTTCAAAAAATTATGTACTTACGATAAAAATCTTCATGCGTGCCAGAATGTGTTTATATTTTAGTGAAGAAGAAAAGAAAAGTGTATATTGCAATGAAGAACAAAAGTATTCACAAAGAAGTGATTTGTGTGGTATGTCAGTCTAAAAATAAAAGCTGGGCAGCCAAAACACTCTTCAAAACCACATGCACTTACAGACAATATACTGAACAAAGGAGAAACAAGAAAAGGAAAGCAAATGGTAAACTGACATTTCTCTATGGCACAAAGAGAAATGGCTGCCATTTTGGTCATTTTAGTCAATTATTCCCATTACAGGTCCCAGACAAACCTTTCTCTTTTCATTTTTAAGTCATTGAGAGAAATCTATAAACCACTAGCTGTCTTGATGAGAATTGAACTTTGTTTTTCATTAAAGAAAATTTTGAGAATAATTTTGCTGTTCTTAAAGCTTGTCTTTTACTTGCATAGAGATAAAAAATCATACACGTTATGCTATTTCTAATAATATTCTTTAACATTACATTATATGGCAGCAGCTTTATCTGGCAAGTCAATCTACATTTACAAGCCTCTACTTGATACTCTATTCCAAGCATGCTTTGGAAATGTGCGCTACCATTGAAACTGACACTTTCCATTATCAGCAAGTGGGTTATTTTAATTAAAATCTACATAATCAATTGGAGGAGAAACTCTTTCACAGAAAGAATAAGTTATTCCCTTCCTAATGTGTTTTTGCATAGCTCATAAGTTTAAATGCAAGCTGATAAAATTTGTATTCAGTTTGATTAACTTGAATTTTCTGGATTCTTTTGCAGGTTGTGTTTTCCAGAAGCATGCTCTGCTGTAGAGTGCAGCATGCAAGTATTCAATAGGGAGTGACCCTGGTTGGGATCCACAGCTGCGGAAAGGAGTAGATAGAAGGAGGCATGGGCAGAGAGAGAAGTCCAACTGTGATGCAGACCTCGCACAGCCTTGTCAGAATCTACATTGAACTCTGATGCTAAGATGTAGCATCAGGGTTGTTCCAAATAGCCGGATTTATCCGCCACCTCCATCAGACATTGAATGCAGGTGTCCTGGGAAGTCCATGGCCTTGAGGGAGGTGGCTTCCCACAACTGCAGCAAACTCAGTAAGGGTCAACAGCTGAAGGCTGTCCTTCCTGGTTAGATCATTGATTGAGTCCTTCCTTGAAACAAGATTTAGGCAGCATGTTGCCAGGTCTACTACAGATCCTGAATATAATTCTTAGTTGCCAGGGCACTTAAATCATGCAGAATCTATTGCTCAGAAAATTATATATATATAAATCTTGGAGAAATACTATAGATAATTAAAGATTATGTAAGAACTGAAATGTAGAAATAGGTGCAAAGGTATTATAATAAATACAGTCAATTCCTTACAGTGTTCGCATTCCCCGCTGGATGTGAAACAGTTCAAAAAGTCTTTTGAGTTCACTGCAAGGCAATTTAACAAACTGTGGGAATAGTTAGGCTGTTTCTTTTAATGGACCAGAAAAATGGAGAGTTTTGCCAAAATCATATCATTATCTCACATCTTCTCTCATTTTAAAGATAGAAGCATAATATTATTCCCTACTTGATGCCTTTTGTGAAGGTCAGTCTTCAGTATGCATTTGGAATGTAATCTCTAATTCCTTTCACCAAGAAACATCATAAGGTGAATTCTAGCACTCACTGTTTTAGAATTAAACTGTATGTGCACATACCAGAACATGTCATAGTTCTGGTTATGCAGTCTTGTCTTTTCATTTCTGTAGGTGTCCACTACTTCTCCACCATGATCACAGAAATCTGCTAGTACTGATTATAAAAGTGTTTTCTCATTCCTGCACCTATGGTTCCTTTTTTTCCCAATGTATCTCAATTCTCTCACCCCAAAATCATTACTGTTACTTTACTGGCCATATTCCTCCTCGATTTGTCCTGTCCCACTCATTGTTGGTAATTATCTCCTGTACGTGCATCATCTGCAACACTGAGAGAGAATCATATGATTTTTTATATAGCTTACCTTTCTGGCTCTTGGAAGGGTAGCAATAATCAAGGGGACAACATGAAATAAAACAGCTTTACTTTTGAAGATTTTAACAGTCTCTATTATTAAAAGTAGGAATTGGTCTATCAAAGATTTCATTGTCTATAAAACTCCTCATAGGACCACTAAATTTTGAAAAGTCAGAATGTAAGAACAACATAAAAAACTTGCTAGGAAAAAAGGCACTTACAGGATACCAAGAGACCTCCTTCACAATTCCAGAGTTTTCTATCCTGAGACTTAGTAATGAGCATGATCTTATTCCCAAAATAAGCTGTTTGATTCAGTTAAATTAGAAATGGAATATGACTGTGATTTCAAAACCTGTAAATATATGTATATATTTAACTTCGGTTTACTAAAAGCATATCAGCATTTATTGGGAATTTATAAATGGACTGCGGGTCTAACTGAAAAGATAATTGCTTAGATAACAGTGTATTACTTTTAAAATATGGTCACAAGTTCTTTCACACATCCTAATGAGAGGTGGGGTCCTTCCCCTTTTATAGAAGTAGGCTTATAACTGCTTTGACCAAGAAGTTCGGTAGATTTGATATTATGTGATTTCCAAGATTTGGTAAAAAAAAAAAAAAAGAAAACATAATCTTCTGTCTTGTTCAGCAGAGCAAGTACTTCTGAACCTTTGAGAGGCAATGTAAGAGGTTCAGCTCTCCTCAGGTCACCATGCTGTATGGAAGCTCATTACACATGAAGAAGCCCCAGGAAACAGTCTCACGTGAGCTTTGAGGTGCCCCTTGCTTGGGTGCCAAGCTTAGGCATCAAGATGTCTCCAGATGTCTCCAGTCCCTAGCCTTTGGGTTACCCCCAGCTAGTTGAGATGTACAAGTGGTGACCCTTGACATTGTGAAGCAGAGATGAGCCATTCTCCCTGTATATACACAAATTCCTGGTCACAGGCTCGCTAAGCATTGAAAAATGGTTGTGGTTTTATGCCACTAAATTCTAAGGTTTTGGATTTTTTTCCTTTTTTTGTGATGAAGCAATAGGTACCTGGAACACTTAGGTACTATGATGATAGGAACTAATCTTATCCCAATATGATGAAGGAGGAGAGAAGGAGGAGTAAAATTCATAATAGACTCTTTATTTCAAAAATTGTCAGCTTGCATTCTAACTACAAGATGTTCACAGGGTCAGAACCACAGTCTGTCAGTAATTTTTTTTTCTGCAAATCAGTGCTGAAATTTACAGGTTATTTTTACTTTTAAAAATTTCTGTATCAAGTTTAACTGGAAGCTGGAAACTTCCTATTCTTTTAAATTATTATTATTATTATTATTATTTGCCAATTAAAGATGCAGCAAACTATTTTCACATATATACAATATAAATTAAAGCAAAGAAAAAATGTAAGCCTTTTGTTAGCAGTAATTTAACCAAGATTGCTTGATAGTTCTATTCAAAAAACACTGGGATGAATATTACCTCGAAGGATAATATAGTATCTTGGGACTTTGAGTTTGAGTATAGGTGTTTCAATAGGCTTTCTATTGAATGAAGATAGATACTTCAGTAAAACCATTTTCAGGCTGAGATATTCAATAGCTTTTCCTATTCCTATAAAAAAGAACATTTCACCTTGTACTTGAAAAAAGAAAAATCCTTCCTGACTTAGCATTTTCTTTTTCAGGCTTTGCCTCAGATATAGAGTTTACTGGCTAATCAGCAAAACTCCCTTAAGTACTTATCTAAGAGGAGAGAGAGGATAAAAAACTATAAAATTACGCGATACATTCAAGTCCTTTGTGATTTGGAATTTTTATTAAAAGTTTGCTGAGAGTTCAAAGTCTTTACAAGCCTGAAGTCACCCCAGGCTGCTGATAGGCTCCTTCTGAAACTCTTGAATGGCATTAGAGTTGGCCTCCATTCTTAGTGTATTCCGTAAAATGCCATGGGTTATATGCGTCATTGTGTTCTGATCCATGCACCATCAGAGGTGGGATAAAACTTTTTGGTCAAGTCAAGCCACCACTTTAAGATTGGAATTGAATTGTTTCTCTGAAACACTATCATATGAAGAAGTTGTTCTTATCTTTTTCACGTGACCAGATTCCAACAAAGTCATAAGCAAACATCTGTTGAGTGCAGCTTGGATTTCTTACATAAGGATTCTGTAAGATTACAGAGTTAATTAAAGTACAACCAGGTAGCGATACCTCATTTTCCCATAATTTTGAGAGTGGTAGCAGAAAAAAAATTGCAACATGCTTAACATAAATAAACATTATTTAATAGATATAAATAAACATCTACATCCGTACAAAAAGGGCTCATTTAATAGGGTTTATCACAGAAATTTGCTATCAGTTTATGGTTAGGGTTTGTCAGTTTTCTGACAATCTCTGCTCTATTCTGGCATCATAGAATTCCCTTTGCCTAAGTCTTATCACTGAGAGATGGACATCAACTACGAGGCCAGTTTTTATGTGTTTATTTTATTTCTCTTCTTAAATCTTTAAGTTAGTAAAACTTTTAAAGAGAAGTTTGGCATGAAAGTTGCAAGCGGCACTGAAGGTAAAGAGTTATATAATACCATGAAGAAAGAATATAAAATGAATCTGAAGGGACATATCAGAAAGCTGAGACATAAAGCAAGCATACATTCTTCTTTTCAGATTTTATTGATGTTCTGGACCTAAGAGCCTCATAATGCTATCTGGGAATCTTTCATGGATTACAGGATGTTAGAGCCCAAATCTTCAGAGTCAGGGCTGTAAGTAGACTTCATTACAGAGGCTAAGGATATTGTATGTTGTTAGCCACACTACCTGGATGTTCATCACCCCAAAATGATATGAAAATCTTCCCTGTAACTTGTCACTAATACAATAAATGGTGAGCCAACACCATCACCATCATACCAAGTACAAGAAATGAAAATAATACAGAATGCAGATATATTGGATGCCAGAAAATCAGTCGGCAGTAATTTGCACTGTACTGTTGGGCTCTTATGCTTTCCCATTAAAAAGATGAGATTTTTAAGAAGATAAATAGGATTTGCTTCTTCTTCTTCATAAATATATATTTCACTGACTAAATTTCCACTCTTCATGTCCTGAGGGTAAAACATAGGATTACTTCATTCCGTATCAGATGAATTGATGTGTTTGAATGACAGCTCAAACTCTAGCTTTAGGAATTCAACAAGCAAACATTGGAAGTGAATCTAATTAGATTACAGGATAGATTAATTCTGTATTAATTAATCTAAAGACCAGTCTAATGTTTTAAAAAATATGTTCCAAATGTGTTTTCAAATAAAGAGCATATAACACCCTTATTTGTAGCTTGTCAAAATACAGGATCTCAAAATAAAGGATCTTTTCCTACATGTAAAGGAAAGTAATGTTCAGTCAATACATTTTTTTGGATATTTTAAATATCTATATTTATGCATTGATATATTTGAACAATATATTTAAAATAAATATATATTTTATATACTGCATGAGTACAGGCTATTAATGAATTTTAAAGTTTTAGATCTCAGATCATGCATGCGATAGAAGTAATCTATCTATTATGTTTTAATGGCACCCATCATGCTAGGCCATGGGATTCAACAGTAGACAGGACAGGCAAGGTTCTTCCCCATAGGAATTTTGCAATCTAGTAAAAGGAGAAATATTTCAAACAAGTAAACAAGAAACAAGTCAATAATATCAAAGTCAAGTAAAGTAAATAAAGAAAACAGATAATTCTGACCTTCTATAACGTGAGAGGTAGGATGGAATTCCTTTGGCTGGGGCAGGCAAGGAGGCCCTCATTGCAAAAGTTATGTTTGATCTGTGATTGGAGATATGAGAAGATACTGAGGTAGCTGAAGTGGATCAGTGGGAACTAGGAAAGTAAAGCAAAAACAGGGCCAACTGTGGTTGATAAACTGGTTAGTTAGGCATTTTTTATTGCCTCTTAAGAAAATAATATCTGAAAATAATTTCTAACAAAGAGGCCTCCATAGTCTTGTTCTATCAGAGCTTAGTGATTTAAAAGGGAATATAAACTCATTTTAAAACCATGGATTGCTGATGTCTGTGACATCTCAATTATAGAATGTGTCGATGAATAAACATTTGTCTTAATTTGGGACAGTGTGATAAACAGCACATCCTTGAAAGATATGTGGCAATTTCCTTAAAAATTCCCTGCCTTTGAAGCAATTCTATGAGCCACAAATTTAAACTATTAAGTGTGCCAATTTGGCTTATTCACCTTTCATTCAATCAATAAGTCATACAGCAAGCATAGGTTTTCCAATTGATAAACTTGAGCACCTGCTATTTGACATTCCTGCATTTCCCCTCCATTAGAGAGAAAAGTAAAGAACCTATAGAGGCTTCATACTTGGAAAGGAAGAGGTTGATGGGTCGTCTGAAAACTTATGGCATCCTAACCATAAGATCATAAGATTTATGAGCAAATAAAATGATCACAATCCACAGCGGATAAATGGCAAAATTGAAATCTGTAGTTGTCCACATTGTGTCTCCCTTTCTTTCTTCTTTCTTTCTTTCTTTCTTTTTCTTTCTTTCTTTCTTTCTTTCTTTCTTTCTTTCTTTCTTTCTTTCTTTCTTTCTTTCTTTCTTTCTTTCTTTCTTTCTTTCTCTCTCTCTCTCTCTCTCTCTCTCTCTCTCTCTCTCTCTCTCTCTCTCTCTCTCTCTCTCTCTCTCTCTCTCTCTTTCTTTCTTTCTTTCCTCCTTCTTTTCTTTATTGGCTATTGCATTCTTGGTTATTTGTTTGCTGCTTTCTTTATCTCTTCTTTTTCTAAATTTGATTTTTTATAGATGATTCACCATTTGCCCCAGAGCTCTGCCTTCCCTTATGTAGGTGATACTTTCATTTAAAAAATTTCACCCTTTGAATCATCTGGAGTGAATTATCTTGCCTGTTGATGAACATATTAAAACACTGAAATGTCAAGATGTCAAAAGGAACATCTACATATATGAAAGGGTCACAGAAGAAAACAGCGAGATAGGAGCTAAGATCATCAATGAAGAAGTTGTGGGAGGAGGATGTTGGCTTATGAGGGATTTCATCACACATCAAAGGATCTAAGCTTTTTTGAAAGAGAAGTGAGGAGAAAGGACTTGGAAGTGACAAGGAGATTATCTATTCCATAAAGGTTTCTTTATGTTAATACAATTAACTATGAATCAATATTTTCTTTCTCCACTTATGGAAATATTTCCATTTGTTTATAAAGATGCAATATGCTATACACGCTTTTTTGTTTTCAAATTTAATGATATATCTTTGACTCTTTCCACAGAACATAAAAAGTGTACTCATTGTTTGACATTTTTATAGTGGTTAGTGTTCTTTTTCGTGGATTTGCCATATCTTACCTAGCCAGCCATCTTTAACAGATATATGGGCACATACATTAATTCAGCAAACATTTATTAAGTGCCTATTATGTACCAGAATCTTAATTTCAGACCTTTCACAGTGAACAAAGATTAAACTTTTCATGGAATTTATCCTGCAGGTGGGAGAAACAGAAATAAAAGAACAGTATTCCAATCAAAGGGAAAGGCCTTACTACAGCACATAAATGGTGGAGAACAACAAGGAAGTACTTGTCTGAAGCACAGTAGGTGAATGGGATAATGGTAGAAGAAGAAGATGATATTGAAAAAGATCTGGGGTCCCTGGAAGTATCTGGGTGTTTCTCTGAGTGAATTGCAAGCCCATACCAGGACTATGAGCAGAGAAGTAGATATATCTTATATGTTTTATCACTGGCAATGTGGCAATAAACATATACCTCTGTCATTTACATATGTGCAAGGATCTGTATAGGATAATTCCAAGTTATAGGATGGCAGGAAGGAAGGATATAAGGTTTTGTAAATTGATGGATATTGCTAAAAATGTCTCCTGATGGAGATTTCATCATATTATGCTCCCATCCACAAAATATGAGTTTCCATTTCTGTTTTATTTCTGTTCTGTTTTTCTGGCGTTTGTGTTATGTGCATATTTCTGTTGTTTTGAGATGAGATGCCTTGCTTTTCCTTTTACTCTTTGTTATGATTGTTGCTGTTATATTATGTAGGAGGGATTTGAACAGTGCATATGAAGATAGAAAGGGTGTTGGATAAAAGAAGCAGCTTGATATTCTACAATAATGTGAGTTAATTAGGAGAGGAGTACACTGAAACATCAGGACAGGACACCACTCACAAATACAAGAGCAAATATAGGCCTAACGTGGGTGAAAGAGCTTCTATTTTAATAAAAGAAAGAGCCCTGTGTAGCTGCAGGCAGGATTGTTGGTTTGTTGAAAGCCAGAACTGGACATTGCTTCTCAGCATACTCTATTCTCTTTGTGAAGTGGGAGGCAAGATCATCTATTGAGAAAAAAAGAGATTGTGGAAGGAAGGAAAACAAGTGCAGAAGATAAAATATTCCTTGCAGAGAAAGAGAAAGAACACTGCCTAGTAAAATACTGCAATCTCTGTTAGAACACCAATGAAACAGGTGACCGTGGAGAGTTAGTGTCTTCAGTTGGCCCAGGTGTGTGATTTTTGCCTGCAGTCTCAGCAGTCTGTATACACACAAAAAGTACACAGATTTACCCAAGGCTAGATGTTTGTTGGGCAGGTAGGACAGAAAGACATCAGGCCGAGGTTAAATTCTTAAGAAAAAGTCTGAAGTATTGGACAATAAAATCTATGTTAGAAAGAAATAAAATACATTCTAAGGTTATTAGACAACATTTTAATGTCATCCTTCTATTTAGCACTACATATCTTGACCTGAATCTAGTGCTCCATGAAATGCAAAATATTTGGACTGGTATACTTAATGAAACTTATGGAATTTAACCAAGATAGAATTTCATTTTTATTTCCCACACCTCTCAATCTGTTCACGAAAAGTAGTCCATCTCTTGCCACAAGATGACACTCAGGAATCCCTTGACATTCCTGAGGGATTGTCAAAGAATCCCTTTTTTTGTTATCATTATAAGTTATCATTTTAAGTTAATGATATCATTATAACTTATAACATTATTGTTAACTTATAATGTTATCATTATAAGTTATCATTATAATATAATGTTATTTTTATCATTATAAGTTTTTTCTTATCATTATAAGTTGCACACAGTGTTAATTCAGCAAATAAGTAACATTTAAGCATGATTTAAACTTAAATATGTTTTTCTTCTCCAAGATGGGGTTTGTTATGTGAAAAGATTGTTGACTTACATGTTTCATGCCTGTTTCTACCTTCACTACTAGATGCCATTTTTACTTCCCTGGTAAGAAGGAGGGACAAAAAGAAGTAGTAGGGCAGTAGAAAGTTCTTTATTACCTGCTATTTTCAAATTGTATTTGTGATCTCCAGGCCTGGCCAAAATTTAAATCTTATTCTCTCTCATGGAGCATCCTTATGCTCATCAGAAAACCCAACAATGTGGTTGATCATTCACTGTTATTTCTATTCAACTGGACCCATGTGTATTTGATGTTTGTTGGTTTGTGCTGGCTTACTGCTCTCCTAAGCCACTAAAAATCAGATAGTCAGTCTCCAGTTTCTCCTCTGCTAAGGCCTATAGGACCTGAGTGATTCATGCAGCTCAGTCCTTTCTTTTGGAAATTGTCCTAGGGATACAGGAAACTCTCATGCATCCTTTGCCCTACGTTCATTGGAAGTTCAGTTACTTCCTAAGAAGGTCTTGAGTCAATCTCCTGGCTTTTTCTCCTTCTCTCCTTCCCTTCCTTCTCCTGTCTCTGTTTCTCTGTGTCTGCTTCTGTCTTACTGCCTCTCTCTCTCCACTGTTATATAGATCATTAGAAATAGCCTCTTGCCTCCATATTCTGCAGGCGTGTATCAGATGCCAGCATGCCCACAAAAATTCAGAAGACATACATTAGGCTCTCAAAGGACAGTACACTCATCTCCCTTGTACGGATTGGGAGAATTGCATGTGTGAAACTTAGGGAACATATTTCTATCAGAAAAAAAAATTTTTTTTAACATGGGCAGGCACCGGGAATCGAACCCATGTCTTCTGGCATGGCAGGCAAGCATTCTTGCCTGCTGAGCCATCGTGGCCTGCCCCCTATCAGATATTTTGAAGGGAATCAATAACAAGCATTCACAAACTCTATTTAAGGAGGAAAGACTTCTTAGCCCATTCCATGAGCCTGTGTTACAGTGGTACCAAAACAAGACAAAGACACTACGAGGATAGATTCAAAAATTCCCAACAAAATACTAGCAAAGTAAAACCAGAAGCACATAGAAATGATCAGTCAGGACCACGTTTGTATCAGTAATTCAAAATTGGTTTAATATCTGAAAATTAATTACTGCTATGCACCATATTGACCAAATAAGGGAAAAAGACAATCAAATAAAGAAATCAATACTTGATCATCTTAATTTATGCAGAAAAAAACATTTGACAAAATCCAAAACCCTTTCATGATAAAACTAAACAAAAATCTAGGGATAGAAGGGCATTTCCTCAACCAGATAAAAGACATCTGCAAAAACCCCACACATTATACTTGTGAAAACTGGAAGTTTTCCCTTAGAATCTGGAAAAAACAAGTATTTCTGCTCTTGCCACTTCTATTAAACATTATACTGCAATTTTTCTTCAGAGAAAATAAGCAAGAAAGAATCCGCCTACATTAAAAAGGAAGTAATACTTTATATTTACTGTTAATATATGATTTTGTATATAGAAAATTCTATTCAAATTAGTAACAAAGCTGCAGGATAAAGATAAATATGTAAAAATCAATACAATTTTCCAATTAGCAATTGAAATGATTTAAGAAATCAATCTCATGTAAAATAGCATCAAAAGGGGCAAGTTATTTAGGAACAAATTTAGCAAAATATAAGACTTGTACAACTTAAAAAGCTACAGAATATCTAAGTGAATGGAACACATCTTATGTTCATGGAGCAGATGACATAAAATTGTGAAGATGCCAGGACTCTTAAATTGATACAGAGATTTGATATCATTCCTATTGATATTCCAGCAGGCTTTTTTTTTTTCTGCAGAAGTTGACAAACTGATCTATTATTTCTATGGAAATGCAAGAGTCAGAAAAACAACCTTGAAAAAGAAGAACAAAATTAGAAGACTCATATTCCCTCATTTCAAAACTTACTAGTAAGCTACAGTAATTAAAAGAATGATATACTGACATTAGAATAGACACATAGACCAATCAAATATAATTGATAGTTTAGAAATAGATCCTTATGCTATGGTCAATTGATATCAACAAGTTTGCAAGCACAATTCAACAGTGGAAAGAATACTTTTTTCAACAAACAGTCCTGGGACAACTGCATGTCCACAGGCAAAAGAGTGAATTTGAACCCCTATCTCACACCATTTATAAATATTGTCTTAAAATGGATTGAGGGTCTAAATGTAACAGGTAAAACTGTAGATTCTGTAGGAGAGTATGATAGTAATTCTTCATGACCTTGGGTTAGGCAATAGTGTATTAAATATGATACTAAAAGCATAAACAATGAAACAAAAAAAAACAGACAAAATGAACTTCCCTTTGTGCTTCAAAAGATACTACCAAGAAAGTAAAAAGACAACGTATATAATGGGAGAAAATATTTGCAAATCATTTAATTTGCTAAGGGACTTGGTTCTAGAATATAAAAATAGCTCTTGCAACTCAACAATACAAAGAAAAATAGCTCAATTATTTAAATGGGCAAAGGATTTGAATAGACATTTCTCCAGAGAAGGTATACAAATTTTCAGCGAGTACATGAAAGTTAGTAGAGATATATAAACAAAAACCTCAATTTGATACCACTTCTTATCCACTAGCTATAATCAAAAAGATGGACAAGAACAGATGAGAAAGGACCAAGAATTGACAAGAATGTGGAGAAATTGTAACTTTCAGTTGTGGAGGAATTGCCACCCCTCACATTGCTGGAAAAAATGTAAAATGATGCAGCTGCTTTGAAAAACAGTTAGTTTGTTCCTCAAAATGTTAAAACAGAGTTACATAGCAATGCCATTCCCAAGAGAAATGAAAACATATGTTCACACAAAAAAATTGTACATGGTTGTCCATGAAAGCATTATTCTTAATAACTAAAAAGTTATTCATCAACTCAATTATGAATGGATAAGCAATATGTGATATTTACATACAATGGAATATTATTTGGAAATGAAAAGGAATGAAGAACTGAAACCTGTCAGCATGGATGAATACTGAAAGCGTTATGTGAAAAAGCCAGTGGCAAAAGACCACATATTGAATGATTATATTATATTTAATGTCCAAAATACAAAAAGCTATACAGACAGAAACAGAAAGTAGATTATTGGTTTGGCTGGAGGAAGGAGCTGGCGGAAGAGTGCAGAATGGAGGGTGACTGCTAATAGACAGGGGGTTTCTTTGTGAGGTGATGCAAATGTTCTAAAATTAGATAATCGTGATGGATGCATGATTTTGTGAATATACAATTGCAGTGAACTGTATACATTGAAAGCATGAATGTTATGATATTTGAAATATATCACAATATAGATGTTTTTAAAAATGGTGCAAGAATTGTCACCTTGAGCTGAGTTTAATCGAAGGCCATTAATTGGAGGAGTCCACTTGTTCATGTCTTCAAGAAACTGGTAAGTGCAAATTGAAAACTGCAAATATGTTTTTAAAAACATCTACATGCTACATCTCTTTGTGTTTGTGTACATAATTTGTGTTTTGAAATAAGGTTTGTGTTTAAAATGCTGGATGATTGAGAGCACAACTTTTGTTTTGTATAATACAGATACTGACATAAATTTATATTAATTATATCTCATATGCTGAAGGGAGGCTTCCTGAATCTAAAATGTGTTAAAGATAAGTAGCCTAATTTTTCACAGGACAGATTGAAAGCATATTTCACTTCCATTGAGAAAAAATATTGCTCCCCAGTTTAAGAAAGCTACAGGCAGGGTAGAGAGGCCATTGTTACTAGGTTGTGATCTTATTTACATCTCTATTTATCATCTTGTGAAGGAGATGCAAGTTAATGAAATTTATTTCACAATGAATTGTCAAGTGTTTTAACACCAATTAACACAAAAATGATAAAAAGGGACCTTCAGTGATTAAAGGGCATCCACAGAATGAGATTAAACTTGGAAACTATAATATGATTAGCAAGTAGCCTTTAAAAATAAAAACAAAAAGGTATAATTGTTTTTAAGGTCATCATCTCAAATAAGAAAAGGACATTTTGTGAAGCATCAAGTCCTTCATTTTTTTAAATGTCAATTTCAATGTCAGCTTTTAAGTTTTATCTTGCTTTCACCTTAAATTATTAAATGGAACATATTTTCCTCACCAGATAGTTTGTGGAAATCATAGGCAAGAAATTGCTTGCTATTGGCATTTTTTTCCCTTTGATTTTATACTTTTCATTTCCTGCATTAAAAATTTGAAGGTCATGGGGAAGGGGAAAGAATAGATTAAAATTTTAAAATAATGAAAAGAAATTTTAAAAACTACAAATGATGTTTCATTAAACAACATGAAAAAGACGAAGCAACATTTTTAATAAATATTTGTTGAAATTTTTGAAGTCCATTTGACCTATGATGAGTTAAGAGAAGTCTTTTAACAAGATATATAATCTCAGGAAATGAGCTTTCATAAATTCACTAAATAATTCCTGATGGTGTTGCAAACTATTGAGAGTGGATCTAGATTTGAATTTTTATAATACCCTCAGTCAATGAAATGGTGCTAATTATTATTTGACTTAGGTGAGAGAAACAGTTAATGTAAATACAAACTTGAGAATTTTTGGAAATAGTAACTCATACATCACTCTATAATGTGTGGGGAAAAAATGGCTGCCTTTTTATGAAGTTACTTCAATGTGATTTTAATCATTAGTTTTAGCAAAGTCTTCAAATAGTTAACTTTACAGAAGTTTATCACATATTTTGTCATAAAAGTGCAAATAAAAAGCTGGTTTAACACAGAGTATGCATTAGCATCTCGAAATTTTATATCTTCAATTAATCACTTCAAGCCTTATCTTTCTGATATGCTTCAAGGATGCCTTTTAAAACATACAATGTTAAAAATCGTAATACATGTGAAATGAGTCATTTTTCAACTCTTGGTAGTTTATTTTAGGTAGGCATGGAAAAATGCCGACTTTAAAACTTACAAAGTAATCATCTCATCTTCAGAGGATAGTCACTTTTTAAAAATCTTAAAGTAATATGCTGGGTTTTTTTTTTTGCTTTTTGTGCATGGACAGGCACTGGAAATTGAACCCGAGTCTTCGACATAACGCAGGATTCTGCCACTGAGCCACAAAGTAATATGCTTTTATAGGAAAAATTATGGACAGTAAATAGCATAAAAAGTTTTCCTTACAGCAATCAATGTCAGGAGTGTACATATTATACTGCTTTGCAGAGAACATAGCTTACTTTCAGAAGTGAGAATTATTTCACTGGAATCAATACTATTCCAACAAAGTATTCAAATGGTTGAAAGAAGTGAAGCTGTTTTGAATTATGCTCGAGAAGTCGGTTAGATTACTGACCTTCGCAGTTTAGTTCAGAAAAATACAAACGTGGAGTGACTATATGTTTTAAAATAGAATAACAGCTGTATCTAGGAATCAATCCACACTGGGTCTGATTTGCATTTACTTATGTAGCCCCTGTATATCTTTAGTGTGTGTGTGTGGTGCTTACTTTAGAGTTGATGACAGCATGAAAGCAAAAGAGAAGAAAAATCAGGATGAATAGCAGTGAATTTTTCAAAGACAACAGCAGATGGGTAATCTGTATTTATAGCCATTCATGCAAAATATAACCGGCTATACAATGAATTTTATAAACTAAAACTATTTTTTGAATAATAATTTAATTTTGGTTAGCTTCTGTTGTGCACTTCTGGAAGCTTAAAACTTAAATAATTCATGCAGAATTATTTCTCGACTCTAAATTCTCATTGTGCCCTGCTCATTCTATTTCCACATACAGGAGTTCAATTTCATCTATCATGGCACCAAACTGCATCTTAGTTTAAAATGTTAATTTTTACATTTTCCTGAAATGCAAATATATTTCAGTCAGTTATAGGATCTGGTTCCCCTTTTGGTGTCTTTATACTGTAGTCTTAGGTATTGTGAGATAATTACGAGTTCAATGCGTAGGACTGCTTTTTCCTCAAAGCACATTTTGTCATAAATCCAAGCATCTCTCAACTTCCTTTCTAAAGTGAGGGGCTTCTTCCAAGTTACAAATAATGCAGAATATGTTGGTCTCACAGTGGGAACCGGAGTACTATTGGCCCGGAAATAAGGAATATTCCAGCCCAGCACATCAACATGCCTCAGGAGTAAATTCATGACTTTCTCAAGGGTCCTGACAACTTCAGAAAGACTTGAAATCGGAATAAATTCTCTAGAGTAGCGAAAGATTGCACTTTTGTCAATTGGTGCCGGTACCAATTCAAATAGCACCAGAACTTTCATACAGCCCTGGCTGAGAGGCTGCAACTGCCAATATTGTTCCTGATTTCTATAAACAGATCATTATCATAGTGTATTATGAAATGAAGTGTTCCAAACACCCCAATTCCATAGAAAGGTTGGTTAGGGGATTTCTAAAGCAAATTAGGCAAATTTAAATAAAATTGATTTTCGAGTATAATGTGAGGGCCATTATTTCAACATTTGCGCATCGGTAAAAGTCTAATCAGAGTGAAGATTCTCGATTCAAAAATTGGCAGTGATTTTATAAAAATAAGACTAATAAGTTTTGTTCTATTTATTGGTAAACTACTATGTGCTAGGCACTCTACACGATGCTTTGGTGCAGCCCACATTCAATCTTTGCAGCAAATCTAGGAAGTTATCAGTGTTATCTTTAATAAATAAAGCGAGGCCAGTGAGTTGATGAATCATATGAGACTAAATTATGTTGCAGGAACAAATAAAAAAACACTCAAATCTTAAAGGATTAAGACAATAAATGTTAATTAATTGTTCACAGAAAGTTCACTGTGAATGTGGATGACTCTTTTGTTTACTTGCCCTCTATGTGTCCACTCGGTGATCTGCCCAACCAAATGAGCTGAGAAACAGCATTGTGTGGGTCCTTGAATGCACAGGCAGCTTGGGACCTTGGTGCACAGCCTGAGACTAACTAAGGTGGTTATGGCCCAACCTGCTTGGCTCTTTACCAGATCTGATTGATGGCATTTTTCAGCTCCTGTTGTGGCTTTTGACTAAGTGCTAACAATGAAGTTTAAGAAGCAGTAATATGTTTCACTACCAGTCCTGGCTGATACATCAACCCCACCGATAATCCCTCGGTTCTCTCCCTTACCCCCTTGAGGCAGACAAGCACTGGGAACTTGGGGACTGGACGTTGAAGATGAGTAAGATCTGAAATGCCAAGAGCCTGGATCCCAAAATCACCTTTTAGAGAAGGGACTCCCACAATGAGGTGGGAGCTACATACATTAGATGAATAAACTTCTATCTGTTTCAACCATTCTAAAGTTTTATATAACAGCTTTTTTTTCTTTTTTCTAAATATCTAAGAATACTGATTGTGTGTGAAATGCTGTTCTAGACTCTAGGGATATAGCAGTGAATGAGAGAGAATCATGCAGGAGATTGTAAACGCCAGGCCTTCTGGAGTTTACAATCTCCTGCATGAGTCTTGATAAATAGAAGAAATGTACAATGCTTTATCATTTTAAAAATGCTGAGGATAAATTAAAGAAGAGAAGGGAGACAGAGACAGTTGCTGTGAGGCCTTGCAATCATTCATAGGGTGGCCAGGGAAGGTCTTAACTAAGAAAATGACATTTCAGTTTTATCTAAAGGGATTCTGAGTGAGAACCCCTTGAAGCAGAAGGACAGGCAAATGAAATATCCACAAGGAATTCCTAGGAAGCCTCTGTGTCTGGACCAAAGTCAGGAGATGAGGTCAAAGAGATTCCAACGTTCAGATTCCAGTTAGCTGCTGAAAGGTCTTTGGGTTTTACTTTGAGTGAAGTGGGAAGACATTGCAGAGTTGGGAGAGAAGTGTGACGTGAACTGGTGTACATTTTAATGGGATCATTGAGGCTGCTGAACCGATGGCCATCAATTCTGGGCTATTCCAGCAATCCAGACAAGAGGTAGTGGATCTGACAAGGGTATAACATAGGTTCTTCACCTCATCAATTCTAAGACACACGTGTTTTTTTCCACAATTTAACACCCCTGAAGTCTAAATGCATCTTATAATCCATAAGATTTTACAAATACTTGAAAGCACTTTTTCTCTCTGAATGGTTGATAAAATAATGCTAGTTCTTATGGTTGGCAGTGGCTTAGATTTGATGATATGTAGTAATATACAGCTCTCCCCTATTTCAAAGCCCATGATTTTAATCACTGCCTACATTAGCTATGTTCTCAGGTGATGTGCTGCATCATGTACCATTGCTATTTGTTTCACTGTATTATGTTTTATTTCCAAATTTCATTTCATCATGTTTCTTTCTTCCTGTTCAACAGTTCACCTGGAAAAAACATGAACATAATGGTAGATATCTTTTCTAACTGTGTTCCAGGCATGTGGGCAAAGGTAAATTAAAAAAAAAAAAGTTTTCTGCTATTTAGGAAATCCAAGGTCCATGATGCAAATTGAGCATATTCCATACATTTTCCAGAAATGAAGTTGCAATTGACAAATGAAGGTGTGGTATGAATTAACAAAGATCTACGCTAAGTTACAGCTCAAGTCCATGTAGATATAAGCGGCAGAAAGAGCATGCACCAAGGTAAGGACCCAGTGACTATTGGTTAAAGATGAACTAATCCTAACATTGGGCCACAACAGTGTTTTTAGGGTCATAAGAATATGGGCTTGGACCCCTGGTCCATATTATCCCAACTTAGTACAAATACCTTAGGGAAGGTATTTAAGCCTATGGAACCTAGTTTACTTATTATAATATGGAAGTAAGAACATTTATTTTATAAGATTCTTGAGAGGAATAAGTGAGATAAATAATAGGTGCCCAGTAACTGCTAGTTCCTTCTCCCCATCCCCTTTGACTAACAGGATTTTCCATTGAACTTATACATTATCTGATTTATGACTTAAATAAATGGAAGTGTCTGCAAAATTAGCTGCAAGTCTCACATTGCTTTGTTCAATGAAATAGTGAAAGCAAAACTAGACCTTTTCCTGTGTGCCTTATTAGCTCAGTAAAATCTAATTTTCTTTAATTTCTTTCACTTCCTATGGGAAAGACCAGTAGATTATTGGAATTTGTAGTCAGATTGCAAAATCTTTTCATGCCTCTATGGATTTGTATTTTGTAGGATAGAACTTGAATTACACAGGCGAGGAGAAGGTGACGGTAAATTTTAATGGAAATGGCAGAAGGTTTATTTTACTCACTTGAGAAGTTTTCTCTAAAGTTGTTAAAACCTCACAAAAAAATTGAACGCATTCTCATATCTACGGACAAAGAAATAGGCTGCTTCTAAAAGCAGAGAGTCAAGAATCATGAGGAAAATTTTGAAATACCTATGAATTCATTAGATGAAGAATTGAGAGCATTATAATTTAGACATGAAAGTAAATGAGCCAGTTCAAGGGCTGAAGAGATTGGTGATATTTTTAACTTAAAGAAATTATCAAAGTGTAACATACATACAGTCAAGAACAAAAATAGTAAGGGCATAATGTTTTCATGTTTTTATGGCTGAACAGATTCATGCAAATAGCAGGCAGATAGAGAACTAGAATTTTACCAGAAATCCTCCATGGATCCTTATAGTCATTCTCCTCAAAGAAAAGCCACCAGCCTGACTTACTATCACTTAGCTTTGTTACTTTTTTAACTTTATATTAATGAAAGTATACAATGTGTACTCTTTTGTGATGGACTTCTCTGGTTTAATATTATATTTGGAGTTTAAAAACTTTAGTAAAGGGTGGTGGTGACAGTGGACAACGTTGCACTGAATTGCATGTCCGAAAGAAGATAAAATGGGAAATTTTAGGTTATATATCTGGTACCAGAATTAAGAGAGCAACAAAACAGTGCACAGAACTTAACAACACAAAGAGTGAAACCCACTGTAAACTATGAACTATAGTTAATAGTATGATTATACAATTATTTTATTAATTGCAAAATGGTATTACACTCATGCAAAATGCTAATAAGGAAAACTGGATGTGTGAGAAGGATAATTGGGAACTCTGTACTTTCTGCATGATATTTCCGTAAACTCAAAACAGCTCTAATAATTTTTTAAAATTTTCTTTTGAAATGTAATATGCACGAAGGCAAAGCCTGTAGATATTTAAATAACTTACAAGTGCTGTTGAGATAAATTGCAGATTCCTTTGTAGAAGTTTTGCACATCTTTTATTATAACGTCTATTCTTAAGTATTCATAAAATTTTAGTCCTTTTGTAAATGATAATTTTGTATATCATATTTTTGCTGTTCTGAATTGACTTTATAATCCAACTGCTTGGTTAGGGCCACTGATGAATTCTAATAGTTTGTTTATTTTCCTCTAATTTCTAAGTAACTATTCATGTCATATGTGAATAACAACAATTTCATTTCTTCCTGTTCAATTCTTATACTTTACATTTTTTTCCTCAGGTTTTATTACTCCAAATAGAGCCTCTTGTAAATAGCTGAATACCATGATAAGAGTAGGCATTTAAGGGAAATCCCTTAAAATTTCACTAGAAATATCTTTGCTTGTTTAGTAGATACATTTATCAGATTTAAAAAGTAATTTATAATTCCAGTTTTATAAGTTTATTATAAAATATAAATAGGTAAAATATTTTATCAAATATTCCTATATCTATTGAGATGCTAATATGATTTTTTTCCTATTTTTCTGTTCCCATGCTTAATTATGTTGATTTTTGACTGCTAACCCAGAATTTGCTTTCCTGCAATAAATGCAAACAAATCATGACATATAATCATTGTTAAGTATCACTCAATTCCATTAGCTAATATTTTATTTTGGATTTTTGCATTTATATTTATGAGAGAGACTGGCCTGTAATTTTATTTCTTACAATGTCCTTGTCAGACTTTGGTTTCAAGGTTATACTGGCCTCATAAAATGACATAGGAAATGTTCTCTCTATCCATTCTCTGAAAGAACTTTTTTCTTTTTAAAGATTGATGCTTTCTATTTTAAATGTTTGACTAAATCACCACTATAACTATTTGGGGCTGGAGATGTTTTATAGAAGATTTTTAAAACTCAATTTCTTTAACAAATCAGGGCTTTTTATTTAATCATGTTTTCATTTAGCAAATTTATCTGCCTTTGTTCATTACTTCTTTTTTATTTTTTCACTTTTCTTATTTCCTAATTCAGATCATATTCCTTTTGAGGAATGATTCTACCATTTTTTTTTTTTTACTGAAATGATTTTATTTTGCATTCATTTTTGAAGACTAATTGCTTTAGAATTTAGAACTATAGTTTGGCAGCTATTTTCTTTTTAGTACATTAAAGATTCTAATATATTACCCTCTGGCTTCATTAATTTTTGGTTAAAAGTCAGCATTTTAATATTTTGGTCTGTCAACGTTCTCTTCCACTCAAGTTTGTAGTTAAATCTATACACATAGTTCTCAATATTTATTACTGTATTTTCAGTATTAGTATTTTAATTGAACTGTATTTTATAGATTCTAATTATTTGGGGAATTCTCCATATCTCAATTCTGTCTGCCATGTGTATAACAACTTTTCTATCTAAAATCCTTGTCAGATAACTACAAAATGTATCCACCAATGAGACTGTTTTTACAGTCTATTTTTCTTCTTTCTTTTTGATTTTTATCATTTTGTCCTTCCTCTTAGCATGCATTGTTAACGTTTAATATGAAAAACAGACATCAGCAAATATAAATGGAAACTCTGAAGTGCCAGGTTCAGTCATCTCCTTTTCTCTTTTTGCTTATATGCTGATCTCTGAATGCTTTCATACACACACACACACACACACATATATATATTTGTCTCTCCATCCCTGCAAGACTCTGCTGGATTTTCTGGCACTTGGGCATTTTGTTTCAGGCTTATATCCTGCACCCAAGAGAGAATGGAAAAATACCCAGCAGAATGTGGTCATATCTTTCCAAGGGGCTGTGCCTGCAATTTAATTTTGTTCCCTTAAGTCCTGGCTCTCTTGCCAGCTATCTGACATCTTAAAACACACACCACCACTATACCTACACACATGCATATATATACACACACATATGTGCATTTATTTTTTAAATTTTCCCTATCTTTTTTTAGTTTGGGGAAGGAATATGGATCATCAGCTGGAAGTCTTTTTCTAACTTTTAGACACAAATACTTACATTATTTCTAATATATTCTTTAACCCTTTAAATTTTTCTTCAAATTATAAATTCTGTGCATCCAAAAAGATTGTAAAGTCTCATTTTCATTATCATGTAGTTCAAAATACTTAACAATTTCCATTGCTATTTCCTTTAGAACCAAGTTATTTAAAAGTGTTTGCTAGTTTTTAGACATTTGAAGATTTTCTTGTTATCTGATTATTGGTCCTTAGCAAAGCTTCACCATGGTTATAACATTTATTCTCTAGTATATCAGTTCTTTTAAATTTGTTGATGCATGCTTTTTTTTGTTCTGCCTGTAATCAATTTCAGTGAATGTTCCAAGCACACTTGGAAATAGTACGTGTTCTGGAGTTGTTGTGGTTATTTCCTATATGTCAGTTAAGTCCAGGTTTTAAAAATAATTTTGTTTCATCTTCTATATCTTTCCCGATATTTTGTCTGCTTTTCTATTACTGACAGGCATGTGAAAGTTTTAAAAATAATTTTGTTTCATCTTCTATATCTTTCCCGATATTTTGTCTGCTTTTCTATTACTGACAGGCATGTGAAAGTTTTAAAAATAATTTTGTTTCATCTTCTATATCTTTCCTGATATTTTGTCTGCTTTTCTATTACTGACAGGCATGCGAAAAGCTCCCTAAATATATTTGTGGTGCTGTCTATTTATTTATTTTATTTCTATCAATTGTTTATTTTGTATGAAGTATGTTATTATATGCATACAAATTTAGAATTGATAACTTTTCTGAAACATTAACCTAACCCTATCATCATGAAATATCTCTCCTTAACTGTAGCACTTCTTGCCTTAAAGTTCATCTTTTCTTTTTTAGGGGGTGCATAGTCTAGGAATCAAAACCGGGTCTCTTGCATGCAAGGCAAGCATTCCACCACTGAATCCGTGCACTCCCAAAGTTCATTTTTGATGTTAGCATGGTTACAACAACTTTCTTTAGTTCTTGTTGTTGTTGTTATTGCTATTTGGTTTGAGGGCTTGTTTTTTTCTTTTTTGTATGTTTTTCATGTCCATACTTTCATATGTTTGTTTTTTATGAAATTTCAAATATGTCTTTTGTAAACAGCCAATATTTAATTGTTTTTTTTTTAATGCTTGATATGGTAGGGGTCTCATTTCATTCTTTTCCATGTGAGTGTCTCGTTATTGCAGCACCATTTGTTGAATTTCTATTTGTTCATTTGCTTGTTTGTTTGTTTGGGGAAGTGCATGGGCTGGGAATCGAACCCAGGTCTGCTACATGGCAGATGAGAATTCTACCACCGAACTACCCTTGCACCCCCTAGATTTCATTTTTTTAATCCAGATTGACCATCTTTATTTTATTGCTCTTTTCTCTTTGCAATTACTGGACCTGTTTATTTATGTATTGGAGGTTGTCTATACTTGTTACATTACAATTTTTATCTTTCTTGCCTGTTTTTCGATTGATCGAATTATTTTTAATTAATCCATTTTTCTCCTCTATGAGATCAATTATGCAATATTTACACCTGCATTATTCAAGAGATTACAGCATGAATCCTTGACTTGGTAAGAGTAACAATAAATGGCTACTTTTCCTATGCTAGAGTTCTAAAATAATGTGACATCATATTCTCCTTCCTCCTTTTGTTCTAATGTTGCGAAGCATTTTAGTTTAATTCTACCTATAATTTAAACAATCTACACAATTATTAATGTTTTGTGAATTTAGTCTTTTCGTTGCTCTTTGTTTTTTCCTGAATTTTCATGCTTCTGTTTGACATGGATGCGAAAACTTAGGAATTCAATCAGGAGATAAGTCAAATACATTGAGAAGGAAAAAAAAATTTGAACTCCATTAATTTACCACACTATGTAATTACTAATTTCAGTAAGAGTAATCATTCAGTTCGTGAGTGCCATGAAACAAGTATCCTAAATTATTTCTGTACAGCACTCTAAAAGCTTCAAGGTAACTTTCAAGAATTTGGTTTAGCCATCCATTTATAAAAAGAAATATATAATGCTCACTCCTTCAGACAGCTAATATACATATTTTCTGTTATATGCTAGCTGCTCTGGCTACAGCAGCGAGACATAATCCTAGGCACTGCAATGGGCTGCCTTCTCCTAGGAAGAAAAGACAATCAACAAAGTTAACATATAAATGCGTAGGACATGAGGGATGATGGCAAGTAGTATGGAGAAAAATGAAGTAGTGTTTGAGTTGTTGTTTTATACAGACCGGTGAGAGATGGCCTCACTGGTCAACATCAGTTTGAGCAAATACCTGAAGAAAATAGGAGGCTCTAAAAATCAGTCAGGGCTTGGAAAAGTTAAATAGGTTACAAAAATTATGAACGTAATGAACACTGAGTCAGTTCCTCCAATGACAAAGTCTTTGCTTATTGCACTGCAACACAGAGGTAGAAAATAATGAGAAAACAATATCAGACTTTAAGGAAATTTTTGCCTTTTCCAGATTAACATTTGTTGCTATCACTTCTGTTTCCTTGTTCACGGCAAAGAAAATTCTTATTTCTCAAAATCAATTATTCAAGATATCCCAAAAATCTTAGTGAAATTTTAAGCTCAATCTGTCTCGCTTTCTTTCGTTCTCAGTCTAGTTCTTGATCCAGGCCAATCAGTCTCTATCTATCTATCTAATCAATCTCTTCATGTTATATATTAAGAAACAGAGATGTACACATGTTATTTTTACCCAAAGTCACATCGTGGGTAAAGAATCCCACTGGGTTTCCTTTAAACAGAGTGAATCAATGCCAGTTTAAATGCACACTTAAGGGACAAAAAGCGGTGAACTCTAATTATGTAATAAGGAAAAATGAACTGCGTTTTAAAATACCTCCAGTGGTTGCATGTTTCTACTGAATCTTGCCCAAAACTTCACTAAAAGGTATTTTACCAGGAAAAAAAATCTCATTGTTTTCATTGAAGAGCTGGGGTAATGGAAGGAAGGGGGTTGAATTCCATAACAAGGTAATGTAGCATGCAATGTGTTGGACTGCCAAATACATGTGAATGTCAAATTAACAACAAAATAAGCATTTTTTTTTATATAAAATGCCCCGCATATTGCATGGGAGAGGCTTATACTGTTGTGCGGGTTCTAAACTGTTACGTGTCCAAGAAAATCCATCTCTTTTAATACAATCTTGCGAGTGCAGACCTATTATAGGTGGGACGTTTTGATTTGATTATTTCTATGGAAATAGCACCCCGCCCATTTAAAGTGGGTCTTAATTTAGCTTACTGGAGTCCTTTAAGAGGAGAACATTTTGAAGAAAGAGCAGAAACAGATCTCTGCATATGTAGAATAAGTTGAAAGCCACTTGAACAGAGAAAGCCAGGAAAGAAGGACAGTTGCTTTCCCGTATGACAGAGAAACCCCTGGACGTGATTGGTCTTTCTTGAGTGAAAGTATCCTTTTGTTGGTGAATTAATTTGGACATTTTCATGGCCTTAGAATTGTAACGTATAACTTAATAAATCCCCCTTATAAAAGCCAATGCATTTCTGGTATATTGCTTTCAGACAGCTTTAGCAAACCAAAACAACTCTATATATGGATCAAAATTTATTGCAAATGCATATTTAACTGAATATCCTATATAACTTATTTGCTAAATATTGCAACCTTAGACATAGTAACTATATTGTATAATGTGCATGTTAGTTATAGATTCTATGTTAAAAAGTATTAGCATTAATAAAAATGTATTATCAAAACAATGGAGAAAACTCAGAAATTTCAAATAATTATGCTTATATCATTACCGTGTTAAAATGATTAAAACAATAATTGACACAAATCACTCTGACAGGCAGTATTGTATTATTTGCAAGTTAACTATATTTGGATGTATTAATTTGGTTAAAGTATTTCTGTATCACTTAGTTTTATTGAGAAGAACTGAGCAGGGTGACCCAAATTTGTAATTAAACTTAGATTATTCATTTTTTATTTTGCAATGTCATAACAGATTTCTTATCCATCTAAAATTTAATTCTTTGAATAAAGTGTTTAAAATTTTTCACAGCTATAATAAAAATACACAAGTTGATGCAAACCAAAACTATATGGAGGTAACTGTAAATATTAGCAGCTATTAAATAGAAATTATTTTAACAACTTATTCTTTACACAGCAATACACGTTTTGAGTTAAGAAGCTTTTCAAAGTGTTTGAAAGTGGTTTGCATTTATATTTCAACGTGCTGCTTGTAAAGGTCATTTTTCTAAAGCATGCACAAAAAGACAAAGAAATCCCATTTATTCTGTCTGATTATTACCTTCTCATCAAACCTAGGACTAGATTGCCACAGGGAAATATGGTTTCGGTGACATTTTCTAAGATGATAACTTCCATTTTATCTAGTGCTTTTAATATTTTATGTTTAAGAGGAAAAAGAAAAATAATATCTAGCATTTAATATTTTGCTAATTCTGGGTTTTATCAATCAACTTCTCCACGGGAAACAGATCGCACATTCAAATAGGGTGTTTTGATTTATAGCTGAGGAAAAATGAATGAAGGTAGTATTTATATGAGGGAAATTAAAATTAAAACCTTCAAGGTTGGATGAGGCACCTCAGTCAAGGCTAGCAAGAGCTAAGAGTTGTTAATTCTGAAGGTCTGAATTAACAGAGCTTAATTAAGTCTGTTAGGTCTGAAGAAGTAGGAGTATAGAGTAGTTACTAGAATCTGGAAAGTGTAACTATATAATTTTAAAAGGAGGGTTCCAGTTAGGAGATTTTCACAGACCCAGTAGGAGTCATAGGAATATATATTACAACATCAGTCTCTAGCTTACTTTGAATCTTCTGCAGAGGTTTCCCACTGACCAAACCCAACCATAACAGCACCCCTTGTGGCCCCATGGATCTGTCTCTTGCTTCAACACATTTAAATGGAACTGGCTGGGGGTCTATTCACCCTTCAGTCTCAGACCACCCTCCAATTTCCTCTTCAGTAGCAAACATGAGGACCATCTTCAGCCATCAGCTGCTTCTGGGACCAGCTAATGACATTAGCTGTGTGTGTGTGTGTGTGTGTGTGTGTGTGTGTGTGATTAGCTTCTAATTGTTGACCAATCTTGAGCAGCACCTCTTCCAACACCAATACTCATCCCAAGATGAGTGTGGTAAAACGCCTAGACACAATAGGAGCCACATGTCCTTAGAAAAGAACCTGAACCAGGCTGTTTTGGGTCTACATGCTCTAGGTTCTGCCAACATCGATCCTCATCTCTATGACTTCCTGGAGAGGCCCATAGACTCTAGAGGCTCCTAGTCATGCTTGAGTGTGTGCCTTTCAAAGAGATATTCTCCCAGCCCAGCCCACTGCCCAGCCCAGCCCACAGCCCAGCCTCTGGAGTTTGGGTTGGTAGCCAACCACCTTCCTGCTATCCATAATATCCCAATTGCCTGGCAAACCACAGTGGCATTTCATGTTTCCAGAGATCAGCATTAGTTCAGAACCAAGGTTAATAAGCAAAGAAAGGTCTGGATATTTTCCTTTCCTTAGTGCACCTTATACTGGTATAAATGCACTGGCATCTCTGGAGAAGGTTTAGAGAGGATTTCATAATCCACTTTTCTGGCTCAGTGGTTCCTCTTAGAGAATTGGCCTCTTTTTCAGTCAAGGGACTCTAAGTTATTGAGCTGGATTAAGGCTGTAAACTAAAAAGGAGGCTTGGGATCCACATTTTAGTTATTCCTTCCTAGCAGAACTAGAATATTTCAATCAACTTACTCCAAGTAGCACCTTAATACAAAACCTATTTCATTCCAGGAACTCTGTGATCAATTAGCCATCACCACAGATCCATGCATTTTAATACATTCTGATTACCACTCCTTCAGCTAATTTGGCTGCAAATTAGAACCACCTGTGGAAGTTTGAAAACTCCTATTGCATGGTCCTTCAATTCAGTAAGAATCACTGAAGGTAAGAAAGAGAGATCAGTATTTTTTAAACCTCCCCAGATGAGTAAAATGCGCAGCTGCATTTGAAAACCAATGCTCCAGGTTGTTATCATAATCGCACTCACTTTGTCTCTGAAGGTCAATTGTTACCCCCTGGTATCTGCAATTCAGAGATTCCATTATTCCCACTGAGATCTAAAAATCAATTTTACAACCTGTAAACCAGAAAGGATAGCCAGTATAGAATTTTTTAAGGATTTTTGTGTGTGCCCTACCAACGTACCTTCTGTACTTGTTGAAGAGAATATCCTCTCGTGAGAAATGGTGAGAGAATGTTTGAGGAGGTTGCACACAAAAGACACACTCCAACATCTTCATCTCTCTGCATCTCCAAATTCCTTCTTCTATGAAATATCAAGAAAGATCCAACATCAAAACCTCACTGACTACAAATCTAGCAGACTATTCATGCTGCTGCCAATGTCCAGGTGTTCTAGCCAACTCACTAAATTCTGAATTCTAGAAAACTGCATCTATGTCAATGCATTCAGATAAATCAAATATTATTTTGTTATACTTGAACTAAAAACCTAAGGGACCATTCCCAAACATATACCCTAGACTTCTGCTGACATAAATTGCATGGTTCTGAAATTTACTTATTTATTTTATATTATCTTCTCTTGGAATGTACATCTAGGATATTTTGGGATCCATATCCTTGCAAAGAGGAAAAGAAGAGGTGGGAAAATGAAGAAAATCAAAACTACCTTGTAAGACAAGTGCAGTTATCATTAAAGGTTGTCATTCATGGGAGGTTGGCGTCCTCAGGCAGGGGAGAGATGTATGAGATAGAAGAGAGGTTGCTTTTTAGGAAGAAAATTCAGGGGAACTTGTGGTTCAAAGTTCTAAGCATCATTTGAGTCTGCCTAAAATTACCGATTCACATCTTAAGGCCCCACTCTTACCCCACCAGTGTCCTTATCTTAGCATAAGTAATCAGACAGGATTTAGTATTTAATTGGAGTTGCAAACTTGTAATTCCTACAATCAGGATCTGAGCTTGGTCCTCAGACTTAAGTTTCTTTTGATTAGAGAAAAAAAGGTCAACTTTCAAAGCTGCCAGGAGGCTTTCTGACCTTCCAGCTCTATCTGAATTGGCCTTACAAGTCCTTCGATTTCTAGTTTTCCATGTGTATACTTTTTAAGAACTTCAAAAGAAACCAGCTGATCCCACAATCATTATAATCACTATGGTTTTCATAGAAATTACACGGCATCATCAATTAACCTTTCAATGCCTTGCCCTCAATTTCTCTTTATTCCCAGCCTCTATTGGGTCATTGAAATGAGTGCTATGGCATGTATATTATCGATTACCAGGGACACATTTCTGCTGGCAAGGATGTTATCCATACACTCATCAATATTTAAGTAACACCACTAGGGTTCCAGAGAAAAGGATTTCTTTGTCAGACCCACCTCTCATTCTGCTTGATCTGTCCAGTTCCTAGCAGGAAACATGACACACACAATGAGAAAGTTAAGAAGAGTTTAATAAAGAGACCATATATAATATTATAGAGGGAGTTCAGAGGAACCAAAGGATGGTGAAGTTCTCCAAGGCTAGTGAAAGCTGGCAGTTGTTACCAAACATAGATCTAAACCAGTAAAAGGGGTACCAGTTACCAGAACAGGGACAATTCTAGACAGGAGCTCTGATACAGGGAAATAGTCAACCTAACTAGCAGAGAAACAGCCAAGATAATGAATACTCCAACCCAAACTCTCCTTTCTTATCTGTGCTTTCTGGATGTTGAATGCATTTGGAACCTAGAGGATAAGGGACCCCATAGATAAAGGTCTTAATGTTGAGTTTTCTGTATACTAAGGTAGAGGAATGTGGAGGGTAGATTTAGAGACGTAAACACCAAATGCTGCTTCTAACAGCAATTCTATTGAGAGAAGATGGCATAGCCCTTCAAAATTTCCAGATTTCCAAGTGTAAAAGAATAGGGCCTGAAGGCAGCATTTGTAAGAGAAACATGGAAAAATAAATTTTTGAAAAATAGTAGAATTATATCATGACTAACTGTGCGGTGGGAATAAAAGAAAGGGCAGAATAAAATGTTCTGGATTTAAGTCTACAAGGACTCAAGTTTACTGTCTTGTGAATAATGGTAGGAAATGCAAATATAATTTAAACATACTTAGACTGTGTTACTCTTGAGAAATAAAAGTTAAAATTCCCTGGAGAAATATATAATATAATTAGAACTCAGATAAATGGTACTGAGATAATAAGATGAGAAAGCACTATGACATATTTGTTGAGGTTAAAAAAAAAGTGTGAATATGCTGCAGAGAATGAAATAATCAAGAAAGTGAGTTCACAATAACTCTGACCATTTTTTTTCCTCCAGGCTACTAAAATACTCTTTGTACTCATAGTAAACAAAAGCTGTCTCCTGCCTCTAGTCTGTGTATTTCAACTCATATATATTCCTATTTCCTATGAGCCATAACCTCCATGAAGAAATGAAAAATGAAGAAAAAGACAAGGGAATTCTTAGCAGTTAGCAAAGTGATGTGGTGCAGTATGAAGTAAAGAAATAATCTTAAGAAATGAGAAAATTACTTCGAAGTAAATAAATTACCGTGTCAAACAGTGGAGTTATAAATGACTTTCTCAGGAAAACATAGTAATGTCAAGGAACACTCTACTTCAGTAGATTTTCACATTGGGATGTATTATTTTATGGTTTATTTTAGAAATGGATGCCTAAGTATGTTTAATTAGAGACAATCACTACAAAATAATAAAATCACAAATCCTTTTTATTCGCTGTTAGGAGGAATGCACAGTAAGTTTCCACAAATCTCAGAGATGTCATGACATCGATTGAAAGGTGGAGATAAGAGAATCAATCCAATAAAGCAACAACTGACAGCGGTTTATGGAATGTATTAGGCTCCTCTCTCTGTGTAACAAAATATCATGAACTTGGAGGTTTAAAATAACCCCCATTATACCTATTCATTCCACCACAGTTTTGCAGCTCAGAAGTTCAGGCAGACTTGACAGATTTCTTTGCTTAGTTCCTCACAAGGCAGAAATCAGCATGTTGGTTGACTGGACTCATATCTGTCGGCTCAGGAAGAATCTGCTTCAGACCTCATCCTAGTTGTTCCCAGGATACACTTCTTTATGGCTCTAGGTCTGAGGTTCTTGTTTCTTTGCTGGCTGCTATCTGAGGGCCTGTGTCAGTCCCCAGAGTCCACTTTCCAGTCCTTTCCACATGGGCTGCCCCCACCACCGCCATCACTGTCTTCAAGCATGAATGAAGACTTGAGCACTTCTTATGCTTCAAACCTCTCCCACTTGCTCTTCTGCCACAAGCTGGAACAAACACTTCTCTTGATAAAAGGGCCGGTATGATTAGATTACTCTCATTTAGATAATTTAAAGAAACTAATTAGTAATCTTAATTGCATCCTCAAAAATCCCCTTTGCTATGCAACATGACATAATCAGTCCCTAAGATTAAGGAGGGAAACCTTGGGGGACCATTTTGTATCCTACCTACTATACGGAACATTTTCTTCATTTTTCTAATAATGGAATTTTACGATTTCCAAGATCTCTTAGATGTAATATTTTTCACATTTCCCTGCATTTTCTACATTATAGGTATACTATTGGCCTTATCTACTCCATTTCCTCAGATGCTAATTCTTGTTTTAAGTTTCATGTCTCATTTTCAAAATGCTGCTATAACTCAGGTTTGGTGATTGTTTATTTTTGCTTTTGAGAATGTCTTTTTAACAGATGAGGTCCTGTGGAGGATTAGGGGATGGATCTTGTGCAGATCTTCTGGATGTCAGTGAGTTCATTTGAGGGCAGCATCCCCCTATAACTTAGTCCAAAGTTCCTATTCATAGCTTTAGTCTTAAGACAATGGTCAACTAAGCACATGGAGGGGTAAGAGATGGGCCCCCCAGTGTAAGATGCTCTAAGTGCTATTAATCCTGAAGAAGGGCCCAGGTGACTCTGCCTCTGGTCTTGCAGCTCCCCCAAACTCTCCTGACTTAAACACATTCTTTTCACACTTGATATTTCCTCTAGGGGTGTTTCTCCATAGACCCAATCATTGTCTGTTGTCTAGCATTCAGGAAGTCTTCCATATGGCATGCTTTTGTTTTATTATGATGCCATGGTTTATTCTGTCAGTTCAAGGATTTTAAAAGGGAAGGAGGATTGCTATCCTGATCCTTTTACAGGGTAATGATTTTGTGAAAAAATTTTTGATAGAGCAAGAAATACAAAGATGCTTATAGATCTGATTTTTTGCTTTTGAGGGGCTTGTAATTTTGATACAGAAGAAATAATAAAATTACTCATTTAATCACGCATTCAAGTAATGTATATATTCAATTTCTTCTACTTACCAAATACTGTGGTACTTATATAAAATGGTTGCCAATAACAGAGATTATATGCCACTGGATGATACATAACAGTAAATAAGTATATAATATAAAATGGTTACCTCTTAATTGAGATTATAAATCGCTGGATGGCACATAACAGTAAAAAAACATTTATAATTAGGCATGATATTTATCAGGAAAGGAAGAGAGTAATGACTTATGGGGACACATTGTAGGGTAAAGCAATTTAGATGAATCTAGATGCGATGGAGAGAGGATAGCTATGATGGATTATTGGAAGAAGAACTTTACTAAGTGGAAATCAGAAGAAAAAGAAAAAGATTTCATCTAATGAAACTGGTGTATTAGGGAGAGTTATTCATCTATGATATGAAGGGCCAATCTTGTAGCCCTAGATAAGTTTCTTCGGTGTGGTCCAGGGCATTCAAAGAGTACTACAGTTTGTTTTTTATTTTTTTTCTTTTCTTTTTTTTTTTACATGGCCAGGCATAGGGAAACGAACCCAGGTCTCTGCATGGCATGCGAGAATTCTGCCCTTGAGCCACCCGTAGCCCTCCCAGATTACTACAGTTTTTAGATAGATTTTCAGCTAACTCTCCAAATGACAATATGGTTTCATTACAATTTATTGTATGCCAAGGACAAAGAACAATATGCCCTATGTCTACTTCTTCATAATAATATTTTCTGTATAAAAAGTGACTCCTGCAGGAGACCAGGGTTCAATTCCTGGCTGTGTACTCTCCCCACCCCGCTCCCCCCCAAAAAAAATTTCAACAAATGGTGGGACAATAACAGGATAGTGCGTAATTTCTTATAATAAATTCATAAGTGCATAATTTCTTATAATAAATTAATAAGTGAACAAATATATGTTTAGTTTTATCTAATGATCTAAATGTGTGTGGTTAAGTACTTGGCACATTTGAAAATAAGAGCAAAAAGGAAACTTGACCCCTGAAAATTTAATCAGGCAAAAAATTATAACCCATTAATCAACCCTTTTGCTTTGGCAGAGAGGAACCATAATGATATATATATTTTTTTACATTTGCATCTAAGGAAAGCAAAATTCCTGGACACATTATAGAATTCCCAAAGAAGATACAATAGTTCCCAGAGGAATTAAATTACCTCCTAATACATGGTTGAAAAAGAAAAATTATAATTCCTTAGTAAGCTGAAAAAGCATTATACCTCTCTAGGAGAATTTCATCAAGTAAAGGTTTTACTTTCTTTATTGAATCTGAACTGCATTTAATCAATGCCTGAGCAGGCTGCCCAGTTCCTTTATGATGTTTTACAACGCAAAAGACCCAAACAAATGGATTTCTTTTTCTCGGTACACTAAGTCACTGGAGTTTCAAACCTCACCTAAGACTGTGTTTTCACAATCAATTTCAGTAGCGGGCTGAAGGAATAGTACATATATATCACATTATTTAACATAAATAAATGCTCAGCTTGTGATCTCTTTTTATTAAAAAACAGAAGTTATAGGTCTGTTCTTTAAACTCTGTTTATAGAAATAGAAGTCCTTTCTAGATGATCCAAAGCACTGCCCAGAACATGACTTAACAGTGGGTTGTCTCTTGATCTCTTTTCAATCCCAAGTCAAATTTTCAAATTTACTTCTTACTTCCTTCCCTAAAGGTGTACTGGATGAAAATTACAAAATTCCCCAAATGAACATATGGTGGAATTAGTTCTACAACAGAGAAGGATTAGTTGAGTTTCACACAGCAATAAATCTGCAGATTTAATAGCCTGAAGCAGCAGTGCAGATAACCCTATTTTATGACAATTATATTTATGGAGTCAATTCAAATAGATAATCATCCAAGATATTTTTCCTAATGAAGAAATTGCAAGAATAAACTACATATATTTTCAAGATTGGATTTAACCTTGCAAAAATGCAATGACTTAGCCCTTTTTTCATTTATGAAGAATACATGTGGGTAAACTGTCTTTTAGCTAAGAAAAAAAGGTCATGGCTCTGGCTCTTCACAAGAAGTATATTATCTCTCAAAAAGGTGAAAAAAAATTATGAACAAGTAACAATATCAAGCAACTATCACAAAGAATAATTTTGAGCAATATAATGCTGGAGTTGGGTTTATTTTACTGTATACCATCCAAGCCCTTAATTGTGAGATACACCATTATTTAACCATATATACAAATAATGAAAGAGAGAAAGAGGCCTGCCAATTAAATTATGACCAAGTGTTAACATAGTCTTACTTTAAGCATGAAACAGACAAACCAATCCTCAGCTCTGTTAAGAATTTGGTGATAACTCCCGCCCTTAGCTGTATTGTGCTAAGCAAAACATTCCTACTAATCTCATTAACAAAAGTTAAGTGGCTTCTTGTGGGCATCTTCCTTTCCAAGGTCCTACCATCACTTGGTTGTTGCTTTGCAAGAAAAGAAGAATTACAGTTGCTCCTCTAATAATGAATATTTGTTGCACAATCAAATTTACTTTCCCCTGATTTTTCCCATTCCTTCCTGCGAACACAATACAGCATTCAATGCTGTATCACGGTGTGAACTTCTAAAGACATTTTGAATGGTAATTAAACTTAACATGTACTAACAACAATATACATAACTCCGAGGAAGGGAAGGAGGATGTATGGTTATGGTTACTCCTGTCCCTGCACAGGCAATGAGACTACATCAAAGCTGCTACCTGGACTGTGCATGTACAGACACATTGCTTGACTGCTTGATACTTGGGCATCTCATTTTCCTGACTCATAAGCTTACCATTCACCCTGCATGGGCACCTGTATTAGTTAGGGTTCTCTAGAGAAACAGAATCAGTGGAAATATCTGTAGATAAAAAATTAATAAAAGTGTCTCACTTAACCATGGGAACATAAAGTCAAAAATCCATAGGGCAGGCTGTGAAGCTGACAACTCCGATGAAGGGTCGGGATGAACTCCACAAGAGAGACTCACGGGCCGAAGCAGAAAGAGATACTATCTCTTGTGAATCCTCCTTAAAAGCCTTCTAGTGAGTAGATTAAGCATCACTCATCACAGAAGACACTCCTCTTGGCAGATTTGAAAATGCAATCAGCTGTGGGTTTAACTAATCCAATTTAATTAATGATTTAATAAATCATCAAATATGATCATGGATTTTATTCTATGAAATGTCCTCATAGCAACAGACAAGCCAGGACTTGCCCAACCAAATGAGCACCATCACCTGGCCAAGTTGATACATGAACCTGACCATGACAGTACCCAAGAAATAGCCAAGGAAAACTTGAACTCCCTAAGGGTGAGGAAGAGGGCCCCCACAGGACCATACATCTGGACTGTGGCAGAATAGTAGAACAGAGGTTTCTTTTTAGTAGAAGATTTTTCGGCATAGGTGGCAAGCTGTACTTGCCAGTATATCACAGTGTATATACCTGCACTCCCAGTACCTGGTATGCATTTCAACTACTCTCCGAAGTTTTTTGGAGACTGGAAACCAAACTGCAGAGAATAATGAAGCTCATTGCTGGAGATGGTCTGTCTGCTAATGGCTCTCACAACACCTGCGGGGATAGCCATACAGTGGTCACACAGTCTTGCTAAAGAGTGTACTAAAAAAGCTTCCCAGACGAACCTCCTGGCCAGGGTATGGTGGTACAGGCCATTTCAATGTTTTGAGAAGGATGGTCAAGAAATTGTACCTCAATCTTACCATTGGCCCTTACTCTTGTCCACCTTGGTAGGCAATTTCTATATGGCCTGTTGGTGAATGGTACATAGCTGCACAAAGTGGGGGAAAGAGGAATGGTCCAAAGTGTTAAGAACTCCATAGGAGAAGATGTCAGAAAAGAAATACCTCCTTAAACCTATTATCTTTCAACCAAGACTTAACCTATTGAGTTACCTGGTCAGCACTGTGATCTTCTTTCTCTTTGAAGAACCTACACTGAACAACAATAAAGTAAGTTTAACTCATTATGCACTATACACAATCCCTCTTCATAGGTTTGGGATTTACCTAGTTCATGACCACCATGTTCCTTTATATGTGATGCAACAGCATAAATGTAAGCTTTTACATTATAAGTTCTGGTCTTTCCAGTCATATCTGGAAATAAAGTATATTATTTTCTGGGTAAAACATACTTCTCATATCTCTTACACCAAAGATTGGTTTGTAAGCCCTTTTCTAGCAAATGTCTGTATGAAAGTTTCTAAGTACCTGAATGACGTTTGATTTTGAAATCCCTCTACCTGTTGTATCAATATGCACTTTAAAATGACAGACACACGACTTCCTGGAAGATGGCGGCTTAGTAAGACGCGCGGATCTTAGTTTCTTCCCCAGGACAGCTACTAGGGGAGTAGAAATGATACAGAAAGCGCCCAAAGCCACAACAGAGATAAAAAAGACAGTGTACCCCATCCTGGAACGGCTGGCTGACTGAGAGAAGCAGCTCGGGTGAGAACTCCGAGGCGCGCGGGCCTCACCGGGCGGGATGGCAAGCGGCCGGAGTTACTCCCTTCCCCCTTCCCAGGCCGGCTGGGAGAATTGGAGAGGCGGTCCCCTGAAAACAAGGCGGCTGGTGCCGACACCACGCGCAGCCCCCCGGACCAACTGAGAGAATTGGATCGGAAAGCCCCAGGCCGCGGAGAACGGTGACGGGTGGGGAGGCCCCTTCCAAACCTGTGACTCCCGGGGAACGTGCACTCTCTCGGGCGGGCCGCTGCCGCTGGCGCCCTCCCGCCACGCTTGTCGCCCAGGGCCGACTAGGGAATTCGGACGGGCTCTTTCCCGGGCTGCGGCGACCAGCAACCCTCCCTGCGTTTGGACCCCGGGCCGGCTCAAGCCGCTTCGGCTAGTGAACCCCCCGGACGGCGAGATTTTCCAAAGTTTAAGGTCCCACAGCACCTTTTACTGGTGGGACCCGCAGACAAACGTGTGCCACGAGCGCCACCTACTGGGCAGGATAAGAAAAACAGAACCCAGAGATTTCACAGAAAAATCTTCCAAACTTTTGGATCCAATACCCAGGGAAATCTGTCTAAATGCACAGACGCCAACAGAAGATAACGGATCACGCTCAAATAATTGAAAATATGGCCCAGTCAAAGGAACAAACCAATAGTTCAAATGAGATACAGGAGCTGAGACAACTAATGCTAAATATACGAACAGAAATGGAAAACCTCTTCAAAAACGAAATCGATAAATTGAGGGAGGACATGAAGAAGACATGGGCTGAACATAAAGAAGAAATAGAAAAACTGAAAAAACAAATCACAGAACTTATGGAAGTAAAGGACAAAGTAGAAAAGATAGAAAAAACAATGGATACCTACAATGATAGATTCAAAGAGACAGAAGATAGAATTAGTGATTTGGAGGATGGAACATCTGAATTCCAAAAACAAACAGAAACTATCGGGAAAAGAATGGAAAAATTTGAACAGGGTATCAGGGAACTCAAGGACAATATGAACCGCACAAATATACGTGTTGTGGGTGTCCCAGAAGGAGAAGAGAAGGGAAAAGGAGGAGAAAAACTAATGGAAGAAATTTTCACTGAAAATTTCCCAACTCTTATGAAAGACCTAAAATTACAGATCCAAGAAGTGCAGCGCACCCCAAAGAGATTAGACCCAAATAGGCGTTCTCCAAGACACTTACTAGTTAGAATGTCAGAGGTCAAAGAGAAAGAGAGGATCTTGAAAGCAGCAAGAGAAAAACAATCCATCACATACAAGGGAATCCCAATAAGACTATGTGTAGATTTCTCAGCAGAAACCATGGAGGCTAGAAGACAGTGGGATGATATATTTAAATTACTAAAAGAGAAAAACTGCCAACCAAGACTCCTATATCCAGCAAAATTGTCCTTCAAAAATGAGGGAGAAATTAAAACATTCTCGGACAAAAAGTCACTGAGAGAATTTGTGACCAAGAGACCAGCTCTGCAAGAAATACTAAAGGGAGCACTAGAGTCAGAACCGAAAAGACAGAAGAGAGAGGTATGGAGAAGAGTGTAGAAAGAAGGAAAGTCAGATATGATATATATAATACAAAAGGCAAAATGGCAGAGGAAAATATTATCCAAACAGTAATAACACTGAATGTTAATGGACTGAATTCCCCAATCAAAAGACATAGATTGGAAGAATGGATTAAAAAACAGGATCCTTCTATATGTTGTCTACAGGAAACACATCTTAGACCCAAAGATAAACATAGGTTGAAAGTGAAAGGTTGGGAAAAGATATTTCATGCAAATAACAACCAGAAAATAGCAGGAGTGGCTATACTAATATCCAACAAGTTAGACTTCAAATGTAAAACAGTTAAAAGAGACAAAGAAGGGCGGGCCGCGGTGGCTCAGCGGGCAAGAGTGCTTGCCTGCCATGCCAGAGGACCCCGGTTCGATTCCCGGCCCCAGCCCATGTAAAAAACAAACAAACAAACAAATAAAAAATAATAAAAATAAAAAAAAAATGCAAAAAAAAAAAAAGAGACAAAGAAGGACACTATGTACTAATAAAAGGAACAATTAAACAAGAAGACATAACAATCATAAATATTTATGCACCGAACCAGAATGCTCCAAAATACGTGAGGAATACACTGCAAACACTGAAAAGGGAAATAGACACAAATACCATAATAGTTGGAGACTTCAATTCCCCACTCTCATCAATGGACAGAACATCTAGACAGAGGATCAATAAAGAAATAGAGAATCTGAATATTACTATAAAGGAGCTAGACTTAACAGACATTTATAGGGCATTACATCCCACAACAGCAGGATACACCTTTTTCTCAAGTGCTCATGGATCATTCTCAAAGATAGACCATATGCTGGGTCACAAAGCAAGTCTTAACAAATTTAAAAAGATTGAAATCATACACAACACTTTCTCGGATCATAAAGGAATGAAGTTGGAAATCAATAAGAGGCGGAATGCCAGAAAATTCACAAATACGTGGAGGCTCAACAACACACTCTTAAACAACGAGTGGGTCAAAGAAGAAATTGCAAGAGAAATTAGTAAATACCTCGAGGCAAATGAAAATGAAAACACAACATATCAAAACTTATGGGATGCAGCAAAGGCAGTGCTAAGAGGGAAATTTATTGCCCTAAATGCCTATATCAGAAAAGAAGAAAAGGCAAAAATGCAGGAATTAACTGTTCAATTGGAAGAACTGGAGAAAGAACAGCAAACTAATCCCAAAGCAAGCAAAAGGAAAGAAATAACAAAGATCAGAGCAGAAATAAATGAAATTGAAAATATGAAAACAGTAGAGAAAATCAATAAGATCAGAAGTTGGTTCTATGAGAAAATCAATAAGATTGATGGGCCCCTATCAAGATTGACAAAAAGAAGAAGAGAGAGGATGCAAATAAATAAGATCATAAATGGAAGAGGAGACATAACTACTGACCTCACAGAAATAAAGGAGGTAATAACAGGATACTATGAACAACTTTACGCTAATAAATACAGCAATTTAGATGAAATGGACGGGTTCCTGGAAAGACATGAACAACCAACTTTGACTCAAGAAGACATAGATGACCTCAACAAACCAATCACAATAAAGAAATTGAATCAGTCATTCAAAAGCTTCCTAAAAAGAAAAGTCCAGGACCAGATGGCTTCACATGTGAATTCTACCAAACGTTCCAGAAAGAATTAGTACCAATTCTCCTCAAACTCTTCAAAAAAATCAGAGTGGAGGGAAAACTGCCTAATTCATTCTATGAAGCCAACATCACCCTCATACCAAAACCAGGCAAAGATATTACAAAAAAAGAAAACTACAGGCCAATCTCTCTAATGAATACAGATGCAAAAATCCTCAATAAAATTCTAGCAAATCGTATCCAACAACACATTAAAAGAATTATACATCATGACCAAGTAGGATTCATCCCAGGTATGCAAGGATGGTTCAACATAAGAAAATCAATTAATGTAATACACCATATCAACAAATCAAAGCAGAAAAATCACATGATCATCTCAATTGTTGCAGAGAAGGCATTTGACAAGATTCAACATCCTTTCCTGTTGAAAACACTTCAAAAGATAGGAATACAAGGGAACTTCCTTAAAATGATAGAGGGAATATATGAAAAACCCACAGCTAATATCATCCTCAATGGGGAAAAATTGAAAACTTTCCCCCTAAGATCAGGAACAAGACAAGGATGTCCACTATCACCACTATTATTCAACATTGTGTTGGAGGTTCTAGCCAGAGCAATTAGACAAGAAAAAGAAATACAAGACATCAAAATTGGAAAGGAAGAAGTAAAACTATCACTGTTTGCAGACGATATGATACTATACGTCGAAAACCTGGAAAAATCCACAGCAAAACTACTAGAGCTAATAAATGAATACAGCAAAGTAGCAGGTTACAAGATCAACATTCAAAAATCTGTAGCATTTCTATACACTAGTAATGAACAAACTGAGGGGGAAATCAAGAAACGAATCCCATTTACAATTGCAACTAAAAGAATAAAATACCTAGGAATAAATTTAACTAAAGAGACAAAAAACCTATATAAAGAAAACTACAAAAAACTGCTAAAAGAAATCACAGAAGACCTAAATAGATGGAAGGGCATACCGTGTTCATGGATTGGAAGACTAAATATAGTTAAGATGTCAATCCTACCTAAATTGATTTACAGATTCAATGCAATACCAATCAAAATCCCAACAACTTATTTTTCAGAAATAGAAAAACCAATAAGCAAATTTATCTGGAAGGGCAGGGTGCCCCGAATTGCTAAAAGCATCTTGAGGGAAAAAAACAAAGCTGGAGGTCTCGCGCTGCCTGACTTTAAGGCATATTATGAAGCCACAGTGGTCAAAACAGCATGGTATTGGCATAAAGATAGATATATCGACCAATGGAATTGAATAGAGTGCTCAGATATAGACCCTCTCATCTATGGACATTTGATCTTTGATAAGGCAGTCAAGCCAACTCACCTGGGACAGAGCAGTCTCTTCAATAAATGGTGCGTAGAGAACTGGATATCCATATGCAAAAGAATGAAAGAACACCCATCTCTCACACCCTATACAAAAGTTAACTCAAAATGGATCAAAGATCTAAACATTAGGTCTAAGACCATAAAACAGACAGAGGAAAATGTTGGGAGATCTCTTATGGATCTTACAACTGGAGGCGGTTTTATGGACCTTAAACCTAAAGCAAGAGCACTGAAGAAGGAAATAAATAAATGGGAACTCCTCAAAATTAAACACTTTTGTGCATCAAAGAACTTCATCAAGAAAGTAGAAAGACAGCCTTCACAATGGGAGACAATATTTGGAAATGATATATCAGATAAAGGTCTAGTATCCAGAATTTATAAAGAGATTGTTCATCTCAACAACAAAAAGACAGCCAACCCAATTACAAAATGGGAAAAAGACTTGAACAGACACCTATCAGAAGAGGAAATACAAATGGCCAAAAGGCACATGAAGAGCTGCTCAATGTCCCTGGCCATTAGAGAAATGCAAATCAAAACCACAATGAGATATCATCTCACACCCACCAGAATGGCCATTATCAACAAAACAGAAAATGACAAGTGCTGGAGAGGATGCGGAGAAAGAGGCACACTTATCCACTGTTGGTGGGAATGCCAAATGGTGCAACCACTGTGGAAGGCAGTTTGGCGGTTCCTCAAAAAGCTGAATATAGAATTGCCATACGACCCAGCAATACCATTGCTGGGAATATACTCAAAGGACTTAAGGGAAAAGACACAAACGGACATTTGCACACCAATGTTTATAGCAGCATTATTTACAATTGCAAAGAGATGGAAACAGCCGAAATCTCCATCAACAGAAGAGTGGCTAAACAAACTGTGGTATATACATACGATGGAATACTATACAGCTTTAAGACAGGATAAACTTATGAAGCATGTAATAACATGGATGGACCTAGAGAACATTATGCTGAGTGAGTCTAGCCAAAAACTAAAGGACAAATACTGTATGGTCCCACTGATGTGAACAGACATTCGAGAATAAATTTGGAATATGTCATTGGTAACAGAGTCCAGCAGGAGGTAGAAACAGGGTAAGATAATGGGCAATTGGAGTTGAAGGGATACAGACGGTGTAACAGGACTAGATACAAAAACTCAAAAATGGACAGCACAATAATACCTAATCGTAAAGTAATCATGTTAAAACACTGAATGAAGCTGCATCTGAGCTATAGGTTTTTGTTTTGTTTTGTTTTGTTTTGTTTTGATTTTACTATTATTACTTTTATTTTTTTCTCTATATTAACATTCTATATCTTTTTCGGTTATGTTGCTAGTTCTTTTAAACCAATGCATATGTACTAAGAAATGATGATCATGCATCTATGTGATGATGTTAAGAATTAATGATTGCATATGTAGAATGGTATGATCTCTAAATGTTGGGTTAATTTCTTTTTTTTCCGTTAATTAAAAAAAAAAAAAGATAAGGGATAATTGGAGCTGAAGGGATACAGACTGTACAACGGGACTGGATATAAAAACTCAGAAATGGACAGCACACTACTACCCAATTGTAATGCAATTATGTTAAAATACTGAATGAAGCTGCATGTGAGGTATAGGTTTTTTTTGTTTTTGTTTTTGTTTTTGTTTTTTTCTTTCTATTATTGTTTTAATTCTTATTCTGTTGTCTTTCTATTTCTTTTTCTAAATCGATGCAAATGTACTAAGAAATGATGAATATGCAACTATGTGATGTTATTAAGAATTACTGATTGTACATGTAGATTGGAATGATTTCTAATTGTTTTGTTAATTCTTTTTTTTAATTAATTAAAAAAAAAGGAATAATAAACCTTACGCTAAAAAAAAAAAAAATGACAGACACAGAAAAGTTTGGTAACTTTTTAAAAACTTTTTATGTATAATACAACATACATACAAAGCAAAAGAAAGAAAAAAGCAAGAATTTTCAAAGCGGTCTTCAACAAGTAGTTATAGGACAGATCCCAGAGCTTGTCATGGGCTATAATACCACCATCTCAGATATTTCTTTCTAGCTACTCCAGAACATTGGACACTAGAAGGACTTTATACATATTTTTTATCATCACAATTGACTCTTTTTTTCTTTTTTTGTGAAAAATAACATAAACACAAAAAAGCACTAAATTTCAAATTTGTTGTAGAACAAAGTTCATACTTTGGTGTGGGTTACAAGTCAAACAATTTAAGGTTTTTACTTCTAACTGCTTTAAGATACTGGGGATTAAAAGAAATATCAATATAATGATGCAGAAATCCTACTCATTTGTTAAATCCTATCTTCTCTGTATAACTCCACCATCACTTTTGATCTTTCTCCCTCTCTTAGGGGTATTTGGGCTGTGCACATTCTAACTTTTTCATATTGGAAGGGGCTGAGATTTACATGGGATAGGAAGATGGAACCAGCTGATGTTCTGGAGAGGCTGGGCAATCTAGGTTTCAGGTCTTAACTGGTCCAGGGACTCATCTGGAGATTGTAGGTTTCTGGAAAGTTGCCCTAATTCATGTAACCTTTGTAGAATTATATATAATGTCCTAGGTGTTCTTTAAGATTGGCTGGAATGGTTTTGGTTGAGGTTTGGAAAGTTATGATAGGTAGCAATGTGTAAATGAAGCTTGCATAAGAGTAACTTCCAGAGTAGCCTCTCGACCACCTTCACTTGTCTATTCCCTTTTCTTTAAGTTTGACCTCTTTAGCTAACCATTCACCTATCTCTAGCAACCATGTATCTCTAGGTCCCCTGTATTATGTGTTATAAACCTCCGATTTTACCTCCATAAAAATGGAGTCATACAGTATCTATCCTTTTGTGTCTGGCTTATTTCATTCAGAATTATGTCCTCAAGCTTCATCCATCTTGTCATGTGCTTCAGGACATCATTTTGTCTTACTGCTGCATAATATTCCATTATATGTATGTAACACATTTTGTTTATCCACTCATCTATTGATGGGCATTTGGATTGTTTCCACCTTTTGGTGACTGTGAATAATGTTGCTATGAACATTGATGTGCAAATGTCTGTTTGTGTCATTGCTTTCAGCTTCTCTGGGCATTTACCAAATACTGCTATTGCCGGGTCATAGGGCAACTTGATATTTAATTTCCTAAGGAACCGCCAAATTGTCTTTCATAGCAGCTGTACAAGTATGCATTCCCGCCAGCAGTGCATGAGTGTACCAATTTTTCCACATCCTCTCCAACATTTGTAGTTTTCTGTTTGTTTAATAGCAACCATTGCTATAGGTGTGAGGTGGTATCTCATTGTAGTCTTGACCTGCATTTCCCGTATAGCTAATGAAAATGAGCATCTCTTCATGTACTTTTGAGCCATCTGTATTTGCTCTTCAGAAAAATGCCTATTCATATCTTTAGCCCATTTTATAAATTGGGTTGTTTGTTTTTTTGTTGTTTAGTTGTATGATTTCTGTATGCATACAGGATACCAAACCTTTGTCTGATGCATGATTTCCAAATATTTTCTCCCATTGAGTTGGCTACCTCTTTATCTTTTTGACAAAGTCTTTTGAGTGCAATATCATTTGATGTTGAAGAGTTCATATTTATCTATTTTTTCTTTTGTTGTTTGTGCTTTGGGTGTAAAATTTAGGAAGCTACCTCCTATTATTAGGTCTTGAAGCTATTTCCCTATATTTTCTTCTAGGAGCTTTATGGTACTAGTTCTTATATTTGCATGTTTGATCCACTTTGTGTCAATTTTTAAATAGTGTGTAAGGTAAGGGTCCACTTTCATTCTTTCGACTATTGATATCCAGTTCTCCTATGCCCAATTATTGAAAAGACTATTTTGTCCCAATTCAGTGGATTTGGGGACCTTGTTAAAAATCAGTTGACTATAGATCTGGTGATCTATTTCTGCACTCCTGATTCAATTCCATTGGTCAATACTTCTATCTTGGTGCCAGTACCAAGTGCTGTTTTGATCACTGTGGCTTTATAAAAAGTGAAATCAAGAAGTATTATCCCTCTCCTTTCTTAGGAAGCCTTTATCTACTCGGGGTCTCTTTCCCTTCCAGATGAATTTGGTAACTAGTTTTTCCAAGTCTTCAAAGTAAGTTGTTGGAATTTTGATTGGTACTGCATTGATTCTGTAGATTAATTTGGGCAGAATTGACATTTAATTATATTTAACCTTTGTACCCATGAGCATGAAATGTCTTTCCACCTGTTTAGATCTTTTTTTTATTTCTTTTAGCAATGCTATGTAGTTTTCTATGTACAAGTTCTTTATGTCCCTAGTTAAGTTCATTCCTAGGTACTTGATTCTTTTCATTGTTATTTTCAATGGAATTTTTTCCTTACCTGACTCCTTAGTAGGTCGTTGCTTTTATATAGAAATGTGACTGATTTTTGCACACTAATTTTATTTCCCACCACCTTGCTGAATTTGTTTATTAGCTCGAGTAACTTTGGTGTAGATTTCTCAGGATCTTCCAAGTACAGTATCATGTCATCTGCAAAAAACGAAAGTTCTTCTTCTTCCTTTCCAATTTGGACACCTTTTATTTCTTTGTCCTGCCTGATTGCTCTAGCTAGAACTTCTAACACAATGTTGAATAATAGAGGTGACAGTGGGTATACTTGTCTTGGACCTGATCTTAGGGGGAAGGCTTTCAGTCTCTCTTCATTGAGTACGATACTGGCTATTGGTTTTTCATATATTCCCTTTATCATATTGAGGTAGTTACCTTTGATTCCTATCCTTTGGAGTGTCTTTATCAGAAAAAGATGCTGAATTTGGTTGAATGCTTTATCAGCATCAATCAAGATGATCATATGATAACAATTTGTTAATGTGCTGTATTACATTGCCTGATTTTCTTGTGCTGAATCACCCTTGCATTCCTGGCATAAACACCACTTGGTTGTGGGGTATAATTCTTTTAATGCTTTGTTGGATTCGATTTGCTAATATTTTGTTGATAATTTTTTCATCTGTGTTCATTAGGGAGATTGGTTTATAGTTTTCCTTTCTTTACCTGCTTTTGGTACTAAAGTGATATTAGCTTTATAATATGAGTTAAGTAGTGTGCCTTTTGCCTCAATTTTTTAAAAAAGTTTGAGCAGGATTGGTGTTCTTTTGAGAATGATTGATAAAATTCCCCTATGAAGTCATTGGGTCCTGGGATTTTCTTTGTAGGAAGATTTTTGATGACTGATTGAATCTCTTTAATGATTGTTTTGTTGAGTTCTTCTATTTCTTCCTGAGTCAGTGTAGCTTCTTTGTGTGTTTTCAAGAATTTGTCCATTTCATCTAAGCTGTCTAGTTTGTTTTCATATAGTTGTTCACTGTACCCTTTATGATTTCCTTCATTCCTTCAGGGTCTGTGGTAATGACCCCCTGCCCCCCATTTCTGATTTTGTTTATTTGCATCCTCTCTCTTTTTTTAATTTGTCAGCCTTGCTTGTGGTCCATCTGACTTAGGGGCTTTCTCAAAGAACCAACTTTTGATTTTATTGATTCTTTCTATTGTTTTTTTTTTGTTGTTGTTGTTCTCCCATTCATTTAACTCTGCTTTAATCATTGCTATTTTTCTTCTTCCATTTGCTTTAAGGTTAGTTTGCTGTTCTTTTTTCAAATTCCTCCAGGTAAACAATTAAATTCTCTATTATTGCTCTTTTTTATTTTGTAATATAGGCATTTTAGGGCAATAAATTTCCCTCTCAGCACAGCCTTTGCCACATCCCATAAGTTCTGATGTGTTATCCTCTCATTTTCATTCAGAAAATGATAGCTTATAATTTCTCCAGCAATTTCTTCTTTGACCCACTGGTTGTTTAAGAGTATATTATTTACTCTCCGTATATTTGTGAAAGTTTTCATTCTTTGGTGGTTACTGATATCTAGCTTCATTCCATTGTGATCAGAGAAAGTGCTTTGAGTAACTTCAATATTTTTTTAATTTATAAAGATCAGTTTTGTGCCCCCACATATGATCTATCCTGAAGGATGATCCATGATCACTAAAGAAGAATGTATATCTTGGTGTTTTGAGATGTAATTTGACTTAATATGTCTGTAAAGTCTAATTCATTTATCAAGTTGTTTAGCTTCTCTAATTCCTTATTGATCCTTTGTCTGGTTGTTCTATCTGTAGAGGAGAGTGGTGTATTGAAGTCTCCTACTATTATTGTCGAAACATCTATCACTCCATTCGGTTTTGCCAATGTCTGCCTCATGTACTTTGGAGCTCCTTGATTTGTAGCATAAACATTTATGATTGTTGTGGGGTTTTTTTGGTGAATTGTCCCTTTTATTAATACATAGTGTCCTTCTTTGTCTCTCATGATGAAATGTCTCTTTACCTTTAAAGTCTATTTTGTCCAATATTAGTATGGCTACTCCTGCTTTCTTTGGTTACAACTTGCCTGGAACATCTTTTTCCATCCTTTCACTTTCAATGTACTTGTATCCTTGTGTCTAAGATGAGTCTCTTGTAAGTCGCATATAGCTGGATTATATTTCTTAATCCATTCTGCAAATCTGTACATTTTAATTGGTAAATTTAGTCCATTAGCATTCAAAGTTATTACTGAAAAGGTGCTTTCTGAATCTACCATTTTAATCTTTGGATTTTGTTTGTCAGATCTATATATTCTTTTACCTCTTTCTCTTTTTTATCCTTTAAGTCACCCTTACTGGTACTCTTCAATTCTGTGCATGCCCCTAGACCTCCTTCTCTTGTCTTTTTTTTTAAGCTGGCTGAACTCTTTTTAGCATTTCTTCTAGGGCTGGTCTCTTCTTGACAAATTCTTTCAGTATCTGTGAAAATTTTAATCTCTTTCTCAGTTTTGAAGGACAATGTGGATGGGTACAGAATTCTTGGCTCGAAGTTTTTCTCTTTCAGATTCTTAAATATATCATGCAACTGACTTCTTGTCTCCATAGTGCCAGTTGAGTAGTTTGAACTCAATCTTATGTGGATTCCGTTGTATATAGTGGATTGGTTTTCTCTTATTGCATTCAGGATTTTCTGCTTCTCTTCAACATTTGACAGACTGATTAGTATGTGTCTTGAGGAAGGCCTATTTGCATTTATTCTGTTTAGAGTTTGTTGAGCTTCTTTGATTTGCATATTTATGTCTTTTATAAGAGTTGGGAAGTTTTCCCCCATTATATCCTCACCAAATTTTCCTAGCCCTTTACTTTTCTTTTCTCCATTTGAGACACCAATGATTCTTATATTTGTGTGCTTTGTTTTGTCCATCATTTCTCTGAGACCCAAATAAAATTTTTCATCTTTTTTGCCGTTTGATGTTTTAAGTGTTCAAAATCATTTGTCCTGCCCTCTAGTTTGCTTATTCTTTCTTCTGCCTCTTCAAATCTGCTGCTGTGTGTCTCTAGAATATTTTTTATTTTGCCTACAGCCTCTTTAATCTCTGTGATATCTGCTATTTTTCAATTTAATCTTTTAAATTCCTCTATATGCTCTTCTAATGTCTTCTTGATCTCTTCTATGTCATTAACCATCCCATTTATTTTATTTAGTAGTTATATGAACATCTTTGATTATTGTTCCAAGTCTGGCCATTAAACTTGGCCATATCTATCTGCATCTTGATATGCTTAATAATCTTCCGTTGTCTTCAAAGCATGCAAATATCTTGATACGGTTGCTTTGGAAGTTGATTTACTTCAGTAGTCTAAAGGTATGTATTTCAGGATGGATGTGGAACAGGATGCAAGGTATGGGACAGGGCACAACAGTGTGGTAATGAGTTGCAGCGCAAGTATAGGCATAGTTTGGGGACACTACCCTGATGTCTGTGGACATGGCATGTGTGGGGTTGTGGAGGTGTAGTGTAGGGGCAGTGGGGACGAGGTACAACTCAGGCAGGTCTTAGAGGACAGAAGCTGGATGCAGCATGGGGACACAGAGGTTGGGAACAGTGTGGAGTGGACGGGGAGCTGCATGGATGCATGGGGGCTGGTGTGCAGTTCGGATGTGGGTGGGTGCGTGGAACGTGGGGGTCTTGAGTGTCAGGGTATAGGGTAGGCGGTACAGAGGTTTGGGCATGGGAAGGGTAGGACATGAATGTGACCTTGCTCAGGAGGAAGGGTCCAGGGGGCCCCAGATTCGAATGTTAATGTATGTAGGGATGGGACACAGGCCACAGAAGTTGTGGGATGTAGGTCAGAGGGAGGTGATGGGTGGCAGGGCCCTGAGGTAGGTACGCAGGTATGAATGGGATTGTAGCCGGGGTGCATGCATTTGCAGATAGACATAGTCTGTGCATCACCTGCCAGGTTTGGGAACAGGATGTTTGTGCCAGAGGTTGGGGCAAGGGTGCACATGTGAGGGAGAGGGGGTGCAAGTCAAGAAATCAGTGCACAAATGCTTGGGCACTGGGCTGGAGAGGATGTGGCTGTGGTCTTGGAGGTTGGGCCCTGATGTGCGCATGTGCAGAGCTCAAGACGACGGCTGGTGTTGGGACCATGCGGGCTGGGGGTGGGTATGGCCAGAATGCTCAGGTCAAAGCTTGACTGAGCTGGGGGCCATGACTGTGAGTGGTGTGCATAATCTGGGAGGGCCACAAACTAATGTACGCATGATCAGAGCTCAGGGTGGGTGGGGTGGGGTGGTATGACTGTATGGACCGCGGGAAGGTGTAGTCTGGGTGTGAAGGTAAGCGTCTGCAGCCTTGGTGTGCTAGCAACTGCCTGCAGGGGGCAGGGAGGGGAAGGTGCAGGGAGGGGAAGGTGGGTGTGGAGGGGCTGAGTGCAGGTGCGCTGGTCTGGAGAGGGGTGGACAAGTGGGTTGGGTTGGGGCAGGTGAGCACACGCTTGGGGTGTGGGACGTTTGGAGCACGGAGTTGGGAGATAGGTGATGGGGTTCAGTTGCATGGGGTGTAGGGTGAGTCACGGGTCACAGGGCTGTGTGGTAAGTGTAGAGCATTCAAGGAAGGCAGCTTGGTTGACTTCCTAGTTCCTATCTCCCTATTCGTGCACTCTTAAGGGCACTGAGCTTCCATTTGGAAAAGCTGCCTTGGGGGTTTGTAAAATCAGCAGATACAGTGTGTCAAAAATGGCAAAAAAAAAAAAAAAAAAAAAAGATTCTGTGATAAAGTGATTTTCTAAGTACTTCCTAACTGTATTTTTCAAAATGATGCTATGAAAAACAGATTTAAAGAGTTTTATAAGTCAGAGAGAACAGTTAATATTTTAAAGTGCCTCTTGGGAGAGAAATTTGTCTAGGTTTCTAAGCGCCTTTCTTATCTTAAGTGTATGGTTGGTAAGCCATCTTATATGTTTACTTAAAATAAGGTATTCCTTGAAAATACAAATGTATGTATAAACTACTAAGTTTTGCATTTATAGCTAAATTAAATCAGAATACTGTTTATAGTTTTTAAACTGCTATGAATCACAGAAAATGGAGAAGAGAATTAGAGGACCCCAGCTTGTTAGATATTGTGAACAGATGGTTCGATTTTTACTATTCAATGAAAACAGCCATGAATACCCTTTTTTAAAAGAGAGTTTGAAAATGATCACTTAATTAAAACTTCAAAACTGTAAGATTTAGTTATCTTTACTCTCATGACATTTTTTTTTTAACATGGGCAGGCACTAGGACTAGAACCAGGTCTCTGGCCTGACAGGCAAGAACTCTGCCAGTGACCCACTGTGGTACGCCCTTTCATCACAACTTTGTTGTGGTAAACAACAACAAAGAGATCCATTTTTTTTTAATGTATTTGTGCAGAAACTGGATGTAACTCAAAGTTTTACTCCTACCATTTATGTGTTTAGGGAAGTATTCGTTCTGTATCTGCCAATGTGGAGAATAAAATAGTACTTTTAAGAATGAAGATTTATATGAATATGAATATGAATATGAATATATAAATCTTCATTTATTTTCCAATGAGTATTTTTATATATATTCACAAATTGAAAGGCTTTTAAAATTTTGTTTGTTAAACAAACTTCTACCTGGTTAAAAGTGATTATACGATATCACTTGCAGTTCACATCCCAATTTAAAGTATTAAAATCTAAAACATAGAGATTTCCATTTAGAGTTAATAAAGTATGATGAAAAAGTGTTCTAAGTTTCTTACTTTGTTTTGTCTGAAGTCTTTTATAGTTAATTATAGTTCTCACATCCTAGAATTTGATATGTGATCGGAACTTTATTTTCCAATACGTTCTTTTTCATCATCATCATCTAACTAACCCCTGAGGAAGAAAACATTTCAAACACTTTCTCAGCAGTGAGAGTTGCTGTTTGTTTTGTTTTGTTTTAAGAATTTAAGGAATATTGTATCATTTTAAATAGTCATCATATTTGAAAAAATATGATGACATTCATCTAAACAAGTGAATCACATGAGAAAATCATAAAAAATATAGTACCATTATATTAAAATTTCTTATAAAATTAAATTTTTTAGAGAGGATATATCTAATAACATACATATGTGATTACATATGCATTTGCACACTCCTGTAAGCTCTAAATGGGTTTAAGACTGTTAAAATATGTCATGTTGGTCTCTTTGAAGGGTCTAATAACAAGCACACTTTTCCTCATGTAAGTTCTTCAAGTTGAAAAACAAGGCAAAAGAATAAGGAAGAAAAAAGTAAAAATATTTACTTTATTTCTGGTAAAGTCTAATTTGGAGGATTTGCATAGTGTGAGAGTCACATGGATCCCCCAATACTAAACCTCAGAATTAAAGTCACTCAAGCAGTCATAGGCTTTGCTGAAATAGGGCAATTCCTTCCATATGAGAAAAGAACCTGCCCTAGAGAAGAGCAAATTCTGTATCTCCCTACAGAAAAGGGAAAAGAGTGGAATGGCATGGTTGATGCACTTCTGGTTTCTCCATTCCAACTCATCAATAGGTGATCTTCTTCACAAGGAAGGAATCATAAGGAATGAAGAAGAGTATTCTCCCTAATAATTCCCAAGCCAATCTTCTTTTAACCCAAAAGGGTTAATCATTATACTCATAATCAACTCAGGGTTTGATTTTCCTACTATGGAAAGGAGATCATCAATGCATCAGTACAATTCAACACCCACCTTCATTAGATCACTTCCACAATACCAACCACTATTCTTTTGGTCATTTTATAGTATTAATTTTGCTCTAAGAAATCGGTGAAAAGAATTAGAGCAATATACAAAACATGTCAGGACATAATATACGCAGGCCTAAATTTCATTTTCTATTCTATTTCTCATCGAAAGTTTTCCAGTAATATTAAATAACAGCACTAAAATGTACAAATAATAAAAAGGCAAAATAGAATTGCTAAAAACTTGAATGTAATTCCATATCATTATCAGATCACTAAGGTGAAAAAAATGTCCAAATATCGAATATCCTTACAATTAAAGCCAAAGTTTTTTATGTTCAAAAGAACTAAAGTACCCAAATCATTCCACAGAAAGTTGAAGTTAAAACAATGAAAATGTAAAATGAATCATTCCCAACTTCTTACTGTTTTAAATTTCAGTTAGAGAGTTTCATAATAGCTCCATGGAGTCAGAGGTCAATGATTCAATTGGGACTGGCTCTCCCCCTAAACCAGTAGTTCCACCAGTGTTGATGTCATCACAATATTAAGTCTCTTTTCTGGTTAGAATAGGAGTTTTGAGAGTAGATATCCTTGCTTGTTCTACATTAGGAGAAAACAGTCAATATTTAACTCCATAGGAAGAAAGGGAAGAAGAAGGAGCTTGTCTGCACATGCAGTTCTCCTTCCAGAGTCATGTGCCAGACAAAAGGGTAGAAAAACAATGACTGATGATGCTAGTGGAGCTTCTTCCAAATGGAAGGAAACATCAAGTAAGAACCCCCTGAAGAGGTGGTTACTTGGATTCCCAAGATGTTTAGGTTCTAGGTTTTGAGCCAGGTTGTTGAGCCTTTGCTTTAATTCTGCAATAATTCTGCATTTTTTATATATTATATTTGATTAGCCTGTACTTAAATATCTCTAGTGATAGAAACTAGCTGCCTTGTTTAATGTTTACTTTTATATGTTAAAAAATGCATTTCTTTTCTTGAACTGAAAGTTACACCCAATAGCTTCCTCCATGAGCCCTACCTCTATCTTCTCCCACATTGCTACCTTTTCAAATTATTGAAGTCTTATCTTTTTCATGTTAGTTCTATCTTGGTCCCTAGAACACTTTCTTATATGGCATCATTTGTATCTTTACATAATTTTGTAACAATCACTCACTAGACTTACTAGTCTTAAAATGTAGTTCAGAGAACTGAACATAATGACATGTGTGATTGACCAACTACAGATAAAAACGAAGGTATTGACTATTATATGCATCTAGTCTCTCCCTCAAAGTTTTGTCCATGAATAAAAGCTAAGGTTATGTTTGATGTTGGTTTAGATAAATTCATACTTTTAAACTGTGGTATTGCTAAGAGAAATGCCTTATATATTTATAATGCAGTCATTTTTTAATTTTTAAAATATTTTCATTTGACAAGAATGCAAAATCAAAGAATAAAAAAGCTGGGCAGGTTGAAAGCTTTATTGGATTAAGAAATTGATATAAATCACATATACAAGAACATATTAGGATAATCAGAAGTGGTAATTATGAAGGTTAGTGTAACAATTCTATAAAAATATACTTACTCTTCTTTCTTCTCTCAGCATCTTTTAAAAATGACAAAACTCTTTAATTGTATTGTTAGATTTGTAATATATATATATGGATATAATAGGTATAACAAAAATAACCAAGAAGGGAGATGATATAATAGAACTATATATGAGTAACATTTCTATATCATACTGCAATTAAGTTAGTATAAAACTGAAGTAGATAATGATAAGTCATGAGTTATATGTCAAGCCTAAGAGCAACTCTACGAAAATAACTTAAAAATTAATAAAATTAAAATGTTACACTACAAAATATTCCTTGAGTACAAAGATAAGCAGGAAAGGAGGAGGAGGAAAAGAACAGCAGCAAGAATAGCGACAAAAAGGAATAAATACACAAGACAAATAGAGCGCAAAAGGTAAAATGGCAGACTTCAAACAGATGAATAATAACATTAAATGTGAAAGGATTAAAATCCCTTTAAAAAGAAGAGATTTTCAGACTGGTTAAAATTACAAATACAACTATGTACTGTCTATGAGAGACACATTTTAGATTTAAAGATACAAATAAAGTGAAAATAAATGGACTGAAAATGATATATCAAGAAATAGCAACAGTAAGAATGTTGAAATGGCTATACTAATATCAGACAAATAGACTTTAAACCAAAATGTTATCAGAGACAAAGAAGGATTTTATAATGATGATAGTGTCAACCTATTAGGAAGGTTTAACAATTGCAAGTATATATGCATCTAACAAGTTAGCCCCAAAATACGTGAAGCAAAAATTGGCAGAATTTGAAGAAATAAACAATCTGAAAATAATTATTGGAGACTTCAACATCCTACTGCAATAACGAATAAAACACCTAAGAAAAAGATCAACAAGTACATAAAAGACTTACACAACACTTTAAACAAACTGGCACTAAGATATCTATAGAAAACTCTGACCAACAAGAGAAAATACACATTATTTTCAAGTGCACATGGAATATGATTTTGAGGGAAACTTATAGCTGTGAACACTTATATTAAAAAAGGAAAGATCTCAAATCAATAGCCTAACTTCTACCTTAAGATATTGGAAAAAAAAGTGTAAACAAAACTATTCCAAGCAGAGCCAAAGGGAATAATGAAGATTAAAACAGAAATTAGACAAATAGAGAATGGAAAAACAATAGAGAACAATCAATGAAATTAAAAGTTGATTCCGTGAAAAGACCAACAAAACTGAGAAAACTTTAGCTAGATGACAAGGTGAAAAAAGAGAATATTTGGATTACTAAAATCAGGAAATAAAGAGGATACTTATTTCTGATGTTAGAACAATAAATGAATTATACAGAAATAATATAAATAACTATATGCCAAGAAATTAGATAAGTTAGATAAAATGAACAAATTTTTAGAGAAGCATAACCTACAAAATTAACTCAAGAAGAAATAGGCAATATGATTTGACCTATAACAAGCAAAGTAATTGAGTTAGAAATTTTAAAACTTCCCACAAAGAAAAGCCCAGGATCAGAAGTTTTCACTGGTAAATTCTGCCAGACATTTAAAGAAAAATTAATACTGTTCTTTCTCAACTCTTCTAAAAAATAGCAAAGGGTGGAACACTTCCCATCTCATTGTAAGAAGCCAAAATTACCATGACGCTAAAATTAGGTAAAGACATCATAAGAAGAGAAAACTATAGACCAATATTCCTTATGGACATAGATGCAAAAATCCTCAACAAAGTACAGTAAAATAAGTCCACCAAAATATAAAAATATGTATGCAGCATGGCAAAGTAAGATTCATCTCAGGAGTGCAAAGCTGATTTAAACAACCAGAGATCAATTAGTATATTAAACTACAAATTAAAATAAAGGACAAAAATCACATGATCACTTCAGTGGTCGCACAAAAACATTGATAAAAGCATTCACCAAATTAGAAACAAAAAAGAATCTCCTTACTTGATAAAGGACATCTATGAAAAAACCACAATTAACATAGTACTTACTAGTGAACGTCTGAATGCTTTCCTCGGATCAGAAACAAGAAAAGTATGTTCATTCTCACCATTGGTATTAAAAATTTTAGTGAAAGTTCTGGCAGAACAATATGCAAATTGGAAATATAAACTGTATACTTGCAGATGAGATAATGTTCTATGTAGAAAATCCTAAGGGATCCATATTTATTATTAAAATTAATAAATGTGTTTGGCAATATTGAAGGACACAAGATAAATATACAAAAATGAATTTTATACAATAGTTATGAACAATTAAAAAATGAAATTAGGAGAATAATTCTATTTAAAGATCATCAAAAAATAAAACAGTTAGGAAGAAATTTAACAAAAGTTGTGCAAAACTTATACTGAATACTATCTCTCCAATATTGAGTGTAGAATTTATTGAATTTTAATTTATTCTGCTTGCACTTCATTGAGATTCTCAAATTATTTTCATAAAATTTTGAAATTTTCAGTCATAACTTCTTTAAATATTTTTGTTCCATTATCTTTCTCTATGGAACTCCCATTACATATTTTGCTGTTTGATGATGCTCTTTTTATTTTTCTTCATTTCTCTCTGTTTTTTTTCAAATTGGTTAATATGTATTGGTCAAACTTCATATTCACTGATTTTTTCCTTCTGTTACTTCATATCTGCTATTCAGCCCATCTAGTGGATTTTTATCTATGTTGCTGATCTTTTAAACTATGTAACATCTATTTAATAATTTTTAAATAATTTCTATTTTTCTGTTGTTAAGTAACTCAAATATTATTATCAACAGAGAAACGAAAATTATATATTAAAAACTATTTGTTTAACACAAAACAAAACAGAAAAGAAAGAGCAGACAGGAACAAAACAATGAGACATATAAGAATAAAATGTGTACTTTGTAAGCTGTGGAGCAACTGTTAAGAAAATAACTCCAAAATACAGTTTTAAAAAATCAACAAGAAATAGACATGTTACATTCAAAAGTATTTAACATGAAATAAGGCAATAAAAGAAGAATGAAAAATGTTGAGAAATATATAAAGCAAGTACCAAAATGGCATATGTAAACACAACGATATCAATAATTATATTAAATGTGAATGGATTAAACACTCTAATCAAAAAATCAGGAATTAGACTGGATAAAAAACATGACCTTTCTATATGCTATTTATAAAGATGCATTTTATAATTTATACAATTATAAAGTTTATAATTTATATACTTTAGATTAAAAGACGTGAATAGGTTGAAAGGATGGTAAAGGTATGTCATGCAAATTGTCATCATTAAAGGACTAGAGTGGCTATATTAATATCACTCAAAATGGACATTAATAGAAGAAATATTTCTAGAGACAAGGAGGAACATTTCATAAGGATAAAAGAGTCTATATTAAGGGAAATATGACAATTATTTATGTACATGTACCTAACAAGCACTCTTATATTAGATGAATTATAAATGTATTGATATCCAAATAGTTTACTCTTGGATAGGGAATGTGATGAACTCAGCAATCTCGCTACCTATATGGCTTCTGCACCATGAGCTCTTCGCACTGAAGGAAAATATTTTTCTTTGTTAATGTCTTACAAATGTGATTTTGAAGACAGAAAAAATTGTTATAAAAGGAGGCAGAAATAAGTGTTGAAACTGTATCCCAAAGTTGTATGGATAGAGGAAGAAACCAAGTCATCCTTAGTTGATCTTGGAATTACTGATGTACATATTTGGCTTTGCAAGGAATTTTGAGCCAACAAATTAAAGTATATAAAATATTTTGGTTCATGCATGATCTTAACTCTCTCATTTTCAGGTGTTAGGAGGATTAGTTTTGTTTAGGCTCTATCTGGATTCTCCAAAGAATGTGTATCGATGGGATTTCACAATAAGCCTAACTAATAGTGTTAATCTGTTGACATGTGAAGATCCAACTTACAGAGTTGTATGCTCTGTCCTTTTGAGTTCTGCTACCTAGGTGAACAAAGATGTTTAGCTGATCTTTAACATCAGAGATTTTCATGAAAACTAATGGTACTGAGTTTATTCTTCTATCTATTTTTGGCTAGCACCATTTTAAAAAATGAAATCATGTTTTTTTTTTTTTGGAATGATGCAGAGCACAACACATTGCCAGAAGTCTCATTTGAGTTTTGCTGGAATGTAATCTTGTGTCATTTGTTCTGTTCTCTTGCCATAGAAGTAATTTTCTCAATAACAGCTACATTGGAAATAACAAATATAAAAGCTTCATATCCCCATTCTTTGAAAAGCCTTTTAGCTTACTTTGAACTCCCCAAAGAATATCTAAATATATATATATCATCTGAAAAATGTCAAAGCTAAGGCTCTGCTTCAAAATTAAAGCACAGAGAAAAAAGCCTCCAACACAGTTGCTAACTTGTTCAGTGTCCCTGAAACATTTCTGCCAGTGTTAATTCATAAGAGTTCATTCTGCTGCTAAGGTCACTAGCGCAGCTTGCTCCCACTTCTATGCATAATACAATTTCATGTAAATAATAGAGTAAGCATACAGGAATCGGATGTATGAAATGGAAAGGTATTCAGCCCGAGGCCCCTTGAAGTAAATTAAGCAACTCTGAAAGTTGCACTGATGTTTCAGAACAAGCACTACTATTTATTTATGAATTAGAAGTGTGGCACGTTGAATGGAATCTTTAAATTCTGAAGCCCTGCTCTTCTGGAGCACCAATTCTAAAATTCCAGCTTTCAAAGCTAAATAAAATAGTGTTCATCTGAATTCCATGGCCTAAGAACTTGCCATCCTTAAGTTTCTAAAGCATTCTGCCAGGAGTGCCCTAATCTTCTCTTTGGCATTCCTGGCATTGTTGGCCATATATTGAAACTCTAACAGTGAAAGAGTGGGACGGGTAAGAGGTAAGCACCTGAGAATTCTGCATGCCTATAGAATCTCTAATTGGTAATGTTATTGCAACTTCTACTCACCTTTTGGGAAATGCCGTGCTCTGCTCAGAAATGTTTTAGGGCTTTTGCAATTGTTGTCTGCATTTTGGGCAGCGGGGAGAGGAGAGTGGAGCCATATTTTGTGTTTTTGATTTCCAACACTGAGCACATAAAAAGAGCACTCAGTTCTTTTTCAGAGGCTATCCTTAGGTTTCCAATGTCCCCTTTGCCTGCCCATGCAGATGATCAGGAAGCACCTGGGAATTTACATCCCTCTCACCTCATATCAGAACAACTCTGAGACATAACTTACATCCCATAAAATCTGGGCAAGATCAGGCTGAAGCCACCCTTTGCAGGACTTTGCCTAAGATTGTACTTCATTTAGCTTTTCCATTCCTCTCCATCCCCTGCCCTGCTTTCCCTGATCCCTTACCAGCTTCCCATCGTGTTTTAGTTTGTTAAAGCTGCCAGAATGCAATATACCAGAAATGGAATGACTTTTTAAAAGGGGAATTTATTAAGTTGCAAGTTTACAGTTCTAAGACTGTGAAAATGGCCAAAGTAAGGCATCCAAGGAAAGATACTATTCTAGTTTGCTAGCTGTCGGAATGCAATACACCAGAAATGGAATGGCTTTTTAAAAGGGGAATTTAATATGTTACAAGTTTACAGTTCTAAGGCTGAGAAAATGTCCCAATAAAAACAAGTCTAAAGAAATGTCCAATCAAAGCCATCCAGGGAAAGATACCTTGGTTCAAGAAGGCCGATGAAGTTCAGGGTTTCTCTCTCAAGTGAGAAGGCACATGGTGAACACAGTCAGGGCTTCTGTCTCAGCTGGAAGGGCACATGGCAAACACGGCATCATCTGCTAGCTTTCTCTCCTGGCTTCTGGTTCATGAAGCTCCCCAGGAGGCGTTTTTCTTCTTCATCTCCAAAGGTCGCTGGCTGGTGGACTCTCTGCTTTGTGGCGCTGCAGCATTCTCTGCTCTCTCTGAATATCTCATTCTCCAAAATATTTCCTCTTTTATAGGTGTGAAAAAGACACCCATGTCTTTTATGGGTGGAGACATGTCGTCCCTTAATCCAGTTTAACAACCATTCTTGACTAAATCACATCAACCAGGGAGATGATCTCATTACAGTTTCAAATATACAGTATTGAATAGGAATTATTGTTCTACCTTTATGAAATGGGATTTATATTAAAACATGGCTTTTCTTAGGGGGCATACTTCCTTTCAAACCAGCACAGATACCTTGATTCAAGAAAAACCTATGGGTCAGTTGAGAAGGCACATGGTGACATCTGTTAGCTTTCTCTTCTTATTTCATAAGGCTTCCCCAGGGGCATTTTCCACCTGAATCTCTAAGCATCTATGACTGTGTGTGCTCTGTTGGCTCTAAAGCTTTTTACAAAATGGTTCCCTTTTAAAGGGCTCTGATAAGCAGCACCACCCTGAAGGGGTTGAGACACATCTCTATGGAAACCATCCAATCAAAAGTTACCACTCACAATTGGGTGGGTCATGTCTCCAACCGAAAACAGTTCCAATCAGAAAGGTCCCACCAAGCAGTACTGAATGAAGATTAAATAACATGGCTTTTCTTAAGTACATAGCTGTTTCACACTGGCACACCCAGGAAGTAAATCTCTTATCACAGGGTCTGCCTCTGGAGGTCTTAACCTAAAAATGGTAAGTACTTTAGAATGGACCCAGTATATCAAAAAGATAAAAAGAACTTTGGTTGCAGGTAAATGAGATGAGAAGGGGCTAATGCCTCAACTATCTAAAAGCAAGCAGAGTACTGAATCATTGTTACTATTATGTATGTTATTATTTTCCACCCTTCTGCTTCCCCCCACCCCTTTCAGACGCCCTAGAGTGCCCAGTGGTAATGCCATCATTAATTCTTTCCTGGCTGTTCGTACATCAGGGCATGTCTGTTTACTATTCTAGTTCCCAGGACTTTGGACACTATCCCCTAATCTGATAAAATAATTCCTAAAAGATGTTATTTGTGATCATTACATACTACTCATCTCATACATTTATATGTACCAAATAGATATCTATTGCATATATATTAAGGTGAAGCATAAAGATAAAACATGAAGATGAATCAGTCCCTATCCTAAAGAGAGGTAAAATATTTTTATTACAAGTATGGAAAGTAGAATCTTTTAAATATAGGAGATGTATGAGCAAACTGTTCTAAGTGTTCCAAGAAGGAAAGGAAAAGAACTATGTGGTAGGTGTTTTTGTGTGGTAATTTTCAAAATGTCAAGTCAAACAATATCAAGTATTGCTTCCCACTTTCTACACATAAGTAAATTTCAAATAAGTGCTATTGAGAGCTAATATCACCACTGGCTTTGGTGAATGTCAAAGCCAAGATTGAAAGTACTACTTTGGGCGTCCAAAACCTGTGTTTTTTCTGCTACATTACTTCTAATAAGGGCAACAACGAATATCTGGAATTTAAACTTTTTTAGGAAGTTAAGGAACAAATATTTTCATTTGTGTTAGGCATTGAGCTACCTACTCTATCGATATCCTCACATGACCCCTATGATCTATTTAAAAACAACAACAAAAACAATAGCAAACTTAGATGAATTAAAACTTGTTTATGGCAATCAACTAATACATAACAGAGATGACTAAGAGATAAAAGACTTTCGTCTCGAACCCTGATATTTTAGCTTGTCTTCTTATGGCTATTTGGAGATTGAAAGAGCAATTGCAGCAAAGGAACAGAGCAGGGAAATTTGTGTTATATATGGGGAGAGGGAGTATTGCCATTTGTCTGAGGTATCTGGTAAATGAAGAGCAGTGGAATGGCATAAAATGCTCAGCTTGGGTTTAAAGAAGTTAAATTTCAAGTAATAAGGGAGAGTCATTGGAGATATCTAACCTAAGACATAGCATGATCAAAACTGAATTATTCTAAGTTTACTTCTCAGATGATTGCAGTAACAGAGCTTCTATGTTCTAACCCCATAAATAAATAATTACTATTTTTATCAATGCGTTTTTGAAAGAGGTAGATTTAAGAGCTGGGTTAATTTCCTACTGCAGCCATTAAATCACACCATATAGGATATTGCACATTTCATCTTTACCTGTAACAGACTTTTTTTAACCCTCAGATGCAATTTTCACTAATCCCAACACTGTTCATAAATAGCATAATTCCAGCTGGGTCAGCGGTTGTGCATTCTCACAGGATTTAAGGATGTCTGTAAATATAAAGGCCCATCAATAAAATAAAAAACAGCACGTGGCAAACAAATATAGTCTAGTAAGATATCAGAGAACAAAGCATTTCAGGTTGACAGTACAGGGTAATGGTAACATTCATGTCAGGTGAAAAACCAGGTCAGTATTTTTGGCAAAATTTCAGAGAACTCTTGGCAGATCAACAATTTCATGGACCAGGCAAGAATGTGAGATGTCCGAGGATCCGGGCAGGACTGAAGGCCCACTTCCAGCTCTCGCTACCCTGGCTATACATAATATCTGAGGAGGAGGGTTCCAGGAGAATCTGGCAGAAGCTCCAGGAGGTAGTGGGTACCAGGAAACTGGCTTCAAATGATAGAGAAAGGGTAAGGCAGCTCTGATGTGATGCTCTGAGCAGATGCAGGATGCTGTTGGGAGGTACTCAGACCCTACTCCATGTGTGGACAGCCCATTCCAAACCACGGGTTCCCAGAGGAGAATATTTTCTGTCACACTAGGAAGGGTTGATTCGGTAAGTGACCATTACTATTTTATGAGATTTGGGGAAAAAAACAAGGATATACATTCATTCATTCTAAAAAATATATAGCATGCATAGGATGTGGCAGGTACTGTTCTAGAAGCTGGGGACACAATAGTGCAAAGACAGGGAAACAAATGAACAGTGAAAGAAAATGGTTCCTTCCCTCTTGTTGCTAAAGTTCTATTGGAAAGACAGACATTCAATAAATACAATGTAAAAGTAAATCTATAATGTGTCAGTTAGTAGTAAGTGCTTTGGAAAGTAGTAATAACTTAAAGGTTAAAGCCATCTTCCTCCTTGGCATAATTTGACCAAAGTGCACTTGTGAGAAAAGGGCAGAAGAGATTACATACTTAACCCCCACCTGGTCTCACCAAAGTTGAATGGAAGGGAAGTCCTCTCAAGGTTGCAGAGCAATCCATAATGTCACCAAGTCACTTTCAGTGCAGGAGGGAGTGTGTTATTTGCATATCAGCATGCCATCCTGCCTGTCATTTCTCCAGCATTAAAGGTAGTGATGCAAAGATGTGAGAATGAATCCACTGCCCTCCCCTTAAGGATAGCACAGCACAGCGGACTTGCCACTTTAAACAGGAGTCTTGTTTTATTTTTAGAGTGTTACTAAAGTTTATGGCATTAAACATTAAGATGGTAAAATTTCTCTAAATTATCAATTACATAATCTAGGATTCTGGATTTAATGGACTGTTACTGTAAGTCCATTAGAATAGGACTAATTTTCACTATATTATAATCTATGCTTCTAATTTCAAAATAATGGAAACTCCTAAAGATTGCTATCAAGTCTTTAAAGCATTTTCTGCTATTGAAATATGTACATCTAAAGTGGTATCTCCATTTAACCAGAAAGCCTCACATATTACCATTACCCTCCCAGGTTGATTAAATACCACTGCGACCCCTAGGCAATTTCAACTAAAGGTGTATTTTCTCTTTTTTCTTTCTATAGGCCCTGTGACTCCAAGCTATTAAGCTAGTCTATCCTTCTGCTCATTATCTGAAATGTTATTAATTTGAAGCTTCAAACTCATGGAACATCTTCAAACCATCTCTAAATGACAATGGAATTGAAGTTAAAAACATAATTAAGAGATGGAAGAGATTCCAGTGGTTAATTTCCAAACTTCTAGACCTCAACACTCATGTTGTTTTCTTTTGTCTGATTTTAACTTTTTCCTCCCAATCATTTTTTTCTTTTTAATATCGGGAGTATTTCTTTTTCTTTTTTTTTTTTTCGTATGGGCAGGCGCTTGGAATCGAAGCCGGGTCTCTGGCATGGCAGGTGAGAAGTCTGCCTGCTGAGCCACTGTGGCCCATCCTCCATCCAATCACTGTTTTTTGGTAAAATTAAAGTCTTTTGCAAGAAGATTGAGAGTCACAATTTAAAAAACAAATTGTTTTTATATCAGAGCTTATATTTTTAGCAATGTAAAAAATCAGTACTCTCTATAAATTCTAATCTATGCTATACTTAGCAGTAGAATTCTCACCGTTTCTCGCACCACTGAAATTGAGATGGTGTCCTCAATTCGCCTTCTTCTCTTTCATTCTAAGGCTCAGACACGAGTTGTGTCTGCCTGTCTTGGAAAGAGTTAAAGATTTAGGTTAGTCAGAAATTGGGTCTATTTAGCTCAGAAAGAGACACAAAGAACTGGAAAATTGGGTTTTCCTGTAAAGTGTAGGATGAGCGTATCATTTAGAGAACAATCTTCAAGGACTCTGTTGACAACACAGCTGTTACACACAGTAATAAATGGTCCATAGTGACCCTTTTGAGCCTAGTTTTGTTGATTTCCTGTTTGCAAGAAAACTAAATATTTATGACAGCCACCAATATCAGTAAATGCTACAAGAGAAAATGAATAGCCCTGTGAATGAAAGATGGGTCCCTTGTATCATCTGTCCTTGGGATTGTGTTGAGAAGATGGTCATTGATTTCTAAGCATTACCTAATCAGGTAGTTAGCAAAACCATCCTGATCTAAAGAATAACAAATGTAATAACTATGTCAAATCAGATGGATTCTTTTCTCTTAAACATATTTTTGGAACCATGAAATTGGTAAATTTACTCTGGCATAAAGCAGATCAAATCCTACTTTCAATTTGCTCATTAAAATTTTGTTTACATTTTCAAAAGAGGAGACTGACTCCCACATGGACATGGTTTCAGCATATAATATGACATTCATCAATCAACCATTACTTTATTTAAAAGTTCCATCAGGGATTAATTGATCAGTAATAACTTAGAGTAAGGTTTATAAACTTACTTTATGATTCATAATATAGAGAAAATAAGAGTACTTACTTCAAAGTGTTATTAGCAATACTAAAAAAATTAATACCAAGAAAAAAGGTTGAGTACAGTATAATCTCTTAACACTCCTTTCGTGCCCTCTTTTCCAGTTATATTTATTCTTTTCATTTCTCTGAGTGGTCATGGTTTATTTTACTTTTCTACTTGCACTACCTAAAATCTACTTCTTACCTACTGTGAACACATATAACAATGGATTCCAAAACTATGCAACACCTCTATTATAAAACTTTTATTGAAACTGCCTCCTTTCCTCATGTCCCAGGAGGTAGAATTGACCTTCCCCAATTTTATAGCCCCTCCATGCGCTGTGAAGTTTCTCTCATAATGACCATCAATTTGGTTCACTTTCATTTATGTTTGATTATGTGTTTATTTCCCTCATTAAATTAAAAAAATATTAAGCCCTAGGCGTACTTCTTATTCATCCTTTATCTTAAAAAAGTGCTGGAAATATAATAAATGTCCAATGTTGAATGGTGGCAACATAAATAAATGCATATTGCAAGCATGAATATCATTTTTAGGGGTATTATCAAGTATGTGTAAAAGGGCCTACTATCTGCAGTGTTTGGATTAAGCACTTCACAAAAAGTAACCCGCTGAAGCTTTTATTTACAGGCAAGAAACAAGTATTTGTTTCCTGAAATCATGACAGAATTAGGATTGGCACTGAAAGCTACCCAGAATTAGCACTCTCTCTCTCTTTCTCTCTCTCTCTCTTTCATATATATATTTATACATTCATATATAATTTCATATATATATATTCATAAATATATATATATAAAACACCTACATCAAAGTCACTATCATGTCTACTTTTAAAGATCAAATAATATTACAATATCAACAATTAAAAACAATGATTATCTGCCTCACCTCCAGATTCCTGTTCCCCAGAGAGTACCAATTTCAACTCTTTTAGTGTTTCTTCTTCCATTTTTTCCCTATTTCCAAATAACCTACTTATAACATTATTTATTACGTTTTCATATTATATATTATCTATCCAATTCCTATGAGAGAATACAAAGATTTATTCTTCTTGCACCCTCCCCTCATCCTTCTAAAATACTTATTTCATAATTTTGGTGAAATAAATATGCAGTGGTAACATCTTTATGACTCCAGCAATGTTATTCTCAGCTGAACTGGAGAATACTAAGATGACATTTCCCTTTTTTTCAGGAAAGCAATGTTGTTTTGCTATAATTAATAATTGTCTATTTTTTGTTTTCTTGATTTCTTGTGCGCCTAATTTATTCCCACACTCTCCATCAAATGTGTAAATCTTCTCTCAGTATGTTCAAATACATAATATAATATCATATTCTTATTTTCATTTGTTCTGAAAATATTCTCCTTAAAATTCAATCTCTATTGGTTTCGTTCTAGGCTTCCTTTCTCTGGTTTGACTTTCTCCTATCTTACATTCCTTGTGTTCATAATTCTTAATTAGCTCCTTTCTTTGGTGGAGGGAATTTCAAGTACCTACCTGAGAACAATGAATGGGACATAAATAGCTTGTGAAATTGCATGCTTTACCCCTCAGGAGTTGCAGTGGCCGAACTCCCAGAATCCACTTTGAGCGTCAACATGGGAGCTCAGATATCTATGCAAGCTCTGGGTATGGGTTCAAGTGGCAGCATCAGTGGAATTTTCATATATGCAGTTCCGCAGTGTCATTAATCAATTTTCCTATATGCACAAATTTTGAGCCTTGCTCTGCCTTACCAACAAGTGTGTAATTACCTTTTAATAAATACATTTATTTCTGGATGAACTAGATAGAGTGAATTAAGTTCTTGCCACAAATACTGATGTTAATACTAAATGTTAGCGCAAGCATCAAAATAACAAGAAATTAGAATCTAAGATTGTTTTATTTATCTTATTAAGGCTGTTTGTGGTAAGCACAGATAGTTTTAAACGATGAAATTCCATGTAGTGCCTGGAATGTAGTGGCAAATAATGAATATCACTTGAGATGACCTGAAATGAAGGTATTGCTGTACTGAACAAAAAGTATAGTTTTATGGGCGTGAAAAATTCATGGACAGTTCAGGTGGGACACTTGTTTCTCACATCCCTGGGGTGATTTTTTTAAGTGTTTCATTAAAACCTAAAATTTTTGGCTTTGGAATACATCATATATTATCTGTATCTATGTTATCTGTGGCTGTTATCATATTCATTTATATATGCATATCTATACCATACAAATAGCTCAAGATGTCTATGGCTGTCTATATCTCTATCTCTATCTCTATTCCTGTCTATACCCACAAATACATCTATATCTGAGACATTCTACAATAGTGCTTAAATAATCAATTATCACTTGTATCTGTAACATGTATTTAGTCAAAAGTCACTCTTGAAATTTCATACCATGGGTTATTAATATCCCTCCTTTGTTCAATTCACAGCCCCTATTAATATTTTAAGTTTGTGCTTTGATGGAGAAAGAATAGGACTTGTGAATTGAAATGAGGATATATGGGAGGTATTGGAAGACTCAGAGAAGCCCCAGGTATCAAACCCCACTGACATTTCTCTCCCATGAGAATCAGTAACCTTTTCTTCAGCCTGAAGAGGCCATTACTGCCTTACTTGAAGATTCTGTAATGCATTCCCATGAGACAGTTACTTACCTTGCAGGGGGAAATAATTTCTTTTTGTTTCTCACTCCCCATGTAGTTCTCATTGTCTTCCAACCTATAACCTTAGGTCAGATCTTGGTTTGTTTCAGGAGATCAACTAGAAAGTCAATACCTATGAGGGAAGAGTACAAATCAAGTGTCTTAGTATACCAGGTCTCCTTTGACAGATACCACAGGTTGGTTGGTTTAAGCAATAGGAATTTATTATCTCAGTTTTGGAGAGTAGGAGTTCAAAATCAAGATATTTGTGGGCCACACTTTCAACAAAGTCTGTGGCACTCTGACAGAGGCTTGCTGGTGATCAATCTTTGCCTTTGTCACATGAAAATCTGCTCATTTGGTATCCTCCTGTAGCTTCTGTTTCCATATCCAAAATTCCTTTGCTTATAAGGATTCCACTCATATTCAATCAAGGCTATGCTCCTACTCTGGCTTCATCTCAATAGAATCTTCAAAGCTTCTATTTACAAAGTAGTTCATGCCCATAGACCAGGGGTTAGGACTTGAATGTATCTTGTGGTGGGCATGATTCAACCACCAACAACATGCATGACAAGATTTCACTAACTTGTACCAATACAAAACTGGAAAATAGGAGTGGCAACGTTTTTATGATGTTAGATCAAGGAGAGAAGAGATAATTTCAGACCAAGCAGCATATTTTAAGATGGATACACTTAACAAGGATCCTAGATATACAACCTTGTGCAGTTGGTAGATTTATTTATTTAATTTTACTTCTAATAGATACCTATATGTCTTACTATGTGTCAAGTTCTAAGCTCTCTACAATTATTGTGCATAAGTGATTCAGTGACTGATACCTAGACCCACTGATGGCATATGTGAAATGGCATTGAGGTACCAGATATTCTTTGGTGTAATGTAAGGAGTAATCCAAAGTATTAAGGTGATAGATAAATTGTCGTATGTCAAGCAACTTGCATACTGACCCCCTAATCTATTGTTCATGGAAATGTCTATGAAAAAGGTTATCAGCTGGGATTTTTAGAAATACATTGATGAGGTAGAACCAGAATCTTTCTAATGGTAGTTTCTATAGGCCACCTGCACAGTGGGAGATATTGCCAATGAGAATTAGTTCTCCTTAGAAGTAGTTCTAATTTATGGGAACAAGATATATTTATCCTACTCAGTACATAAATGTTCTGACTTTTGGTGGTTACTTACGGTGTTCTTAGGAATACATTTCATGGTTACCCACAAAGTTCCTACTTGATTGTGGAAGTAGAAAAATTTCTGTGTGTCAATCAGAGATCTGATTTAAGCTACTATAAGAGCCCTGGCCTGGTATCCAATTCCAAAACATATATCAGTTTTCAGAATCCAACTCCTTTGATGTACACTAGGTAGACACGAGTAAGGAAACTCCAAAAATATCATCGAAATGTGCTATAAGTTTCCTTATTAACCTCTGCTTAAAGCTATTTTCCAGTTTTAATATATACTAGAGAAAAAAATATCCATACTCTTTGGGGATGACTGGGCACTAACTCTGATCTAATGTGAATTCACAGGAATCCACAATATTGCTGTGGCCAACAAATAAAATGTGTTCTTATGAGATAAATGGATATGCTCTACAATTATCAGAATTCTAATAGTGATTCTCTGACTAACGGAGTTATAGATAAAGCAACAGGAAGTGTCAAATGAAAGCCTCAGAAATTCTTCTTTCTTTTCAAAAGAGTAAGTCAAAAGTAATACTGTTTTCTTAGGGGATTGCAGAGTATATTTCTGTCATCAAAAACTTGAGAGATGCTGAAGGAATAATTCCTATCACTTCCCCTATTTAACTTAACTGTTTGGTTTGGCCAGAAGATAGATGCATCTTGACATATGATAGTAGGTTATTGTGAACGTAAATAAAAGATGATTTCAGCAGTGTTTTCTTCTTGTTGTAGTATCTTAGTTGAAGAAAATCAACAAAGGCCTTTGTCTCTGTAATAGCTATATCTATTCTATATCTATACCTATATACGTGTATACATATATATATATATATATATATATATGCATGTATTTTATTATTAGCCCCAGAAGCAGAGCTAGCATTGTAACTTTATTCTTATACTTTAAAGCTTAAACAGTTATCTGGCTCCATAAGAATTCTGATCATCCCAGAATCTCAAAGTGATGAAATAACTAAGTAAATGAAACAATGAAGTAATGAAATAAGTGAAGTTGGTCTACTAAAGGACTTGGAAAGCTACAGTCCATGAGTCTAATTCAGCCCACAGCCTGTTTTTGTAAGGCCTGAGAGCTCAGAATTACTATTGCATTTGTAAAAGGTTGTAAACACACACATAAACAGACAAATACGTGATAAAAAATATATGTAACCAACCCACAAAGCTGAAAATATTTACTCTGTGATGCTTTAGAGATAGCTTGGCAACCCAACTTCTATGCATGAATAGCATCATACTAATAAAATCTAGTTAGCAGAAAGTGAAATTAGTTTATATGGATTACAAAACACATTTATGCCACAAAGCACAAGGTAAATTCTTTGAACAAACAATGGTCTGCCAACGGCATGAAATTTCAGTATTTCAGACATGCTAGGCCATTTGGAAATTTTTCACCAATTATGAAAATAAACACACTAGAACTAAGAAAGGTACTCAATGCTTTGTTGGTCATCTTTGGATTTGGGAGAAACATTTCGATCTAACCCATTCATTAAGTGACCCAAATTGCCACCTTGCCACCAGATTTGGGTAATTCCCCGAAAAAGAACAGTCTCCTTCTAGGCCACATTGCAATGCTACCAGCTCTGTCACTTAGCCCTTACAAGCCAAAAGACCCAAAGTACTTCAAGTTTTGTAAAAGATAAGAATCTTTAAGGACTCAGTGGCAAACAATGATAAAAGTTGGCATCAACAAGCTATAGCATGTGGGTCAGCCACGTAATTTTGGAAATAAAGTTTAATTGTAAGAAAGCTACACCCATTCATTTACATGTTGTCTTTGGTTGCATTTGTGCTATAACAACAGAACTGAGTAGTTGTGATTAAGACCTTATAGTCCATACACCAAAATTTTTTACTATATGGCCCTTTAAGAAAATGTTTGCTGACTCTAGTAAGAGGATCACAGAAGAATCCCCTGAGTTGGAGAATTTTATTTATCAAGTATCACTCTCCTTTCAAGAAACAGTCTTTGCATTGAGTAGAGACATGAATGAAGCTGATTTGGATAAGACTAAGGTATAGCAGAACACTGGGCAAAGGATTATACAGTCCATATCTTGAAACTTCAACCTCCATGTGAGACTAAAGGGGGAGATGTTTATTTGGTGCAAAATTCATATTTTGGGTAGTGCATTCCCTAATTTAACTTCTGTGGTCAGTTTAATTGAAACCTATAAGTACAGGGAATCTTGAATAGGGCATAAGATTTTGTTGGTTTGTCCAGGTTAGTATGATGCCCCAGTAAATCCCACAGTGACCAGGACAGTCAATAAAGAAGTATTTCCAAGGTCCCCTTAGGGGGATGGGGAGCAAGAAGGAAAGATTCAACTTCCCCATTTGGAGAATTTCTGATACTCTCACAAGTAGTGGGGACAACCAAGTCAATAGGCTGAGCCCCTGATCTTGGAGTTTGCCTCCATAAAACTTATTCCTGCAAAGGATGGGCTAAGCTTACTTAAAATTAGGCCTACATGTCACCCCAGAGAGCCTCTTTCATTGCTCAGATGTGCCCTTTCTCTCTAAGCCAAGATGGCAAGTGAATATTGCCTCCCCCACTATGTGGGACATGACTCCCAGGGGTGTGAATCACCCTGGCAACATGAACAGAAATCCTGGGATGATCCGGGACCTGGCATGATGGGGTTGAGAAAGCCTTCTTGACCAAAAGGGAGAAGAGAGAAATGAGACAAAATAAAGTGTCAGTGGCTCAGAGATTTTGAATAGAGTTGAGGTTATTCTGGAGATTTTTCTTATGTATTATATAGATATCCCTTTTCAGTTCATGGTATATTTGAGTGGCTAAAGGGATGTATCTGAAGCTGTAGAGCTGTGCTCCATTAGCCTTGTTTTTTGAAGATGATTGTATGAAGATAGAATGTTTACAGTGTGACTGTGAGATTGTGAAAATCTTGTGTCTCATGTTCACTTTATCTAGGGTATGGACAGATGAGTAAAAAATATGGATTAAAAGAATAAATAATAGGGGCACAAAGGTTAAAATATATTGGGTAAATGGGAATACTAGTGGTCAATGAGAGGGAGGGGAAAGGGATATGGTATGTATGAGTTTTTTCTTTTTTCTTTGTATTTCTTTTTCTGGAGTGATGCAAATGTTCTAAAAAAATGATCATGGCAATGAATATACAACTATTCATCACATCACTGTGATGATATTGTGAGCCATTGATTGTACAGCACGTATGGATGTTTGTATGTTAAGAATGTTTGTGTTTGTATGTTTTTTGTCAGTAAATATATATATATATTTGCTTAATTTAGAATATCCCCCCCAAAAAGAAAGTTTTGACTTGTCCTTGAGCCTTAGTAGGAACTAACACGTACCAAGTGCCCCAAGTTGCTAATCATTAAATAACTGTCCTTGGATTTGTCCAGCTTTAATCAAGACAAGCCTGACCAGCCTCCCAACATTACTAAGTGCAAGTGATAAGGAAAGGGTTCATTCCAGTAAGCACCTAAAGCACAAGTAGGTTGTATGAGTTTGTGGCATACACTCCCAATATACCTACTTAGGCTTCACTGTCTCTCTCTCCGGGCCCCATCCGTGTTTTCACAGGAATTTTCCTATGACTGACTGAGAAGAAAAATATCAAGACTGCTTACAGATAATTTGCTGGATAATTTACAGCTCCACTCAGATGTGGCCTTCAATGAAAAGCAGGGAGGGAAAATTTGCCAAAAGCGAGGAATGCTAAGATGTACATTTTGTAGTTTATGCTTCCTGAAAGGAGGAGATCTGCTCCTGGAAAGATGCATGGCCTGAGATGCCTGGAAGGAAATCTATATTTATTCATGGGGGTAAAGAATTGGTTGATGGTCAGGCACTTGTAACAGCAATGTAAAAGGACTAACAAAAAGCGTTCTGAGAAAGAGTTACATGGACAGATCTCTCAGAATGGGCTTAGAGTTTGATATCATTTTGTTCCATGTAATTTTTTAACAAAAAAATCATGTTGTAAAGGAGGCTTTCAATAGGCAGATGTAAAAGAATAATTGCCTTCTGGATATCAATTAGTTTTTTCCCCAAGTCCCTTCATTACTGATTAATTGACTCACGAATGAAATATCCATATTTGCAGGGATGGAGCATTTGCATAGACTTCTCAATTAGACCAAGCTGAACTAGCTACTATAATGAATACTCAAGAGGCCAAAGCAGCGATTACCTCCAAGCCATGATACAGTGCCATATTCCTGAAAGCCCATCTAGTGATGTAGTTTTTTATATATGTGTATGTGTGTATGTGTGTATTTAATACATATATCTATATGATAAATATATAATAATATAAATGTAAATGCCACTATAATTAAATAGACAATGATGCTGATTTATCTACCTTTTAACAGAAACTTTTTCCAGATTTTTATTTGCTTTCTCTCTCTGCCTTATCCCTACCTTAGTCATACAAAAAAGCACATTTTAGAGCAGAAAAGGAAGATGATGGACTGATGCTCATGGCATTCATTGGTCTTATGGTGAACGCGATCATTTAGATGCAGCTGACTTCATAGATGATAAAATTCAGACACCAGCAGGAGATAGCATTTTGTGCAATTAGGATGTTTCCTAAAGTGTTAGTTTATCCTCTGAAAAAAAACTAGACTTTGTGCAGCTGGCACACTAATAGCCAGTTTACATAAGTTCAGAGGTATATGAAATGGACAAATTTGGAGTGGCAATTTTGGCAATTATATCAAGGAGCTCACTAGTAAAATGTGTGCTTCTTGTCTTCATAAATCTGGGCTTTGTTGGTTTGGAGGACTTGGTATAAAAAGGGAGATTGATTTTATCAGGAGTCAAGAGCAGGGAAGGGTCTGAGATTTTACCCTACTAGCATGCTAACTAATTATCTTGCTACAGTTTAATGAATCCTGGCAAATAAACCAAAAGACTCTCGGGTCAGAGACAAAGAACTTTATTACTCATCATTTAGCAAACAACCTAGTGGAGCCAGAGAGATGCTGCAGTATGCTGGATTTGCATCACAGCTGAGGAAACTCCAATATTCTTTTTTTATAATGGGCTGCACATGCAAAATGTGACTTAGATGGAGACATTATCTTTGTTATGATGGACAGTAAACAAAACTATCCCGTCCTCTGGAGGGAGATACAATTTCTATTTGCAAGGCTTTTTGCTCTCCAAGTATCCTTAAAGAGATGATTCAGATAAAAATCTTTCAGTATCTCTGATTTTAAGATGTGGAAACACATGAGGGACCCACGGAGAATTGTCTCCCAACACTAAGGAACGACAAGAGCTTACATTAAATAAGAATATATAGCTGCAACTTGGTCATTTCAGACTTTTTATTCAACTAGATCAGTTAAAAATTGGTTCTGATGTTGGCTGCAGTAACTGATAGAGATTTTAAGGAGAATGGGGTCTGTGCTTCAGAATTGGAATGATGAGGACATTTGGCATCCAGGGAAATACACTGATGTGCCTCCTAATCCTGCTATGTCTAATGATGAAAGATAATGCAACATCTGCAAGCAAAGATTGCCATGAGGTCAGATTTCTCAGCCATGAAGATTTGAGTAAAGAAATAAAATCTTACACTCAAGTAAATTTCCTGTAGTTGATGTGCTGGTTAGGGCAAATGGAAGAGAATATCAGTGGTGAAGGAAGAAGTTATAAATACCAGCTATGGATTTGTGACTAGTTGAATAAATTCGAACTAAAGTATGTACTCATATTATCTTCCCTGTGACACGAAATATTTCCCTTTACTTCTACCCATTCCTCCTCCACTAATTAAATAAGATAAGTAAATGGTGATTAAATTTAAAATGCAGTTTTAAGTTAATTTTATAATTAATCAATAGATTGCATACTATCAAAATCCGGGGACCATCCAAAGACCTGAATTTAAACCTTGATGAGTCTCAGTTTGTCTCTCTTGTAGGGAAAGGGCATGCTTACTTTTACTGAATGAAGAATGACTGCATTATGTTAAAAGGAACGTATCATTTGTGCTGTTTAGGGAAATGTATATATAAGAAGTGTATTTTGGTGTGGAGTAGCCAAAGGGTAAAATGTAATGAAAAGCTGTGATATTGGTATCCAACATACTTTGAAATCACTTCCTAAATTTAGAATTTTCATATTCCATCCATGCAGAAGGCACAACTCATTTCCTCTCTTTGCTGCTAAAATGCAGTCATGTGACGTTGGTTTCAACTCTTACTCATATATGCTATGTGGGACTATTATTTGACAGGCAGGAACTAGGTACACATGAAATCTGGCTTTGGGCAAGCATGAAGGTAGAAGTATCAGGCTCTTTAGGGGATCCAGTGGTAAAGCTTCTGCATCTTGCTCTGACCATCATAATGTCAAGCTATGATGTGATTTAGCACCACATAGGGTGGCAGTAGGGGTTTCACTAGAGTAAGCTTCTCTGTATGAGTGTGCTCCTATTGTGCTTTCTGAGCTTTCCTTCCTGCCCCACATGGAGATTCTGAGTGCTGCATTCCAAACTATAATCTATGCCTGTCTGCTTAAACGAAACAGAGAAGATCAGCTATTTGTTACTAAAAATCCCAACCAAAACCCTTGCAACCTTATTCATCAGACATCTTTGTTAATTTTTCTGCATATAAAAATTATACCTTAGAAATAATTTGATACCATTTTGATTTTGATTAAAAGCTCTCTATCACATAGGGCTCACTGAGCAGTGAATTTACAAACACCTCCACAGTTTCTCCATTGCGAAAGTCTCCTTGCTTCTACTCTAGTACCCTTGTGAGTCTACTCTCAACAAAGCAGCCTGAGGGATCATCAATAATTAAAATCAGATCATTGCATGAAGTCAAATCATTGATCCTCTACTCAAAAGCAACCATGGTTCCCTTGTCCTTCTATCTAAAAGTCAAAGTCAGCATCATTCCCTACAAGTTCCTACATCGTCTTAGTTCTGGATAATTCTCCAAAACGCTCTCCTGTTACTCTGGTGTTCTTTCACTCTGACACAGCCACACTGGTTCTCCCTCTGCTCTAGCAACAAACCAGCCTTGTTGCTGCTTCAGAGTTCTGCACCTGTTCCCTCTGTTGAATTGTTTTTATACCAAATAGCTGCATGGCTGGCTCACTCAGTCTGAGGAACACTGTTTGGACGTCCCCTTCTTTCTCTAACAACCCTGTTTAAAAATCACAGCCTTGTCATTCTCCACTGCCAGGTCTCCTCCAGACACAAAATCCTCTATACCCATCACTACTTTCCTTTCTTGGCGGCACCTAACACCATATAAGATATGATAGGGGAACAAAATGGTAGGAGTACAGACTGGTCCCAGATTATCTCAATTCATAGACAAATCTATCACATCAAAGTTGTGAAATCTTGATCAAAATTGATTGTAAAATATGAATAAATAACAGTGCCTACCTTATAAGGATGTTTTGAGGATTAAACATGTTAGTGTATGCACGTGGCATGTTGAAAAGAGTGCAGATGTTCAGAGTAAGTACTATCGCAGTATTTGCTAATATTAACTATTTATTTAATACTAAATATTTATTTTATTCATTATCTCTCTCTCTCATGAGTAGAATGTTAGCTGTATAAGAGAAGAACATTTTTAATACACTGCTCATATACACAGACACATATGTAGGGAAAGGGAGAGAGAGACGGAGATTTACTGCTATCTTCCCAGCACCTACAGCAGTGCTTCAGACATAGAAGGGATTCAATAAATATGTGTTGAATTGACCTCAAATATATTTTTGTAGCAGTTTATTTTGAGCCACCCAGATGGGTATTTTTTAATCTCTATTTCTAGAATGTCCTATTTTCAGAGAGCATAGACTCTGCTCTTTGGGAAGGAGATTTGGGCGGGGCCCCAGCATCTATTTCTGGGGTCTTTTTCAGTAGCCATCTGAGTCCCCAGAGAGGAATCCTCCATAGCTGGTGGGTGGTATCAGGCTGCAGGCTGTGGTTTTATCTTTCAATATGTGGGTTTTTACTTAATCCATCTGTTTTTTATACAGTGACAAGTATCCCCCACTTCAAAGACATTTTAATTAAACCTCTCCAGACACTAAACTTCCACTTAGTCTCTTTAGCCAGTGTTTTGGTTTGCTAAAGCAATAGACCAGAAACAGAATGGCTTTTAAAAAGGGAATTTATTAAGTTACAAATTTAAAGCTTGAAGGCTGTGAAAATGTCCAAATTAAGGCATCAAGAGGTTACCTTCGTTCAAGAAAGGGCCAATCACATTTGGGCTTTCTCTGTTAGCTGGGAAGGCACATGTGGGCCTCTGCTAGCTTTCTCTCTGGGCTTCTCCTTATAAAATAGCTTTCCCAGGGGCATTTTCCTTCTACATCTCCAACAGTCTCTGGCTGTGTGAACTCTGTGGCTGTTTCCAAAATGGTTCCCTTTTAAAGGCCTCTAGTAGGAGAATTAAACACACCTAGAATGGGCGGAGACACATCTCCATGGAAACCACATAATCAAAAGATACCACCCACAATTGGGTAGGTCACATCTCCATGGAAACAATTAAAATGATTCCACCCAACAATATTGAATTTGGACTTAAGAACACAACTTTTCTGGGGTACAAACCAGCACTCTATTTATCTGTCTGAATAGTCAGAGAAAGATTCCAGGTGCCTAACTGGCTTCTGATATGGACTCTCAAGCGATACTCTTATGTCCTCCCCCTCCCTCACCTCTAGTCAAATGTAAAGGTCCTTACTGCTCTCACTTCCTTATGTCCTTGCCAGCTCTGCAAAAGCCATAGGCTTGCTCTGGGGCTCTTATACCCCACCTCTTCGAAAGCCCTTAGCATACAGCTTTCTCCATCCTTCTAAGTCATCACTCATCACTTTGATTTCCAGCTTTGAAAATTTTGTTGACTTCTTCCTAGTTTCACCTCTCTCACTTTTTCTTTGTTCGTGTGGACTTATGCCTCCAAAAATATCTTTAAAGTCCTTTCAGTGAGATTTGGGGAGAGAACAGATGTTGACATGTGTGTTCATGTCACTGTGTTTGTTATGCCCCTGATCTTTCTATTATAATAATAAGTACTTGACTTTGCCCACTGTTAGGGGTGAGTGAAGTATGAAAACAGAAATTCTTAATTCTATGAAAAACGAGTATAAGTTAATTAGCACATCAGTGATTTCTAGACAGAGGGAAACCGCTGTGCAGAATTGTGAGAATGTCATCACTTGCTTAAGGATATGGAATTATAATGTCATTTGTTAGGTTAGGATTTGGTCTTCTTCCAGGGGTAAAGTTCTTAACAAAGAGTTTATATTAGAATTAGCTTTTCAAAGGATGTAAGCCTACATTCTACTCCAGACTCCTTGCTCTAAAATACCCAGGATCAGGCTAAAATAAAAATCTTTAAACATAACAATGTCTTCTAATGAACAAAATTATTAAGAACTCCTGAACCAGAGCAATTGAGCTAAATAGTAGAAAGTTTAGTGAGATAAGTTGCAAAATCATTTTTATGTGTAGTTTTCTAAATGACAAAATGAGACATTTTATTGCATTTATTTATTCGTATATATGTTAAAACAATCTTAGCGTGTTCCCAGTCTTCAGTGAGCTCATTCTTTAATGAGGGAATATTACACTTCTCAGTGTAAATTTCATTTATGATAAGGACCACATTATCTGTGACAGAGTAAAAGAACACATTTATTTCCTTAGAGGTCTATGACATGTTCGTTCACCCTTACATCTAAGATGGCAGTGAAACAATAACCACAGCACTCAGCTGGAGGAGTCAGCAGTGAAGGATGAGGTAGAACTAAGATCTCAAAGAGGTCTGATCCTGGATAGAGAGTCATCCTGAGCCCAAGCAGGACGCACAGTTTAGAGGACGTATACATGTCATGTACCTTTGGGGGATGTTCAACAAGGCTGCACAGATACTCTTTCAAGGCTAAAACTATATTTCTTGAGGGTGTCCTCCTTTGCCTTCCATATTTCTTGGGGGAGTGTGGGGACATCGGCTAGCTGCCATTCCTCTACCCTTTAAGTCCCTTGAGGAGATGAGTGGATTTTCTGAGTGGTAATTTAAGGAGCAACATCTTGATATTTGCACAGCAGCAACTTTAGTTCTGGCATGAACTTATCTTCAGAGAGCATGAATTCGGTTCTGCATTTGTAGAACACTACCTGAATAGGCAGGTAAGACTGCTTTTCTACAGGTGCAGTGTGAGGATACCTATTGCTGCTACACCCTTAACCCATATTCTACAATAGCTGTACCAACAAAAAAGTTCATACTTTGTTCCTCCTCGTTAATTAGTCTTCTCAAACCCTCAAAATTTTAAATTTTTTAAATTTTAGAGTCCATTAGGAAAAGTCTCAGGGCCTGTTGGAGAAGAGTTTTCAAGATGTTTCCTACTTTCACAATGACTGTTCCATAAGCCAGATGATAATAGTAATAGTAGTATCAGAGGTGCTGGCATGTATTGGATGCTTAGTATGATCCAGGCACTATGAGGAAAAAAAAAAGATAAGTGACCGTATTTCATTTTCACAATAGCTCCAACAGTAATAAAATATGATTACTCAATTGTAGGGATGTAAGAACAGAGACAAACAAAAAATGCAAACTATCAAGGCCACAAATCAGTAATAAGTGGAATGGGAATTACTGAGGGAAACCGCTCATCTAATTTGGTTCTTGACCACTACTCATTTATTTACAGTTTTTTCTTGGTTCACTTTGGAATGATTATTTTATACTTCATAATATTCCTGTGCTTGACACCTCCTCTTGATCATACTCTGCATGATTTTAATCTGTAAACCATTTTACCATGACCTTCCCTTTAGTAGTTTTGACAATGCCAACTTCATGTCTCATTTTGTAATAGAAAAGCATGCAGCAGATCTTGATACTCCAGAAAATAGTATTCCCATGGTGTGTCTCAGTCATTGATTTAGTCCATTTGGAATCTCAAGAGAGAAATATCAGAGGAAATAACATTTTCAGCTAACCATATGGGATTTTAAAGCATGCCATACTGCAGAATTTATTTGTTGCTTTTGTGAGAGGCAAGTCTGCACAACACCATATAAGAACAAACCAGTGTCTGCTTCATTCACCAATTCAGAGGAACATGTAGAATCTAGCACAGCTGAGAACTGTGGCCCTTCACTATGACAGTGAGACTGTCACAACGAAAGCACGTGTCCTTTAGTTTTACGCATATTGAAATGGTTGAAGTCTTCAGCCAAAATATACAATCAAGCTTATGTGGAAAAAGCTCTGTGGCTGCTATGTATAGAAACTGCTAAAGAACAACCAAAGCATATGATGATTTACTCCTTAAAGTTGTCATCTCTGGTAATCCAATGATGTCCGATAATGTTACCTGAACAGTTATGACATTCTCATTCTTCCTAACCCTATGCATACTTGGAAAAAATGTCCCCTGGAATATGGATCAAAAGCGTCACATGATCCTGAATACGTGTGTGTGTGTGTGTGTGTGTGTGTGCATGTATGTGCTCTAGCCAAACCTAAGCCTTTAATGAAAAATGCTAATTTCCTGATAAAAATAATTGTGGGAAAATCTATGTGCCTTACTTGCCTTTAGTAAACAACAACGTCTAACAATCACTAACACTCACATAGTACTTAATGTGAGCCAGGCTCCTTCTTAGGTAGGTCAGTTTTGTAAAATGATTTTGGAGAGATCATTTTGGAATGCTTCATAGAGAATATGAATATTTATTAATTTGTAATTACATGTGCCTACACACTCCTTGGAAAGTCTTTCCTTAGCCCCAGTTTGGAAAAATCTAAATTACAAGACCCTTATTGCTCACTCCATTACTTTTCTTCTCACCATCAACCCTACATGTGTAACTATTCCCCTCCATTTAGGTTTTTGAACAATTTTATTTTATCTGCTCCAATGTTACATATGCTTTTTTTCTTTGCTATAATACACTTTGTCTATTTAAGTAATTTAACTCATTATTTAATTTCATTCATGAACATCACTACCTAAGGGAAGGTTTTTAGGTGCTCCTAAAGACATAGTATATCCATTTAAATGAATGAATGAATTATCTACAAATATTGATAATTTGTCTCCCACTTTCCAATATTTAAGTTTAGTTTTTCTTGCCCTATTACAGAGTCTAGAATTTCCATAACATTATTAAGTAATACTAATATTTTTTTCTTGTTCCTAGCTGTTCTTGGAAAATCTCTAGTGTTTGCTTCCTGAGTATGATATTATCATTGCTTTTAACTAGAAATTTTCTCATTGTCTTCCTATCTGCCCCACTGTCTACAATGATGCACTGAAAAATTAACATCTAAATATGTAGCATTTCTAATGCTTTGGTCACATACTTTGAACTGCTCTAATCTAATGATACTCGTTTCTACAGTACTTCAGCCCTTTATTACTATTTTCTGTATTCCATCTTGACCATATGCTTCTAGCTAGCCAAAGCAATAATTTTATATATATATACTTGGTGCTATTTCTAGAAATAAGAAGATTTTAAAAGCTCCCATCCATTAGTGGTTTCCATACACCAGGCATGCTATGAAGGACTTTACACACTTTATCTCCTTTGGATAATAATCCAATGGGGTAGCATGTAGGCTTATTGGAAAATTTAGTGTCTCCATCTTATTCACTATTATAAAGTCAGTGAATAGGGCAGTTACTGCTTCATCTTTTTGCTCTATTAAATATTTGTTCAATGTATGATTGGTTTTATTAAGTCTTAGCTCCTTTCTGTTATATAAGTTAAAAACCCATTTTTGCCTGTATTTCCTTTTCTCTCTTAGAGCTTATCATTCCCACTGAAGTCCTCTTTTTTCCTCATATAATGAATGTTTATAGAATAAATGAAGGAAGGAATGAACGAAGGCATTTGTTTCACTTTGTAAGAATGCACACTGATCCCACTCTATAACAAGGCAAATAAGATAGAAATGATTGGGATATGTCCAAGAGGGAAATGTCCTTTATCCAACTTCATGCTGTTACAAAAGCAAAAATGGAGGGCGTTTACATATATTAAATGTACCTGTGGCGCTATGATTAACGTCATAAATGTCTCAGGGGAGAGTAGCAGACAAAGTATGTGGGTGGAATAGGCATTCCAAAAGAGGCAGTGGGAACAGACACCGCTATATGAACTAATTCACTTGTTTGTGTAAAGGGTGTGCAAATAATATTGTGCATAATAGTGAGGATTTCTCATTGTACAGCAGGAACATTCTCTGGCAAAGTCCAGGGCTTCTGATCACAATGCTCTTGACCCAGGAGATGTCATGTTCATCAGACACATTAATAAATTTTTAAATGGCCAACAAATTCACACATTTAACATCTCATGCCAACATAAGGGCTGTATTAATGAAAAGGTTATCTTAAATACTTGAACTCAGGTCACTGTTAAGGGCAGCAAGACGCACCCATATCACAGCCATGTCACACAACCATGTCTATGATGGTCAGTTTTATATTTCAACTTTGTAGGCTATAGTACCTGACTATTCAATTAAATAATAATCTAAGTATTTATTTTTAGCTCTGATTAGAGTCCATAGTCAATTGACTTTAAGTAAGGGAGATTATTCTAGATAATCTGGGTGATCCTGATTCAGTCAGGTGGCAGGCTGTAAGAAGAAAGCTGAGGCTTCCCAGAAGTAGAAATTTTGCCTGTGGATAACAGCTTCAGCTCCCTTATGCCAGAGATTCCAATTTGCGCTTCCTGACAGACTATTTTAGCCAGCCTCCACAATCCCAAGGTCATATAAACTGATTCCTTGCAATCAAGCATTCCCTGTCTCCTTTTCTCTTTATATATGATGGAAATATTGAAATATTGATTCAACCCCCTTTCTCTCCCTCATTCTCTCTCTCTCTCTCTCTCTCTCTCTCTCTCTATATATATATATATATATATATATATATATATGCTTGAACCTTGACTGATACAATGCCACATGCCTTTGTGATAAAATTAATGGAGTGGCATGTAAGTGCGGGCGTGTGTGTGTGCATCCTTATTCACACGTACAACGCTCGTCATTCTGAAAAATTATTAGCAAAGCCTGTTTCCTGAAGGATGAGTTAGAGCAGATATAAATTTAGTCTTCTTATCACCATAATGCACACAAGTTGATGGTTTGTCAATATCCCAATGAGTCTTTTGAACATTTGTCAGTCACCATTGGCAATTTTGACAGTATAACTTCTTGCAGAATACCAAATGCAAAAGCACTAAGCCATCATTTTTAGACAGGTTATTACTTTGAAATGATCATTATTTACGATAACTTCCTCCTATTTAACCCAGGTTCTCACCATCTCAGTTTGTGAGGTGCTTGGATGTAAGTTTATCTATATGCCACACATGCAATATTAATGCTTTTAATAAGCAGATCTTTGTATCAATGGATTTTTGATCATTCGTAATACATCAATGTATGAAACATACTAGAGTCTGTTAGTATTTTTGTCATATTAATGCTTTAGCATGCTCAATAGAAGGTCCTGTAAAATTTGATGATTACTTTAGCTTAAAATGTTTCATAAATGATGTCTCCAAAATCAGTTTCAACTGTCATATGAATCATATTTCAAACAATGCTAAGCTATTCAATAATCAGAGGCTGGACTTTTTAATCTAAGTGAAGAAAAAGCTTACTGCACATTTTATTGAAAAGAAGGGTATAGAAAAAATAGAAAAGAGAACTGCAGATACACACGCAGAGACATATAGAATGGAACTATTTCTACACCAATACATATGCATAGGTTTGATTCACTCTTGTTATGAGTTTGTATTTTTAAGCTAAGGATGAGAATAAACTCATCAACTAGGGAAAAAGTACATTTGCATGATATCAAATCCTATAACTCATTAGAGTTTTTCTAATCAGCTCATCTGAATGAGATGTGATGCTGCTGATGCTGCTGCTGTTGATGAAAATGAAGATGTAAGAGAGCAATAACTATTTTTGCCTAGTAAGGCTAGTCTATAAGTGTATAGTCCAATTAGATGGAATGGAAACATTTACCCCGTATGATTTGTTTATCTACACAGCTGCATGATGTTGATGGGAATCAGGAATGCCAGTTTTATTGTTGAGCATCATTTAGGGCTGATCTGGTGATTTGGAGCTCCGATCTGATTTGCCCACACACAGGCTAGCATGGAATATACTCAAAGAGAAAGTGAGAAAACAATGGAATGTTTCTTAGCATAAAATCACAGTATAAACTCTAAATTTACTTATAAATAACCAGTAACAGATAATAAATATAACCATATAAATTGTATAAAAGAATAAGGAAAAAGTAAATCATATTAGAAAAAAATTACCAGAAAAATAACAATCCTAATTAAAATCAAAATGAATTACTTTACTATGTGAAATTTTTAAAAAAATTATGGGTACATGGCTGAATATATTCAGAATAAAATACAAAGATGCCCACTTAAATCAATACGGATTGCTATACTTTAAAACAAGGCATTAACAAAATGCTAAATATATGTGGCAGTGAATTATAATGGTCATTGACATTACAATAATCACTCAGACTCTAAGTCTTTATCATACCTTACTGTATTTAGCCTAAATTGAAGAAAAAATAAAACATTTTCTTTGCTGTATTAACCCTATGCCATAGACTTATAGTGGCTCTGTGCTGTGGGCAAATGAATGCCGTTTTCTTATGTTTCACAAAATGTTTATAAATATTATCACCATAAAAATTACACTTTAATAAAATAAATATGGAAATTGTGTTTAATAAAATTTTATAGAAGATGTAGTTTTATCTTCGTGTTCATATTAGTTGTGACAATTTATAACATATTTTAGAACCCATATTTCAATTTCCACAGTCAACAGATTTAATAAATGATTAATTGTAGTCTATTCTCCTATGTTTTCTCAGTAGGTGAGGAAAAGAATTGAAACAATTGTTTGCATAATTCAAGTTAAAAACAAATAAGCAAACACAATAAAATTATTGTTTGAAATCCCTCTGAATACCTCAAGGGTTTAAATTGTTGAAGCGATTCCCCACACAAATCAATTCACAAATAAACTGTGGTTTTTAAATAGTGGAGATATTGTCCATGTTCTATTTTGCTTGCATGTTCAGGGGGGATAAGAGGATTAAGACTAGTATATGAATAATTCCGAAAAGATTTATAGGCTATGTTAACAATTGCTCAAGGTTTACATGTGGCATTTATCAAGCATGTGTCCCATGGACTAAGATGGAGTTACTGAGCAATTACTTGATATTTTTTTTTGTAATTGGAAAAATAATGTTGCTATTATAAGCTTCTCTTTATAGAGAAACTGATATATTTAAAATAAACAGAGGGAAATTTCTTTTCTAAACTGCTACAGCCATATTCTGCCTTATTGACTCAGATATAGATATAATCTATATATTTTAAATGGGTTGATTGTGCTGTTTCCATTTGCTGTTTCAGAATAACTATATTAATCAGCAATATAAAGTGTTGGTGTAGGCATGGAGATGTGCTACCCAGAGCCACTTGGTACAGTCTTTTTGGTCCAAATGCAGACAGTGCATTCAACAAATAGCCTACAGCTACGAAGCCCTTAGAACTGACTCAGCTTCAGAAAACTACTGCCCCAGAAAACTAAACTGCCCGAAGGTTACACAGTTCCTAGGACCCTCCACATCCCATGATTGATCAAGGCATAGGAATAGTGGCCTGGACATTTGCGCCCAGGTAATGTAAACTGACCTCTGGCTGGCATTACAGATATACTTAATTTTCTACCCAAATTACTTCCTTCCGTTCCTTCCACAGCACTCCTTAATATGTTTCCTGCACATTTACCTTCATCTATGAGTCTGGTTTCCAGATAAAGATCATTTAGAAGTGGTCCAAGAGAACAGAGGATAAGATGTGGTTTTAGACAGAGATCCCTCTCCACCCAGCTGGCAATGAGAGAGGCATCATTACTAGTATGTAGAGCATAAATAACTGTGGCACAAAGTGGTGACAGAATCGTTAAAACTTTCATTAGGAGTGAATTGGGAATGGCAAGCTGGTGGGAGATTTCACTAGTTAGTGTTATATAGCTGGTTCGAAAAATATGAGAGAAACAGTAAGCAGACAATAGAATTAGATGACTGTTGTTAAACTTTCCTGACACTCTAAATAGAAAAAGATAATAAAAAGCCAATATTAATTAATAGATAATTGAAAGTCAAATATGAACTCCAAGGGCCTCCTTAGTAGCATACAAAGAGGCCCTCAACTTCTGAAGCAGGAAGGCAGAGAAAGTTGATTACCAGGCTTAAAATGCAAATGTAATGATACCCACGTTCCACAGAATCTTAAATTTCCAATGAAGGCAGGTCCGCTTTGCCAAATTCTTAGCCCTGACTTAAAAAAAATAGTAAAGGGACATGTGGGATGCAATCATGTTGGTTAAATTCCCTTAAAACATGGATCTCCAGACCTCCCTGAAGTCTCTGAGGCTGCAGAAGGGGCCAAACCTCCTTAATAAGAGCTAACACTTCACACCCACTCAAATATAATGCAGAAGGCCATTGCCACCATGAAACAAAATATGGCCCTCTCAGGGCCTGCACTCTTCCATACCTCCCATCTACTGGGTTTATAATTAAGGTTAAGTTAGAGCCCAGTGGGTCCTGATAAGGGAAGAAAGTACTTTCCAAAGAACTGCAAGCTGAGCCGCATGTATTGACAGGAAATGAGGGACAACAAGGGTGACTAGATTCTGAGGGTACTTTATTAAAATGGCAAGAACAAAGAATTGGACAAGGAGGAGTCTAATGGGAGCTTCCTCCTGATATACTGAATTTAACCCCTTGGCATGGCTCCAAGACGATGGCATAAACTCTCTGTTAGGGTGATTTCCTGGTTTGCCAGGGCTGCTAAGACAAACAGCACACACTGTTTGGCTTAATAACAAAAACCTATTGGCTCGTGGTTTGGGAGTTTAGAAGTCCAAGACCAATGTATTGGCAAGTCCATGCTTTCTGCCTGAAATCTTCAGCATTGTGGCACAATCCTTGGGGTTCCTTGACTTGCATCTCTGCCTCTTTTCACTTGCTGAAAAAGTGTTTTCTTTATGTGTCTGCTCTTCCAGTTCCTACTGACAGTTGGCTCCTTCTTGTGGCTTTCTCTGACTCCTGGATTCTCAATGAGGCCTCCAGATATACAGATTAAGACCCATCCCAGTGCAATTTGGCCATAGCTAACTGGGTTTTTACAAGATCTTATTCACAAGGGAGTGCATCACTGAATTGATAATACCTCTTCAAAGGGTTCTATTCACAAATGGATTTACACCCACAAAATCACTGGTTAATATTGTGATATATGATTCAATGTACCACAGATGACTTATAGAAGCAGTAAAACAAAAATGTAATCGTAAAATAAAGTGGAAATGCCAGAATTACCATGGCAAACAGAAGGAAGGGATCTGAAAGTATATGCGAGTTATAAACACCAACTACGAACCTGTGAAATGTTACCAAAAGTAGAATGAAAGTATCTATTTATATTTTCTTCCTTGCTATAAGTAATATTTCCCTTTATTTCTAATCCGTTCTTCATCCACTAAGTGAACATTATATGTAAGTGGTGGTTAAATTTAAAAGTCGTCGTGATGGAATGAATTCACTATGTTAACAAGAAACTCCACCAAACAGTATTCTCTGAAAGAAGGAATAGAGAATACGCCATTTACCAAGGACAACATGAATGCACTGCAAGAGGCACTGATATTACAAAGAGGTTCAGGAGCAGCTCCCTCCCATTGATCAGAACTGATGGTAGGAGAGGCTTTTACAGAACTGAGCCCAGAGATATCAATGGGAGTAATGGGACCTTGAAACAAAGTGATTCAGCCCTCAGAATTCAGAAGGATGCAATTAGCATAAGGAAGGAAAAGACTGGAGTGGCAGCCAAAGGACTGGACCCACAGGAACTTATGCAGATGTTTGATAAGACATAACATTCCTAGGATGAATATATATGGGCAACCAGCACAGAGTAACCCAACTTGTCCATTAGAAGAAATTAAGGATGATGATCAAGAAATCGGGAGTGGGTGCACTGTGAAGCGGGTTGTAACAATGGTACATTATGGGAACGCAGGTTTGGGGCATAACAGAAACTTTCAGCAAATAATCCTTTTATTGTACAGGATAAAAAGTTCAGAAAGAGCAAATATCTGTGTCAGTTGCATAGTACAAAAACACAAAAGAGCAGGGGAAGAATTCCCATTACATCAATCTTCTGGGGTAGCTGAAAACTACTCCCAGTCTAGGTCTATAGTTGGCAGCCTGCAAGCCCTACTTGGTACCAAGGAGAACAATCTATACTGTTTGCGTGGGTTTTTATCCACCTGAGAATTCCTATTCTGATTAGTATCCAGAGCTGCTTGCTCTTGCTTTCCAGGTTTTAAAGTCTGGCAGGTTTTTTTCGTTAGACTTTACATCTTCCCCAAGCTGTAGAATGATACAGAATGAAAACAGAGGTGTGGGGAGTGAAAGGCCAGAAGTTGGCTTTGCAGTGTGTCCTTGACTTTCCCTGAGAAGGAGGTGGAGGTAGGTGAGATCTGGGTGATGTTTAATAAATATCTGTGGCTTCCCTAAGATGTTCCAATAAAATTTCATGCTACTCTGCCCCATTTCTAGACTTGAGCCATTTTAAGACCCAAAATCCAACTACTGAAAGGAAGAATAGGCCCCTGGGGAAAGGACAGTACAATTCAATACCAAATATACATGGTAACAATACTACCAATTCTATCCCAAAAGGACCTATGGCAAATTAGGGGAGGGAACGATCCCTAGGTTTCCACAGCCCTTAGAATATAAGCACATGTTTCCAGAATCTAAATCTTTAGTCTCTCAGAAGTAATGCAGAATCTCTAGATTTCTGTTCACTTTAAAACCCAATAGGCATGGAAACATGGAAATATTCCTAGAGTATTCGCTATCAACAAGCGTGAGGCTCAGAATTTTGTGAATGCATTGTTTTCCATAATCTGAAACTGTTTGCATTGACACAGAACAGACATTATATATTTACCTCCCCTTCCTCTATCATAATATAGTCTGAATATAACATAGTCTGGACATCCTGTAGAAGACGGACATTTACCATTATCATGACAGCATGCTAATAAGGTGAATCAACAAGAAGGGTTCAGTACGTTAGTGACTTTGCCAAGATTCATGTATTCTAGAGAGAAAAATAACCTCCATGAATATTCAGGAGCTGTGGTAGATTGAATTATGTACCCCAACAAAGACACGTTCTTTAATTTTAATCTTCATTCCTGCAGGTGTGAACCCATTTACAAGTAAGAGCGTTTGAAGATGTTTAGTTAAGGTGTGGACAACCTGAATCAGGATAGGTTTTAACCCACATTACTGGCATCTTTTATAAGCAGAAGAAACTCAGACAGAGTCAGAGTTGGCCACACAGGAAAAAACCACAAGTCAGCAGAAACTGGATAAGCAGAAAAGGAGAGAGAGATGACCATGTAATGGGAGGCAAAAATGCAAGTCAAGGAACCTCAATGTTTGTAGCAAGTCAATTCCAGAAAGCTACAGCCTTTAGAGAGAAATCATATCTATGACAACATCTTAGTTTTGGACTTGTAGCCTCTGAAACAATAAGCTAATAGAAGCTTGCTGTTTAAGCCAACCCATTGTTTGATATTTGTTTGCAGACTGGCAAACTAAAGCAGGGTCTTATCACATCAGCAGAATACCTAGCTGTTAAGGGTATGCTAGGATATGCCACACAAAATAATAGACAAATTATCTCATCGTGCAACAAACCATGAAGAAAGAAGTATAACACATGTTAAGCCTCTTTGGGTTCCAGAGGCAGTATATTCTACACCCGGGAATGTTATTCCAACCCATATACTGGGTGACATGAAAGCCTGCCAGTTTTGAGTGGCACTCAGAACAGGAAAAGGTTATAGGACATCCCAGGATGCTTAGGCCATAAAATGTGCAAATCCTATGCTAGTATAGGTATTAGTGGTGCAAAAGGATGTTATGCAGAGTTTATGGCAAAACCCAGTAAGAAAATCAAGATGTTGACTCTTGGGATTGGGAACAAAATGGTACCAGCTTCACTGAGAACTTTACTTATTGTGATAAAACTGCCCTGGCATGTTATTATGACCTGCTAGAAACAAAGCATGTGACCATGCATATGGAACTGTGTTTTATGAGGTAGATTCTATCAGATCCAGCAAGTAATAGGTTGGACCAGCTTAACAAAAATGTACTGTAAGATGGAAGTGCTATATATACACATGAGGTCAGGTAGGGCAGAGGGTAAAAGCCAGTTGCATGAGAAAATAGCCCAGACTCCCATGCCCTCCATTCCTGCTGCAACTGTGTCTCTAACTCATCTTGGTCTATCACCATATAGGTAATTGCCTACCACCAGTTAACGAAGAAGGAAAAAGCCCAAACTTGATTTATGGTTGGGTTGGTGCAGTTTGTGGGTACAAGCAACAAGTAGACAACAGCTATACTACAACCTCCCTATGTGTGCCTTGAAATAAATTTCTGGAGAAAACTCCTCTCAGACAACAGTTTTAAGAGTTACACCTGTTCATCCATTTTGTGTGTGAGGAAAGAAGTGAAATGAATTAGGGGTAATTGAAAATGGCCATATCAAGGGTCTGGAAACAGAAAAATTGTAAGATGAGACACAAGGAATTCCATGGAGGGTATATGGGAATGGGCACAAAGTGTAAAAATATTTTAATCACGTTTTATGGCCCACCATAAATTATTATTTATAGAAGAGGCACTAAAAACTATACAGACAAAATGATGCAGCCAGTTGACATCTGCCAACTTCCAAAACTGTTCACCCTTGTGGTGCAGAAAGGAAGGACACAGGGGCAAAGTAGCCATAGTAGCAGAGATGGAAATTACACATCGACTCATCAGTCTGGACTTTCCCTTACCACAGCTGAAGTATCTACTATGTCTTTCCAGTGTCCATCCTACCAGCAACAGAGGCCAATGCTCAGCCCTGATAAGGCACTATTTCTCAAGGAGAACAATTAATCACTTGGGAGCAAGTTGGCTATATTGGACCACTTCCCAGACTACCTGGTACCATAAAACGATTCATTTTAGAGTAACAGACACATATTTCAGGAACAAGTTTTCCTTATCTGCCTGCAGGTTTATTCAAGGATTTGCATAGCTTTTAATTTTCTTAAATTAAATCTCAGATAACATCATGTCAAACCAGGGCCTTGCTTTTTAGTAAAGGAGATATGAGAGGAGGCTCATTGACTGGTCATTCCATGGACTATACCACCTAAAACCTACTGGTTGCCAGAACCTTGGAAAGCTTGCTAAATGAAAAGCTGAAATTCCAGCTCACAAATACTTCATGAATAAAAGACACCATTATCCAAAATGCAGTATAAACCTTGAATAAAAGACCTTCAAAAGGTACTGCATCTCCAACAGGAAGAATACATAGATTAAGTGGTAGAAACGGGAATACCACCACTTGCATTCCTTTCGAATGATAAACTTGGGAAATTTATGTTGCCTAACCTCAAAATTTTTGATTAGAGATACAGAATCAGGGTTAGAAATACTAGTCCCTAAAGGAGGAACACTTTTCCAGCAGGCACAGCTAGAATCCTATTGAAGTGTAAGTTTTGATTATGGCTTGGGAATTCAGGCTTCTTGTATCCAGGGACAAGGTAAGCTGTAGAATTACTCACAGTAGAAGTAATTAACTCCGATCATCAGGCTACATTTTACCAATGGGGGCAGGAAAGAATATATGTCGCACTAGGTGGTCCAACTGAGTGCCTCTTGGCACATCCTCATTTAATTTTGTTAAGCAAGCAACTGCCTTAGAAAGGAAAAGAGACCAGAGGCTCAAATTCCTTAGAGATCATGGGTCAAAGCCAGGCCACTAGGTTAGCGATCAAACCACCAGAGGATCTACAATCTGATTTTATATAAATTAGTTGAGCTGAGTAGTACAAGAGATAGATTGTTGTGGACCCAGAGATGTTTCACTCTGAACCTCCTTCAAGAAAGAACTTGTTGCCCCAGTTTCTGGAAGTGCTGACAGAGATAGCTTTCAGCTGTCAACAACTTAGCTACTGCCTGCCGCCCTAGGTGTCACACATCCACCCCTCCATCACATCACACACTTCCTGAGTGACCCAGACCCAGTGGATATAGTTAAAAAGGCCCATTCATTTCATCTAAGTATAGAACAATTGTAACAGGCCATTTTTAGCTCCAGAGCTCCACGTATCAGCCAAAATGTTGTCAGGTTTACGTTAGAGGTTGACTCCTCCATCTGTCCAATCTTGCTTTCTTCAATATTTCACAAACATTGATCCAAGGACACTCCTTAATAAACATCTTAAAAATTAAATTCCATCTTGGAGTCTACTTCCAAGAAATTCCAGCATACAAAAATGTAATGGAAAGAGCAGACAAATTGCATCTAGGTAATCTCAAATTTTGGATTAAATCTCAAGTGCTTCAGTTAAATTCAAATACATAAAATAACCAATTACTGTTATGTTTTTGCACATATACAACTTTGTGGGGATTTAACTAATTCCCTACAGTCCTTAGGAAATACCAATGCATGTAAAAATTTTAAATCATTTATATAAAGTGGGTCTTTGTTGAACCTTTCTCCCTCATGATGATGTGGCAACATCCCAGTGCCAAACAAACTTTTCTTTATGTAAACTGATTTATTAATCAGCTAAAATAGGCAAGGAAACAAAAAGATTAGAAATATTTGCAATTCAAATACCACCAACCAAGCACACATTAAAATAAATGACTTCTGGATACTGTTAATGAAGCAAAAGTAATTCTGATAAACTAGTTGAAATACTGGAATATTCACACATCTATTATTGATGAGTTGTATTTTCAAACTAAGTTCTTTCATTATCATTTAGCATGCAAAGGCTAGCATTATCTTTTAGCTAGACCAAATTGCCTTTCATTATTCTCAAAGTAGCTACACATGCAAATAACTTTCAGTTTCAGGGCATAATTGTTCCTTAAAGGATTTTGTTTTTAAGTTTTTCTTGCCTTTGAACTAATGCCAGTTTGTGCCTGCATCACTCCCATGTTGACTAATCAAATGACTTTAACTGCTGTCAATGGATTTTTCAATTACATGCAATTATTACTTAACTCTTCATGTATTTAGGCTCTTTTTTCCCAAGAAAATTATAAACCTGAAGGGAAAGGGAGATTTTTCATGTCTTTCATTTCATCAGAAGCATTCATTTCTTTGTATACAATAACACAGATATTTTTCATTGCGCATCTTATGTTTACCCCCAATTGACTGGGCAATCAGCCTACAACTTCTTAAGTAAAATATGCTTTATATGGACCTTAGATTTCAGACCTTAGATGAAATAGGTGAGCCATAATAAAATGATTAGGAACGGTTGTAAAATCAATTGACCCTTTTCTGAGTAAGGCCCTATTTAGAAAGTTCAAGATAATATAGAAAAATCCTTATCAGTGTGACACTTACGTAGTATAACTGACTCTTAATATATACAGGAGAATTAATATAAAAATTAAATACGGAGGTGGGATAATAAATAGAAAATATCATATTGATATCCCTCTATACCAATACAAGAAATGTTTAAAAAAAAAACACACAAGAATTTGTGAATAAGAAGTACAAGTTTAAAAGTTCATAAATAAGGTTTTGGCCAAAGTTCAAATTTTCAAGCCTCTGAGTAAAAGCTACATAATACTCAAAGGCGAAAATCAAGAGAATAAGTCCCCAAATAAATTACAGTAAAAAATTAATGCATTTGTCTAGAATATGAATAATTTAGGCTTTTAATTACTTTTAGGGAGAAAAATTCAAGTCTGATTCTTCTTGAAAAAAGGACTAATTTCACGTGGGAAATATTAACTATTTGTTAAATAAAATGAAACAATGAACTGATCTTCCAAAAATAAAAATTATTCTGAATACTTTATTGGTAAATATGTTAATTTTAAAGCATTAGTTTCAAAACTGGGATTTTTAACCACTCCGCTATAGCTGTTTCGCATATCGTGTTTGTTGCTTGATGAAAACATAACTTCAGATAACATTCCGTTTACATTTTGAGTATTAAAAACACAAGTTTCTGCTTATAGCTTTTCATTTTCATCTTTCTCAAAATGCCTCATGTTGAATACATTTTAGTTTGAAAATATTGCAGCAATCCCATCACTAATATGGATCATAATTCAGTAGGTTACAAGGAATAAATAAAGCAGTGAAATAAAGAAAATATAGCTACTTCCTTGAAAGTAATGTTAACATTTTGGCATTAAGAATTCCCTATTATGGGGAGTAATGTCTGAAAATACAAGATCTTAAAGAGAACTTCTATTGTGTTAGAAGTTATTCCATTATCTCAGGATCTATGAAAGATCTGATGGGGGAGAAATGTGATTCACATTCTTGCATAAAATATGCACATGGGTTCAGTGTTCAGAAGAAAAAGTGTTGAAGTGTTCAGAGCATTAAAATGTTCAGAGAAAAAGGCACACTGAATAGTCTATAAGTTGACTATATAGGAAAAAAAAGAGTCGGTTCATTAATGTGACGGCTTTGTATTCAGGTTTAAACAGAAAAGATCTCTTAAAGTATTCGTTGAAAATTAAATAAGAATAGACTTGAATTATAAAACCATGGAGAAAGAGTAGCTCCAGCCTGTGACACACATTTCTCTTGAGAAGTAACTCCCAACATCAGCATTTAAAATGGGAGTATTCAGAATTAAAGTGATCTAAGGAAGGGAGACATTTTGATTAACTGTATTTTTTTTTGCCTGAGTTTTTTAAAAGAAGTAAGCAATGAGTATACAAACTCCAAAACAATAAGGGAAAAACATTTATTACAAAAAATAGTAAAAAAGTTAAAGGGAGACTTCCGGGAAGATGGCCGACTAGAGAAGCTCGAGATTAGCCCTGCTCCATGGAAAAGTTAGAGAAGGGGCAGGAGGGTGACTGAGGTGGCAATTCGGGAGGGCGGCTGACCAAGGAGAGCCTTCTGCACTGTATGCAGCAGCCCTGGCTGCTGTTGCAGAGGACGAGGAACTGAGAGGCAGGAAGATGGAGTATGGTTTGGAGAAGCGGAACCGGGGAGCCCACAGGAGTGCACTGACAGGTACATGGGAATAGGAAGCAAGTCAGGCCGAGGTTCCTTGGGCACGCTACCCTCACCTGGGCAGCCCCGTGACTGGCGACTCACCACACACCCCACACCCCACGCACCTGAACCCCATCATCTGCTCCCATTCCCCATGCTCCAGGCACCCCTACCCCACCAGCCCCCACTGCACATACCTGCCCCACACCCCCACCCCAAGTGCAGCCCAACCCACCCCAGCACTACCTCCCCCTCCCTGTTCCCTGCAGGCTGTTGCCAGCACATAAAGGTTGCGGGTACTAACTTCCATACCCAGGCCACACCCGCCCCCCTATCCCCTCACCCACACCCCCCACCCCGCCTCACCCCCAGCCATAGTGTTGCACAGCTTCACCCCACCCTCCCTGAGCTCAGCACATCCGTTTAGGGCATTCCCAGACCCAGGCATGCACAAAGGCCCCAGTCATGTCCTACAGCTCTGGGAACTGCACTTTACAGCATTCATAGAACCATGTAAGTGCACAACCCTCAGCCTCACTTCCCAGATCTGAAAAAATGCTGACTTGCACAGGCAGGTCACATCTGCCCCCAATCCATGAAGGCTTAACACTGACCTGCTGCCACAGCTCTGCACATGCGCACAAAGGGCACCATGCCTTAGACCAGGGCACAGGAGGGCTACGATCCCCAGACCAGTGCACCTGCACAGCTGCATCCTCCCTGGCAGCTAGGCACCCACATTCATAAGCATCAGCACAACATCCCCAACCTGTGCCCATACCTGCCTGAAACAAATCACCATCCTTAGTGCTCCACCCTGTGCCCTGCTCCCTGCCGCACAATCGTTCTGCCAACACAAGGCCTTAGACTACTGAAAGAAGTCAACTCCCAAAGTGAATCAGTCAAAATATTTACATGCAACAAAGGCAGCAGAAGGTCACCAAGCATATCACAATGTAGACACATATAGTCCTGCCTAATGACCAAATTAAAACAGCAGAGGAAAGACAGACATTGGAACAACTGATCAAAGATGTTCATGCAACTCTACTTAATAAAATAAGTGGGACAGCAAATGACATAAAGGTGATCAAGAGGACAATAGAAGAGCACAAAGAGGAATTTGAAAAAATAAGTAGAAAAATAGCAGAAATCACAGAGATTAAAGACTCTATTGAACAAATAAAAAACATGCTAGAGGCACACAACACCAGATTTGACGAGAAAGAAGAAAGAATAAGTGGTATAGAGGACAGAATAATTGATTTCAAAGACTTAAAAGAGCAAATGGCAAAAAAGATGGAAAAAATTCAATGGGAAATCAGGGAAATGATAGACAAAACAAAGTGCACAAATATAAGCGTCATTGGTGTCCCAGAAGGAGAAGAGAGGAGTAAGGGCTTGTCCTGACCCGCAGGACAGTCAACGGGGTCCGCCACCTGCTGAGGGAAGAATGGCTATGGGACAGAGAGACGCAAGAAGGACAGCAAGACAGGATTCTGATCAAGCTGCAAATTTTATTAAGCAAGCCGGGTGTATATATACCAACTTGGGGAGGGAAGTAGGGTATGTGGAGCATTATGATAGGAGGGAGTTCGCGCCGGTGGGAAGGGTTGGTTAGATGATTGGTGGCGCTTGTTGCCAGGGGAAAAAGGGGCAGAACAGACTCTTGGTGGGAACCTATTTCCATGAAGAACCTTATTGTTATATGTAGGTGCTATTGCATCAGCCGGGGTGGCCATGTTGGCTTAATCGCCATCTTAGGTTAGCCTCTGGTCCCCAACAAGGGCTAGGAAAAGTAGTTAAGGATGTAATGGGAGGAAACTTCCCAACCCTCATAAAGGACAAAAATTAACAAGTCAAAGAAGCCCAAAGAACTCCAAACAGAATAAATCCAAATAGGCCTTCCTGAAAGCACATATTAATCAGTCTGTCATATGTTGAAGTGAAGCAGAAAATCCTGAAATCGGAAAGAAAAAAACAATCTACTACATACAAGGGAAATCAAATAAGACAGTTGAAACTATCAACAAGTACCCAGGAGGTGAGAAGGCAGTGGTATGATATATTCAAAATCCTGAAAGAGAAAGATTTCCAGCTAAGAATTCTGCACCCAGCCAAACTGTCCTTCAAAATTGAGGGAGAGATTAAAGTCTTCACAGACAAAGAAGTCCTGAAAGAATTTGTCAACAAGAGACCAGCCCTACAAGGAATACTAAAAGCAATTCTGCCAGTTAAAAAAAAAAAGACAGGAGAGGGAGGTCTGGAGGAGGGCCCAGAATTGAAGAGTGCCACTAAGGTAATTTAAACAATGCAAAGAGAAAGGGGGAAAAGAATATATAGATCTGACAAATAAAATGCAAAAGATAAGATGGTGGAATCAAGAAACACCTTTTCAGTAATAACTTAGAATGTTAATGGACCAAATTTACCAGTTAAAATATACAGATTGGCAGAATAGATTAAGAAATATAATCCAACTATATGCTGTTTACAAGAGATTCATTTTAGAGACAAGGATACAAATAGATTGAAAGTGAAAAGACAGAAGAAGATTTTCCACACAAGTTATAACCAAAAGAAATCAGGAGTAGTTATACTAATATGGGACAAAATAGACTTTAAATATAAAGACATCCTAAGAGACAAAGAAGGCTGCTACAAAAAGGAACAATGTCATGAGGCATGCAACGATGTGAACGAACATGTGGGACATTTGGTAAGACAAAATAAACCAGAAACAAAACACTGGTATAGTCACCTTTAGAAAATGCTTATAAGAAAACAGGGGCCTAGATTATAAGCTTTTAGAGCAGACACATTAAATCCAGAGTGGGGATTATTATTTTCTGGATTTTGAGAGGATGTTTTATACCTGTAACCTGATATTTAGAGATAAGAAAGAAGCTGAATAGGTTAGGGTTAAAGTAATTCAGAACATAGGGGTAAGGAAGACAGTACCTATATTTTAGAACCACACGTACTCTTTGAGACCAATGGAAGAAAGATTTATTTGATCTGGAACTGAAATTTTCTGTAGTGCATAATCTAATTCAACCTATCTGTATAGCTCATTTGAACAACTGAAACACAGAAAGCACAGAATAAGAAAGAGATCTTCTAATCCTATATAGATTATTGTAAATCCTAGAAATATCCTAGAGTATATTAAGCAGATAATCAAAAAAGTATTGGCAAAGTCCCCTGAGGGAGGGAGAAAGAATATAGAACTATTAAATCTTACTATCAGGGAATCCCCTGATATTGTGTCAAATCAATAGACCATGCCCTTGATCATGAGGCTTACTCTTGTGAAGCGTATGTAGGTAGCAGAGAAACTTAGACTACCTATAGGCATGCCTAAGAGTTACTTCTGGAGGACATCTGTTGTTGCTCAGATGTGACCTCAGTCTCTCTAAGCTCAACTCTGCAAGTGAAATCATTGCCCTCCCCCCTACATGGGACATGACATCCAGGGATGGAATTCTTCCTGGTTACAAGGGAGATGATTCCCAGGGATAAATCCAGACTGGCACTGTGGGATCAACAATTCCATACTGACCAAAAGGGGGGAAAGAAGTGTAATTAATAAAATATCAGTGGCAGAGAAAATTCAAATAGAGTCAAGAGGCTACTCGGGAGGTTTCTGTTATGCAAGCTTCAGGTAGATCTTTCTATCTATCATAACCTGCCAACCCCCTACCAGGACCATTCCAGACAATCCTAAAGAACACTTAGGGCAATATATACGATTCCACAAGGGTCACAGGAACTAGAGTAACTTTCTAGAAACCTACAACCTCCAGATGGGTCCCTGGTCCATATAAGTCCTGAAACCTATCCCAGCCTCTCCAGAACATCAGACAGTTCCATCTCCCTATCCCATATTAGTGACAGACCCTTCCGATATCAAAAATTTAGAATTGCCATAGCAGAAACAATCCCAAAGAGAGGTGTGGAAAGATCAAAGGTGATGGTGGAATTATACAAAGAAGATAGGACTTAAATGAATATGAACGCTGAATCTTTAAATTGATATCTCTTTTAGTCTCCAGTATTTTAGAACAGCTAGAAGTAAAAACCTGAAATTGTGAACTTATTACCCATGTCAAAGTCTGAAATATGTTCTACAACTAATTGTGGTACTATGCTTTGAAATGTATAGCTTTTTTGTATATATGTCATTGTTCACAAAAAAAAAAAATAAGGAGAAAAATGTTGATTGTGATGATAAAAAAGTATTTAAGCCCCCTAGCCTCCTATATTCTGGAGGAGTTAGAAGGGAAAATGTGAAAGGATCATATGATAGCTCATGACCAACTCTGGAATCTATCCTGTAACCACTTTTTGAAGAGTGCTTTGAAAACTATTACTTTTTTTATTTCTTTGATTTGTATATGTGTTATACTATGCAATAAAAAAAGTTAAAAAAAAAATCAGAATGGGCCATAGCCCAAATATCCCTACAGAGTGTAAGATCAGAGGTGATGGTGCAGTTATAAGAGAATGTTGAGTTTTATAAATGAATGCTGAATAATTTTATTGATATTTCTTTTAACCTCCAGTACCTTTGAGCAGCTAAAAATAAAAACCTAATATTGTGGAATTCATACCAGACTGTGAAAGTTATTTTACAACTATTTGTTCTGATGTACTTTGAAATGTATTGCTATTAGGTATATACGTTATTTAAAGAGAAGCAGCGTAACAGAAAAGATAGGATTTAACAAATGAGTACGACTGCTGAATCAATACATTGACATTCCTGTCGATTTCCAGTGTCTTGGAGGTGCTAGAAGGAAAAGCCTGAAATTGTGGAACTGTAACCCATACCAAACTGTGAAATCTGTTCCATAACTACTTGTTAAAATACGTATTGAAATTTATTGCTTTTTTGTATATATTTCACAATAAAAAAAGTTAAAAAAAATAAATCAATGTAATACACCACATTAATAGAATAAAGAAAAGCCAAACATGATAATCTCAAGAAAAAGAAAGTTAAAGGAAGCAGAGAAAAGTTAGGATAAATAGAAAATGGAAAATAATATAAGAAAAATAAGTTTTCTCGAAATAAGTAATTATAGTAAATGTAAAGTCCCCTGGCTTACCAGTCAAAAGACAGATGTCATAATATTGATTTTTAAAAACCACAGTTATATGGTTTTGTGAAAAATACACTTAAACATGAAAGCACAGAAATGCTAAAAATAAAGATTAGAAAAATATGCCAGGGCAATTATCACTGTTACTGATGATAATATTATCGTAATATAATATTATATATTATATTATAATATTGAGTTTATAATATAATAATAAACTTAAACATAAAATCATGAAAAACATTTCAATTATAGGAGGGTATAAAACTCTAACACTTGGGTGAATTTAATAAGCTATCCTCAAAGTTTATAAAGAAAAAATTGGCAAAATTACATATTTTGGTTAACAAATCCAGCATCATAAAATCCCTTTAACGAACCTCATTTGCTAATTGCTAGATAAAGCAGCAAAAAAATTAATAAGGTTATTAAGGGTTTAACAATTTTTTTTTTTTTTTTTTTTACATGGGAAGGCACCAGAAATCAAACCTGGGTCCTCAGGCATGGCAGGCAAGCACTATTACCTGCTGAGCCACCATGGCCCGCCCAAGGGTTTAACAAATTTGATTGATAAAGTGGTTTAAAGGAGAGATGTATTTATGGGTTATTTGGATCGAACAACTATAGAAGCCATATTCGTCATAAGCTAAAAAGTAAAAACAAACACTAGGCCTTTTTTTTAAAGGCAAGCCTGAAAACTATTTTTTTTAATCAATCATGTCGACTATGTTCTCTTTTTCTACTGTAGTTTAACTTAGAAATGAAATTTAAAAAATAACTGAAAATTATAAACAACTGTCTGTATAAGGATAGGGTTATTGTGCAGTTGGTCTCTGATAGGACTGTGCTTATCCCCAGGGACTCCTGGAGCCTGTCCCTGTCCCTTAGCCAAGACAGGGATGAAATGCACAAGCTAGTGATTTTAAATAGGCTGTATAAAGTCCCAGACTTCCTTGGAGTCACTTTGTACTGGCTTGTCTAATGTTATTTACTAAAAATAGGTAGATCAATTGTTCACATCTGGATAGTCGGTTGATTACCTAACCTGGTTTTATGACCAGCAGGATACAAAAGACCCCTCAGTAAATTTGTGCCTTCATTTCCTTGGGAACAAGGTATCATTGCTCATACCTTGTTGGTTAGTAATCTGAAGATAAAGCATCCTGTGCATCTAAGAAAAGACATTAGGAACTATGCCCTGAAGTTTTTGGTCCTCTGTCTGTTTGGCTGTGCTTTCATGCTCCTGAGGTGCCTTTACCTTTAGTAAAAGACTTATGTGATATTCTCTGTGGAGTCTGTGAGCTCTTTCAATTCTCTAACTCTGTGCGATTATAGCAATTGGTGCTATGAGAAGAATGATGTAAGAGACTGTTAGGAGCCTGCAAGGTCAGCACCCACAAATGAGGTTGAGTGAAGGGTAAAAGTTTAGTATTACTCAGAGCAAGGGAAACAACAAAAATAAAAGCGATAAAGAAAACCATGAGACAAGTAAACTGGGTGGAAATGTTCAGTTGTTTAATTAAAAATCACATTAAAAAAGAGGCAATGTATAGGAGCAGCTACTTAAATTTTAATAGGTCACAGTAAGTGAATAGATGACCCAGTTACCCAGTTAACCCTATGAACTATAAAAGACCAACAGATTCTTTTAAGTTATCCTAGTTGTGATGAGTTTAAAAAATCTGATAATGATCCAAAGAGAAATCTACAGTTCCTTTGGAACCAGTGTGATTAAAAACGTGTGAAACAAAAAAACAGTATGATACTGAGTGACATTATAGCCGGGTTCCATTAGAAGACTCAAGGCTGTTTGCAGTAGTTTGAGTAGAATGGCCTTGGAATAATGAAGGAATTGGATTGCAATTGCTGGGCACGGGTGCACAATGTATTGTCATAACCTAAATGTGCTAATGAAAGGAAGAAAAAGTCAATATAACTAAGTTAGGGGAAGACGGTTATGTAACTGTAGAAGGTTTATAAGTGAAAATATGTCTCAAAATAGGAATTTATTAATTTGATTTGTGAAGAGTTGTTTCAGCCTACTAGAGTGCATTATTGAGATGTATACAATGCATGAACAGGGTACTCTTCCCTTATCCAAACCACTGGGAAAGGATGTCATGCAAACCTGTTTTAAATGGGCATGCAAGATTAGAAACTTTGAAATGGAGATTAATTGGAATTGATTGAAAACAATGCAGGATACATACAGGGTAGCCATAAATTTTAAGTTTGAGGAAATATTGAACACTGGTGCATTCGTACTCATAAATTCCAGGTTTAATAGTTCAGTATGGCAGGTGAGGAAAGCTGATTAATCTTGGAGATTAATTTTGGAGAGGATTAGGTTATAGTGGTCTTGACAAAGAATTACCCTCTTTGCTTCAGTTCTTCTCAATATGATCTTAACAATTCAAGTTGTTCAACAGGGGACATTCCTATTCTGTGACCAATTTGACTACTGTTTTCTTTTAAATCTCAATTTCTGGAGGAAGCTGAAGACAGTTTGCATCCATAAGGGATGGACTATCATTCATTTACTGTGCTTCCATAGGTATATTTAAATTACAAATCCTGTTTAATCTAGTGGTCACCAGAAAGTATCTAAGTTAAAGTGTAAGGCCTAGCTCAAACTTTTCCATTCTTAGGAATTACTTCTGCCAGAGCCATTAGAGACCTTTCTCAAGAAACCAAAAATAAGTTCCCTCTGCCAATTCCAAAATCAAAGCAGGATGCACAAAGATGGATTGGAGCATTTGTTTCTAGAGAAATCACGTACCACATCTGGGAATTTTATTACCCTTATTAACATAGTTACCAAGAAGAAAAATTGAGTATAAATGGAATTTTTTAAAACGTTGAGCAATATAAGTAAGAAATGTTATCTTGTAAATTGCTGCTTCTCAGATTGCTAAATATTTTTATTGGTCTTTTGGGTTCCCCTTCACTGAATTGTATATCATTTCATGGTATCATGTTTTTCTATTGGGATGTATGTGTATTTTCTTAATGATGTCAGAAATACTAATAGATAATAATCATTTATCTTTTAAAAAGTAGCAAATATTGCTCCCTAGTCACTCCTAGATTCTCTCTTATTAGCTGGGAGGCTAAACATGGATACTTATTACATTGATCTTTAAAAATTTTTATTATGAAAATTTAAAAATTAAAATAGAAAGCATTAAGAGTACATTTTTAATATTAGACATGCAAAAAGTAAAAGTAAAATGAACATTTAATCACCCATCTTGAGAAATAGAATTTCATATGGATCTTTGATGCTCCAAGACATGCCTCTCTAATTCCATCCCTTCCCTTTTCCCCAGAGATTGTCATTACCGTAAATTGCATATTTATTATTCTCTTGATTTCCTTTATTGCTTTATTACTTCATCACATCTGTATTTTTAAATAGACAAGGATAAAAATTGTAGTAAAATAAAAATAATATGGAGCAAAATTTGCAGATTGAGTTTAGAAAAGAGGATGAATAATTATAGGTAGAGATCTTGTAAAAGCAATTATTGCCAACGGATTTCACTCTGATAAAAAACAAAAACGTATATTGCAAAAACTGAGTTAAAAAGGAAGACCTGAATGCATTAGAAAAATTAAATCAATTATTTAAAAATTTTTCTTCAGAAACACACTTACCCAGTTTTCATATTTGCTTATCATTAAGTACAGAGCTTGTCACTCTTTCAAAATTTTTTCATACAAATCATTTTATATAGCTTTTTTTTTCCTTCACAGCTTAATTGGAAAAAAGAGTCCCAAGAAAGCAAAAAAAAAATCATTAGAGATCAATAGTATATTTGAATAGATAGACTGATATAGTGAACACATTTTTGCAATTGACTATACCTTCTTACAATTGAATATACCTTTTTACCAAACTAATACATCATTGAGTTTATTTCAGGAAATCAAAGATATTCCATTATCATAACAAGATATCACATAAATTCCCTCAGTAGATTAACAGTGACAAATACTATTTCGTGATATATCAAAATATTTGGCAGTATCCATTTGAGTTAACTATATCTCATTCAAATTAGCCACTCTATTCTACATACATATCTTTAAAAACTGTTGCACAGGTGTACAAAAATGTATATGCAAAGATTTCCATTTTAGCTCTGAAGATTTCCATTTTAGCTCTTTTGGTAATAGGAGATCACTGGAAATAACGTTACATGTCCATCAACAGGATAATAGATGAAACATACAAAGGAATATTATATGTTGCACATGTGAGCATAGACACACACAAGCTAGAGATATCCTGGAAAGCTACAAAATTTGTGGTAGTTATTATCTCTAGGATGACAAAGATAAAAGGGAACAGCATCTCTTATGAGGAACACGGGTGACTTAAGTTGTAACTACAATGTTTTATTTCATTAAAATAGACAGAACAAATATGAAAAAATTAGAAAATGCAGAATAGCAAAAAGAAAATATTAAGTCATTCATCATCTCACCACACAGAGAACATTAGAGTTGAAATTTAGTGAACATCAGTCCAGGGTATCGTTGTCATTGTGGTTGTTGTTATTATTTTTACTTTTATTTTCAGGAAAAAAGGTAAAATGACTTTAAAACTCTTGTGTGAGCTTATAAGGGAAGCAACGATATACTGTGAAAAGACACTTAAAAAATTCCTTATTATCATGGTTCTCAATCTTTTTTTCCAACCACCTGCTCATTTTTCTTCTACGCAAATTGTTCCCTTGTAAGTTTTACAGGATAGGTCATAGTTTTCGAGTTTTTTATAATTACTTGTTTGCTGAATGATTCCATTGTATTTTTTTCTCCACTACTGATCCTAACACACCAGTATTTCTCATAACATAGCTGAAGAAATTCTACCTTAGATATTTTTATAATTGTTTTGAAGAATTGCAAAGGAAAATTGATTTTGCAGCTTCTTTGTTCATAGTATTTGTTTAATGTAGTTAAAATCTCACTGCTTTAATGATGAAATTATTTCTTTTATATTTGTTGAACACTTTGTTTGCAATAAACCTATGTATTAACTATTTCAACCACATGGTAGTAAATGAGATCTAATTGCAACCTGCTGGCTGCATCTAAACTGTACAATGTATGATTGATTTTTTTGAAGAAAGAATAAAACACTTTAAGCTTTTGAATCTACAGATCCACAGTTATGAAAAATCAGTAGGTATTATAGGGCTCCAACAGAGTTTATGAAAGATGAGTGAGGAAAGTTCTATTTTTCCCCACTCACGAATGTGCATATCACACCCTATAAAAGGGAAGGAAAATCGATTTGTTTTGTTGGGCATACAAAAGTTTTATCTTCCACATGGGTTTCAGGACTGAGTTAATATGAGTGTAATTTTCATATTTTCCAGTTGTAAGTCTAAGCAATGAACTTGTTGGTGAGGAAAAACTTTTATGCATGATTTCAGTGTTTCTTTGAATTAGAAAATTATCTACAAACGAAGATATTTCACTGGCTTGAAGTCATCTTATGTTTCTGAAACATAAGCCATATTTTTCTTTTGAGGAGTCATTTTAAGGCTTTTTTTACAATGAGGCATTTTGATCCTCAGGGAAATTTCAGTGGGTATTCCTGTCATAACTCGACAATCATTACTTCTTCAGTCAGTTAATTTAAGATTAGAAGCCAGACTAACAGATCTTCCAATGTCAGTGCATCAGCTCTAAGTAAAGATATGGAGAAAAATATATAAGCATGAACATAAGTTGCTACAAATCAAAGGCTTTACTATTGTCATCTCACTGTGACACCTTACTGTTTATGCTTCTGCATCACAGACTTAGGGAAATATCTGAAAAGAGTAGCTCACAGAAACTATTGTACAACATTTACCCAGGGAGTGTATTAGAAATATATTTATTTTTGAAATATACACAATAATATTGTATGCAGCAAATTACGTTAATTTGTCACTCATCAAATATTTGAGAATCTAAGCTATTTTGCATATTTGTTGTACTTTGTCATAATAACAAAATATATTATTTCTGACCTTGGTGTCTAAATGATTTTTTTTAAACAACGTGTTTTTCTTTTTCCACAAAGGAAATATTGGTAGGAAGGAATATAATTTAAAAATTAAAGGTTAAGCGGCATCATACAAGTGAGCATGATAAGAATTTAGTAAAGGTCAAAATTGCCAGAGAGGAATCATGGAGAATTCTATCTTAAATTTGTTTTCATAGTAAGGGTAAGGGAGGGATTAGCAGAGAAAGAGTTCACAAAATACGAAGTATCTTATGGGCAATTTTTTGAAAGACCTGAATTAGTATTGGCAAAATTGAAACAAAGTTTAGGAAAGTTGACAAAAAAAAAATTAAAGAAAACAAACACACAAAAGAAAACAGAAAAAAAGTATAGAAGGACTAAGCTATGCAATCATAAGAAAGTAGGGTTTCAGGATGTGTATATGTGTGTGCAGTGGGATGATTACAAAGAATTCTAAAAGCTTGTTATTATAGTTTAAGTTGGATATGTGGGAGAAGGAGGACAAGAATAGAGGAAAACTGGGAAGCTAAAATCATTAAACACATGAAATATGCTATTGTAAGGCAGAAAGAGAATCTGGGAACTGACAAGGTAAAAGTTTTCAATTAAGGAGAAACCATTAATATTGACCCAGTCAAAGAAAATACATGTATAGGCTTAGGAGATCATCAACTTACTCTCTCTGATCTATGATATTAAGGAAGGCTGAACAACTTTAGATCCATAAATAAAAATGCTTTCCTTGGCAGATTCGTCTAGCAGTGTCTTAATAGGTGACTTTGAGAGGAAAGAAACTTCATAAAACCTAATGCAGCAATCCAGATATGAGGCATCCCTATATATAACAGGACAACAGCAAGGTTCAAATAAATTCAATTATCAGTGCTTATTTAATTCAGTTTATGAGCCCAGTCATTCTATAGTCATTCAAGAACAATCTTTAGAACTAGTCATTCAGAACTATAGACTGGTAACCAGTTAAGACCATCAATAAATCCAGTTTTTTCTCTATTTTGCTTAACTTTTTTACATTCTTCTATTCCTCATTGTAATTATTCAAAGTTTGTATTTTAGATTCACTCAGTCCTACCGGCAACAATTATTTTCCTTTCTGTTGTTGAAATTACCTCTTTTTTCAGTAATGAAGCTTTTCTGATATGTGAAACACCCAAATGCTGCAATCATGAACACCATTTAAATACCTAAATGAACAAACTGATCTCAGAGCTATCGATTTTTTTTTTGAAGCTCCCTGACATGTCTTCATGTGTGGCCCTTTTGCTCAAAGTTCACATTTCACATTAGCTGTTCGTGGTTAGAGAACAAAGAACAGACATTTTGTTTTGCAACTTTCTCTTTTTTCTAGAGGCAGGAGGCAATGCCTCAAGCAGCTTCCATGTACCACATGCTTCTCTTGTCTTGCCTTGTATTCTCTCAGTCATTTTTGGAGGTTACTCGTTAGCATTCAGCTCAGTGCCTGAGATATAGCAAGCCATTGACAATGTGTTTTGTTTTTTTCTTACTACAAGTACTTCTGCTTTCAATTTGCCCTTATCATCGAGTTCTTTTTTACACTGCCTCTTAACTGTTGGAATCTGGATGCAAATAACGTTTTTAGGAAAAAGGCCAAAAATCAGTAACATGACAGATCATTTGCCCACCTTTCCTTTTCTTTTTTTTTTAATTTATCAAAAGGTATTTAATTAACAAAAGGCAACTATTCAATCAAATTAATTGAGTCACATTGTAGGAAAATGTTTTCCATATTCAGCTTTCATATTTCAAAAGTATAGTTTAAGGTCTATCTAAATTAATTGTCTTTTCTAGATTCTCGAAACACTTTAAATGTATTATAAATTAAAGAAGTGACTTATTCAAACCAAAAGGTATAGTAATTATACTTTTCTTTATATACTTTTCTTTGTTATAATTATAATTTTCTTAGCTGATTACATTAAAATAATGTAATGAAAAAATAAATTATCTTATTCACATTAGCACTTTACATTTTGTGTTACTTTGACAACACTTCAATTCTAGCTTACATGCCAATTTATGTAGTCTGCCTTTTTTTAAAAATTTTTTTATTAATAAAAAAAAAGAAAAGAAATTAACACAACATTTAGAAATCATTCCATTCTACAAATGCACTCAGTAATTCTTAGTATCATCACATAGATGTATGATCATCATTTCTTAGTACATTTGCATCGATTTAGGAAAAGAACTAGCAAAACAGCAGAAAAAGATATAGAATGTTAATATAGAGAAGAGAATTAAAATAATAATACTAATAATATATATATATATATATATAAAGGAAAAAGAAAAAAACAAAAACAAAAGATACAAACACACAAACAAACAAACAAAAAACCATATTTCAGGTGCAGCTTCATTCAGTGTTCCAACCTAGTTACATTACACTTAGGTATTATTGTGCTATCCATTTTTGAGTTTTTGTATCTAGTCCTGTTGCACAGTCTGTATCCCTTCAGCTCCAATTACCCATTATCTTACCCTGTTTCTAACTCCTGCTGGTCTCTATTACCAATGATATATTCCAAGCTGATTCTTGAATGTCGGTTCACATCAGTGGGACCTTACAGTATTTGTCCTTTAGTTTTGGGCTAGACTCACTCAGCATAATGTTCTCTAGGTCCATCCATGTTATTACATGCTTCATAAGTTTAGTCTGTCTTAAAGCTGCATAATATTCCATCGTAGGTATACGCCACAGTTTGTTTAGCCACTCGTCTGTTGATGAACATTTTGGCTGTTTCCATCTCTTTGCAATTGTAGATAATGCTGCTATAAACACTGGTGTGCAAATGTCCATCTGTGTCTTTGCCCTTAAGTCCCTTGAGTAGATACCTAGCAGTGGTATTGCTGGGTCGTAATCCATTCTGCCATTCTATGTCTTTTGATTGGGAAATTCAGTCCATTAACTTTTAGTATTATTACTGTTTGGATAATATTTTCCTCTACCATTTTGGCTTTTGTATTATATATATCATATCTGATTTTCCTTCTTTCTACACTTTACTCCATACCTCTCTCTTCTGTCTTTTCGTATCTGACTCTAGTGCTCCCTTTAGTATTTCTTGCAGAGCTGGTCTCTTGGTCACAAATTCTCTCAGTGACTTTTTGTCTATAAATGTTTTAATTTCTCCTTCATTTTTGAAGGACAATTTTGCTGGATATAGGAGTCTTGGTTGGCAGTTTTTCTCTTTTAGTAATTTAAATATATCATCCCACTGTCTTCTAGCTTCCATGGTTTCTGCTGAGAAATCTACACATAGTCTTATTGGGTTTCCCTTGTATGTGACAGATTGTTTTTCTCTTGCTGCTTTCAAGATCCTCTCTTTCTCTTTGACCTCTGACATTCTAACTAGTAAGTGTCTTGGAGAATGCCTATTTGTGTCTATTCTCTTTGGGGTGCGCTGCACTTCTTGGATCTGCAAATTTAGGTCTTTCATAAGAGTTGGGAAATTTTCAGTGATAATTTCTTCCATTAGTTTTTCTCCTCCTTTTCCCTTCTCTTCTCCTTCTGGGACACCCACAACACGTATATTTGTGCGCTTCATATTGTCATTCAGTTCCCTGATCCCCTGCTCAAGTTTTTCCATTCTTTTCCCTATAGTTTCTGTTTCTTTTTGGAATTCAGATGTTCCATCCTCCAGTTCACTAATTTTAGCTTCTGTCTCTTTAGATCTACCATTGTAGGTATCCATTGTTTTTTCCATTTTTTCTTCTTTGTCCTTCACTCCCATAAGTTCTGTGATTTGTTTTTTCAGATTTTCTATTTCTTCTTTTTGTTCAGCCCATGTCTTCTTCATGTCCTCCCTCAATTTATTGATTTGGTTTTTGAAGAATTTTTCCATTTCTGTTTGTATATTCAGCATTAGTTGTCTCAGCTCCTGTATCTCATTTGAACTATTGGTTTGTTCCTTTGACTGGGCCATATCTTCAATTTTCCGAGCGTCATCCATTATTTTCTGCTGGTGTCTGGGCATTTGATCAGATTTCCCTGGGTGTGGGACCCAGCTGCTTGAAAGCTTTTTCTGTGAAATCTCTGGGCTCTGTTTTTCTTTTCCTGCCCAGTAGGTGGCGCTCGTGGCGCTCGTCTGTCTGCACAGCAGTCGGCCCGGGAAACCGCGCGTGGAGGCGTGGTCGCTGGCCGCCGCGGCTTGGGAGAGTGCCGGTCCTAATTGCCCAGCTGGCCCCAAACGCCAAGCGTGAGGGGAGGGCCCCGTTATCCAACGTTCCCAGTCAGACCGGGGAGCCATGTGCGTGGAGGGGACCCCAGTTGCCAGCCGCCCCGGCCGGGAAAACGCACACACCTCGGGTATCTCACCGCAGCAGATTCTCCCTGCCTGTTCAGCTGTTCCAGAATGGGGTACGCTGTCTTTTTGGTCTCTGTCGTGACTCCGGGAGCTGTTTCGTATTGTTTCTGTTTCTTTAGTTGCTTTTCTGGAGGAGGAACTAAGACCCGTGCGTCTTACTAAGCCGCCATCTTCTCCGGAAGTTCCACCTTTCCTTTTTAAACGCAATTATTCGCTGTGTTTATTTTATTTCATTAGTAATACTGAATTGTTTTGGATTTTCTACCAAGATGATACTGTTTTATACGTCACGCCTTTGTGATACTCTTCCATCTGACCCACTACCTTCTCCTACTTGTTTCCCTGGCTATGTCCTACTTATTCTTTACTACATAATTCAGGAATCAATCTCTCAGAATACACACACACACACACACACATATATATATTTATATATTTTAACCTAAAATATCCACTTTTAACCTCTATCATTTCAGATGTGAAATTTAGTAACGTTAATTACATTGACAATGTTGGGCTGCCATCACTGTTACCACTACCAAAAATTTTCCATCATGCCAAATAGAGACTCTGTACCAAGTAAACATTAATTCCCTACCCCTCTCTGCCTCTAGTAATTTATATTTTAGTTTCTGCCTCTATGAATTTGCTTTTTCTTATTATTCCATATCAGTGAAATCATACAATATGTTTCCATTTATGTCTGGCTTTTTTCTCTCAACATGATGTCTTCAAGGTTCATCCATGTTGCCACAAGTATCAGAACTTTGTTCATTTTCATGACTGCATGATAGTCCATTATTTACATATCTTGCTTTTCCATTCATCTACTGATACTTGGGTTCCTTACATCTTTTGATTACTATGAACATCGATGTGCAACTATTTGTTTGAGCCCCTGCTTTCAGTTCTTTGGGGTATATACCTGGAAATCGGATTGCAGTCATATGGTACTTCTATATTTAGCTTTCTGCCAAACTACCAAACTGCTTCCACAGCAGCTGTACCATTTTACATTCCCACCAAGTCCGAATGTTACTATTTCTCCGCATCCTCTTTAACACTTATAATTTTTTCAATTTTTTATTAGTGGGTCTGAAATGATATCACACTGCGGTTTTACTTTGCATTTCCCTAATGGCTAATGATGTTGAGCAACTTTTCATGTGCTTTTTTGGCCATTTATTTGGATAAATGTTTATTCAAGTCTTCTGTTCATTTTTTGTTTGGGTTATTTGTCTTTTTGTTGTTGAGTTGAAGTTATTTCTCTATAAATTCTGTATGTCAAAACTTTATCAGATATGTGCTTTCCAAATATTTTCTCCCATTCTGTAGGTTGTCTGTTTACTTTCATTATGAAGTCCTTAATGTACAAACTGTCTTGATTTTCATGAAGTCCTATTTATCTTTTTTTTGTTTGTGCTTTTGTGAAAGTGAGAGAAATCATCACCTAGTAAACAGTCCTGAAGATACTTCCGTACATTTTCTTCTAGTAGTTTTATACTCTTACTTCTTATATTTAGATCTTTGATTCATTTTGAGTTAATTTGTATATACTACATGAGTTTAAGGTATATCCCTTCATTCTTTTGCATATAGATATCCATTTTTTCTATATCATTTGCTGATGAGACTATTATTTCTCAATTGAGTTGATCTGGTATCCTTGTGAAAAACCAATTGGCCATAGATGTATGGGCTTGTTTCTGAACTCTCAATTTGATTCCATTGGTTTATATATCTGTCCTTGTGTCAGGACCATTTTTTTCTTTGTCCACTATAGCCTTGTCATAAATTTTAAGATCAGTAAGTATGAATCCTTCAACTTTGTTCTTTTTAAAATTGGTTTTGGCTATTCAGGGCCCCTTACCCTTCCCAATAAATTTGATGGTTGATTTTTCCATTTCTCCACAATTTTCATTAGGATTGTGTTGAATCTGTAAATCACTTTGGGTAGAATTGGCACCTTGACAATATTTATTTTTCTGATCCATTGATGCAGAAAAGGCTTTTGACAAGATTCAGCACTGTTCCTTGAAAAGAACACTTAGAAAACTAGGAATGGAAGGAAACTTCCTCAACGTGATAAAGAGCATATATGAAAACCCCACAGCTAACATGATACTCAACAGTGAAAGACTGAAAGTCATCCCTCTAAGACCAGGAATAAGACAAGGATGCCCTCTGTCACCACGTTATTCAATATTCTACTGAAAGTTCAATTCAGAGAAATTAGACAAGAAAAAAAGGCATCCAGATTGGAAAGGAAGAAGCGAAACATTCCCTATTTGCAGACCATATGATATAGAAAGTCCTCCACAATCTACAAGCTACTAGAGCTAGTAAACAAAATGATGTAGTACAAGATAAACACCCCCAAATCAGTAGTGTTTCTACACACTAGTAATGGACAGTCTGAACAGTAAATTTGAAAAGACCTTCCATTTATGATAGCAACTAAAAGAATCAAATATCTAGGAATAAATTTAACCAAAGTTATAAAGGAATTATACTTGGAAAACTATAAAACATTGTTAAAAAATAAAAGAAAATCTAAATTAATAAAAGAACATCCCAGATTCTTCTTTTGATGCCAAGGAACCCAGTTGGTAGATGCTAAATTGAAGAGGAAGTGATGATTATTTTGGTTTGCTTTATTTTGTTTTAGCAATTGTGATACCATGTCTGGAACTCCTAAGCAATATATGAGGGAGCAATATCTATACTGTTAGAGAAAAGAGTTAGTATATTAAAGATAACCCCATCCCAAAATGCAGCATTTTTGTTTGAAGAGACGACAGACTACCTTCTTTACGCATATTCCAAATTATATAGATGAAGTACAAAATTGAAGTACAGTCAATATGTTCAATGTCTCCTCTCTCTCTCTCTCCTCTCTCTCCTCTCTCTCTCTCTATATATATATATGTACATGTAATAGGTAAAAAAATAATTGTATTAGAAATTTAATGTTTTCTAATTTGAATATTTATCAGTTGCTATTGAATATTATTTGCTAAGATATAATAATTTATTAGTATTTAATAAAGCAATTAAACTTTCTAATATAAATTTTACATAATTGAATCTAAAATTCATGGGGAGTATTGTCAAAGATGAGCGAGCTTTTGAACTCTTCTTGTTTGTTTGTTTGTCTTGTTTCATTTTGTATTTTTATAATTAGTGTATTTGTCTATTGTGCATCAGGCACTGAGCTAGATCTAAGGCTTGAGAAAGTAAAAAGCAATTCCCATTCTTAGAGAACTCACAACCTTATAGAAAAGCAGATATTTTAATAGATAATGCCCTACTGTGGAAATAGTTTAATAGAAGGATGTAAAAGGTAATATTAAGTAATATTTGCTGAACGTTGATATTTTTCATGGCATAGCTCTTTTTCCTTTTTTTTTTTTTAACTTTTGTCTTGTATAGTATGACATATATATAATGCAAAGAAATAAAAAAAGCAATAGGTTTCAAAGCACTCTTTCTTCAACAAGTGGTTACAGGATAGATCCCAAAGTTTGTCATGGACTTCCATATGATCTTCTCATATTTTTCTTTCTAGCAGCTCCAGAATATAGGAGGCTAGAGGGCTTAAATACTTTTTTATCATTAGAATCAACTTTTTCCCTTCTTTTTTGTGAACAATAACATATATACAAAAAAAGCTATCAGTTTCAAAGCATAGCACCACAATTTTAGGTTTTTACTTCTAGCTGTTCTAAAATACTGGAGACAAAAGAGATATCAATTTAAAGATCCAGCATTCATATTCATTTGTTAAGTCCTATCTTCGTTGCATAATTCCACCATCACCTTTGATCTTTCCACACCTCTCTTCAGGGTTGTTTCTGCTATGGTAATTCTAAATTTTTTATATTGGAAGTGTTTATCACTAATATGGGGTGGGAGATGGCACTATCAGATGTTCTAGAGTGGTTGGGCTACAATCTGGAGGTTGTAGATTTCTAGAAAGTTACTCTAGTTCCAAGAACCCTTGTGGAATCTTATATATTGTCCTAGGTGTTCTTTACAATTGGCTGGAATGGTCCTGTTTTGAGGTTGACAGGTTATGATAGGTAGCAAGGTCTATCTGAAGCTTGCATAAGAGCAACCTCCAGAGTTGCCTCTCGACTCTATTTGAATTTTCTCTGCCACTGATATTTTATTAATTACACTTCTTTTCCCTCTTTTGGTCAGGATGGAATTGTTGATCCCATGGAGCCAGGTCTGGATTCATCCTTGGGAGTCATCTCCCACGTCACCAGGGAGACATTCACCTCTGGATGTCATGTTCCATGTAGGGGGGAGGGCAATGATTTCACTTGCAGAGTTGAGCTTAGAGAGACTGAGGCCACATCTGAGCAACAACAGAGGTCCTCTAGAAGTAACTCTTAGGCATGCATATAGGTAGTCTAAGCTTCTCTGCTACCTACATAAGCTTCACATGAGAAAGCCTCATGATTGAGGGTATGACTATTGATTTGGGTATCCTTAAAGTTCAACAAAGTATCAGGGGATTCCCTGATGGTAGGGTTTAATAGTTCCATATTCTTTCTCCCCTCCCTCAGGGGACTTTACCAATATTTTTTGATTATCTGCTTAATACACTCTAGGATATTTCCAGGATTTACAATAATCTATATAGGATTGAAGGACTTCTTTCTTATTCTGTGCTTCCTATGTTTCTATTGTTCAAATGAGTTGTTCAGATAGGTTGAATTTGATTATACACTACAGAAAATTTCAGTTCCAGATCAAATAAACCTTTCTTTAATTAGTCTCAAAGAGTATGTGTGGTTCTAAAATAATAAACACTGTCTTCCTTACCCCTATCTTCTAAAGTACATTAACCCCAACCTGTTTGGCTTCGTTCTTCTCTCTAAATATCAGGTTATATATATAAAACATCCTCTCAAAATCCACAAGTAATAACCCCCACTCTGAATTGAATGTGTCTGCTCTAAAAGCTTACAATATAGGCCCCTGTTTACTTATAAGCATTTTCTAAAGGTGACTATGCCATTGTTTTTGGGTTGTGTTGTTTCTGGCTTATGTCCCATATGTTCATTCACATCGTTTTGCATGCCTCACGACATCGTTCTTTTTGTAACAGCACATCCTTTGTTCATAAGTATGCACCATCATTTACCAGTCTACTTCTCTGTCAGTGGATCCTTCAGCCACTTTTTCATTGGGCATCATGGTGAGGGCCCAAAGTCCACAGTCCATCAACATTCTCAATTTTGGATTGTTCCCAAGAGACAGAAAACCGATGAACACACCCTTGCCAAATAGGAAATCTAAACGTCTTAACTCTCGTCCCTCACTTTATTATTTACCTTTGCTGTTGCTGCAGTAGTGCTGATGGTTTCCTTTTGAACAGCTCATAGCACGCAATGGCAGTTTTCCCCCTGCACCCTGGACTTAAGCACTCTTTATACAAGAATCATATCTTCGAAGTAATTCTTATGGGAACTCACTCATCTTTCTAGTGTAAGTTGGTGGAACATGTGGGTTTATGCAACACCTTTCAATCTTGTTCATTTTCAATATGATAATATTACTTATAAACCCACTAGAGAATCACCTTCACACCTATCTATTCCACTACATTGGAGTTCAACCTCATTAGTGAACGGTTCACCCATCTCTAGATTCTATGTATCTCTAAGTCCCTTATCTTCTGTATTATAAGCCTCTGATTATATTTTTGTGCTGGTCATAAAAGTGGACTCATACAGTATCTATCTTTTAGTGTCTGGCTAACTTCACTCCACATTATGCCCTCAAGGCTCATCAGTCTCGTCATGTGCTTCAGGACACCATTCTGTCTTACTGCTGCATAATATTTCATCATATATATATATATATATATATATATATACCACATTTTGTTGATCAGTAGTCTGTTGATGGACATTTGGTTTGTTTCCATCTTTTGGCGATTGTGAATAATGATGCCATGAACATTTGTGTGCAAATGTCTTTGGTGTGCAAATGTCTGTTTGTGTCATTGCTTTCATCTCTTCTGGATTTATACTAAGTAGTGCTATTGCTGGGTCATAGGGCAACTTGATATTTAGTTTCCTAAGGAATTGTCAAACAGTCTTCCATTGTGGCTGCACCATTATACATTCCCACCAGTAGGGAATAAGTGTCCCAGTTTCTCCACATCCTCTCCAACATTTATAGTTTCCTGTTGTTTAATGTTTCCTGTTTGTATAATGTTTAGCAGCCATTCTTATAGGTGTGAGGTGGTATCTCATTGTACTGTCTTGATCTGCATTTCCTTTATAACCAGTGAAAATGAGCATCTCTTCACATGCTTTTGAGTCATCTGTATTTGCTCTTCAGGAAAATGCCTATTCATATCTTTAGCCAATTTTATAATTGGATTTTCTCTTGTTGTTTTGTTGTTGAGTTGTATGATTTCTTTGTATATACAGTAAATAAAAAAGAAACCTTTTTCTGGTATATAATTTCCAAATGTTTTCTTCCATTGAGTTGGCTGCCTCTTCACCTTTTTTTTTTTTTGTAACCTCTTGCTGGTGTCTTAATTTGGGCATTTTTATAGACATGCTTTAATTGGAACATCTTCTCAGCCTTAGAACTGTAAAATTACAACTTAATGAATCCCCCCCTTTAAAAGCCATTTTGTTTCTGGTATATCGCATTTCAGTAGCTTGCAAACTAGAATAGATGCTGTCTTATTGTGATTTTTTTTTTAATTAAAAAAAATTAACTAACACAACATTTAGAAATCATTCCATTCTACATATGCAATCAGTAATTCTTAATATCATCACATAGATGTATGATCATCATACTTTTTGACAAAGTCTTTCGAGGTGCAGAAGGATTTGATTTTGAGGAGTCCCCATTTGCTTGTGCTTTGGGTGTAAAGTTTAGGAAGCTACATCCTATTACTAGATCTTGATGATGTTTCCCTATATTTTCTTCCAGAAGCTTTATGGTGCTAGCTCATATATTCACGTGTTTGATCCACTTTGAGTTAATTTTTGTGTAGGGTGTAAGATAGGGGTCCTCTTTCATTCCCTTGGCCATTGATAACCAGTACTTCCATGCCCAATTATTGGAAAAACTATTTCATCCCAGTTCAGAGGATTTGGGGGCCTTGTAAAAAATAAGTTTACCATAGATTTGGTGATCTATTTCTTCACTCTTGATTCAATTCCGTTGACCAATGTTTCTGTTTTGTGCCAGTACCATGCTGTTTCGTCCACTGTGGCTTTATAATAGGTTTTAAAGTCAAGTCAGGAAGTGTTAATCCTTCCACTTCATTCTTCTTTTTTTGGATGCGTTTAGCTATTTGTGGTCTCTTGCCCTTTCAGATGAATTTCCTTTTGTTGTAGTTTGCTAGCAGCTGGAATGCTAAATACCAGAAACAGAATGGCTTTTAAAAAGGGGAATTTAATAAGTTGCTAGTTTACAGTTCTAAGGCTGAGAAAATGTCCCAATTAAAACAAGTCTATAGAAATGTCCAGTCAAAGACATCCATACAGGGGAAAATACCTTGGTTCAAAAGAATGTTGATGAAGTTCAAGGCCTCCCTCTCAAGTGAGAAGGCACATGGCAAACACAGTCAGGGCTTCTCTCTCAGCTGGAAGGGCACATGGTGAACACGGCATCATCTGCTAGTTTTCATTCCTGGCTTCCAGTTTCATGAAGCTCCCCAGGAGGCATTTTCCTTCTTCATCTCTAAAGGTTACTGCTCATGGACGCTCTGCTTCGTGGTGCTGCAGCATTCTCTGCTCTCTCTGAATCTCCCATTCTCCAAAATGTTTCCACTTTTATAGGACTCCAGTAAGCCAGTCAAGACCTACCCAAATGATTGGAAACACATCTCCCCTAATCCAGCTTAACAACCACTCTTGATTGGGTTACATCTCCAGAGAGATGATCTAATTACAGATTCAAACATGCAGTATTGAGTAGGGGTTATTCTACCTTTACGAAATGGGATTTTGATTAAAACATGGCTTTTCTAGGGTCCATATGGACTTTCAAACCAGCACACCCTTCCAGATAAATATTCCAGATGAATATTTAGCTTTTCCAAATCTTCACACTAAGTTGTTGGAATTTTGATTGGTACTGTGTTGAATCTATAGATCAACTTGGGGAGAATTGACATCTTAACTATATTTAGCCTTCCTATCGATGAACAGGGAATGTCTTTCCACCTATTTATATCTCCTTTGATTTCTTTTAGCAATGTTATATAGTTTTCTGTGTACATGTCTTTTACATCCCTAGTTACAAAGTTCATTTCTAAGTATGTGATTCTTTTAGTTGCTATTTGGAATGGAATTTTTACCTTAGCTGAGTCCGCAGATAGCTCATTGCTTGTTGTTCTAGTTTTCTAGCTGCTGGAATGCAACACACCAGAGATGGATTGGATTTCAATAAAAGAGGATTTGTTTAGTTAATGTATAGTTCTTCAGAGAAAAGGCAGCTGTCAACTGAGGTTCCATTTCTTACGTGGGAAGGCACAAGGTGATCTCTCCAGGTCCCTGGTTTCCAACAACTTTCCCCAGGGTGATTCTTTTCTGCATCTCCAAAGGCCTGGGCTGAGCTGCAAGTGCTGATATGAGGTATGCTGAGCTGCTTTTGCTGCGCTACATTGAGCTCTCTCATTTAAGTACCAGCCAATTATATTAAACATCATTCATTGCACCAGACACGCCTCTTAGCTGACTGCAGATGTAATCAGGAACAGCTGTGGTTCTCATGCCATTGTCTCATGTCCACAGCAATAGAACTAGGCACCTTTACCTAGCCAAGTTGACACCTGAACCTAACTACCACATATCCACCCTTTGTCAGCTTGGCAAATACACATCACCTTAAATGATATTAAAGTGACAAAAATTTTCTGGCTTTGGACCTAAGAATCTCAAAACAATTTATCTGTTGGCAGTATGCAAGGGGGACATTCACAGGATACAGGTTTTCATTTACATAGGGAGAAATTGGAAGGAACACAGGAGTCACAAGACCTAGACAGTTCTGAAAATCTGCAGGGCAAACACCGTTGGATTTCAAAAGTCTGAAAGCCATTTATCCTTCAGCTTTAGAAAGTGGCAGTCCCACCCTTTCCAAGGGCCTATGCAGTGGCCTGCCTCTTTCCGAATCAACCTTGGGGAACATTGAGGAGACCACTTTTTCTCAGCTCCACCCTCTCCAAGCTTTGGGGCCACATTGGGCTCTCTGCTATTTACAGGGCACACACTCACTCCCTCCATGCGGTGGCAGTCAGGCTCTCCCAAGTCCCCAAGGAGCATGCTGTACCTTTTCCAAAGCCTGAGGTGGCACAATTCTTCTACTGCAATGATGTGGGAGATTCATCCTTTCCACGTATATGGGTGGGTCCACTCTCCCGGCCAAGGTTTCTTGGCTTAGGTCCTGAGCTTCCATGGTTCTCACTCTGCAAACTCCAATTTGTCCCTTTTCTGTCCCTCTTTGTCCAGATTGGCAGTAGTTTCATTTACAACAACAGTCTCTTCAAGCACTCCAGGACTTCTTCACCATTCTCTTTACAGTTCCTCCAAAATCTTCCCCTTATCCATCAGAAAAACTGGTCCAACATGACTAGTATTTGCAAACTGCATCAGCATTCATTTCTCTGGTACTAAATCTGTTCTAGTTTGCTAGCTGCTGGAATGCAACATACCAAAGATGAATTGGCTTTCAATAAAAGGGGATTTCTTTAGTTAATGTATAGTTCTTCAGAGGGAAGGCAGCTAACTTTCAACTGAGGTTCTTTCTTACATGGGAAGGCACAGGGTGATCTCTGCTGGCCTTCTCTCCAAGCCTCTGGGTTCCAACAACTTTCCCTGGGATGATTTCTTTCTTCATCTCCAAAGGCTTGGGCTGAACTGCAAGTGCTGAGATGAGTTATGCTGAACTGCTTTTGCTGCTCTACATTGAGCTCTCTCATTTAAGCACCAGCCAATTATATTAAACATCATTCATTGCAGCAGGCACATCTCTTAGCTGACTGCAGATGTAATGAGAAACAGCTGAGGTTCACATGCCATTGGTTTATGTCCCCAGCAATAGAACTAGGCACCTTCAGCTAGCCAAGTTGACAATTGAACCTAACTACCATACTTGTGCATTGAAATGTTACTGATTTTTGCACATTATTTTTATATTCTGTCACCTTAAAGATTTGTTTATTAGCTCAAGTAACTTTGCTGTAGATTTCTCAGGATCTTCCACGTATAGTATCATATCATCTGCAAATAATGAAAGTTTTACTTCTCCCTTTACAATTTGGACACCTTTTATTTCTTTGTCCTGCCTGATTGCTCTAGCTAGAACTTCTAACACAATGTTGAATAATAGAGGTGACAGTGGGCATCCTTGTCTTGGACCTGGATGTCTATCTTCATTGTCTCTCTTCATTGAGTATGGTGCTGGCTATTGGTTTTTCATATATTCCTTTTATCAAATTGAGGCAGTTACCTTTGATTTCTATCCATTGGAGTGTCTTTATCAGTAAAGGATGCTGAATTTTGTTGAATGCTTTTTCAGCATCAATTGAGATGATCATGTGATTTTTTTTCCTTTTGATTTGTTAATGTGCTGTATAACATGACTTGATTTTCCTGTGTTGAATCATCCTTGCATTCCTGGTTTAATCCCCTTGGTCATGGTTTATAATTCTTTGCTGTTGTGTTGGACTCGATTTGCTAATATTTTATTGGGAATTTTTGCATCTATGTTCATTAAGGAGATTGGTCTGTTGTTTTCCTTTCTTATAGCATCTTTACCCGGTTTTGGTATTAAAATGATATTAACTTCATAAAATGAGTTAGGTAGAGTTCCTTTTTCCTCAAATTTTCAGAAAAGTTCAAGCAGGATTGGTGTTAGGTCTTTATGGAATGTTTGATAAAATTCTCCTGTGAAGCCATCTGGCCCTGGGCTTTTCTTCATAGGAGGATTTTTGATGACTGATTAACTCTCTTGTAATTGGTTTCTTCCAATCTTCTATTTCATCCTGATTAATGTAGCTTGTTTGTGTGTCTCCAGGAATTTGTCCATTTCATCTAAGTTGTCTAGTTTGTTGGTGTATAGTTGTTCATAGTATCCACTTATGATATCTTTTATTTCTTCAGGGCCTATGGTAATGCACCCTTTCTCATTTCTGATTTTGTTTATTTTTATCCTCTCTCTTTTTTTCTTTGTCAGTCTTGCTGGTGGCCCATCAGCTTTGTTGATATTCTCAAAAGAGTCAACTTTTGATTTTATTGATTCTTTCTATTGTTCTTTTTTTCTCCCATTCATTTATCTCTGCTTTAATCTTTGTTATTTCTCTTCTCCTTTTTGCTTTGTCATTAGTTTGCTGCTCTCTCTCAAGTCCCTCCAGGTTTGCTGTTAAGATCTCAATTTTTCCTCTTTCTTGTTTTTTAATATAGATATTTAAGGCAATAAATTTCCCTCTCAGTACAGCCTTCGGCACATCCCATAAGTTCTGATAAGTTGTAGTCTCATTTTCATTCATCTGCAGATAGCTACTGATTTCTCTAGCAATTTCTTCTTTGACCCACTAGTTGTTTAAGAGTATGTTATTTAATCTCCATATATTTGCGAACGTTCTCATTCTTTTGTGGTTATTGAGATCCGGCTTTATCCCATTGTGATCAAAGAATGTGCTTTGATAATTTCAGTATTTTTAAATTTATAAAAACCTGCTTTGTGCCCCAGCATATGATCTATCCTGGATAATGTTCCATGAGCACTAGAGAAGAACGTATATCCTTGTTCTTTGGAATGCAATGACCTATATATGTCTGTTAGGTCTAATTCATTTATCAAGTTGTTTAACTTCTCTATTTCATTGTTGATCCTCTGTTTGGTTGTTCTTTCTATAGAAGAGAGTGGTATTGTATTGAAGTCTCCTACTATTATTGTTGAAACATCTATTGCTCCCTTAGTTTTACCAGTCTCTGTCTGTTCTAGTTTGCTAGCAGCCAGAATGCAATATACCAGAAACAGAACGGCTTTTAAAAAGGGGAATTTAATAAGTTGCTAGTTTACATTTCTAAGACTGAGAAAATTTCCCAATTAAAACAAGTCTGTAGAAATGTCCAATATAAGGAATCCAGGGAAAGATACCATGGTTCAAGAAGGCTGATGACATTCAGGGTTTCTCTCTCAAGTGGAAGGGCACATGATGAACATAGCCAGAGTTTCTCTCTCATCTGGAAAGGCACGTGGTGAATACAGCATCAACTGCTAGCCTCTTCTCCTGGCTTCCTGTTTCATGAAGCTCCCCAGGAGGCATTTTCCTTCTTTATCTCCAAAGGTCTCTGGCTGGTGGACTTTGCTTCTCATGGCTATGTCATTCTGCTCTGCTCTCTCTGAATCTCCCATTCTCCAAAATGTTTCCTCCTTTATAGGACCTCCAAAACTAATCAAGACCCACCCAAATGGGTGGAGACATGCTCTACTTTCTGCTTCTCTTCAACATTTGACAGATTGATTAGTATGTGCCTTGGGGAAGGGCTGTTTGGATTTATTCTGTTTGGAGTTCTCCAGGCTTCTTTGACTTGTAGATTTATATCCTTTATGAGGGTTGGGAAGTTTTCCCCCATTATATCCTCAACTACTCCTCCTAGCCTTTTACTCCTCTCTTCTCCTTCTGAGACACCAATGATGCTTATATTTGTGTGTATTATTTTGTCTATCATTTCCCTGAGTTCCCATTGAATTTTTTTCCATCTTTTTTGCCATTTTCTCTTTTGAGTCTTTGAAGTCAATTATCCTGTCCTCTACATCACTTATTCTTTCTTATGTCTCTTCAAATCTGGTGTTGTGTGCCTCTAGCATGTTTTTTATTTGTTCAACAGAGTCTTTAATCTCTGTGATTTCTGCTATTTTTCTATTTATTCTTTCAAATTTCTCTTTGTGCTCTTCTACTGTCATCTTGATCTGCTTTATATCATTTGCTATCCTACTTATTTTATTAAGTAGAGTTGTATGAACATCTTTGATTAGTTGTTCCAATGTCTGTCTTTCCTCTGGTGTTTTAATTTTGTCATTAGGCAGAGTTATATCTGTCTGCATTGTGATATGCTTAGTGATCTTCTGCTGTCTTTGTCTCATGTGAACATCTTGATTGATTTATTTGGGAGTTGATTTCTTTCAGTAGTTTAAGACCTTGTATTTGCAAGATGGCTGTACAGCAGGGAGCAGGGCATGGGGTGGAACACTCAGTGCAGTGACTTGCTTCAAGGCCAGTATGGACTCAGGTTGGGAATGTTATCCTGATGCTTGTGAGCATGGATGCCCAGTGGCCAAGGAGGATGTAGCTGTGTGGGTGCACCGGTCTGGGGTATGCAAACCTGGTATGTGCTGGTCTAAGGCATGGGGCCCTTTGTACACATGCGTAGAGCTGTGGCAGCAGGTCCGTGTTATGCCTTCATGGACTGGGAGCAGATGTGACATGGCTACACAGACCCGCACTTTGTCAGCTGGCAAGTGAGGCTGAGGGCTGTGTGCATGTGTGGTTCTAGGACTGCTGTAAAGTGAGGTTCCCAGAGCGCATATGTGTGGGCCTGGGAGTGCCATAAAGGATTGTGCTGAGCTCAGGGAGGGTGGGATGAGGCTGTTGACACCTTGGGTGGGGGCCAGTGCCCGCAGCCTTCCTGTGCTGGAAATACTCTGCAGGGAATGGGGGCGGGGGTAGACAGTGCTCAGGATGGGTGCAAGAGAGGTGGGTTGGGCTGCCCCTGGGGTGAGGTGTTAGGCAGGTGTGTGCACTGGGGGCTGGTGGGGTGGGGGCACCCAGTGTGAGGGGATTGGGAGAGGATGATGGGGTTCAGGCGTGTGGGGTGTGAGGTGAGTCGCCAGTCATGGGGCTGTGCTGGTGAGGGTAGCGGGCCCAAAGAATGCAGTCTGGCCCACTTCCCAGTCTTGCACTCCAGTTCATGCGCTCCCACGGTCTCCGCAGCTCTGCACCTTTGTGTCAGGCTCCAGCCCTCTACCTCTCGGTTCCTCAGCCTCTGCAACCAGGACTGCCCCATGCAGTGCAGAAGGCTCTCCCAGGTCAGCCGCATTCCCAAACCGCCACCTCAGTCACCTTCCTGTCCCCTCCCCAATCTCTCTGTGGAGCAGAGCTTATCTTGAACCACTCTGCAAGGCCATCTTCCTGGAAATCTCTTGAACTGGTTTTTAAATAAAAAAGTTTGGACATTTTGAAAGTATGTGATGACTATTCTTCACTATAGATACCACCAGTTATCTATCATTAAAGTAAAATCACCAAATACAGTTCCCTGGGACTTCTTCTAAAGGAGTTAAATTTGCAAACAAATGGTCTTCTGGCAAAGTGTTTCTCTGGAATGATTGGCTGCACATGGCCAACTGCTTCTCTGTTTCATAGAAGCATTACTTAAAACCCTCGGGTAGATGCCATCTGGACCCGGTGATTAATCTACATTTACTTTGTCAATATTGTCAGAACATCCTCAGTACTGACCACTATTTGATCTTGAATATCCAACCTGTTCATTCCTTGGAACAATCTGGTTTGGGAATCTCCCTAATAGCTCCCTAATTAAAGTCTAAGGCAAAGAATTAATTCAGTCAAATTTCAGTTTTTTTATCTACATGTATATCATTTTCCCCAAAGGTGTCAAACAACCAGACACGATAACTAGTTTAGTAACAGTTTTTACTGGTTTTTGATTCTCTAATGTGGTCTCCTTTGCCCAACTTGCTTGTAGCTTATATCCATGAGCTTTTTTTTTCTTCTCCTTTTGGCCTTCTTGGCACTTCTAGCTTATTTTCCAGGCAGTCTGTTTTGTGGTTTTTTTTTTTCAAGGATCTTGGATTTTTTTATAATTGGTATGTATTTTAGCATTCACTATAAGGTGTATAACATTAGTGTCCTGATTTTTTGTTCACAATGATTCTGAAAAAGATGTTTTTTTGGCATGCAGACATCTTTTTACCCCTTTCCACTCAGATATTGAATTGAAATTTCCTAATAACTATGATATAAGAAGTTAGGAATTATTACCATTAATAAATATATTCTACTCCTTTCTCTAGTGCCTTAAGTTCATGACATTGCAACTGTTTTTCTGAGATGCACACTCTAGAGAAGATGTCTAGAGAATATGAAAGGAATATTTCGGCTTTTGTTGTACAAGAAATACTATGGAAGCTTCCATATAGAAGTGGAATTCCACTGGCAAAAGAATGCCTAAAAATATGCATTCAAGATGACTAAATATTTGTTAATTTGCAAAATGTAAGAAAAACAATAATAAATTATATGTATGTTACTCTGAGGAAACCAAAACAGTTAACAGCTTCATCAGTTTATACTTCACAGAAAGAATGAGAGACTCCTAGTAATTTCAAATTGGGGATGGATAGGAAAACAGGTCAGTCGGGTCAGAATAACTGTCCTCATGATTGGCCAGTCCCAATGTTCTCACTATCAGACTATTTTTATTTATTTATTTATTTGTATGCTATATGGTGGGGTCACATTTCACTATTTTTCCATGTGATTTTCCCATTATTATAACACCATTTGTTAAATTTTTGCTTGCTTGTTTGTTTGTTTTTGCTTGCTTTTTGAGAAGTGCATGGACCGGGAATTGAATCCAGGTCTCCCACATGGCAGGTGAGAATTCGGCCACCGAACTACCCTTGCACCCCTGCCATCAGACTATTTTTTTTTTGACATGGGCAGGCACCAGGAGTCGAACCTGGGTCTCCAGCATGGCATGCGAGAACTCTACCTGCTGAGCCATCATGGCCTGCCTTAGACTATGTTTTGTTCATGTTTTTATTCTGCTTGTAAATAGACAGACTGATATTTTCCACATGACATCATAAAATATCTTCATGCAGTAATAACCAACTGAAGTTCTTTACGTGTGGAAAATCCAAAAGCCATTTTACTTTCTGCCATAGTCAGTGAAACATTTATAAATATACCAAATATAAACTTTAATAATTGAGCAATTTCAATTCAGCATCTGTCTGTTTAGAAATTATTGCTTGCAGTGAGTCAACAACCAAATCCAATAAATAAATGAAATTGTGAGACATTAATGAGCACAAAGGAAATATTCGCTGTAGAGAAAATAGTGAAAAACATGATTTGACACAGTATTATTTTCAGCCAGGTAAATAACTGCTTATCATACTCTCCCTAAGGGATCAGTTAAAAATTAGTCTCAAGTGATGAAATGTATTTCTAGCAAGGGAGTCAGGCTCATTCTACCATGCCCCTATTTCATTTGTATATATTCAAAATTAATTAACATAATCATAGTTTTCAATATTATATGCATTAAAATACAGAATATTGAATACAGAATAAAACACACAGACATGCAAGTTACATACAACACACGTATGCACAGATGCCAATGCATATAAATATGTTCTGACTTTGCATAGAGGAACTACAAATGAATTTTCACCTGCATCAATACAGTCATGTTGGGCAGCTTTAGGTAAATATTTCAGTGCATGAATTTTAGAATTATCTGAAAACAGTTAACATCATTCACCTGAGATCAACACTACTGGTCTAGTTAGTAAATTGCATTTGTATATGAAGGATGATAACTGAAATGGGCAAAAATTGATTTGTGATCCCAAAGTATACAGCAATGACATTTGGTCACGTAGGAGAATGGTCATCTTTCTTCTCTGCAGACTTGACAGCAGATTCAGCCCATTGCACCATTTTATTTATCCTAGTCTTCTGCTTTTATGTTTTGAAGTCCATCATCTTGATCTGTCCAGTAACTACTTACTATGGTCTCTACATCTGGTTAAAATGTTTACTCTCATCTTCCCTTCTGCCATCCTTCTCAGTGTTTCCCACATTCACAGGTATAATCTGAAAAAACTGACTAAATAATTATACATATTTGACTATATTGCCCAAAGGCATCATTTTACCATCTTATTCTCAGGGATTCTATTTATTTTGTTTGTCATCTGCCCTACTTTTCCACACCTACCCAATACCCTGTTCCTTCCTTCTGGTGCATTCTGCCTCTCATTATTTCTCCCTTATTTTAGATTGCTCACCTTTTCGGCCACACAGGATTTTCCTTTCTGCCCCTGGTGCTCTGTAAACAATTGCTTTAATATCGCTGTAAATAGTACATAAAACTCATTCCTTCCTCTAACCTTTCCTCTATTGTTACAGACTATATATTAGTCATCTGTATGTTTACCTTAAGAACCAGTATGATGCTTTGACCTTGATATATACTCAATAAAATATTGAACTTGAACTGAGTAAGGAAATGCTAGGATTACTAAGAGGAACTTCCATTTCCATTGATAAACACATATCCTCACTACCCATTCATCCCCAGATCCAACTGAATTGTGAAGAGCAATATTTTAAGAACAATTTTAGGAACATTTTTTTAATCTTTTTTTTGGAAGGGGGAGAGGGCATAGAACCCAGGTTTCCAGCATGGTAGGTGAGAATTCTTTCACTGAGCCACCATTGCACCACCTTATTTTTTAAAGAATTAATATATGACAGCTCTGATACATAAAAAATACTTCCTCTAGCTAATTAAAAATTTGGGGGAATTTTTAGAAAATGAACAAAAATTAAAAGTAGTGTTAAAATGATGCTAGAACAGATTATAGACACCACAATCCAAAAACAGATATAGAACTAACTATAATTTGATTCCTACCACTTGATGGCCATTAGGATGCACGCTGATTTTTTTTAAATACACAAAAAATAGAAAATTAGTGCTGACAAAAATGTGGAGAAATTGTAACTTTTGTAATTGTTGATGTGATTGTAAAAAATGGCATAGCCACCGAGGAAAATATTTTGGAGGTTCCTGAAGAAGTTAAACACAGAATTATCATATGTCCAGCAATTCTACTTCCATGTAAATTCTCCAAATAATTGAAAACAGGAGACTAAAACAGATAGTGCACATCAAAATACTCATAAGAGTATTATTCACAATAGCCAAAAAGTAGAAACAACCCAAGTGACCCCATCAACAGATAAATGGATAAACAAAATGTGGCATATACCTACAATGGAATATTACCTACTTGTATAAATGAATGATACATATGATGACAGGGATGAATCTTGAAAATCAAAACATCTTGCTGAATGAAATAAGCCAGACACAAAAGAACAAATACTATGTGATTCCACTTATCTAAAATATCTAGAATGAGCATTAGAGACAGAACTTAGGTTAGAGGCTATCAAGGGCCCAAGGAAGGGGGAAATAGGAATTATTGCTTGCTGGTTACAGGGTTACAGGTTTGAATCTTGGGGTTTTTAGTAAAAGATGGTGGTGATGATAGTACATTTTGAATGTAATTAATGCTGCAGAATTGTACACTTAAAATGGTTAAAATTTTAAATTTTAAGTTACTTATATGTTGCCACAATAAAGTTTTCTGTTTGTTTGTTTGTTTGCTTGTTTGTTTGGCATGGGTAGGCTCTGGGAATCAAACCCGGGTCTCCAGCTCAGCAGACAAGAATTCTTGCCACTGAACCACCATTGCACTGCCCCACAATAAAGTTTTTTAAAAACCAAAAACCAGACATAGAAGAGAACGGCTACACGTAATGTATTTCCTCTCTACTGAGTTCTGAAGAAATTTTAATCTCGAAGTCATCCAAGTACAAAGAGCAGTAATGACCCTGGGGCTTTCAAAAAAGCAATGGACAGAAAACATATAAAAAGTATTATTACAATTATAGTATGTATTTAATTTTAATGTATAGAAGAAGACTGGAAAACATTTTTAATGAAATTATAAAAACTTGTTTGTAAAGTTTAATTCTGTGACTTAATTGGAGTAAATGAACAAGAACTTTTCAACTTTAATATTTAGGCTTTTATTTTCCTTGGTTGTATTCTTTTCTTATTATGCATTTGGAAAGCACAGTCACCTAATATCTTCAATAACCTCCTTCCTGATAATAAAATTCAATAATCGACTATGTTGTTCTTAATCAATAAAATCCCTCCTGTTCCCTGATTTTCCAAGCCTCCCTGGTAGCTATTGGTTGGTTCTTTGGCTCAGAACTGGACCATGAAGCACACTCAGAAGTTCACTGGCAGATTCTGATTAAGCAGTCAGGTGCTACTGGCACAGCCCTGCTCACCCTTCCTCCTGTCTTGAATATGAAACTTGAGGAAGCAATCACGAGAACAAAAGATACAATTATCGGTAACATGGAAAGTTGCAAAGAAGCAGGTTTCCTGATGATGCTGTGTAGTTATATGGCTGATTGTGCAAATGACTGGTTATCTGCTTGGTCTATTAGTAATTAATAACTTCAGTGCTTTTGACAAAGAAAATATAATAGGTTGTGGTTCTTTGGTTTTTAAAAAGTTAATTGGAGAGCGGGCCACGATAACTCAGCAGGCAGAGTTCTTGGTGCCTGCCCATGCAAAAAAAAAAAAAAAGTCAATTGGAATGGGGGGTGCAAGGGTAGTTTAGTAGTAGAATTCTCACCCATCATGTGGGAGATCTGGGTTCGATCCCTGGCCCATGTACTTCCCAAAACCAACAAACAAGACAAACAAACAGGAAAAAATAAACAAAAATTCAACAAATGGTACTGCAATAACGGGATACTCACACAGAAAATAGTGAAATGTGACCCCACCATACAGCATACAAAAAAAAGGGAAGAAAGAAAATTTCATTGGAATGAACATAAATTATAAAACAAACATACATAGTGAATGCATCTACAGACATAAACCAACATATATATAATTACTATGAAATAATATGGAATCAATTTGCCCTAGCTTAAAACCAAGAATGGTTGAGTAATTTCCATAGTAATTTACCATGAACTTACTCAAAATCTCAAAATTGACATCACCTTTTTTTTTTTTTTTCCACTGGCAGGCACCGGAAATCGAACCCAGGTCTCCAGTGTGGCAGGCGAGAATTCTGTCCCTGAGCTACCATTGCACTGCCTGACATTATCCTTTAAAACAAGATTTTTCTAGTTATGGCTTCAGTTTCTCAGCTCTGAGTCACTAAAACAGTCTCTAATTTTAAAAAATGTCAGGTTTTTGTCCAGTCGATCCCAGAAGGGGATTCTGTGCTATTGAAACCTTATCCCGTCTAAACTTAGGGAATGGCCAAGTTGCCTGGCACTATTGTAAGGCAGAACACCATGTTTGAGTGACTCAGGGTCTACTCCTCTACTTTTGACAAATGCCAGCAACTAAAAAGCTGTCAGTTCTCTTAGATGTATAATTTTATAAGGTACTAATTTTTTCACACTGCTTAATGAGATTTTGCTAGCAAATAAGTGCCTTGTAAAACATGTGGGGATAATGTTCATTATATCCAAGGGAACTGTTATCTTTAGAACTGTCAGAGTTGAAATTTTCAAGGGATAAAACTTGATTTCTTTTTCTAAATTAATTGCTTTTATCCACTGTTCAACACATGTTAAGCCTAAAGACAGAACTTGTGTTAATGTGTACAACTGTTTGACAATTCATTAAACAGTATTATGTTTATACATTTTTAGGAAAATAAATCTTGCTTGCTCTACCCAGTCCACCTAAGTTTATTATTAGCCAAGTCTTACATTAGAAAAGTATAACACACCCTCTAAATTTCTATCATTATTTGTATCTGTAGCTTTATGTAGCCTCTCAAGTATTATTTTTAGGGTACAATGTATTTTATCGATGTACATTGTCTCTCCAAATTGATTGGAGACCTGCAAAAAAGAGATCACATGTTAATTTTTATTTTTAAATATAAACATGTCATTATTATATCTTACCAATTAAAAAGTTCAAAATAAATCTGTGATTGACATGATAATTGTCGTCATAATAATGATAGTTAATGGTGAGAATGCTATGTCTGCATTTTAAAAGTATTTTTGAATTATGCATAATGTTAACTTTTTCCTGGTCAAGAGTCCACTTTAACCAATGTATTCTATATCATCACAGAACAGGAAATCTCAGATATGTATTGACTCATGCCTCAACAAAGGGTTGACATATTAGCAATTGTCTCAAGGGATCTTAGATGATTAATGAAAAGACATCATCAAGTCAAGACAAAGGATATAGTTCCTTTACTGTAGGCAAAGACTGCAAGACCTTTTTGTGCAAAGAACAGAACACACACAGTATACAATCAGATATGTAAGTTTTCTTGTCCTCAAATCATAAGGAATGTGCCAAAGCCTTCAGAACTGATTAAGATAACAATCTTGTCAGGTCTTTTCAGAGGCTCAACATTGACACTTCTTAATTAAGGGGATGTTATACCCCTATGACCCCATCCAACTGTTTCTAAAGGTATACAGCAATATTGATATGTGCCAGTGGGCTGACCCACAGTCAAAGTGAGCCATAAATAACTCTATACCTTATAATTATAGGCATAAGAGTATCTTATCCTTGTAATATTCACTCCTGTAACATCTAGAAAAGTAGGACCTTCCATTCTCAGCTGGGCTTAATTTGAGGTAAATCCCAAGAGTCTATGTACTGTAATCATCAGTAAACTTCTACCTGTTCCTTCAGAATCAGATTTGGGTTTGCATCCTGTTCTGGTTTGAAATTCTTATGTATCCCAGAAAAGCAATGTTCTCTTTCTTAATCAAATCTTGTGGGGGCACACCTATTGTTTAGGGTAGAAACTTTGATTGGATTGTTTCCATGGAGGTGTGACACATCCAATTATGGATGTGAATTTTAGATTAGATGGAGCTGTGACTCCACACATTCAAAGTGCATCTTGATTAGCTTACTGGAGTTCTTTTAAAGGGGGAATATTTTGGAGTGTCAATAGAAACATGAAGATTCTTAGAGAACAGTTGCTTCGGAGCCAACATGAAACCCAGATGTTTGGAGATGCAGAAAGAAAATGCCCCCAAGGAAGCTGTCTGAAACCAGAAGCCAAAGACCCCAGCTGACACCAGCTACATACCTTACCAGCTTACAGTGATATTCTGGATCCATCAGCCTTTCTTGAATCAAGGTATCTTTTTCTTGATGCCTTAGTTTTGGATATTTTTATGGTCTTAGAACTGTAAACTTGTGACTTAATAAATTCCCTTTAAAAAAGCCAACATTACATTCCTGCAGCATTTAGCAAACTAATATAGATTTTGGTACCAGAGAACTGGGGTGCTGTGGTTTGCAAATACCAAACATGTTGGAAAAGCTTTTTAAATGGATAAGGGAAGATTCTGGAAAAATTGTAAGGAGCTTGATACAGAAGACCTAGATTGCTTTGATAAAATGGTGGGTAGTAATGTGCACTCTAAAACTACCACTCATGAGGCTTTAGACAGAAATGATGAATGTGTTGTTGCAACCTGGAAGGAAGATGATCTTTCTGGATGGAAGCCAGAATTTAAGAGTGATGAACTTAGATACTTAGCCGAAAATATTTCTAAACTAAATGTGGAAAATGCAGTCTGGCTGTTCCCTGTAGCTTATACTAAAATGTAACAGGAAAGAGATAAGTTGAAAGCTGAACTCTTGGGTACAAAGAAACCAGAAATTGATGGTCTGAAAAATTCTGGACTCCCTGGAAATAAGACCCTGGAGGCTAGCACCCCACCTGAGAATTTAACCAAACATGGAACCAGTCAGCCATGTCAGAAAAAGCCAGGATTAGAGATGAAGTGATTTAGAAAGAATATGTGGAAAGTCCTATTGTATGATGACTTCGATCTCCACATATGACATGGAAAATCAACAAATTTCTTGTGAGATCTGTATGAATGTAACCACTGCAAGTCTAGACTAAAAAGGACAGAAAAGGGATGGATTGAAAGAAAAATCACTATGTGATTTTGAACAGATGATTTAACTTTTTTAGTCTTAGACCTTTCAATTTGTAAAAAAATGAGGTAAAAATAGGATCTGATTAAATGAGATAATATATACAAGACACTTTGTACAGTGCATCACATTCTTTTGTCTCTCAAAAGATGGAGGAAAAAGATGTTAACGTTTTCCCACATTTACTTAAGCTAAGGAAATATTGGTTGATATTTCCTGTTACAGTTGCAGATCACATTTAATCTTAGGCCCAACACAATAACAAAAGTTGAATTCTGAGTTATAAAGCAATGGTATGACAATACAGTCATATTTGTTTTCTTATCCATCACACTCATCATAAGTCCATTCATTGGTTAAGGTTACCTTAGCTATAATCTCTGAATTCAGGAATGCAAAAGTATTTTGGTGGTTACTTTTTATTTCCAATTAATTAGTTACCCCCTTTATCTATACTGAGTCAAATAAAGCAGAATCTTACATTTTATATCATCTAGACATTCTAAAAAATTTTAAAATAACATCCTTCAAGACTTAAAATGAGTTCTGTCTGTAGGATTGTTCTGCCTTACTTTAAAGGTGGTCATAAGATAAACAAAAAATATTGTAATCAAGCATTTATGAGTATCTATTTATTCTGTTCAGAATCTTGTAAATTTGACTTATCTTATTTGAGCCTAGGAAAATAAATATGTGTGTAATTGTGCTTTGCATTTGTAAATAATGAATGGGGAAATTCAGTTAACCTGGTTACATATCAAATCAGTGATTACTTTTTAATAAACCCAGAACCCAGTAATTGAATTCAATATTGGCTAAACTGCAATTCATTTGTTTTCTTTAATGGGATGTGTGGAATTCACTCTTAGCTCAAATTTTTTTGGAACAGATAAACATGACTCTGGTTCACAGTTTCACAGTCTATGAGTTCCTTCAAATCATCCAAATGTATTTGCAAGAGAATAAAGCCGACATCACTGGCATAACTGGTCAAAGTGGTATCAAGAAAATCTGACAAGAATATTAGAAAAATAGAGGACATAATGGAGAATAATGAATAAAAAAATATCTCCTGAAAACATTGGGCAGTAAAAGAAAGAGCAGAGCAGCCAGAAGCAAGAATGCAGGGGAGAGAATATCACTTTAATCCCTTGCTAATTCTCAAAGATTTGAGGTCCCTGTGGAAAGTGAGATATGAAGCTCACCGGCCTTGGGCATATAAAAAATATCAAAAGTGAGAAAGGTCACACCAAGTTTCAAAAAGCTTGATCTTTATGTTAAAAAAAGAAAACCTAAGAAAGCCTAATCTTCTGCTAGTTCAATATAAGATGAGAGATTTCTAGACAAATCAGTAATGTTAAGAAAATACTTCCAAATATGCATTAGCATTTTGAAAGTATGAAATTACATATAAGAAAATAAAATTATTTGGGATGTCAAGGAGCACACATAAGTCTACACTACTAAAATGGTTTCTAATTTTAACAATAACATTAATTTTGACTGATAAAAGAGAATACATAACTATCTGAAATCTATGCTTGAATATTTGGTTTATGAAAAATATACCTGAATAAATGAAATATAATCATATAAAAAGTTTAACCATTTGTAACTTTATTTAAATCTTTGTTCTACAGTTTTGCATTTTTCAAAATAAGATAATTAAATAGAGATTTTAAATAGAGATCATTAAATAAACGATCATTGAAAGAATATATGGTCATTAAGAAAAACCAAAGTTCTCCTTAATACTAGTCAACTGCCTTAGAACTTCACTATAATTTACTACTTATTATGTTCATCTTATTCACAATATTCAATTCTGGTGTGGGGTGGATTTAAAAAGTTAGAAAATTACCAAATGATAAAAATCTATCCTTTGGCGTTTAACTTTGATCTCAAGACAGCAATACCATTTAGAAGATAAAAGGATACATCACAATGGAGACCCACCATGAGAACTATTTTTTTTTAGTTCCACTGCGTTCAGGAACAAATAGCAATCCTTAAGAAACAGAAATTGATAGGCATTTATGACAATTAAATGCCACTTTAGATTTGATGGCAACAGTTCTCAAATCAAATGCAAATAGGAATCACCTGTCTGGTTTGACAGAAGTCCAATTCCAAGGCAGTGTCCTGGACGTACTGACTGAGTGGGCCAGGGATGGGGCCCAGAATATAATTTTTTTTTTGTATGCTGTATGGCGAGGTCACATTTCATTATTTTCCCATGTGAGCATCCCATTATTGCAGCACCATTTGTTGAATTTTTGTTTGTTTGTTTTGCTTGTCTGTTTGTTTTTGGGGAAGTGCATGGACCGGAACTCCAACCTGGGTCTCCCACATAGCAGGAGAGAATTCTACCACTGAATTATCCTTGCACCCCCTAGAATATAAAATTTTAACAAGTTTTCAGACTGTTGGGTTATGGTTGAGTCATGACCCTCAACTTAAGAAAACCTATTCTAGATGTACAAGGGAAAAATCCAATTCCCATGATTTTTGCTTCTTGGTGACAAAGATAACTCTGTGCTGCTTTGAAATCATGAAGAAAAGACAATTACATTGATGACTTCAGAAACTTCATGGCAGGGTTACTATATGTCCACCCAAATCTACTCTCCTTTGGCCATAGAAACTGTAGCTCAGAAATGATTGCCGAGTCAGTCACATTTGCAGATGAGTTAAGAAAATATCAAGAGAACATGAATAGAAATGATAATGCACCATTTCTGTTTAGCCCATTTAAGAAAGGGAACATGATTCTTTTACACTCTTTCCCCTCTTTCTGAGACTTGGCTAGTGATAACCAAAGAGAACTTAGAAGTCACTTTTTAAAGCTGGAAGAGCTGCCATCAGCCTGGCCTCGAAAGACTGCCATCTGCTAATGTAGATCACCTTCCCAGGAGAGTTGAGTAAGAGGGAAATCCACTACTAAATTATTATCAGATTGCTTATTAGGCATACAAATATACAAGGTATAAAGCAAATGTTGTCATTATATTAATTTCATCATAATTTATTACTATAGGCCAAGCATGAAGCTGTTGCTTTAAACAACATCTCATTTCACCATCCAAACAATCACATGACCTGGACACTTATTTTGCTCATTTTACTGGTAAGGCATCTGATGCAAAAAGAGGTCACAAAACTGGCTCTGGGTCACTTAGCCAATACGTATTACAGTTAAAATTTCCTAAGACCGGTATTCCAACCCAGGTTTGTACATTGAGATTTTTGCTTTAGACTACTACAGATTCAGGGAAATTTTAAATATTTGCACATCATTTCCACACAAAAAAAACTGAATAATTTTTATACTGTAGACATAATGATGAAATTTGTCAACATCTTATTTAAACTGACAATCCCAAGAAAGATGTCTCTTTCAATGACAAGAAGATTGATATTCCAATGACTGGGTAGGAACTCCAATATACAAATGAACTCAGATAGGGTGTCCTCGAGATGACTGACCAATGGTAGTGTTAAATTAGGGTGAGTTCAAGGTGAGTCTTTCTAGGTCCCTATCAAATGGATCATCTAGGACTCACAATAAATCCCACATATAGATAGGAAAAGTTAGAGTTTCCTGATCAGAACAAAGAATATTGTGAGGCTCCAGGTTCTGGGTAAAACAGCACATATTAAAAATATTATTTAGTCCTATAACTGGAAATTGAGGAACGGTTTAATTCTGCTTTATTCAGAGTGTTACCAAGAGTTCTTTAAGAGTTACAAAAACTGTATTACCAACATTGCAATTCAGGTACCATTTAAGTGTAAATTTGGGCTGTTGTATTCATAGTAGTACATACAATGGTAAGACTATGAGCATGCATGAGTATGTGTGTGTGTGTGCATTAAATTAGCCCTCATTTAAAAATATTAAATAAAAAAATGTTGACAATATTCAGTTGAATGGTTGTAGTTAATTTTATGTTTGCACACAAATCCACAATTACCAATTAATTACTCTGCCAAACTTTTTCTTCTAATTGTGCTGTTAAATCTTCGACTAAGTGTACAGCATACATTTTACAAAGAAACACACCAATGTTTTTGACAAAATTATACTTCCAAGATTTAAAGTAATCTCTGAAAATTATAGGAATGTCCTTGGAATGATTATAAACACTCTCATCAGAATGATGATGCCCTCAGTTCTTAAAGGATAGCAAAGTGCTCGTAAAATATAGTCTGCTACAAAATATTGGAGAAAAAATATCTTTTATCTACTGCAACAAGTTAATAGTTCAAGGAAAGGAAAAATCCAATCAAATTTATTCTATTGAATTGAGCAGTGACACTCTTTCAAGAAGAATCAATGCTAGGGAAAACTGTGAAAAAAATCCAACTGTGAAAGAAAAACAGATAAATTTCTTTTCTTTGGAAGTGAATGATGAAGTCATCTTGCATAAAATGAAGTTTTATTGCTTATAAATATATGGTTTATCATTAATTAAAAAGTCATAGAGGGGGCAGTGCAATGGTGGCTCAGTGGCAGAATTGTCACCTGCTATGCCAGAGACCTGGGTTCAATTCCCGGTGATTGTCCATGTATTAAAAAAAAAAAGTCGGGACTTCCAGAGAAGATGGCGGCTTAGTAAGACGTGCGGATTTTAGTTTCCCCTCCAGAACAGCTACTAGGGGAGTAGAAACGATACAGAACAGCTCCCAAACCCACGACAGAGATAAAAAAGACAGCGTACCCCATCCTGGAACGGCTGGCTGGCTGAGAGAACCTGCTCTGGTGAGATCGCCAAGGGGCGCGGGCTTCACTGGGCGGGGCGGCAAGCGGCCAGAGTCACTCCCTTCCCCCTTCCCGGGCCGGCTGGGAGAATTGGACAGGCGGTCCCCTCAAACCTCGGCGGCTGGCGCCCACACCATGCACGGCCCCCCGGACCAACTGACAGAATTGGATCGGAAATCCCCAGGCCGCGGAGAACGGTGATGGGGGGGCCCTTCCAAACCCGTGACACCCCGGGAATGGTGCACTCTCCCGGGCGGGCCGCTGCGGCTGGCGCCCTCCCGCCACGCTTGGCCCCCCGGGCCGACTAGGAAATTCGGACGGGCGCTTTCCCAGGCTGCGGCGGCCAGCGACCCTCCCCGCGATCGGACCCCGGGCCGGCTGGCACTCTTCCAAGCCGCTTCGGCTAGCGAACCTCCCGGATGGTGAGAGTTTTCCAAAGATAAAGGACCCACAGCACCTTTTACTGGTGGGACCGGCAGACAAACGTGTGCCACGAGTGCCACCTACTGGACAGGATAAGAAAAACAGAACCCAGAGATTTCACAGAAAAATCTTCCAAACTTTTGGATCCAACACCCAAGGAAATCTGTCTAAATGTGCAGACGCCAGCAGAAGATAACGGATCACGCTCAAAAAATTGAAAATATGGCCCAGTCAAAGGAACAAACCAATAGTTCAAATGAGATACAGGAGCTGAGACAACTAATGCTGAATATACGAACAGAAATGGAAAACCTCTTCAAAAACCAAATCAACGAATTGAGGGAGGACATGAAGAAGACATGGGCTGAACATAAAGAAGAAATAGAAAAACTGAAAAAACAAATCACAGAGCTTATGGAAGTGAAGGACAAAGTAGAAAAGATGGAAAAACAATGGATACCTACAATGATAGATTCAAAGAGACAGAAGATAGAATTAGTGATTTGGAGGATGGAATATCTGAATTCCAAAAACAAACAGAGGGACTTCCTGGAAGATGGCGGCTTAGTAAGACTCGCGGATCTTAGTTTCTTCTCCAGGACAGCTACTAGGGGAGTAGAAACGATACAGAAAGTGCCCAAAGCCACAACAGAGATAAAAAAGACAGTGTACCCCATCCTGGAACAGCTGGCTGGCTGAGAGAAGCAGCTCGGGTGAGATCGCCGAGGCGCGCGGGCCTCACCGGGCGGGGTGGCAAGTGGCCGGAGTAACTCCCTTCCCCCTTCCCGGGCCGGCTGGGAGAATTGGACAGGCGGTCCCCTGAAACCGCGGCGGCTGGCGCCCACACCACACGCGGCCCCCCGGACCAACTGAGAGAATTGGATCAGAAATCCCCAGGCCGCGGAGAACGGTGACGGGTGGGGGAGGCCCCTTCCAAACCCGTGACGCCCGGGGAATGTGCACTCTCCTGGGCGGGCCGCTGCCGCTGGCGCCCTCCCGCCATGCTTGTCGCCCAGGGCCGACTAGGAAATTCGGACGGGCTCTTTCCCGGGCTGCGGCGGCCAGCAACCCTCCCTGCGTTCGGACCCCGGGCCGGCTCAAGCCGCTTCGGCTAGCGAACCTCCCGGACAGCAAGAGTTTTCCAAAGTTTAAGGTCCCACAGCACCTTTTACTGGTGGGACCCGCAGACAAACGTGTGCCACGAGCGCCACCTACTGGGCAGGATAAGAAAAACAGAACCCAGAGATTTCACAGAAAAATCTTCCAAACTTTTGGATCCAATACCCAGGGAAATCTGTCTAAATGTGCAGACGCCAACAGAAGATAACGGATCATGCTCAAATAATTGAAAATATGGCCCAGTCAAAGGAACAAACCAATAGTTCAAATGAGTTACAGGAGCTGAGACAACTAATGCTGAATATACGAACAGAAATGGAAAACCTCTTCAAAAACGAAATCGATAAATTGAGGGAGGACATGAAGAAGACATGGGCTGAACATAAAGAAGAAATAGAAAAACTGAAAAAACAAATCACAGAACTTATGGAAGTGAAGGACAAAGTAGAAAAGATAGAAAAAACAATGGATACCTACAATGATAGATTTAAAGAGACAGAAGATAGAATCAGTGATTTGGAGGATGGAACATCTGAATTCCAAAAACAAACAGAAACCATCGGGAAAAGAATGGAAAAATTTGAACAGGGTATCAGGGAACTCAAGGACAATATGAACCGCACAAATATACGTGTTGTGGGTGTCCCAGAAGGAGAAGAGAAGGGAAAAGGAGGAGAAAAACTAATGGAAGAAATTATCACTGAAAATTTCCCAACTCTTATGAAAGACCTAAAATTACAGATCCAAGAAGTGCAGCGCACCCCGAAGAGAATAGACCCAAATAGGCGTTCTCCAAGACACTTACTAGTTAGAATGTCAGAGGTCAAAGAGAAAGAGAGGATCTTGAAAGCAGTAAGAGAAAAACAATCCATCACATACAAGGGAAACCCAATAAGACTATGTGTAGATTTCTCAGCAGAAACCATGGAGGCTAGAAGACAGTGGGATGATATATTTAAATTACTAAAAGAGAAAAACTGCCAAACAAGACTCCTATATCCAGCAAAATTGTCCTTCAAAAATGAAGGAGAAATTAAAACATTTATAGACAAAAAGTCACTGAGAGAATTTGTGACCAAGAGACCAGCTCTGCAAGAAATACTAAAGGGAGCACTAGAGTCAGATATAAAAAGACAGAAGAGAGAGGCATGGAGAAGAGTGTAGAAAGAAGGAAAGTCAGATATGATATATATAATACAAAAGGCAAAATGGCAGAGGAAAATATTATCCAAACAGTAATAACACTAAATGTTAATGGACTGAATTCCCCAATCAAAAGACATAGATTGGCAGAATGGATTAAAAAACAGGATCCTTCTATATGCTGTCTACAGGAAACACATCTTAGACCCAAAGATAAACATAGGTTGAAAGTGAAAGGTTGGGAAAAGATATTTCATGCAAATAACAACCAGAAAAGAGCAGGAGTGGCTATACTAATATCCAACAAGTTAGACTTCAAATGTAAAACAGTTAAAAGAGACAAAGAAGGACACTATATACTAATAAAAGGAACAATTAAACAAGAAGACATAACAATCATAAATATTTATGCACCGAACCAGAATGCCCAAAATACGTGAGGAATACACTGCAAACACTGAAAAGGGAAATAGACACAAATACCATAACAGTCGGAGACTTCAATTCCCCACTCTCATCAATGGACAGAACATCTAGACAGAGGATCAATAAAGAAATAGAGAATCTGAATATTACTATAAATGAGCTAGACTTAACAGACATTTATAGGACATTACATCCCACAACAGCAGGATATGCCTTTTTCTCAAGTGCTCATGGATCATTCTCAAAGATAGACCATATGCTGGGTCACAAAGCAAGTCTTAACAAATTTAAAAAGATTGAAATCAACACTTTCTCGGATCATAAAGGAATGAAGTTGGAAATCAACAATAGGCAGAGTGCCAGAAAATTCACAAATACGTGGAGGCTCAACAACACACTCTTTTTTTTTTTTTTAAATTTTTTTATTAATCAAAAAAAAGAAATTAACACAACATTTAGAAATCATTCCATTCTACAAATGCACTCAGTAATTCTTAGTATCATCACATAGATGTATGATCATCATTTCTTAGTACATTTGTATCGATTTAGGAAAAGAACTAGCAAAACAGCAGAAAAAGATATAGAATGTTAATATAGAGAAGAGAATTAAAATAATAATACTAATAATATATATATATATAAAGGAAAAAGAAAAAAAACAAAAACAAAAGATACAAACACACAAACAAACAAACAAAAAACCATATTTCAGGTGCAGCTTCATTCAGTGTTCCAACCTAGTTACATTACACTTAGGTATTATTGTGCTGCCCATTTTTGAGTTTTTGTATCTAGTCCTGTTGCACAGTCTGTATCCCTTCAGCTTATGAAGCATGTAATAACATGGATGGACCTAGAGAACATTATGCTGAGTGAGTCTAGCCAAAAACTAAAGGACAAATACTGTATGGTCCCACTGATGTGAACGGACATTCGAGAATAAATTTGGAATACGTCATTGGTAACAGAGTCCAGCAGGAGGTAGAAACAGGGTAAGATAATGGGCAATTGGAGCTGAAGGGATACAGACTGTATATATAGCATCTGAGCTATAGGTTTTTGTTTTGTTTTGTTTTGTTCTGTTTTGTTTTTACTATTATTACTTTTATTTTTTTTCTATATTAACATTCTATATCTTTTTCGGTTGTGTTGCTAGTTCTTCTAAACCGATGCAAAGGTATTAAGAAACGATGATCATGCATCTATGTGATGATGTTAAGAATTACTGATTGCATATGTAGAATGGTATGATTTCTAAATGTTGGGTTAATTTCTTTTTTTCCGTTAATTAAAAAAAAAAAAGAGAAGGGGTAATTGGAGCTGAAGGGATACAGACTGTGCAACAGGACTGGATATAAAAACTCAGAAATGGACAGCACAATGCTACCTAATTGTAATGCAATTATGTTAAAACATTGAATGAAGCTGCATGTGAGGTATAGGTTTTTTTTCTCTCTATTATCGTTTTAATTCTTACTCTGTTGTCTTTTTATTTCTTTTTCTAAATCGATGCAAATGTACTAAGAAATGATGAATATGCAACTATGTGATGATAGTAAGAATTACTGATTGTACATGTAGAATGGAATGATTTCTAAATATTTTGTTAATTTTTTTTAATTAATAAAAAAAAAGTTATAAAGGAAATGTGATTTTTGATATTAGTTAATGTGGCAACCACAGAAATGTGCTGCTCAGATTTCCTGCCATGGTGAGCACTGTTCAGGGAAGGCCCCAGCAGGATCCACCCACCTCTAGATGCATCTTTGTGATCATGCTAAGAGCACCTTTCCTGCAGACTGCTCCCTGAAATATGGTGGCATACTGGCACTGTTCATTCCAACAGAACTCCTCTAATGGATTAATCTTTTTTTTTTTTTACATGGGCAGGCACTGAATCTCCAGCATGGCAGGCAAGAACTCTGCCATTGGCCACCATTTCCCACCCTCTAATGGATGACTTTAGCTTAAACATCTCCCATTGGCCGACCAAAATTTTATTAAGACTGTTCTGCAGTGTGAGTTCTTCCTTCCTGGTTCTTCTTTCCCCTCTTCTTTTCTCAGGTGTTAGACCTGCCTTATCTTCTGAAGGCCTTCCCTGTTTTCTTCTGCATCCTCTCCCCTTTATTCTTCACAGGTATTTCCTACAATAAATTGAGTGTCCAATCTTGTCTTGGTGTCTGTTTCTTGAAGGACCTGAGCTGACACTAGCAACAAATATGAAGGAAATATCACATTTAAACATTTAAATATTATTCCACACAAAAATAAATCCCTCTCTCCTATATCATTATCTGTGCAGTGAGTAAAGGGCTAAGTATGTTTGACCAGTATGTTCAGAGACATTTTTAAAGCAGCATCAAGTATTTTTGCATTTATTTACATATTCATTGTTCACACAGCCACCAAAAAATTTCAGTTACGGACTTCACAAGCTAAAGAATGTTACTGGCGATATTAGTAACAAAGGATTTTTAATGTAATCCTTTGAATGATGAATTTTCATAAACTATGCAATGACTTCAAAGAGGAATGGATCAACTGATCTTAAAATTATCCCCCAAATATTTTGTCCACTAATTGGTTCTATTGTATGGTTGCTTTAGTTAATCAAGGAAAACATTAAATAGCAAAATTGAAATATCATGAAATGATGTGCTAGATCATTCACATATATTGGAAAAGTTAAATGAGGTCCTTTGTTTGCAATAAGTAAAAGAAATATTGGGAATTTATCAGCAATCTCATACTATTTAAAAATCTCTGCTTGCCAGGAATTTTTAGTTTTCATCTCTGCAGCAGTTAAATAAAGGTATGCATACAGAAGTGGAACTATAATGCTCTCATTGGTGTGATATTTAAAAGATGTATAATACTCAAAAAATCTGTGTGAACATACAATACTAGATTGGGTGATTAATCCATTTGAAATGGATATGAAACATGTTAGCCAATAATTCAGGAAAAATTAATTAAAAAATGATTTTGAGGCCAAAGCATGATTTAATACATCTAATTATGAAAGATTTTGGACCCAATTAAAACTAACATACCCAGTCCTTGGAAAGAAACTAAATTTATTAATATAATATTTTCAACTATATATTTTGATTAAAACAGGGTCTTTCTGCAGTAATACAATTACAGATAAGCAACAAAACCAGTTGCAACTCTTTAAGAAAGAAGTTTTTCTTAAAAAAACAGTGGTACATTGAGAACAGTAACAGTTTCGACAGCTGATCAAATGGCATCTAAGTCAGTTTTTAATTGTTAGAATTTACGAACTTTGCTATTCAAATATGTAGATATTTCCTTGTTGCCTTAATGTTAATTTGGTTTGTGAAATTTCCCACGCAAACACAGACATTACAATTATTATACAGATACTTTATTTAAATATGCCTATGGTTAAGCTAACTAAGATATCCATTTTTGGTGGTTCTAAGTGTATTGTTTGTTTTCTTAAATAAAAAAATATGAAAACAAATGGTGTAATCAAATCTGTTAAATTAACAGAGACGTGAAATACAGGGATCTAATATTAAAATTCTTTAGAAAAGTTTTTTTAAACAATGTTTTATGTTCACTTATTAGACATGCGAAAATTACACATCAGAAGTATTTGTTTGCTAGAGGTTTTCTGTTGTGTTTCAGTACTATGCTGACACTATCCAAGAAATCTACCCCATACTTTCTAAAACTATTGGAAGTATTGTCTTTTTCCCCTCAGCCTATTTTCTACTTCTATCTGATCTTGAAGGTCATTTTGAGTTAAAGAAATTGAATGCCTCAAAAGGTGAAGTGGCACTTTGTCTCAGGGATTTTTTTCTTCTTCCTTCGGGTAATATGTACACTTGCATTTTAACTGATCATATGACAACATTCCCAGTCCTCTTTTACAGCAAGCTTTGGACATGTGACTGAGTCAATGGCAAACAGGGGCAGTAATATCTGCAACTTTTGAATCATCTCCTTAATGACGGAAACCCATATTATCTTGGATTTGCCTTCTCCACTTGCTGGTGGCTGGGAAATGGTGATTCTCCTGCTACCTTGGAGACTACATGTTGGTATTGGTGGAGACTTCCAATCTGTCCTGGACCACTTACCTCTAGACCATATCATGATGAGTAAAATCTACTGTCTTTCAGCCATGAAATTTGTACCCCTTTGCTGTAGTAATTTAGCCTGTTTCCTAATAAATACAGATTTTAAGAAAACATTTATGATTCCTGGGATGCTTTATTACTATTCCATTCCATGTTATTAATACAGAGAATTATTTTCACAATTTTCTTAAATTTAAGGACCAGCTTAATAGTGAGAATACCCTCCTCCTCATTTTCTTTACTTTGGCATAATATCCCTATGTCAGTTAAAGCTATTTCCTAATTTTTCTCACCATGTACCAAAACCAAAAGGAAACCAAAACCTGATCTATTTTAATTATCATAACACTATTTTTTTCTGTTTTAATTCTGTACTTTCATACAGGTAGCTTCTTATTTTTTTTACTTTTCTTAAAACCACACTTATAATTAATAAGTTTTCACTATGCTTCTGCTTAGTCATATACAAGCAATTCACATTGAAATAAAATAGTTTATTATCAATAACTTTTTTTGCCTTCAGATTACAAATATTAAAGATGATTTGGGGAAATTTTATGTTTAATTAGAGTATTTTATTCATAAACTTTATTTTAGAATAATAAATGTGGAATTTCTTATACAAATAAAATTTGATAACAATATTTATTTTAAAAGGGGGGCATTAGGTCTGGCAGGTTTGTAACCACCACTCTTATATATCTTTAGGGAGATCTCACCTCTCTCCGAGCCAATGTGACTTAAAGAGGAGTTTCTTCCAAATATATGTATTACTTTCTCTAATAAAACTTATAATAAATACTATATGCTGCGCCAACAATTTGGTCCCTAACGGGTTGGAGCCCCACTACTGGGGTTCATGTGGGCCTCCGGTTACCCAGTTGTGGAAGTGCTATGTCGATGAGAAAGGTTTCAAGGAAGGTCGTCATGGGAGAAGCTAGGTTTCAGTTAAGATGATGTAGAGGAAGGAATATTAAATAGCAATGTGGATGATGCTTGGGAATCTATTCTCAAGCATCAGAGGTACCACAGGAGCATAAGAGCATCGCAGGATAGATAGGTTTGGAGGGATTCTTAAGTCTCATAAGTAATTATAAATATAAAAAAACACCTGGGAAAACAAAGAAAGGGGACATTTTTCAGCTAGAAAATAGAAACATAAGAGTATTTTAATTTATTCACCCATTTAACATGTTATACCTCTTTCCCAGACTGACTAAGCATTGGGAAGAGAAAGTGAAGACAAAATGATTCATGATTCTCGTGGATCTTGTAACCCAGAGACTAGAAATATGGGGCCTGGATTGATGTTGAGATAATTTTAGCTACTACTTATTGAAAGACAATTGCATGATAAGCATTAGACTGGGTGTTTTATATACATTATCTCATTCATTCCTTATGATTAAGGTGTTAATACCTAATTTGTGCATGAGGAAATTAAAACTTGGAAATATGAAGTGACTTGACCCAAACAATAAAGCTTATAAAGTTAAATCTTGGCTTCCTTGATTCGAAAGTCTTTACAATTCTCATTAAGTCAGGATACTCATGAGTGAGATGCTTTTAGTCATCCAAAGAATGATCTAAGGGACATCAAGGGTTGGAATCTTGTAAATTGTGTTGAGAAAGATGGAAAGGAAAACAGATAAAGCGTATTTTGAATTTGGGAATGACACTCAAATCTCAATCCTTGCATTTGGCCTTTGGAGCTTCACAAAAGGAACCTTATTTTTTCTCTTTTTTCACATAAGGATGGAAAGCCAACATTTTTGGCTCCATGTCAAATCATGGGAAATATTATGAAGGCTCATGGCATATGTTCAAGATCAAAAAATGCAAGAAACTAATTCAATTTCAAACTTCTTTTTATTTTATGGCACTGCCTTCCAGCAACACTGTGCCCTTCAAATATGTGGTATAATGACTCCACAGCTTAGCGATAAAGTGACTCCTCAGGAAGTCAGTCCCTGATTTGTGAAATAGTATAGGAAGCTACAGGGCACTGGAGAGAGGAAGAGCACTAAATTTTTTCTTTAAAGGTCAGGATAAACGGGAGTTCAGAGCCCGTGTGCTTGAAACCCCATAGTCAAGTTTTATAGAAGAGAACACTGAGGAGCGGAGGTCAGGGCCTTAATTCCTACATTCTAAATCAATACTCTTTCTACTGTATCCAGCAAATCATTTCAAAATTTTATCTGGGTTCAGTCTTGAATGTGACTTCCCCATGCTGGGGGACAATTCTGAAGCATAATTCAAAACTCTTCCTGCTCATTAAGTTGCTAATTCCCAGTACATTCACATAATATCTCCTGTGACCACTTTTTAATGAATATTTACTAACTTAAATCAACTATTTTTGGTTGAATTTTAAAGGTCTGAGCAGCACAGGAAAGCTGGTTTCTGTAGGGGACACAGAGCTGTGAAATGCTCTTACGCTCTGTCACGGTATGTACCAAACAAATGACATTAACTCTGTAGTAGAATCATTCTTTTTTTTTTTTTTTTTTCCAATGCATGGGCAGGCACCGGGAATCAAACCTGGGTCCTCTGGCACAGCAGGCAAGCGTTCTTGCCTGCTGAGCCACCATGGCCCGCCCTCTGTAGAATCATTTTAAATGAAAGAAATATTTTTTCTGAATTTTCTTTACTCTCCAGATCAGTACATACTCACAATCATCACCTAAATTATTTGTTTATTTTTAAAGTGATTAGTGTTTCATATTAGCTGTATTGTTTCTTATTTCATCACTGAATGGACATAGTCTCAAGAATAGCAATAGATAAAATGGAAGAGCTCAAAGAAAATTAAACAAGAAAAAGTGAAGACAACAAATTCATTCATTTATAAAACATGCATTGCTTTGGTCTGCGTAGTGTTCACTTGCATTCAGGGTAGGGGGTGGGGGTGGAGCGATTGACCCTGGTTGAAATCAGACTTGTGAGCTTTCAGTCAAAATGCACTTCTCATCCATATTTATCCCTGGCTGAGGCACTGGCAAATGGACCAAAGAAACATTCTGCTCTAGGTTTTGAATTGTGCACAGAATGACACCCAATTTAAAAATGTTTGGAACTAATTCATATCAACATTATTCATTCTTTCCTATTTCCCACACCTCAAAAAAGCCTCATGAATCCTAGATTCTTAACTTTGTCTTTCATCTCTGAATTTCATCATTAGCTTGCTGAAGTTAGTTTGAGCGGGTTTTTGTTTGTTTGAAACAAACTGATACAATTTAACCCAGATTATCCTCTTTCTACTTCTTACATTATCTCTGATACTACTCACCACCATTCTCTCATTTTTAGAAGAGACAATCTCTAGATAACGACATTTCCTTATTTTCATTTGAATTAAGAGTTTTGTGTATTGTTATGTGTGTGTGTGTGTGTATCTGTCCAAGCATATGAATTTGACCAAAAAAAAAAAAATGGTTTCGGCTATGAATATGAAGCTACCTATCTGGAAAAATCTGGAAAATCTTGCTCCCCACTCCCACCCCCCAGCACACAAACACTATGCCATATATTGAATTTTTAAATACTTTCTGGCCTAGAACTATACATGGAAATAAAATAAATCATAATATATCAGGTTAATCCCTATACTCTCAGTTACACAGGAGGTAAGACAGTCAGTATATCTTCTATGACTTCTTGAATCCATTTTGTGTTTAAAATAAAATATTAATAGTTAATAACTCAAACAATACCTTAGGTTTTCCAAGTATTTAATAATATTTATTTCATAAATGTATAGCTTTTTACACCTGATGCTGGTGCTGTGCTGGGTAGCTACTTGCAAACTGACAACATAAAATCACTCAAAATCTCACCTGATGAAAACAGCTTTAACCTTTTTGCTGACGTGTTCCTTTGGGAAGTACAGATACCAAAAATCATATGGGATAGAAGTTAATTCAATATACTTTTCAAATTTGTCTGATGCTGTCCCTGAATAGGCCATTCTGAATCATGAACACTAATTTAAATTCTATTCCCTCTAGAATTTATTTGCATATATTTGCTATCTTACACCGCATTTAAGCATAGCAGACTAATTACTATAAACAAACATACATGAGAAGCAATATTTGGACAGCGATGATCATCTTAAGATGGGACTATATAAGGTGATTGGAATTTCATTAGAATTAAAAACAGAAGTTCTTGCTGAAGAAACTTAATGAAAAATAAAGTTTATTTGCTAAATTATATTAACTGGACATATTATTATAGTATGGAAGGAACATGATTCTGTCACTCAACTATTTGGCACATTTAATGTTATTTCGGTGTAATAAAAAAGAGAACCAATATTGGGTGCATACGTGGTTTGAAAAGTGTTTATTTCTGTCTAGCTTAGGCATTAAAGAATTATCAGTAAAATATCAGTCATAATCTGAAAGAGGGTATTACAAAAGTAAGTAATTTCTCTCAATATATGACAGAAATTTCTCTTTTTTAAGCAAAGTGGTATTTAACAAATTTTAGGAGTATACATTAAATGGAGTAATGGGGTCATAAAATAAGCATTTACTGAATTATTTTTGTTTCAAGCAGTATTTTACTGTATATTTCATCCCCTTCTGCATTTCAGAAAAATATATTCAAACCACATAAATCAAATAATTCCAGAAGATGATTTTAAGCATTACATACACAAACAAGAGTTCATTCTTAAAGCCTTCAAAGTTTAAATGAGAAGAGAGAACTTTTAGTATAAGTAATATGCTATCTTAAAAACTTACTCTAAATGATAGCATGTTGCTATACATAGAATTGGTATAATAGTAGACAGCTTATTTCTAATTTGGTGATTTTTCTGTCTTATAGCACTCTTTTTTGGGCCTGAGAATTTTAAATTATAGTCACAAGTTTAATTATAGTCACTACATAATGTTAGCACAATTTTAATTATGTTAATTCAACACATAATTCTAATTATGTTAATTCAACAAATATTTATCTAATGCTTACTAGTTTCTGAGTACTGGTACAGGTAGTTTCTGGGATAAGTAACACCAAAAATTAGCCTGTGTTCATGGAGCAACATTTATATATTTTCGTATTTTTTTTATTGTTTGTTTAATATCAATCTTCCCTTCTATTATAAACTCTTGAAAGCATGTATTAAATCTATTTTTTATTTTTTTATTTGTTTCTATATAAATCTGTTCTTATTGATCACCTTTATTTGGCACATATCACAATACTGGGCACATAAAAATTTCTCATTAAGTGTTCTTAAATAAACAGATGAATAAATGAATGAATGAACATTTCTTTCAAAAGCTTAGTAAAGCGGCTAAAATTGATAACTAATAATCTGAAAATGGCCAGAACCACTCTATTAATGATTTTTAAAAATTTATTCATTCCAGTGCTCAGAAATAAAACAGAAAATCATAATACATGATGCCTATCCTCAACAAATTTTGACACTAGTAGATTAAGGCAGACTTAGAAACAAATGCGAACACCAAAGCATCACAAGTCCTTGAAAGAAAGGATTCAAGGTGATCTGACTTTTGATAAATGAATGTCAAGCAAAACACAGGAGGGAATAAGATCAATTCCATTTCTTTTTATTTTTTAGTTTTTATTTTTTTGCTAATAAAAGACTCAAGAATAGCCTCCAAGCAATCACTAATATATGTCTTGATCTTTCTACTATAATTTGGGACCATGTCAGTTTTATTCCCTGCATATGCCTAGCATTAGGTACTCAATAATTAAGTCAGTGAATTTTGTATGAAAATTGGTATGAGAAATGCTCCAAACTATAAATATAACAAGTTGTTAACCAGAGCAATTAGTATTTATTTTAGTCATATACTGTTTGATTAAATTCCTATAGGATATCATAGCAATATACTTAGCTGCTGCTTATTGGATATGTGGGATGTTAATGTAAACTATAAATATTCAAAGTCACCTATTTCAAAACTCCAAATACTGAATAACAGTAGCAGTAGAATATTGGCAAAAATCGGGGTGAAAAAATTAGATTGAAAAGTGTGGCAGACCCAAAATGCTAATATTAATTGGTCAAGTAGACAATAGTACATATAATATATGATAGCTATTTTAACACATATAAATGAGTAATTATATCAGTATACAACAAGTCAAGATCAGAAGCATATTATTGTCTGCATTTTCTGTAGTAACTGCTCTATAAGGTAGAAGTAGTATCATGTATATTACAATAAACATGAGTCATTTATTATGTGACCTTTGGAGAAGTTTGATAAACCCTCTGTTCTTCAATTTCTGCCAACTCTCTATTTTGCATATTATTCTTGAGGATTAGTTTATACAATTAGCAGCAGGCAACATTTCTGGTGCATGGATATATTCAACAAGTTACAAATATCGTAGCATCCAAAGCAGTTTCAAATAGTGCATGCTCAATGTAGGTGCCCAACAGAGAGTAACTTTAAAAGCAATAAAACAAAACAGTTGAACCTGTCTAAATATCAGTGTTTTATCAGCTGGGATAATATAAGTGGCAATGGTGAACTTCACCTGAGCCCTAAAAACAGTGGTAGTTAACAACTTCCCCATCTATTTGTGTTTCTGGGGAAAGCCTCCAGCAAATGACCATCCTTCTCCATATTACTTAGGTAAGACTTTCTGTCTCATGACTACTAAAAAATTCTAGTTGACTTCCATGTTTACCGGTAGCAAAGCCAAATTTAGACTTTTCAACTTCAGCCTGAGCCTACTGAAGGACCAGACACAGATAATCCTGCTCCCTATTCTTTGTCTCATGAGTGATTAGCTGAGAAACTGAGATTAGACTATTGCTGACTCCTCATGGCAAAACTATCTAGGCCAGAAATAGACATTTTGTGTTCAGTTGTCTGACTGAGACCTTTCCTGATTGAAAAAACAGCCCCAAATTTAATTCACCCCACCTATAATTTGTGTACTCCCTATAAAAGTCTAGGAAAAAACAATATACTGCTGATGCACTCTAATCCCTGGATCTCCCTATTGCAATCACCTGAACAAAATCAATTTCCTCACTTGTTCAGTTTTTACCTTTGACATAGGTGCCAAACTGCTATACATTCATTCATTATCCAATTATTTACTGAGTAACTATTATATGTTAGGCAATGCTCTAATATCTGAGACATCAGCAGAAAACAAAACAGAAAAATTCCCAGTCCTTAAGAAGCTTATATTCTAGTATTATGTGATAGAAAAATTTTTAATGAAGGCAAATGAACATTTATGTGTCAATCAGCAATAAATGTTATGAAGAAACAACAGAATAGGACAGCATAAGGGTAGATGTGACTGAATGAAGAATGCTATATGAGATGCTAATACATAAAATGGTCAGAGATGAGATAAACTGAATGATTGGAGAGACTGGCATCATGGGAATAGCTGGGAAAATTGCATTCTAGTCAGAGGGAAGGATGAATGTAAAGATAGGAGCATGACTTGCACTTAGCAAAGGAGGACAGGTGACTGAAGCTGGGGAGTGAGGAGGACATGTCGGGAAAGTAGAGCAAAGAAATGGGAACCAGAACTGGTAGGATCTAGAGGTAGAAGGGAAGGCATTGGAGGGGTTGAGCACAGAAGTAATGTGATTTCATTTAAATTGTACAGATGCTTGTTCCTTCTTTCTAGAAGACTATTTTGTGCAAGGATAAAAGCATTAAAGCTAATTTACATTCCTTTGCTGTAATCCTGAGTGGTGGAGGGGAGCAGTGAAGTGGTGGAGAGGTGAACAAGTGTGACTTTTTTCCTCTCTTAGAGGTGAAAATGGTGAGAAGTGGACAGATTCCCAATAAATTTCCACAAGGAAGGCTGTTATTTTGAATGTGGGATTTGATAAAAAATGACGCCTATGACTCTGATTTTTGTCCAGTCTGTTTTTTTTTTAAATAAATGACATTTACAGAGATTAGAAATAATTGAGAGGAGAATATTGGGATGGGCCAGGGTGAAAATCAAGAGTTCTTTTTTGGACAGCTTTGGTTTTAAGATACATATTTGACATCTGTTTTAGTCTGTATGCTCTGTACGCTGCCAGAATGTGATGTAACAAATGGAATGGCTTTTAAAAAGGGGAATTTATTAAGTTGCAAGTTTATAGTTTGAAGGCTGTGAAAATGTCCTAATGAAGGCAAGTCTATAAAAATGTCCAAATTAAAGCATCCAGGGAAATATACCTTGGTTCAAGAAGGCCAATGTCTGGGGTTTCTCTCTCAGCTGGAAAGTCACGTGGTGATGTAGTCTAGCTTTCTCTCCAGGAATCTTCAATGACTTCCCTGGGGGCATTTTCTTCCCTCGTTTCCAATGTTCTCTGACTGTGTCACCTCTGTTGACTCTGGTGGCTGGAAAGCTTTTCCCAGAATGGTTCTCATTTAAAGGGCTCCAGTAAGCAACCCCACCTTGAATTGGTGGAGACACATCTCCATGGAAATGATCTAATCAAAATTTATCATCCATGATTGGGTGGATCATATCTCCATGGAAACAATAAATAGATTCCACCCAGCAATATTGAATGAGTATTAAAGGACATGGCTTTTTCAATGGTACATAATAGCTTCAAGCCAGCACAACATCTAAGGAGAAATGTCAAATGGAAAGTCAGTTATGTAAGTCTGGAGTTGGGGGTGGAGGGTGGAGAGCTAAATTTGATGGTAATCAGTGAAATGATATTACTTAATGCTGTGAAACTAAGAAGATTCCCTAGAGGAGACCCATAAATACAGAAGGAAACAGGTCAGAAGACTAAGTCCTGGTAAACTCCTAGTTTAAGAGACAGGATAGGGCAAGGGACATCAAACAGTTTAGACTGTGTACTCCACAAAAAGGAAAGATTTTAAATTAATAAGGAGTCAGGATCCAATCACACATTGATGTACTATCATTAGATTGTAGCACAGTCAGCCTATGCATTGTGTGCTGGTTTGAAATTGTTATGTACCCCAGAAAAGTCATGTTCTCTTGATCCTGATCCAATATTGAAGGGTGGAAACTTTGATTGGATTGTTTCCATGGAGATGTGACAAATCCAATTATGGGTTTGACCTTTTGATTAGATGGAGATGTGACACCACGTGCTCAAGGTGGACCTTAGTTTACTAGAGTCTTTGAAAGAGCTCGTGAAGAAAGAAACAGACCAGAAGAGAGTGACAGAAGATACAGAAATTTGGAGATGCTTGCAGGGCCAACAGAGAAAGCTTCGTTGCCAGGACACTGACACTTGGAAATGCAGAAGCCCCAGCAGCACCAGGAGCTGAGTGAGCTAATAGAAGCTAAACAGGACCCAGAGGCTTACAGACACAGACATTTAGAGATACTTGGAGTGCCCAGCAGAGAGGGCAGCTGCCTAGACATGGATGTTTAGAGATTCAGAGCCCAGCAGACATTGTCCTGTGCCTTCCCATGTGATACTAATCAAGCCAGAAACCAGATGTTTCGGTTTTGCTAAATGCTTCCAGAATTCAATATACCAGAAATAAGACAGTTTTTAAAAAATAAATAAATGGATTGAGTTACAAGTTTATAGTTCTAAAGCCATAAAAATGTTCAAACTAAGGCATCCAGAGAAAGATACCTTTCTCAAGAAAGGCCAATTCAAGAAAGGCTGATTTGGAAAGGCACGTGACTGGGGTCTGCTCATCCTTGTTCCCAGTTCCTTTGCTTACAGCTTCTGATGCCAGTGGTTTCATCTCTATATGTCTGTGGGCTTCATTTAGCTCCTCTGGTGCAAAACTCTGGGTTCTGGCTTGCTTAGCATCTCATGGGAAGGCACATAGCAACATCTGTTGGGCTCTACATCCCCAAACACCTGTATTTAGGCATCGGCTCCCTCTGTTGGCCCTCCAACCACCTTCAAATGTCTGTGTCTCTTTAGGCTCTGAGGTGACTGTTCTCCAAGCATTTGAGCATCCTCCAAAATGTTTCCCCCATAAAGGACTCCAGTAAACTAAATCAAGACCCACCTTGAATTGGTGGAGTCACATTTCCATATAATCAAAAAGTCACACCCACAATTGTGTGTGTCACATCTCCGTAGAAACAATCCACTCAAAAGATCACATCCACAACTGGGTGTGTCATAGCTCCATGGAAACAATCCAATCAAAGTTTTCAACCTAAACAATAGTTCTGCTTGGACAAAATTAGATTAGGAAAAAGAACCCAGTTTTTCTGGGGCACATAACAATTTCAAATCAGCACACCAGAGTTATGCCCTGGAGAAACTAAGTGAAGACCCTCAGAGGTTTAGCGAGGAAGTCCCTGGAATCAGAAGGTAGAATCTGTTTGAAACCAGAAGCCAAAAGACCAGCAGACACAAACCACATGCCTTGCCATGTGGAGTCAAGGTACTTTTCTCTAGATGCCTTAGTTTGGACATTCTTATGGCCTTAAAACTATAAACTTGCAACTTAATAAATTCCCTTTATAAAAAACAATCCATTTCTAGTATATTGCATTCTAAAAATAATCCATTAGCAAACTAAAACACATTGCAACATGAGGGGGAAAATAAAATATACAGGTACAAATACAGCTGAATTGGTCAACATGTAGATGGAAGCATTGGGAACTTTCCTAGTTGTTCTTTTATGAAAAAGCATGGTCACTGAGTTGAATGGTATAGTGAATTTACCAGGGAAATATAGAGTAGGATTGGCTAACAGGACTGAAGTCCCTTTTGAATTTGTAATCATGAACTTGACGTGAGTCCAGTCAACATTTTTCTGGCTGTTCTCAGTCCACTTTCAGTTTTTCAGATACAAGCAAGGAATATGCGTCGAGTTACATTTAAACCTGTTGGAGTTTTGCCAGGCAGAAGATTGTTAATGCTATGATTTAAATATAGTTTTAGAATGTTTAGAGTTGGAAGAAATTTTAGAATATTTTTATTACCCTTGGGGTGGGGGGAATTGTAGAACACAGATCTCGAAGCAGATGAACTTGGATTGAAATCCCAGACATTGTTAGTCATAGCAAGTTACTTTTCTAACAGTAAATTGATAAATAACATATTTCTTTCAGCATAATTTAAAGATTAAAATAAGTGTGAAAGAAAAAATAAGAAGGAAGTAGAGGAAGTATCTGTTATAGGACTGGGCACACAATTGAAGTTCAAGACATGTTAATTAATCCTCTTTCACCTTTGTCAACATTTAAAAATGGTAGACTGAAAATTTTTAGAAATATTTTTAGAGTCACAAAACTATTGAGAGCTTTTCTCTCAATACTGCTGTCTGATTTTAAAGTCCTCAGTGAGAAGTCCTAGGCAAAAGTTGTAGTAGCAAATATATGATTCTCTTTTATTTATCAGACCGAACTTGCCATTCCTTAAGGCTGGAAAGTCAGAATCATTAGGAATAACTTCTTTTTTAATGATTTGTCCTTTTGCATTTTGCTCATTACATTTTCATGACTAATATTTGATTTAAGGCAAAAATCTTTATCTGCAGGCAGTTTACCATAAACAGAGAAAATGGCAACTCTGAACAGAGTAAAATTCTTCAAAGAACCATTTTGTGTCCCACGAATTAACTTTGGAATCATTATTTGTAGCATAGGATTTTGGCATATTTAACAAATCTCCTTTTGTTGGTTATTCTTTTCTATAGGTAAGTTCACCTGCTACCCAATGCAAGCTCAGATCTGCTGCCAGTTCCACAAATTCATCATATTTATATGATGTTTTATATTTATATATTTATAAATATGAGTTATAAAAGTACGTCATTTCAATAGTCAGGGGACCATCACCCACTCTATTAATTCTTTTCTGATGCTATACCTCAATTCCATGCAGGAACTCCTACTTTGTCTAAAATTAATCCCACTTCAGACCTGATAAGGCAGCTCCTATCTTCCCCCCCGCCCCGAGCCTATCTCTTGCTGATGCATTACTAGTCAACCAGTGACTAGACTCTGTTGTCTCATCCATACAATTCCTTCTCCTTACACTACTTCTAACCCACAGCATAACAATTACAGTAATATTACTTTCTCAATACCTTAAAATGGGCATGTCACTGAACTAAGCACTTTTCCAGCATCATCTGTTTATTTCACATAGTAGATGTTACTATTAAAAAATTTGACAAATATAAATGCTGAAACAGAAATTAAATGGCCCCTCCCCTCTTGAAGCTGTATTCTAGGAGCAAAGAGGATTATTAATTATAATATTATTAATAATATTATTAATATTATTATTAATAATATAATAATAACATTGCAAACCTAACTGCTCAGTGACAATAGTGTTAAGTATCACAACTAAGACAGAGTACTGATGTCATGCATATATGGTAAACCGGACTGATTCTGAAGAGTCTAGGAAGTCAGGGAGCCTTGAGGAAATGCTATTTGAGCTAAATTCCACAGTATGAGCTGAAATTAACTCTGACGGTCGGATGAAAAGGAGAAGGGTGAATACTTCACATGAAGAAACAAACTTTCTGAAGACTTTGTGGAAAGTACTGAGATAAACTCAAAGGGACTGGAGTGCATAAGTGGATGGAAAAGTGGAAGGTAATGTGGCAGTTAGATTCGGTTGTCAACTTGGCCAGGTGAAGGCACCTGGTTCTGTTGCTGTGGACATGAGCCAATGGTATGTGAACCTCATGTGTTGCTAATTACATCTGCAGTCAGCTAGGAGGCATGCCTGCTGCAGTGAATGACATTCGACTTAACTGGCTGGTGCTTAAATGAGAGAGCACAACGTAGCACAGCCTAGGCAGCTCAGCATATCTCATCTCAGCCCTCGCAGCTCAGCTCAGGCCTTTGGAGATGCAGAAAGGAATCACCCCGGGGAAAGTTGATTGGAACCCAAAGGCCTGGAGAGAAGACCAGCAGAGACCATTCTGTGCCTTCCCACGTAAGAAAGAACCTCAGTGGAAAGTTAGCTGCCTTTCCTCTGAAGAACTAACAAAATAAATCCCCTTTTATTAAAAGCCAATCCGTCTCTAGTGTGTTGCATTCCGGTAGCTAGCAAACTAGAACAGTGGTCAGGCTGTGAGTGGCAGAAGCCAGATTGCAGAGCCTAAAGTTTGCTGTAAGGGCTTTATTGTTTACCCTAAGAGCAATCGGAAGTCTCTCTGAGTGCACTGGGAAGAATGATGGCAGGTGGCTAGTGTGAAAGTTAAGGAGAAGTGTTGGAAGGTCATCTCAGTATTCCAAGAGAAAGAAGATGACAGCATAAGCTACTATGATGGCAGATGGGAAGGAAAAGCGAATGGGTCTAAGAGAAATGTGGAAAGATAAATCAGCTGAATATTGTGACTGAATTAGCTTTGTGGGTGAGAGTGACAAATGGTCAATGGTCCCCCAGATGGAGAGCTTTAAACCCTTAGGGAACAAGTAAGTTATGTCTGTTCATACTCTTGGGTTATAGGGAACACATTTTAGAATGATTTCTTTTACAGTCTTCTAAGCATATTCTCACTTTGGGATACATTTCAGGTATTTGTGATATTTCCATAGTAGCTCTCTGTCAGCTGAAACTGGGAAGCAGGGAAAGCCTAGACTGACAGGGATGATGATGTTCAGCCATGGGCAGGACACTGCTATCATGTGGTATGAGGGGTCCAGATCAAGAACTAGGGTTTAATTATTTCATAATATGACTTTAGGAACTAAGTAATTTGTTTAGAGCTCTGTATTACTGGCACCTTTGATAATATATATCATTCCATAAATACCATAATAATCTGATAATTACTATTTATCATCTATTTTCTACCTAATATAAATACAATGTGGTTTTACTAATCCTTATGCTAGTGTCCTGGGGTAATGTTAGGAGAACTCAGAGGCTCATCTGAAGCTAGAAAGCCGCTCCGCAGCAGAGGCAGGCGATGCCCTAGGTCTGGCCTGTGCTGTAAATGGCTCTGCAGCACAACAAAGCAGGAACAGAAAGTGAGTGAACAGGATGCCTCCATTCCCTTCCACAATTGCGTGTTGTAGTGCATAACTGAAGTCTCAATACCCAAATATAGCTAAACACAGAGATAGAGATTTTTAGGAATTAGGAATCCTCTTCTTTCCATTCCAATTAGTTTTTCTCTTTCATTTGCTTCAGGGAAAATAGGTTTGGTGACTCCATTTCAGTCTACTACTAAAAGTGCTTTAGAGTGGTGCATAAGGGCAGGTTGAAGGTACGTTTGAATTAACTACAGTTGAAAAGCAAGGTGCATTTTGAGCAGACGTAGAGAAGACCTGCAGAAATTATATGTCATATGATAAGTTCCTACCACAAGTTTAACATTTTCGTAAGCACCAAATAAATGCACAGTGATAGCTTGTTTTACAGGCTTTTTTTCTAAAAATAATCCATTGTTCACTTTGAAAGAAAAATATTCTCTGGTTTCATTATAGACAGGAACTGATTTTTTTCCCATATTCTATCAATGTTCAGATGTCTGTATCCTCCAAATTCCCTTTTAGTGATTCTTAATGAAATTTGTCCTCCTCCTAGAAGTTTTCTATAGATCAGAAGATTTGAAGCAGCCAAGAATATTTGCCAATCTATGATTCATAGCATTTCTGATGTTGGGGATTAAACCATGCCCCCAACAAAATACATGTTCAGGACCCAATCATTGGTCCAATGTAAATAGAAACTTGGAAGATGTTATTAGTTAGGATGTGCTCACACCAAATGAGGATGAGCCTTGATCCAATACAGCTGAAGTCCTTATAAGCAAAGGAAATTGGACACAGAAGAGTAAGCCACATGAAGGAGAAGCAGCTAGAAGTCAACACAACACCTAACAAGAAAGGAGACAGCATCACCACATGCACTGCCATATGCTAGACAAGCCAAGGACCAAAGATCACCTGCAGTGAGCCACAGGACACCTCAGTCTTAGGGAGAAAGAACTGACACATTGATGCCTTGGTTTTGGACTTCTCCTAGCCTCAAAACCATAAGCCAATAAATTCCTGAGCCAACCCATTGAATGGTATGAGTTTTAGCAGCCAAGAAACTAATACAATTGCCCAATGTGTTTTTCTAGTCCGCCTCTTTTGATATAAAAGATGTAAAAACTACAATCCAGTGTTCTCTTTTGGATCAAATCTGCTGAGCTAGCTTTTGCCCATACCACCACCTCCAAGTTGTCTGGATGTCTGGGTGACTGATACCAAAAGACAATGGTAAAAGTCTGAGCCACTTTTCCTATCCTTCAATAAACTTTTCTCTCAAGTGGTGTACGGAACTGCAGAGAATGAGTTCTGTGTGTCACCATCTTTATCTACAAAGAAAGAGCAAGAGCGTATTCTGAGTTAAGAGCTACTTTCAGAGAAGCTTTTAAAATGTGTTACTAAAATTTAAAAAAAAATTAAAAAGCTTATTTTTGGAGCCCAGCCGTTTTCTCCATGTACTGTAACTTCATTCTCTAGTAAATGAAACCCTTCACAGGAGCTAATAGAGAAAACCATTTAACTAAATAGTTAATAATCAAAACCTAAAATAAAGGTTCTTAATATGATTTCTTCATCTTTCCCTTATTTAGTGAGTGATTGGGTCAGAGATCCTCATAATGATCTATGGAAATCTATTTAGTATTTTTACGTGCATCATTAGACTCACAGAATTTCGGAGCTGGAAGATAACAGGAAGATAAGAATCATAAGGTGAAGCCACTCTTTAACTTTGGTAAGTTAGCATTAGTAAGCTCTGTTTGCCATTCTGGATGCTCTAGGTCATTTAGGAGGCTCACAACTTTTAATTAAGATGCAGGAATACAGTTATGTGATAACTCTACATAGGTGAGGTTGACAGGCATTAGAAAGAAAAACGCTGGTCACTGGAACGTTGGAAAGGACTTTACTGAAAATAGGCTTGGCAAACTTGTTTTCTAATTCCTCTGAACACTGTCCAGGAGGAAATTAGCTTAAATTACAAAAGATATTTGGGTTAAATGGAAGAGCAACAACAATTTGCCATTATCGTATCATGTGGGACAGTTTTCCACTATCAAGTCTTAAGTGTTTTCCTGTAGATTGCCTCATTTTTCTGTTCAGCATTCTAAGGAAGAAGAAGCAATTATCCTTATTTTTACAGATGGAGAAACCAAAGCACACAGAAGTATGATGACTTTCCTGTATCAAAAGGCTTTTACAAAGTCTCAGAACTGGAATTCAAGTAGCTAGGTTTTCAGTTTAATACTTTTAGTCATTGCACTGCAATCTTTCCTGACCTGGGGCCTTATGCAATACCTGAATGTGTTATTAAAGCACTATGTTAAATCTTCCCTGAGGATGTCCAAGAACAACACACACTGCTGTTTTGCTTTTGGTACAATCCTGCATAGAAAGTGGAGGAACTGTCTTTTTTCTGTTTTTAAAGAGCTGGAGCTTTCTATCTCTAAATAGGTCAATAAAGAGTATGCAATTTGCCAATATGGGAACCATTTCAAATCATCCAGAGTCAACTTGAACTTTGGATTCTGAATAATAGTTTTACATTGGCCTAGTTCAATTTTATTTTCTCAAATGGCTACAAGGTCCATGGTCTAAAATTGGATTTATTTGGTGCTAGGATAAAATGTCTATAGCAAACATAAAGCAAACTCACTTGGATGTGATTGTACGGACACCAAATAACTTTTATATCTGTGATTGTTTTTCATGGTTTGATCTTTCTGTTGGGACTAAAGTACCCTAACAGACTGGTCCTAGTGGTACATTTTAATGAGAATCAAGAATCAAGGAATCTCAGGACCATAAGAATCTTATAGATCAAGCATTTTAATGCTACAACCAATTTTGGCTCTATATTAAAATCACCTGAGGAGTTTTTAAACAGTATAATTTCATGATCTCACCTTGCACGAACTGAATTTTGTCTAGGCTAGAGGGGCCATACTAGAACTTTTTTTTAAGTGATTTAATATGCAGCAGGATTGAAAATCACAGATGTGTTTGAACTCTGCTATGTGGAAAGGAAAAAGAAAACAATCTAATTTCTAGGCATAAAACCAGTACTTTATGGACTGGGAAGCATAAATTAATTTTCCAAGAACCTGATCACTCATGGAGGGAGAGACAACAGAGGACTCAGACCATGAGAGCTTGGAGATTATACCCTCAGTCCCAGGATCCTAGAATTCTAAAGAAAAAAACTGGACATTTAACTTAAAATAGAAGTAGTTACTATGGTTTTAGCAGAAAATATTTCATTTTTGTTTTTAACAAAAAATATATGCCATTGAACATTATATCTCAGGGCTGAAAAAGGCAAAAAGAATATGCAGTTTGTGAACATCATCCTGTAATCCTGGGAGTTTAAAAAAAAAGGTTCTTACATCAGCATAAAATGATATATAGGTTAACATCGATCCTAATGACTATACATAGAAATATTACAGAAATACTTAGAAATATATATATAAATATATCTTCCTGCTCTGTCAGCTGAGAGGGCCCGTGAGCAGTGGCATCCCAGTAGCATTGTGCACACCTGGCACCCAGATTTTGTTTGTCGATACCAGTCTGTAATAAAAGGGCTCTTTGGAGAAATGGCTGGGGACCTGTATACAAGTATACAAGATGAACCTGGAGCATATAGTGTGGTTTCAGAAAATAAGAAAGTGCTAAAATCAAACAAAAATAAACAAAAGCAAGATGGGAGTACACCACACGGGAACAGGAGTCAGTAAATGCGCTCCCACTGGCCCAAATTGGAAGAATTTGAGCAGTAAAACAAAGTCGCTTCAGAGTATAATCCAAAGTAAAAGACAAATATCTATGAATACATACTGATGTACCTTAATGGTTGAATAAACAAATAAATGGGAGGAAAGAGACAAATCTTTTGTGCAAATTCCAAATAATATGTAGTTACTCTGACCTCAAGGAGATAGAGCACTTAACTCCCCCTCCTTAAGTGTGGGCAAAGTATAGTGACTTTCTTCCAAATAGTACACTCTAGAAAAGAAGGGGATACGAAGAGTAACTTTACGGTGGAGAGACATCACTACCTCAAGTCAGGCAACCACGGTTAACATCAGAAGTGATGTCATGCTGATGGCATGTACTGTTTATATGACGTGATGAGAAGAGCACTTTTGCTCTGCAGTCTTCCTCCCCTAAATCATGAGAAAAACAGACATATCCCAACTGAAAGAGATTTTACAATATGCCTCATCAGTAATGCTCAACACTGTTAAAGTCATCCAATAAAAGGAAGGTCTAAGAAAATGTTAACAACCAACAGGGACCTAAGGACACATGAAGACTGCATGAAATGTGGTGGTCTGGATGGTCTTAAGACAGAATCCCAGGTAAAAAATAAGGAAATATAAATAAAATTATGGATGTTAGCTAATAATAATGTGTCAGTATTTGTTCATTATAATTAGGACAAATGTACCATGCTAATGTAACACGTTAACTGTAGGAGAAATTGGAAGTGGAGTATATGAGAACTTTCTGTACTCTGTTCACATTTCTTTAAATCTAAAACCCTTCTAAGATTAAAAAAAAAAAAAGTTTGGTTAAAAAAAATAGTTCTTCCTCTCCTGAAAACAGATGGATTATAACCTGTCCTTTGTTCTTGCACAAAGCCATACATGATTCTTACCTTTCATTAGAAAGCAAAGTTCATTGTGATCTTTGATGGAAGTTATCTGGACTTTATCAATCATTTCAAAACCCAGTGATGGAGAGACTTTTCTACATTTCATCCAGAGCCAGCCTTTACAAATGTTATCTATGCCATAATAGTTTTATATTACCAAAGACGGCTCCCATATTCTATATAGTATAATTCAGGTTTTCAAGATAGAAGCTTTCATGTGTAGACCTCCTAATTTTGTTCTCCAACTGGTAATGAAGCCTATATTTTGTCACAGTCACTAGCCCTGCCAACCTATTTTTCTCTTGGATATTCTTTTAGGTTCTTTTTTCCCAACAGTAGCTGCTGTTCAAACTTACATAATAGAATTGTCATACTTTATAAACTGTGTTGAATATTCTGATCTCTTTCATTTGAAGAGGTCCTCTATTTCATGCCCAACTAGCTTTGAGGTTCTTCCGAGATAATCAAGCAGTCATTGGCACGTTGCATGTAAGAGTCACTGCTGCATGAAGAGCCCATAAATTCAATTCTCTGTGCAAAGGCCATGGAAAACAGAACCTTCCAGCTTAAATCACATGCAAGCTACTATATTAGATTTCTAAGGCAGACCCTAATAAAGAAAATTTTGGAGGATATCATCTCTTATTGATTACACAATATCAGATGCCAGCAATCTAAATTGCAACAACTTTCTCCAGTGTAATATTATGCACTGTTTTTTTTCAGGATACTTTTTATTATACCGATGCTATTTTTAGTGGTTCAGCTGCCCCAGTGATTTGTGATTACAATCCCTGCAGCCTTAGATAGGCTATTGCCGTGATTCAGTGTGATAATATGACCTACCCTGAGAATTCAGTTCACATTATTAATCCCGTTTCACAGAAGATTGGGAGCTGCTGCTGCACATCCTAAACTTGTTTCAAGTTAGAATGCCATCTAACTAGTATAGATTGCTGTTTATTTATAGCTGAACTGCGGCAGCTTTAGACACAGGTGAGTTTCTTTAACTTGCTCTAATTGAAGTCTCCCATGTTCTCCTGAAAAGAAGTTATCATGGAGTGAAGTTCTTGATTACCATGAACATGAATCTGTAAATCTCATCCTAAATCCTGTGACTTTCCTCCAAAATGCTCCTGTGAAAAATATCTTTTTAATACGTATTTCCACTTTATCAGAGCCAGACAGCTTTCCTTATTAATATCAAGGCATAACAGCAAGAGAAAAATATGTTCCTATTCTCATCTTTTCTATTATAATGGGAAAGACATTGCCGCATCACTAAGCTAACCTAAGCAACCACCGCAAAACAACAAAACATCAAACCTCTAATTGTCTGAGGAGACAAGGTAAGCAAGTGTAACTTTCATAAGATAGATAAATGATAGATAAGTGGCTAGATCATTAATAGATATCGGTAGATAAGTCTCACATATAGAGAGCTATATATGTATATCGATATATGTTTGTGTGTGAATATATATATATAGCTAATACAGACACAAATATATGTAAGTTCCTGAGTCACAAAAAAACCCATATAAAGAAAATATTAACCTTTTTCCTTTTTTATTTTCAACAGACTCTTTTAATCTTGAAGATGGGGGTACATTTTAAAGACAATTAATGAACGGAAGGTGAATTCCAAATTGCAAAACATAAAATAAAATTTAGATATTGACTCATTCCTTCTGGTTCAGTATTAGTTTCACTCTGATAACAGCACAATGCTTACTCAACTTTCAATATTTTCCTATTCCTTTATCAGTTTCAAACTTAGTCCTTCTCCCATATGCTATAACAAAGAGTGTAATTAAAAAGTAACTCACACTTGGTTGAGACTCCGTTTTTACAGGTTATCTATTTCTGTTCTTTTCTTAAATAATGGTTTATCTGGCCTACACAAACGTAGTAAGTACTCTCAAATCACTCTAAATTTTCAGTGAATGCAGTTGATTATGTACCAAAAATAACCTCACATGTGGTAATATAAGCTACAATAATCAGGTTTGTGCATCACCAAAATAGTGAACAATTCACAGTTCATCTGAATACAGGCTAGTAATTTTTTATCTTTCAACATCCATTTAGCATTCAGTGAAAACATCCAGTTTTTAGTTAACATTCTCCAGCTCTTTTTTTTTTTTTTTTTTTTTTTTTCATTGCATGGGCAGGCACTGGGAAATGAACCTGGGTCTCTGGCATGGCAGGGGAGAACTCTGCCTGCTAAGCCACCATCGCACCACTCTCCCCCAGCTCATTTTATATCTGTTTGGTGTATATATCTCATGACACAGTAAAATTGACACAGGCTTTGATATCGGATAGCAGCATTAGTCCCAGCCCATACAGGCTGTAGACACTAAGACAAGTTACTTGATCGCACTGAACTCAGATTTTTAATTATTGAAGTAAAGGAAAAATAATATCTACATTATAAAGTTGTTGAGGGGATTAAATGAGAAAACAAATACAAAACACAGCATTTGAAAAAATACATTTAAATATTAAATACTTCTTTTCTTCATCACTTTAAACTGGGATAAGAACTTTGGGCTTATTAAACTTTTATTTCTTCATTCATTTAACAAATGCATTTTGATCACTTTGGCCATACCAGGTTTGGGGCTAGGCACTAATAGAGTATAGACAAAAAGATACTGCATTTAATACATACTGCATTAAAAGAACTTACATTGGAGTCTAAATATGTCTTAACTGTGTGATCTGAGAAAGTGTCTAGATACCCCTTCATTTCTTTTTGTTTATCTGTCAATAAGGGATAGAGACTTTAACATCACAAGATTGAAATTACTTAAGACACAAAATAGAAACATAATCTGTAAGCTATAAAATATATAGCAAATGATTTATTGTCATATGCATTAAAAATAAAGCAATATTTGCTGATATTGTGATATTGAAATGAGAGGAAGAAAGAAAATATGTAGTATTTTCCAAAAAGTTTAAGGTAAGATAATGAAATATTTTATCACAACTATAAAATAAAAGTACTTTTCATCTAGCTAAATTTGTTTGCATGACATGTCATGGCAGGACCCACTGACCAGTAAGCATCATAACTGTTAGGTATTGATCTACTCTATTCTCCCTTATAACCTCAGCTCCTGTCCCCATGCCTGTCTGGTACGAGGTGGTCATGCCACGGATCTTTCCCCAGAGAATGGAAGTTCCTACTTTTGAAGGCCAGGAAACAAAAGAAAACAAATAAAACAAATAAAGTACAAATTTTAAAACTCAGTAATGTCAAAGCTTTTGAAAACATTTGATGCCCATCCATTTAAAGTTTTGAAGGTAAGGAATAAGAGATTCCTAAGCTGTTATACTTTATCAACTTTTAGAAGGTTAGCCTTGGCTGTTAATCTACTCAGCAGAAATCATGACGGCTATATCTGTAGCACAAGAAAAATCCCCAGATTGAACTCGATTATGAAAAAGTTTCTAATTGCCAAGAGCACTGTCACCTCTTGTGGACACATGGATAAAGAGCGGAATTGATTTAGGAAAATGGTCATTTAGACTCCAGGGTAAAAATGTTCAAAACACACGGTGAAGAATTAGATAGTGAGATCTTTAAAATGCAGTTACTTTGAAGGCAATTAAGTAAATATTTTTAAAGTACTGTTCAAAGGCAACTCTGTAAATACGCCAAGGTAAAAGCCATTTTCCACACTCTTTAAAATGTACAATTCATGTTCACTCCTAATATTAATAGTTTACCATGCATTTTTATTACCCTTTATAGGTAAGCTACAAAATAAATGAGGGTTCTTTCTATTCATAGGTAGCACTAAGAGCCAGTTATAGTTTTCCATGAGGCCTGTGTAAATTGTAGCTGTCCTTTCTCTAACAACAGATACATAGTATACTAATCTCCAGCTCTGAGAATGTTCCTGCATTTTAAAAATAAGTGTATATTTTTTGAACTCTATAAAAGTTTTAACACTTTTAATCTTAACAAATCCAACTTTTTTCCAAAGCTAGCTCCTGATTTTTTAATTGCAGGAATTCCTCTTCAAGCATAGTTGGAGAAAAATATTAGTGAAATAATTTCACCTATATGAATGTGTTTCCAAACCAAACATTTCTGGTATCTATCCAAAATTATCACCAAACTCTTTTGGTGATAAGTAGGTCCTCAGATCCTGATTTTTATAGACAAAGTAACTGAGGTTAGGTAAATGCTCATGATCAAAGTTAGCAATAATGAGCCAACATTTTAACTTAACCAACATTTAAGTAATCTGTCCCCAGATTGGGCTTTGAAACACTCTAGTAATAACTCTTTGCAGACAGCAACAGTAGCCAAGCTTTGGCAATAAGGGCAGGGTAAGGGCTGTTCACTATTCACAGCTGAGTTGTTGATTCTGACTGCATTCAGCCAACAGCCTTAATTACTGGGTCCACCCACTATGGTTGTATAAACTAATGCTGCGATTGGCTATTTTATCACAACAACAACACTACTTAAGTGTATTTTTGGTAGTTTCCCTGTTTAATTAGTAATTTTTGTTTACCTGTGCTTAAAATCATCAAAAATTTTTGTAGTTTAAGATTTTCAGTTTCCAAATTTCAGCATAAAAAATTTTTTTCTAGGACATACTACCCATATTAGACAAATTATATTTGTCTACTTTCATTTATTATTAGGGTAACAGAGAACATAATTTATATTTAACGGGTGTTACCATCCTTTTAATAGAACTCTTTAATATCCGATACCTGAGAGACTTCTGGGATGTTTGGAAGTAGTCTAGGAAATTTATGAAGGAGAATTAACAGACCATAGAAACATTTGGTTTACATATTATCAAATATCCTAAAGGTTTGAAATTTTCATATGGCACTCTTTCATATTTCTTGAAAATTTTTGGAATTATCAAGACACAAAATAAACAGATTAAAGCAAGTATAGGTTAACTGACAGGGAGAAGAAGAGTTTTTCAGTTTAAACCTGTCTACTTAGGTGCACGCAGATACCTGACACTGGAGAAGTTCATATTTGGTAAGAAGAGAGCAGATTGAAGACGTAGAAGCGTTCCATCCTATGGCTTGCACTGGTGATTTTCTATTTCAATTGTAGCAGCATAGCCTAGAGACTAGGCTTTTGTTTCTGCCCCCAGCACACAATTACAGGCAATGTAGAAAACGATCTCAAGAGAATAAACAATGAATTCACAGGGGGGAAATATTGTGACATCTGTAAAGCACCAGCTTTATTAAAGAAAGACAACAGAACCACATGGAACAAAAAGAAGAAGAATCAGTGGAACAATCAAGGCAAGACTTTGACATGTGGAGAGTAAATATCATCTGAAAAATAAATACTATAGTAGAATCATGATGCAAGAAACACCTGTTATAAGAAAAATGGATACAGACAAAGATAAAGAGTTAGATAAAAACTCAATAGATTGCTAAATATCTTTGATCTTAAAAGTTCACATTTATCTAAAATCTTTTTTAAATATCAGGGTGAAGTAAAGATATTCTCAGACTATGTAAGATCTTCTAGAAAGAACTATTAAAGAATGTAGTCCAGAGAGGAGAGAAATAAATATGGGGAAAAACCCCTGAGATACACCAAATTTGTATTGCTGATTTACATAGCTTTGCCCAGCAGAATGGAGTATAGCTGGAGATTTGCAGTTCTCCCCATAGGAGAAAATAGTGCCCAAACCTCCCAAAGCATGGGGAGTACATCTTTTTTTAAAATAATTATTTTTTTCAATTAATTATTTCCCAACGAGGAAGAGGCCAAATTAAACCTACAGAAGCTTCTTCAAAGCATGCAAAGGAGAAGCGTGAGAGGTGGAGAACAAACTCAGGAGTGGTACCTAAAGCCTAATGGAAATCATCCAAGGGAAAGGAGTTCACCCCTAGCAGTGAACATAGTAGTCAGAGAATTTTGATTTCTTATAATAAATACTAAATTTGGTGTGTATTCTTGCCTTTTCTACATATATAATGAGTGTGGTAGTTAGATTCAGTTGTCCACTTGGCCAGGTGAAGGCACCTAGTTCTGTTGCTCTGGACATGAGCCAATGGTACGTGAACCTCATCTGTTGCTGATTTATATCTGCAGTTGGCTAGGAGGCGTGCCTGCTGCAATGAATGATGTTTGACTTAATTGGCTGGTGCTTAAATTAGAGAGCACAAGGTAGCACAGCCCAAGCAGCTCAGCATACCTCATCTCAGCACTTGCAGCTCAGCCCAGGCCTTTGGAAATGCAGAAAGGAATCACCCTGGGGAAAGTTGTTGGAACCCAGAGGCCTGGAGAGAAGGTCAGCAGAGATTACCCTGAGCCTTCCCACATAAGAAAGAACCTCAGATGAAACTTAGCTGCCTTTCCTCTGAAGAACCAACAAGATAAACCCTGTTTTATTAAAAACCAATAAGTCTTTGGTGTGTTGATTCTGGCAGCTAGCAAACTAGAACAATGAGGCAACAGCCCATATTTCCAGATTAAATTCGATTCAACAAATAGAAGCAAAGGACAAATGAGAAAGTATTTTTACCTATTCCAATACATTAAGTTCCAAAACCAACCACCTGACACAGAATCCATTTATGCACAAAAGAAACTAATCAGAAAATGGTGTGTGGGTGGTGAGAAGACTGAAGTATATTGCATGAATCCAATAGTTAAATTAATTGAGCCCTTGATATATCAGATTGTTTGCAATGACAAAAGCAAGCCTCTATAATGTGGTAAGTTTTGTGAACGTAGTTAGTGATTTTATGCAAAGCAGGTGAAATTTGACAAGGTTTGTTCAGGCTCACACAGCAGACTTTTCCCTTGCCTCTTGAAACAGGATGATAATAAAATGAAATTTCACAGAGGTATTTTTATTTAATCTTTCAGAGCAGTTTAATCACATATCCTATCCTAAGAGATGTATACAATATAAATCTAGTGGTTGTTATTTTCTTTTTTTATATGAAGTTTTTGAAATAATAAAAACCTGGCTAGTATCCCCAGCTTGCCTATTTTGTGGTTTTTGATGGCCCTCTCTTAGTTTTTGCTTCCAGAAGTCTTTAATTGAATTAAATACACCTACCATTATATAATTGACATGAGGACTCAAAGAAAAACATCTCATCTATTATTAAAATTTCTCAGCAGTGGAGGTAAGAGGTAGCATGGTGTGGTATTTTTTAAAATGCATTAGGAACCAAAGTTCCACCTTCATACTCTGGTCCCCCCCTCCCCGATATGTAACTTTCAGGTATTAAGTTAATTTTGCTGAGCATTGAATGCTTTGGGCTATGGCTTTCTGTGGTTATGAACTAAGCTCAGTGACAGATCTGAGACACATCATCAATTGGTTGACTTTTCCTTCTCCTCACAGTGCTTCTTTTATTCATTGGTCTCAATTTATTCTCTTCATTGTTTACTATAATTCTCTGTAATAACATTCCTGGGATTTTATGGAGGCAACTCTCACCCTCCAAGGAGTGAGAACTATGGTGGGGACATACAGACCTTGAGCATGTCACATATGAAAACTAGGTAATGCAGGCTGGCTTGGATAAAAGCTCACCATAGAAACTGAAGTGGGTTCTGATTGGAACATGCTTCAGCCACAGCAATTGAAGAAACAGAGAACATGGCAGAACATTAAATGGGGTTAAGGGGTGTGCTGGTTTGAAAATATTATGTACCTTAGCAAAGCCATGTTTTAATCCTGAGTCAACAATGTATGTTGGAGACTTCTGATTAGATTATCTCCATGGAGATGCGATGTACCCAATTGTGGGTGTGACCTTTTGACTAGATGGAGACGTGACTCCACCCCATTCTAGGTGGGTCTTCATTGGTTTACTCTAACCCTCTAAAAGAGGAAACATTCTGGAGAGCCAGAAAACTGCAGAAGCAACAGAGCTGGCAGAAACTTTACAGCAGAGCTGACACAAATGCCAACCCTTGGAGAATATAGAGACATGGATGTTTGGAGATGCCTGGAGCCCAGCAGACATCGCCATGAAATGTTAAGCGAGCCAGAACCTGGAGAGAGTCAAGGGAAGCCAAGAGATGAAAGTCAGCCCCGGAGAAGCAAAGTGAGGCAGCCCCACAGGAACAGAGGCTGAAAGCAACAGAGCCTGGGAGCGAGGCACCAGCGGAAGCCAGCCACGTGACTACCCAGCTGACAGAGGTGTCCCTGACACATAGCCTTTCTTGAATGAAGACAACCTCTTGCTAGTGGCTTAATTTGGACACTTTCACCTCCTTAGAACTGTAAATTTGTATCTTATTAAATTCCCCTTTTTAAAAGCCATTCCAAGCATAAATAAATGGAGGGGGGTGGGAAGCCATTCCAGTTTTAGTATATCACATTCCAGCAGCTTCCAAATTAACACAAGGAGCTTCTTTAATAAGATAATATTTCAATAAGGTCTAGAGGTGCTGGGAGTATTCATCTTTAGCAGTCCATCTGATTAAAATTAAAAGAATTCATGCAAGTTTTCTGGCTGCAAACTATGTTTAAGTAGAGTTGTGTCTGGGGAATCCATCAGCATTCATCCATGCATTTCGAAGTGGAAATCTCAGCAATAATAAGGAACACCAAAATCTTAGAAGTAAGCCACAAAATTCTGATAAGACAAACATTTCTGAACTAAAGTGTATGAACTAATGCTTTCACTTTTTGGAAATCACTTTTTTCGTAAAGTTTTTATTTAAGGTCTATAGCCATTTATTTAAAATCAAAATTTACTGGATACCATTATCTTAAATTCAATATTATAAATGAGTTCACTAAAATATGGCAGCAAAGGCACTGTAAGAAATCGAGTATATTAATTGTATTTAATGCCATAAAATAAACAGGAAAGAGAAAAAACTAGATTTTTGATAAGTATAAGACTTTCCTTATGTTAAAAATGTTATTCCTATATAAAGTCAGAGAAGTAAGTCATTACATCAGCGTAGATCTAACTAAATATGAAGCTCTTCAGTTCTACAAAATTAATCATCAGGTTTTAAATGCATCCAATTCCATGCTGCCTTCGGACAAATAAACGTTTTCTTTTCTCATTTGATTTATTGCAGTCTGTCTTCCCACTAGAAAGATGGGGAGTTTTGCCCCAAGACACCAAAATTAATACTGGCTTGTGGTGCTGAGTAATAATATTTTTTATTTGATGTTCGTGAGTAATAATGGAATATCAAAAGATCTTGTAACACCAACCTGCAAAACTGGCATTAACCCCATATTTCTACTATTTAAACATCTGTCTTTAACTCACCGGCAGCAAACTGAGGCCAGGGATGAAACATTTGACATCACCAGCCCAGCATCCTGTGGTGTTTTCAGTGGATTTTGAATGTCTCTAAGGGGCCCCAGCCTCTTCAGCTGCTATGGAAAAATTGGGCCTAGTTTTTCATCTTATATTAACCCCTTCATATAGTCCGCTTTACATATACTAGAAACCTGCTTGGACATGAAAGAATTTAAGTTTGAGATTCCCGCTACTTAGATTTTGAAATGTAAAACAGACTATTTCATGAAAGAGGTCTTATATATAGAAACAATGGAAAACTAAACCATTTCCTCACAATAAAGGAGGAAATGGTATTTCCTTAGAATAAATTCTAAGATTTCATAAATTCTAGTTTTCTATTAAAAAACATTTTGATTAATTCTTTGAAAGATCTATATAATGAGCGTCTAGAAAAAAAATTATCATACTGTGAAATTTAATGGAAACTTCATGATAACATAAAATTTCTTCAATTGGAAATTCATTTTCTTACAAAATGAATAAAATATAAATAACTAAAATGACAGTTCATACTAATAGAACAAATAGTGATAGAACAAACCCTAATGGGATTTCTAAAATGTTAAATAAAAGCATTTCTTTCCAAAAATATCCCTAGTAGCATTTTTTTATTGTTTTGTTTTGTCTTTCCTCCCTTTAGCATTTTAAGATGCAATGAGGACAGTTACATAAAGCAATGATGTAATGGATGGGTAGATATGCCTTCAAGCCTATTGACTTCATATCTGAGTTTCCTCATACAAAACATATGTGCATACAAACACATACTTATGTTAGTCTTTGTATAACAGTTTTGGTCCACTTTATAAGACACACAAAAAAGGTGCAAGATATAAAAAAAAATGCAGTCTGCTAAAAAACATTTTAGCATTGAAGAAAAATAAGCTTAAAAATTCTTATATATTGAGTTCCTACTATATGTCAGATATGTGTGTACGTATGTATGCATGTGCATAGGTAGCCATCTGTGTATCTAACAAATCTCATTTAATTCCCACAATACTCTTGTACTAATTTCTTATTGCTGCTGTTCCAAATTACCATAAACTTAGTGGTTTAAACAATAGAAATCTATTAATTTATAGCAGGCCAACACAGTTATGACTGAGCAGAAATTCTAGTGGTAGAGGGTTGCATTCCTTCTGGAGGCTGTAGGGTAGAATCTGCTTTCTTGCCCCTTCTAGCCTCTATAGGCCGCCCATAGTCCTTGGCTTGCAGCCCCCTTCTCCATCTTCAAAGGCATCAGCATTTTATCTTCCCCACCATTCTTCTGTAGTCACATTTATCTTCAACTCACTTCATCTGCCCCCTCTTTAATTTTTAAGCATCCATGTGATAATTTTGGGACCACCCACACAATCCAGGACAATCTCCCTATCTTAAGGTCAACGAGTTCGCCACCTTAATTCCATATGCTCCCTTAATTCCCCTTTATCACATAACCTAGCATGCAATTTCTGTATATTAGGACATGACATCTTTGTGGGGCCATTATTGAACCTACCACCACTCATCTGAGATGAGTACAATTATTCTAATTTGCAAGGAGATGATCTGTTATCATTTTGCTTCAGGATAAAGTATTCAGCTTCGTGGTGCCCTAATAATTCAGCATCGTGCACTCAGAAAGAATCCAATGAACATTAACTCACAAAAAATTGTTGTATACATATTGTTTAAAATAAAAAATTAAGGTAAAATAAAAAATTAAGGTGAATTAATTCAGTTCACACTTTGGATGCACACAAAAGCCCATTTGCTGTCCTATAATAGCAGTATTTATCATAGTTCATCTATCACTCTTTGTAGAAAGCAGAAAGACCAAATCATTAATTCCACGAGCATTGGGAGGTATCACATTCTTTCTTGGTGTCTGAGGTCCACTTGAACGTATCTTAATTTTACATTTTCATGTTGGGAAGAGCATTTAAGTTGAAGTTAACTAGAACTACGCTTGAAACACATCTACCCAATTCCAGAAGGGTGGTTGGCTTCGGATAAGTTATACACAAGTAACTTCATATATGCAATGGAGAAAATATTTCCTTCCTGATAGCAATTTTGTGACAAATATGACATAATATGTGTAAAACAACCATCACAATAAGGGACAGATAGTAATTGAAAGGTTTTGGAGGTGAAAGAGAGAAGAGGCAGACCAAGAAACCTTAGAGTGAGCGAGTTTATTCCTGCGCTCCCGGGTAGAGCTCACAGAACCCAAGGTAGGGAGTTGTGAGTTCGCCACTGGGTTCTGGTGTGGTGTGGGCGGATTTTAAGCAAGGGGGTTAGGTGACATCTAGAAGGGGTGGCATATTTTACACAGCTCAAGCAATGGTGAACTTCCCTGTTCCCCGACCTAACAGTAATCACCCACCCATATTTGAACTTCACTTATTAGGCACATCTTGACCTGTATGCTTAATTTCTGGATTTGCTGATTATTAGTCACGTGCCCTTGGATAAATCATTTACACCTTTGATTGTCAATTTCTTTATCAGAAAAAGAGGACTTAAAATATTCTACTTGTCCTGAAGATTAAATGAGAACCTGAATATGAAAGCACATGCAAACTGTTAAGAGATTTCATTAATAAGCTATTCTTGGACCCCTGGTTTAAAGTTCAGGCATGGTTAAATCTTAAATGATTATCAATTTTCCCCATCTCAGAATGTCAAGGGTCAATGAGCTACCTCATTTTCAATCCTAACATTTCAGAACTATTAAAATAAAAGCCAAGAAATATTTCTGAGCCAAAACTCAGAAGTTTCTTCCTCGGCTTCTAACACCAATTGTCCTCCTACATAATATACTTTAACAACAACAACAAAAAAAAATACCAGGAAATGTTCTCCAAATGCGTGTCTGTACTTTCAAACAGACTCATGCTGCCATCTGCTTCTTCTGATAAGAGACTCATCTTGTCTGCTGAGAAGGTAGCAAAAAGCCTGGCTAAGAAAGAAGAATGGGATTCTGCTAGCCCTACAGCCTCACTGGGTGGGTTGTGAACATGAACCAACTAATTAAGGGTCAAGTCAACATTTTTTAGGATGTATCTGAATGGGATTGGATTCTTTGTGATTGCACTCTAAACAGCATCATATTGCAGCTACTGGTGTAATTTGGACAATAAGCCCAGCATCTGCTACCTTTCAGCAACAAGGCAGAACAAAAGAGAAGTGTGAGTCAGGGAATTCACCTACCTCAATGGTTTTTATGGTTTAAAAAGCTGAAATGAAAGTTGTTTCCATATACTCAAGGAAATATGTGTATGCTTTTGCGTGCAGGATATAAAAATAAACTTTAATAATCTTTCTCATAGTAATAAAAACTCTAAACTTATTTGAAACTTTACAAATAAAAAGTTCTTTTCAATTTAAAATAATTAACAGATCTTTAGTTGTTAATATGGCATATTACTGCATGACTCATAATATTTGCATCATATTTACACTGGGTTTAAAGTTGGAAATTTAATTTAAGGTATTTATCCACATAAATATACCTGTATATGGGCAGAAAACTCCTGGTGGTATACACAAAAAGAACTGTTAATACACATAATTCTAGGAAGTAGAATAAAATTGGAGTGAAAGTTTGATAGGAATTAAAAATCTAAGATTTATTTTTACCATTTACTTTTCTTCCTGTACTTCCTGACTTTTTAGAATCCTATACATGTGTCACTTGTATAATTTAAAACCCTAATCTAATTAACAAAATAGAATTGGAAATTAAATTCTCATTCGATCTAATCATTCTAATTTTAAAGTGAGTTCTGAACTTGGAGTCATGAAACCAAATTTAAGTTCTCATTCTCCTTCTTATGGTAAAATGATTGATATTGTGTCACTTCCTATCTAAATGATCTTTCTTTTCTCATCAATGAAATTGGGACAATATGATCAGATCTGGTCCATCTTTTGGAGTGGAATTATGGATAAGATTAGATTAATTAATAAATTGTGGTAAGGTATTTAGCTCCCATATGATGAAGGCAATTCTGTAAATATTCAGAGGAAAATTTCCTTTTGTTTGAATAACTTAGTTTGTGCTCCTAACAAAACCAGTTATTCATCAAAATACAAAAAAATGTTTTAATGCATGCTATATGCTGATAATATTACAAAAATATTTGTGTTTTATAATAACTATCCCATAACTTTTCAGAGCAAAATGTACTGGATGTCTGATCTTATTATTCAAAATCTAATACTTGCTCTTTCTTCACTTACTCATTCTAACCCACTAGATAAGATTAAGAAAGAATGTGGATATGAATACACATTAAGTATCTGACATTTACTCTGCTTTTTTCCTCAGAGCACATGACAATCCCAATTTTGGAATTTTATTCTTGAAAGTACTGCAAAGGAAACTTCCAGGTTAAATGGAAGGTAACCTACAAGCTGAAGAGGTAAAAGAAAGCTGCAGCTGCCCATTTTATTCTTTTCCTCCTTCTTAATTCTTTTCTCTGATTAATTCTCAACCTATTTGGGGGTAAAGTCCATAAAAATGAATGAATTAATAAACCAGAGTCAAACAATTCTGACAACTCAGCTTCAGTTAAAAGAGGGATATTTATCTGTTCCAAGATAGGAAATGCAGTCAGTAAGGAAAATTCTCACAATTTTTGCAGGATTCACAATCTTCTGAGGTTCTATGAATCCTTAAATCCTACTGGTCACATAATGCTTGTTTCTGCTGCAGCACATAGTGAATATATCATTTTTTTCTCGTAAACTCTATACTACTAGTAGATGTGTTAAAAAGGTAAAAGAGAGTCATTACATAGCTAGCTGATTGTGTGCATAGTAGGGTGGGATTATTTTATGTCTCAGTAGAAAATGTCAAAACGGAATAATGGAAACAAAGGCAAAAATGCTCCATGCAAGAGAAAGGGTTCCTCTTTTTTATGCTGGTTTTCAGTGACTTAGAGTAATACTCAGTGCTTCTCACCCAATAGGATGTTCTTTCCTTCCAGCCAATGACAAGCTAATAACAATATAATGCCTAGTATTTTTCTAATGTCTCTTCCCCAAGGAGGCCAAAGCATTTTGCCGATATTATCTCATATATCTTCTCACTATTTTTGCGAGGTTTGGAGGAGCCATGTATTATTAAATTCACTTTACTTAATGGAATCAGGGCACAGAGAGGGAATATATATCCCAAGACAAGACAGCAAGAGGGGCTGGCTTTAAGGCTTAAACTCTCTTTCCCTAAGAGTCTGTGACTTTTGTTTGTTAGTTTGGGATTTGTTTTCACTCCATCACTATTGCCTCGCTGCTGAGATCTGTGGACCAGCAACAACCACATCACCTGGGAACCTGCTAGAAAGCAGAATCTCATGCCCCACCACAGACCTACTGAATTATAATCTGTTTTTCACCAAGATATCCAGATGGTTTGTATGCACACTGAAGTTTGAGAAGTAAGGGACTATTGCATTAAAAAGGCCTGTCAACTTTGTTATTGTTTAATCTTCCTGTACATATGGGTGGCAGATACTGGGTAGCTATTCACCAAACTCATTGCTCTTTCAGATCACACTGCTAGACCACATTTCCTACTCTCTGTTGATGTTAGCTGTGACTATATGATAAGCTCTTGGCAGATTATATATATATATGCGGAAGTGATGAATATTTATTTTAGTCTTGGTCCACATAACCTTGTGTACTTTCTGTCTCCAGAAAGGAATGCACTGACATTAATAACACTTCTAAGAACCTGGATCCCTAAATGACTATGTGGGACAGAAACTCTTTGCAATACCACCCCAGCAGCCTGGAACTTCATGTGAGAGAAAATTAAAATCTCTTGTGTTAAGCCATTGAGTCTCAGGGTCAGTTAGTTGGAAGAGATAGAATTACTGTAACTAACATAACACTTTACACATTTTGAGCGATAATTATTTGTTTTAAAAATGTTTTTAAAATGTAATACAGTTTAAAAATGTAATATCCGCCTTCCATCCGGGAGACCCAGGTTCGATTCCCGGACAATGCACCCCCCCCAAAAAAAAATGTAATACAATTAAACAAGCACTAGATAAATAAGATTGAGCTAATTTTGATTTTTAGCTGAAAGAGCACGGCCCCTCAGTTCCTTTGGAGTAATTTCATGTCATATATCCTTTTCTTCACAACGTCACTCTCATCTCTTCTTAAAATCTACTATACACAACCTCTTAGATTTTAAAACTCTTTGCATTTCTTAATTAATCTCATTTTGAAATTCAGGGCCATTTTGGAGAAAATTCACTTGTGATAGTTGCAGTTTTGTGAATGTGCCATAACCCCTGATCTGTGTTATCACTTATGCATGGTTCAGGCGGTGGTGGCATTTTACAAGCACATTAGCATCCTTACTCACTTATCTGTTTGAAAATTTGTTTAATAATTCATGCATCTGTTCCGAATGTTTGTTTATTTGGTCTTTATTATAAGTGAGTCACTTGTGGCAAAATTAGAAATCCCCACTGATGGAAACATTACCTCTTCTGATTGATAGAGTGTTAATAAATGATTTATAATTAGCTTTCTGATTTCTTGTTAGGACTGGTCTCCCAAACACTTCACACTCACGGGCATAAGTACAGGCACAGTTTCTGTGTTTAATAGAAGTCTGCATTCCTGTGAAGAAAATTATCTAAAATGGAGGCTCACTACACGCCTTTTACAAAGATTTCTCCGTAGAATAAAAATCATAAAATGAATAATGTCTGATTATTATAGTAGACAAATTCACACCATTTGCCAACCCTTTACTAGTAGTAACATTTTATTCACAGATTTGAAGACTTATTGAAAAGAAAGGAAATGGAATCTTAATAGGAAAAAAATAACAGTTCTTAAGGGACAGGTTTGTTGAAGAAGAGAATAAATGGAATGTTAATTTCTCTCTCTCATCTTTTTTCTATTTAAAAAAATTTCAGAAATTAAAACATGAAGTAACCGTGGCGTTATTGACAGCCATATAATTGCAAAATGATTTGCTTCTGCTTTTTACACTCAATTAATTTGGGACTAATACTTAAACAAGGGTATTTTGCAGATTTTCAGGTGAAATGCTGCTTTGTTTTAAATACCATGTTGGTTGTCCAAGGTTTTCTTTCACTTGCCATGGGTTCAGCGCCCCATGTTTACAGGGGCCTCCTGTGCAGAGCTGTTCCCGATAATGTGGCCTGTACAAGGATTTTTCTCAGCCATCCCCTACCCCCACCCTACCCAATCATCTTAAGCTTCCCATCTGACAGTCATTCTTAAACTTATCTGATTTGTGAAAATGTTGTGATTCTCCCACTGGAAATAAAGAAAATTTGGTAGAGACCTACAATTCTGCCTATAATTTTATAGAGTCCATGGACTAGGTACATTACTCTTACCAGTGTCTGATTAAGAACTTCTGCTTGAAATGGTTTGCTATGATTAATTAATCAAGACTTTCTTTTTAACTTCTTTTCTAAGCAGTGGAATGGGGAAACAACCATTTTGAGGGTTATCATCTGATTGCCCAGATTAGAGGACCCAACCCAGTAGTAAAGGACAACTTGCCTAACCTACTACATGCAAGTAGTTTGTCAACATTTCTTCATTTCATTGTCACCACCCAGACTTTTCATCATCATGTTAGCTTAAATTCCAGAAAATCATTCCCTCACATTTGGAGAGCTGGGGAACTTCTGCCTACTTCTTAGCTTAGGAACCTAAATATCTAAAGTTTTTGGACAGAATTGGTAAATAAAAAAATCCAATCTGGCAACTAAGAGGAATGGATATAACAGATCCAAATCCTATTTTTAAGCAATATCTTAGTGTTATTTGTTTTATTCATTCCAATTCAAACAAATGTTTGAATAAGTATTGTGTGTCAGGCAAGTTGCATATGATGGGCATAAACTTTACTACTTCTGACAACGACACTGAGGTAGCTATTATTATCTTCATTTGACAAATGAGGATCTTGCAACTCATAGGGTTAATTAATATGCCCAAGGTCAAGCAGCTACGTTATTAAGCTGCAGAGCAGATATAAAAATTAAGGTGCATGTGAAATGCATATTTTATAGACAGCTAGATGCATATATGTCATATTAACTTTTCATCTTTAGGCTAAGCACCTACTGAAGTTGTTTTAAGATGGATTTATGCAATTTGATTGCCCGCACACTTTCAACTTCATCAGGTATCATTTCTAGCACTGACTGACTTGAGTAACTTGCTTATTAACCAGCTAGAATTTTCTTGCTCATCCCAGCAAACTAAAAACAGAATTATAATCCAGCCTTATTACATGTTTAAGAATCAGATTCTTTGTCTTCCCTACTCCTCTTAATAACTCTTTTAAAAGATAAAAAGACAGTTCCAAAATGATGACATCATCTGACTAGAGCAGGGGGAATATAATGGAACAGAATTATAGTAAATGAGGATGGCAGTCTCCTATGGAATAGTAGCTTCCAAACATCACCCTAACCCTAAATTCAAACCCTACATCTTATTTTTTTTTACTTTGTAACTTTTACCTCCAATCTTCAGATGCTACTCTCTCCCCACCCCCAAGACTCATGAATATGCCTTTAATCTCTTCAATGCCCATAATTATTGCATTGAAGAAATTATAAATCCCAATATCTCATTCTGCATAATTATATCATTCCCAATAAACCTGTTCATCAATCTCAGAAATTTCCAGTCTCTAGATTGCTTCCTTTTAATCCTAGTCCAATATAATCAATTGACTGCTCTTTCTCACCTCTCTAGATTGGAATCTTTGACGTCTGAACTAACCTCTCAAAAATACCTTGGCTTTTCTTATAGCTTTATTCTTTATTTGTGCCTATTCAGCCAAATTTTACTCCTGGGCCCAATGGATCAACAATGCAATCCCATTTTTCCTTACTATCCCAGGGTTTCTGAATGCTACTTCATATATTAGAACTAAACTGGCATATAGATTAGCACCAATAAAACCACATAGTGTTTCACTTCCAATCTTAGCTGGTCTCATCAGTCATTTTACTTATTCTTATTTATTGTGTTCTTTCATTCCATTCAACAGCTGCAGAAATTCACATGTACTCTCTAGTCATTTCAATTGCCACCAACTTTCCTTTTGGGGCACAACCTGAAAAAATGTAATCACACTCATTTTTTTCTAAGTTAAAAAAAAAAAAACGATATTCTTGCCATCTTTACCCTGCTTCTCAGTTAAACGTGTAAGAGAATCATACCGCCTGCCTCTTCCAACACTATGCCTTCACCAGTGTTCTGGATGCCAAGACTCCTCCCCTCCCCCTATTTTTTTTTTTTTTTTAGAGATTCATTTCATCAAGTCTTGTTCCTTCTCCAGCTGTTCCTCCTGCAACCTATAAACATATCCCAATCTCTATTTCATCTGTAAAAAGAAAAAAACCTCTTCTAACGACATGCTCTCTTCATGCTCCTGAACAATCTTCCACCTCCTCACACCAACGTCTTTAGAAGACACGCGCACACTAGCTAGTTCTACTTCTCACATCACTTTCACCCAGCTGACTCCAGAATCAACTTCAATTCCCGCCATCCTCCCAAAGTGGTGCTTATCAAGGTCACCAGAGATTTCCCAATCGCCACATCCCACGATGTTAGGATATTCATCCTAACGCTACTGAACATTGCTAACTGCTTTGATACTTGCCCGCTACTTTTTAGACATTCTTTATATCCTTGGTTTCTGTGAATTTTAACACTTCCACTTTACTTTTCAAGTATTCCTATTCTGTCTCTGTTTTGTAAAATACTTGCTGCCAGGCAGTGCAACGGTGGGATAGTGGCAGAGTTTCCACCTGCAAAGCCAAAGACCCGGGTTTGATTCCTGGTGCCTGCCTATCAAAAAAAAAATTTTTTTTTAATTAAAAAAAAATATTTGCTTCCATTTCTATAAATGCTTTTATTTCCTAGAGTTTCCTTATCACCTGCTCTTTTCGTTCTGTTCGCGCTTCCTTCTCCTCTCTTGTAGTTTAAACACCAACCTTCATTAACTACAACTAAATTCATATATTCCAACATGTATTTAGACTTATATAGTAAAAGCAGTTTAATATAACGTTTAAGAGAGAATATTTTTCTGTCAGATTTCCTATGTTTAAATTCTGCCATCACTATTAGTAGCTGTGTGATTCTAAGCAAATTATTGAACATCCCAGGCTTCTAGTTCCTCTTCTTTAAAATAGAGGCAGTGACACTATCTCTTCTGAGTTAACACAGTAATATAAATAAAAAGCGCTTAGAGCAATACCTGGAATATTGCAAAGTCTAAACTTAGCTATACTATTTCTGGACTTGTGACTTGAATATCTCATAGCCATAGTAATTTCACATGCTCAGAACTCATTCCATCCTCTTTCCATCTCAGCCACCATCTATCAAGTCATGTGAACAAGAAAGTCATTCTTCTTTCATCTCTCAAGCTCACCAAACAATTCTAATCAATTTCCAGATTCACTGTTTTATCTCATAAATATTTCTTGGATCTGTGTTCTCCAACCCCTCTTTCTTTGCTGTCTGCCTCTTTTTGGCCTTCATTGCAAACATATCCTTCTCTATAAGGTCATCAACACTAACATGTCTCAAGGATTGTCCTAGTCTCTCTTCTGTTCTCTTATCAGTAAATCACAGCCCTAAGCATAGCTGTAATCACCTTATACATGCATATAGCTTCCAGATTTCTCTTTCCAGCCCATCATGTTTCTCCAAGCACTAGATCTATATATCTACTTTCCTGGTTGACATATTGATTTACATCTCTTACAGATACCTCAAGATTCTATATTAAATCAGGTTCTTTCTAGTCCCCTTATTAATAATTGTTACCAACATTCAACAAATTTTATTAGACATTTGCTTGGGTATCCTTCTTGACACTTCCTTCCCTAATCATTTCCACTTCTCAAAAATCTATTATCAAGTCCTATATATTTTTTCCTGCTATCTCTTGACTCTTTCTACTTCTCTCCATCTTTATGATGGTCTCCAGCATGGCAGGCAAGAACTGGGACCAACGTGATAATGTATCTTTCTATTGGCTTGTTTTTCTCCCCTGTTTCACTCTCTCAGTCCCTCACTTCTGCTCCCTGAAATCACCTGTCAAATAAATACTCATGCAAAATGCATTTGCCTTGGGCAGGCAATGGTGGCGCAGTGGCAGAGTTCTCACTTACCGTGCTGGAGACCCAGGTCCAATTCCCGGTACCTGACTCTTCAAAAAAAAAAAATGCATTTGCCTTGGGTTCTGCCTTGGCGGCAATTCTGGGTAAGACATGAATGACATAACTCTGCTCATTGTTAGAATAAATATATTTCCCCAAATTCAAGGCCGTCTTTGGGATCAGGCTATGTTCCTTTATCAAATACATTCTAATATAAATCAGAGGTTCCATTGATGGGGATGATGGGCTAATTTAAGCATCAAATGAATTGCTGGAATGATTATTCTTCAGAGAAACTCTCTCATATGCTTGAAAAGATTAGATAAAATTATGTAATTAAAGTTGTTTCACACAAACACATAATATAAACTCAGTAAATTTTCCAAGAGTGAATTTATTTTAAAGCTGCAACACTATCTGAACTTTGTAGACAGACAGGATTTTTCTTTTAGTGCCAAAGTTATAGAAATTTTTAATTTTTTTATCCTTCCCTGACACATCTGCTTATAATTTGCAGTTTTCCAGTCCTTGGTATACATACAATGTTGATAATGAATACCTGGGTACTTAGTTTATAATGCTGCACCATGTCATAAATCATGACATTCATGGAAAGGATTTGTCATGTATCCAAACATAATTGAAAGCAAGTAGGTTCTGTAGAAATTCACCTTCCTGGCATGTGATTTCAGATAGTCTTAACAAGGGTTTCAGAACTTTCTTGTGTAGGACTGACACGGAATTTCTGACAGGAGTTGTTGATATTTAGACTCTCCAGGACTAAATTTGTGGACAGTGGAGCTAAAGGTTGAAAATGTTACCCAGTTAATTTTGACACATAACCATATACCCTACTAACCACTAAGAACAATTGATTCAAATATTTCTAAATTCAGAGAAAAAAAAATAATCAATCACGTATAGAAAGCTGGAATCAAGAATTGAATTAATTACATTCTGAATGATGTGAATTTATGACTCAAGTCAATCTAACCTTTATATTTATTTATTTATTTCGAATGCTATGTAGTGGGGGGTCACATTTCATTTTTTCTCCGTGTGACTATCCTGTTATTGCAGCACCATTTGTTGAATTTTTTGTGGGTAGGGAGAGGTGCACAGGCTGGAAATACAACCCAGGTCTCCTTCATGGTGAATTTTTTTATTTTTAAAATTCAAATGATCAGGGCTTTGTCTCTCTTTTAGGTTTCCTTTGATGGTGAGAAGAAAGTCAGCCCTGATGGACAGCTGCAGCTCTCAGCACTGTACTTTGCAGGCTTCACAACTTACCCACTCTTACATGCGAATTGCATTCTGTTGGAGGTAGGCAGCAGTGTCCCCATTTCAGAGGTGAACATGCAAAGCGTGATCGACTCTCCCAAGGTTATACGCCTAATGCATAGTAGACTTGGTCTTCAAACTTGGGTCTGCCTTCCTAGAAAACTCACTTCACAATACTGAGCCACTTGATAGACATGGGATTCAGAAGAGACAGACCTCAGATTATGCATTTGAAGTTGGTGCACAGAACTCACAGCAGAGAGCAAGCAGAACACAATTCACTGGCAGCAATGTTACCGCACTGAACTCTTCCAAAAGAGTTCATATATTTCCCAAGCTATTCCTCCATAATGATTTATTTTCTCCATAGAAGTTTTATTCCTCTTATTATTTAAATTACAATGGTGCCTGTCAATAGCTTGAGAAAATGGGGCATGTGTTAGAATGCACCTAAAATTCAGCAAATGGCAAATGAATCATAAACAAAAGTCAAATACCTTCACAAGTTGTTCACAGAAAGTGTGAACAATCTTAATCCAGGGAAGGGTAGCAATTAACAGAGAAAAGGTGCATTAAATGAATATTCAGTGACATGACGTTGGAATCGGGCATTGATCACTGGGAGCTTTACAGGTTTGTCCCTCACCTGGAAATTCTGACACCACATTTATCACTCGCTCTATGTATAGAACTTTAATGCGCACACCACCAGACCTTACCTCATTAACTTAGGTTCTGAGAAAACATTATTTACAAAGATAATAAGTAGGTTAAAGTAGTCGCTACTCCCAAATTTGTTAGGAACCAATACATGCAAACCATACTGACAGATTTATTTCCTGGTGTGCAAATTTGACCTTGGTTAACAGGTAAACTTTTCCTAGACTTGTTTTCCAGAATTCATCCATCTAAAATATATATATATTTTATATATTTTATTTATATATATATATTTTAAGGACAAAGGAAACATTGACCAAATTTTATAGTTCTTTAAGGCTCATAAATAGATATCAAAGTAATATTTAATATTGTTCAATTAATATTATCGAAATAATAATCACTATTCCTAAGATCTATGCTATTTTAAAGGAATACTTATAAGTATTTTTAGTCTGATTTTGTTCAGCTCCAATAATAGGTATTATAATGAAATTTACATGAATTTTTAATGCATATTTTGAGGTTTAAAATCATGAATTCGGGTTTTTTAAAAAAATCAAAAGCTAACATATAGAAAGCATATGCCTCTTCCTAAATTCTACAAAAATGATAGAAAAATTTATAAATAATGATATAGCTCCACAAGGACAAAGAAAGAGAAATAGGTAATGGGAAGTCTGAGATGGCTCTGATGATTTGGATATTGAAAAGCAGATGGACAGAAGTGGGAACTGGTCCAGCAGGTCAGAGGAAGCTGCAGGAAGAGGGGCACCAGTATCAGTCATTTGATTCCCTGCATCAAACCACAGAAAGCCTGAGGAACTGGAGACATATGAGAATCTTTGAACAGTGGGAGAAAAACAAAGACAAAAGCAAGAGATTGATTGTCCATCATTTTAAGCAACAGTTAGATCATCCAAGTTCTATTTCTGAGGCCCTTCAACCTGAAAATTATCCCTTCCCACTTGGCAAAAGGCAAAACTTTTCTTCTATGCAGATGAGATATGAAAGAAAATATAGTGCTGGGACATGAACCAGAGTTGAGAGAGAAGAGTGGAGAGGGGGTGGGGAAAGAAGGTGGAGTAAAGTGAACATTTGGCCACTAAATCCTGAGTCTACCAACCCCAGCCAGAACACAATTTCCATTACACATTAAGGAGCTCTCTTTTGGGGAAAAGACCAACCTAGGAGAAAAAGAAACACAGGTTAAGAGCTCTGGAACCATCAGTGAAACCATCTGGTCCTGGTTTCCCATCACCTTTTAGGGAAACTTCAATCTGCACATATGAGATTTCTCATATATGCAGAGCTTTCTATCTACTTTTAAGTATGTTGATCTAAATATAAATAAACACTCAATGATCAGTCATGCATTTGAGGAGTGCCTCCAAGACAAAAATCAGAGGTCTAAGAAAATAAACAGAAGGGATATAGAGGGAAATAGACAATGGAAGGAAGAAGAGAAAAACAAAACTTGAAGAAAGTTACTATCTTCAGAGAAAAGAGAAGATATTGCATCCAATAAAAAAGAGTGCTTTTAACTAGAAATACTTGCAGGACAAGAAAAAATTCTTAGGAATTAAATATAACAGAAATATTTTTAAATCCAAATGAGACATTCAAATATATTGTTGAAAATTCTCCAACTAAATAAATTAAAAATATAAAGGTGAAAATTAAAGAATCTATCCAAAAAATTAAAAACTAGAGGCTCCAAAGAGAAAAAAATAGAAGAAAAATTTTAATGAAATAATGTAGAAAATAAAAAATACTAGATCTGAAAATAATTTTCAAGATTGAAGCAATCCATGGAATACCTCATGTAATAAAAAAAAATTCATAAAACTTATATAGCATGAAATTTAAGTAGTTCCTGGATGAAAATAAGGGACAAAAAGCTTGTAGAAATGTAAAAAAAAAAAATGAAACATGTAAAAATTGGAAGTCAAAATGCTTTTGTATATCTTGCTAGCAAAATTGCAAGTTACAAGGAGAGAAGTGCTTCAAGATTCTGAAGAATAATGATTTCTAACATACAATTTTTTCTTCATCAAACTATTAGTTAAATAAAAAGGTAAGAAAACAATATTTTCTGACTTAGCAGATCTCAGGAAATTTACATTCAAGTGCTCTTTTTTAGGGAGGAAACCAAAATTCCAAAATATGGGATCCAGGAAAAAAGACCTCCAAAGTAGGCGAGAGGCAAAGGGAATTCCCAAATGATATGAAGGAAAAAATCAGGATTATAGTTGTATAATAGGTTTAAGGAGCCCCTCAAGATTGGAGTAAGACAAGGCTACAGGGGGAAACTCTCTTTACTGATTAGCTATTGCTAAATAACAAGCCACTCCAAAATTTAGTTGCTTAAAAGAAAAAGTATTGTTTTTTATAGGTTATAAATCTACTAGGCCTGTCTGCTGATCTAGGCCAGGTTAGGCTGATCTTGAAAAGTTGGCTGGGGGTTGAGCGGCCCAGGATGGCCTTGTAACTCAGCTCAGCTTCATGGTTTCCATGCATCTCAGCAGCAGACCAGCCAGGGAATAGGCTCCTGAGAGGAAGCAGAAATGCATAAGCACTTTTCTAAGCCACTTCTTGTACCAAGCTTGCTACTATACCAAGAGTCAGTGCAAATAATATGGCCAAGTCCAGAGTAAGTGCATAAGCATGTCATCAAAGAGCACAGATCATCATTTTCCAGGTTGAAGCAATCCTTGGAGATTGGGTTACGACAACAACTGGGGTGAAAGCAATTGGGGTAATTGAGGCGATTTCTCAATCACAATCTTTGAAAAACACATGGACTCTAAGAAAAATAGAATGTTGTACCAGGAAAAAATTATAATCTTTGAATTAATTATGAACAATATTTGCTAAATCAGAATAATATAATAACTAGAATATTGATCTAAGCTAAAATTATATAACCACATTGAGGGAAAAAAGTGTGTGTGTGTGTGTGTGTGTGTGTGTGTGTGTGTGGAGGAGAAGGTCTAAGAAAAAAAATTCATCAAGTATTGGGAAGTCCATAATAATGATGAGACTTATAAAAAATCAAGATTTTAATATAAACAAATTAAAATAAATAATTAAATATCACAATACAACTTTGGAGGATGGGGACAGTTGAGTAGGGGATGACTGAGTTTATTCACACCTTATAGTGCCATTTGAATTTTTGAATACTGTACACATGCTTTTTTGTTAAAAATAAAAATTATATTTACAACAAAAAAGTCAAGGGAACAGGATGTATCTGTCCATAAAGAATGCCTTACAAAGATATCTATAGCTGAATGACCTTAGACTTTCTCAATCTCATCTCTCTTATAAGAAAAAACAAAGGAAGTGATCAGTTTTAAAATTCCAAGGCTCCGTGACTCTAATAAATCTCTCCAATTATTTAGTCTCATGTTTTTTTCTTAATTTTACCTTTTAAATGATAATTTAATGTCTCCTAGTTTAATGCCCTTTTTCTTTTATTCACATGTTCTATTTATTCCGCCTACATCAAATGGAGCCAAAATTCTGCTGGTGAAATAGTACCTACTTCTTTAGCAGTAGAACATCTGTTCCTCAACTGCATGAACCAAAACTATGCCATTTATTTCCGGTACTAAAAAGGAGTTTCAAAAAGGGTTAGAGACGATGCAAATGTACTAAGAAACGATGATCATGCATCTATGTGATGATGTTAAGAATTACTGATTGCATATGTAGAATGGTATGATTTCTAAATGTTGGGTTAATTTCTTTTTTTCTTTTTTCCGTTAATTAATAAAAAAATAAATAAATAAATAAAGGGTTAGAGAAGGATAACTCAGTAGACAGGGAAATAATTTAGAGCTCCTTCATCCTGGTACTCTTTAAGTATCAGTTCAACAACTTCTCAGTAGGATATGACCAGCCACAAACAATTTGCTTTTTAAAAGTTCTACTTAAAGACAAAGACATCATCTACAGTAGGAGGAGAGAATCAATTTACGTTGCAGCAGTGATGTAATGAGTTCCATACGGACTTCAGTATGAATTGTTACCATTTCTGAATTATTTCAGTGATATTTCATGCTTTTTTCTGACTTGGTGCTCCAAGAAGCTACCTGGTGGACCCACCTGATGTAATCCTACCCACCAGTGTCCCTGCGGTGATCAACAAGCATCAGTGCAGTTCTTTCCATTTGGCCCAGACCGCATTTGCCCATGGTTACATAGAAGAAAGCTTCTTGTCAAATTTCACCACTGTCCTTGCTGTTCCTAGATTTGGGGTATAAAACATATTGACATGACCCCAGGCTATTCCATCTCCCAACCAGCCAAGAGAAACCAGGCATTTCCAGCTTAGTCACTTACCCCTTCCCATTTCTTCTGTCATCACTACCCTCTTGTGCTGGTTTGAAAGTGTCCCGGCCCGCGGGACGATCAACCGAAGCTCGAACTCCGGTGAGGGAAGAATGGCATGGGACAAAGAGACGCGAAGAATGGCAGCAAGACAAATATTCTGATCAAGCTGCAAAATTTTATTGAAGAGGCTGGGTATATATACTCTAGAAGGAGAGGGGGTGGCTAGTAGGGACGGTGGTGATCTGGGATTGGTGGTTGCTGTTGCTAGGGCAGAGAGAAGATGTGCGGTTAGTACTTTTGGCGTGAACTTTAGGCGCGAACTACTATTACTTCCGTGAAGAAGGCTGATTATAGTTTAGGCTGTTTTTTTGTTTCAGCCCTGGCGGCCATGTTGCATGCATCTGGCATCGCTGAGGGTGGATTTTATACATGCTACCTTAATTGTCCCCAACATGAAAGGAAGTATGTCCCCTAAGAAAAGCCATGTTTTAATATAAATCCCATTTCATAAAGGTAGAATAATCCCTGTTCAATACTGTGTGTTTGAAACTGTAATCAGATCATCTCCCTGGAGATGTGATTTAGTCAAGAGTGGTTGTTAAACGGGATTAGGTGATGACATGTCTCCACCCATTTGGGTGGGTCTTGATTGGTTTATTGGAGTCCTATAAAAGAGGAAATGTTTTGGAGAAAAAGAGATTCAGAGAGAGCAGGATGATATAGCCATGAGATGCAGAGAGTCCACGAGCCAGCGACCTTTGGAGATGAAGAAGGAAAACTCCTCCGGGGAGCTTCATGAAACCAGAAGCTAGGAGAGAAAACTAGCAGATGACAACGCCATGTTCCCCATGTGCTCTTCCAGCTGAGAGAGAAGCCCTGACCGTGTTCACCACATGCCTTCTCACTTGAGAGAGAGAGACCCTGAATTTCATCGGCCTTCTTGCATCAAGGTATCTTTCCCTGGATGCAGTAACTGGACATTTCTATAGACTTGTGGTAATTGGGACATTTTCTTGGCCTTAGAACTGTAAACATGCAACTCATTAAATTCCCCTGTTTTAAAACCCATTCTGTTTCTGGTATATTGCATTCTGGCAGCTAGCAAACTAGAACACCTCTTAAGAGAGATATGTATCTATCTCTAAATGTTCTGGAATTTATTTTTCAGGGAGAATGTGGTGGTAGAAAGAGAGTTGGGACACCAGAATACAGTCCTGGAGAGAGATTTTGTGAGGCTGTTTGGTGACCAAGAAGGTCTGGGATAGGCTAAAAAATTGGAAAGGTGGAAGAAAGGGTTTATACACTCTCTTTTTAAAATTTCTCCCAGAAGTTGAAAGCAAGAAAGGAATTCTTATTTAATTAACTTGTGATTTCTCTGAACTTCTTTAAATGCTTTTCTGCTCCAGAACTGAGCACCATGGATGATGCTCTAATAGAGTCACATTGGGAACAGCACTGCACTTGCCAGGCTGTGTCTCCCAACTCCCCTTAACTAACCTCAGAGAGAAGGCAACTCAGAGAAAAGGGACGGCTTCTTAGCCCTTACCACACTTTGTCCCCAAGACTTTGCTTGTGTCTAGGGTCTCAGGAGTTATCTCTTGAACAGCTGTACATTTGGTTACACTCCATTATGGGGGGCTCCAGCTTCCCACACCAGGCTGAACTGGGAACAGGCCGAATATAATATTCTCCATCTTCTAGAAATTCTCTAACCCTTCCCCAGCTACCAAAAACTAAAATAAAATATTAGGCCTATAAAGATATAAATGCATATGTATCTTTATCTTTATGTATAAATAAAACATATGGTTAGTGTAAGAGCTGTCACTCCTAGGAGTAGTTGGCAGCTGCTATGCTGCGTTAGTCAGGGATCTCCAGAAAAAAAGTCATGCTCCCCAAGAGAAGCTGGTTGCCTGAAGAAAAGGCAGAAATCCTCCTTTCTGACTGCCCAAATTATCAGTTCTACTTTAATATTAACCTTCTGGATGGGCCTATCCCTTCACTGTTGAGGCCAATCTCCTTTGTTAATTGTAGATGCAATCAGCCATAGATGTGATCAGTTTACCAGATGCTAATCGATCTACAAAATATTCTTAAAGTAATGATCAGGCTAGTATTTACTTGATCAAACAACTGGGCATCATAATCAAGCCACATTGACACATAAAATTATCACATGCACCTATAGTCCCCATGTTATCCATCCTTGAGGACTATGAGTAAATGAAGTTGGGATATGCAAGTGGGAAGTGGGATAGTATGTAATTCAGGAAAGGTCAAGGACAAGATTAGATACCAGAGACAGGAGGAAATCCACAGGAGTTAAAGGGGAAAATCTGAGCTTAAATTCTGCCATACTTATTTACTACCTCTTTGATTCTGGACAAACTAATCATCTGATCTCAGGTTCTCCATCTGTAAAAGAAGGAACTACATATGGAGAAGTAAATATTCTCCTAAGACAAAGAAATCAATAGAGCAAAAACAATTGCACAGTTTTTCATACTCTGTAGTTTACTTTGTAATACCATATGCAAGATTATTGAGGTTAAAAGGATAAATTAAATATAGTCCTGATTCCAAAGAAACCAACAATACAGTAGAAGTGATAAGAAAAATACTCATATGCTCAAATATATTGAAAAATGCCACTGGTGTCATTACAGACAGAAACTTAAACTAAAGTATCAGGGAAACTCAGGGATAGAAGAAGTAAATTATAAGTGGAGAGGTAGAAAGAAGGCTATATTTGGGGAGAGAAAAGCCTAGAGATAAGAATAGGAAATGGGATTTAAAGCACCTCATAGTCATTAAAATTGGGAAAGCAAAATATCTCTTCTTCTGTGTCTAGTAACTTTAAAGAAAGATTGAATAAAGATAAAACAATGCATTGAAGTAGAAAGAAAAAGAAAACCCATAGATATCGGAGATTAAAGAGAAGAATTCAGAATCTTTTAGATAAAGTCAGAGGTAAATGTTCATTAAAATGAAAGAAAACAGGAACTCAAAAGAAAAAGAGATGCTAGAAAAGAATCAATAGCATTTGGCAAAATAATGGATGTATTTACTTGCCTGGATTTCAGACTGCCTGCCTCTTCTCTACCAATTAATAGGCTTCACTGATGAATTTGTCCTGTCTCCTGGAAGAAACTTCTGTATCTGTCTTTTCTGTAATTTTTGTTCTTAAATGTTTTTAACTTTTATAATTTATGCCGATAGTATAAGATTTTATCGTACTTATGATAAGTATTTTGTGGCTTGGTCTTTTCTATAAAAAACTATAGGCTCCTCAAGGGTAGAAACCCCATCTTATGAAACCCTTTTACCTAGGACCAGGATTGTCACAATTACCTCTTGATTGATTGAATACAACTTGTCCAAAACTTACGGAAGCAGGGCTAGGAACAGAAGAACAATTATTTTCCCTTTACTATTCCAAAATCTGTTTTACATTGTGGGAATATAGAATAAAATGTATTAAACTAATTATATTTTTATATTGTATATACATAAAACCAGAGCACATGGGATTGTTCTGATGACTTTTCATTTAAATATAATCCTCACCTAAAGAGTGTAAAGGATTTTGAAAATGCTCTCAATGAGATAGAAAATAAGTCAAGTTTAATTAGGTTGTTAGTGTTGAGAGAGGCAGAGTGTTCTATTACATAAGAATGCCAAGTTCTGTATCCATCTTTAAATGGGCACAATCATTGAGACGACAGAAAAGCCAAGTAGAAAGTTCAATGAAAACAATGAATTCATATCCCTAAAAGAAAGAGACTGGTGGTAAAGCCCCCATTTATAAAGAAAGTAGCAGAGTAATGATGATCATTTATTTTATTGAAATTTAGTAGAAAAGTTTTTTATAATTTTAAAATGAATGCATATTAAATAACTTGGGAAATTTTGGAAAACACAGAAAGGTATAAAAAGATCATTATAAATATGCATAAGCATTCCATTCAGAAATGGCCAGCGTTGACAGTTTGGTATATAATGTTCCTATGTTTCAATGCACAGAAAAATCTTAGGGCACCTGTTGTCTTGATGGGAAACTAAAGAAGCTGAAGAAAAAGATGAAAGCAGGATTAGTGTTTAAAGCACCCTGGGAGATAAAATACTTTCTGCCAAACCATGCCCCAGTTTAATAGCTTGGAAACAATACATGCTGTATAAAAGACTTGTGATAAAGATGTATTGAGTTCTTACTATATGCAAAGATTTGATCCAGGCAGTACGGAGGGTAAAGAAAAAATTAAAGATTCTGTCCCTGTCTTAGAAAATCATAACCTGTTTAGAAAGATGAGCTAGAGAAACAGATGAAAAGTTAAGCATCAATAAAAGATTTCAATAGCAATTCAAAGAAACACCAAGAGAGATATCAGAAGATTATATATGATTGTTTGCCTAATGAAGTGCATAGAAACTAATCGCTGTTGGAGTTCACAAGCACTTGAATTGTGACTGATTACAGGGGATATTTAAGCTCCAACTCTATTATAGCTCCTAAACTTCCAAGGTGATCTCCATGATGTATTTTAACTGTGTACTAACATTTGAAGCTATTCAATTCTGGCTGGTTTAAGTCATTTTTGTATCTGCACTAGGAAATCTGGTATAAAGGAGTCATGGACCAAGCCAAGCAAAAGGAATGTTTATTGTCATGTGAATTTTGCCACAAACCGTACTTGAGCCAAGTGTAAATTTCGTTTTCTTATATAGCCTCTCTTTCTGCTCACCTCACTGTCTCTTACCAATATAATGATGACCAAAAAAAAAAAAAAAAAACAGTTCTGGAAAAACATTCTGAAGATCAGAAATCTGGAAAGGAAATGATATTTCTAAGTATTACTGCAGTCCAAACCTGTCCAGCAGAAGATCCAATCACAAGCACAAGCAGCCTCATTGTCATTTTATCAGGAGCTTTGAAGAAGAAAAGAGTGAATCTCCCAAGGGTCTGAGTCCCGAGAGAGCTCTCCCTGAATTTCAGCAGAAGAGAAATCACTTTCTTTGGCAGGCGGAGGTGCTGAGGGTGATTTGCACACATCTAATGAAATAACCACTTGGAATCAATTTGGAGCCCAGGGACATTTTGAACTCATCTTTTCCAAATAAATACTCCTTAATCGTATGGATGGAATAATAGGAGGCAAAGAATTGAGAAGTGACTAAAGATAAAATTTTAGTTTTCCTTAGAAGTTAATGATATTGGCTGGCAGAAAACTGCAAAACCACTGCACCACAATTTTGAGAATTCTGCCATTATTCTTGCTAGAAACCCAGGGGAAACCACAATAATAGTTGATAGATTGATTTATTATTGGCTCAGAAAAAAAAAATTCTAACTCGGGTACATATTTTGAGGGTGTGGCAGTTTTTGTAAGTTTGCTCACTTAAAACCCTCCATCTTCCAGTTTGCTTCCCTGTGATGTGGAGGCTGGAAAGGTAAAATGGCATTTCCATGACTCCTCTCAGCCAATGTTCATGCATGTGACTTAGTGTTCCTTCAATCATATTGAACTGTGAGAGTGTAAGATAGGACATTCAGATTCTGTGGAATCTGATCCTAGTGGCAGAGGCATCTGGTTCTTCTACAGTGGAGATCAGACCTCCTGGCCTGTAGCCACACCAGTGCATCAGCTAGAGCAGTGCTTGGGGAGTGCTGGGCATTTTTCCTGGCCGAGTTATCTCTGACTTCATTTTTCTTGTGGAAGTAATATCCAGAGGACTTTTCTGACTATAATTAGAAATGCTGGTCAATTTGGAAAAAGTTTATGATTAATGAAGAGCATTGTATCTGGTCTTCCTGAAAAGAGAATTTAACCAGAAGGCATGATCAAAAAATTACTCTACAATTGAAAGGCATTCAACCCTTCATGGGTATTCAATGAGCCCTGGTAGGCTCCATGCTAAGTACTGGGAATACAAAGATTGAATGAGATGCAGTTCTCATTGTAAGAACTGATAGGCGAGGGAAACAACAACACTCTGTAATATGAGCAAAAATAGGGGAAACACAAGATACCATAATGCATAGGAAGAGTAAAAAAATCAGTGAAGTACAAGAAGATTCTTTCCAGGAGAGGAAGCATACCTGAATCTTAAGGTAGGGAAATGAAGCAGATCAGAATATATGGAGGTCAAGCCACTGACTGGCATATGTTCAAGTGCTAAGTGAAGTGCCTGGTGGGAAGGCAGGCTAGATGAAGGAAGGGGGTAGAGGTAAATAGGAGTAAGGTGTCAGAGGCATTAGAGGCCATACCAGAAAGTTTAGGTTTTACAATATGGGGACTATTTGAGGACTTTCAAAGTAATGTTAAAATGCAGGTGTAAATTTTAAGATAGCTCACTTGGGAGGTAAAGAATCTAGGCATAGCAGTGTGAAGGTTGCTGGCATAGCCTACATGTAAAGTGGCATGACTTTGAAGAAGCAATACAAAGCATGATTGAAAAATATCTCAGAGCTACATGATTCAGCACGCGGTAATAAAAGCACAAGGAGACTCTTCCATGACTCTCAAGTTTCTCTTTTGACCATGTGAGTAGAAGAAAAGCAGCAAAGCACCTTACACTTTGCTGCTGGGCACTCAGTAGGAGGGAGATTGCCCAGTTCTCCTTGGGTCAAGTCATCCTAAAGGCAGTCCATAAGGAGAAGTCCCATAAGGAGATGATTACCTAGAGACCAATTAAAGTTTCTTAAACAGTGTCTAATGGAGTGATACAATGGTGTAAGGCACAGGTTAAAGAGGCCTCCACCCACCTTCCCTGTTTATTTGCCTGAGCAGCTATGACAAATACCAGAAAGTGATTTGGGGCTTAACAACAAGAATTTACTGGCTCATGGTTTTGAGGATAGAGGAACTCCAAAATCAAGATGTTAACAGTAAGTCTTGCTTTCTTCTCAAGTGAATGTAGTATTCTGGAGCTAGTTGCTGGCAATCCTTAGTGTTCCTTGCCTTTGATCCTTGCCTGCGATCACATAGAGAGGTCCTCTTCTTTCTAATTTATATGACTTCCAAGTTCTCTTTAAAAGGCCCCCAGTAATCCAGATTAACACCCACTGTCATTCAGTTGGCCATACTTACTAACATTTTCAAGAGGCCTTATTTACAGGGTCACTCCCACAAGAATAAAGATTAAGATTAAAAATGCATCTATGTCGGGGTACATAATTCAATCTACTACCATACCCCTCAATATTGCTTTTTAATTTTTTTGCATTCTTAAAATAACGTTCATTATTAACCTATTGGAGGGCACATGCTGAAAATTATGCAATTGGGCATGTGCAAGAGAAGTAAATATACCAGACCCCTTCTCATGAAAAACAAGAAAACAGTAGAAAATAATTAATAATAAACATTCTATGACATCATCAGAATAAATATTTGATTTAAAACAAATTATCCATGTTACTGATATGAGTTTGAGGTGAGTTTCACACCTCATTGGTAGATGGAAGTAGATGTTATATTGCATTGTTCAAGAATTGTAAAATTATTCTTCTAATATATCAATCCCATGCTTCCTATGTGCTACTCAAATTTAAAAAGATTGCCTCTCACAAGATTTCATGCTTAAACAATTTTAATGTAATTTAATGATTCTGTCAAGTGAACTCAACAACGAAAATATGAGGACAATCCCAATTAATATGACAGAATGGCAAGGAAAAGCAACTAGCTGAACAATATTTTCACCTCTGGATGTTGTCTTCAATTAAAATTGCTATCAAATGAGAGAATTGATTAGTCTCTTCAAGCAAGGAGTCTCTCTTCCTGCAAATAAACAGAATCATTTCCATTAAAGATTTCAGTGTTTTTAAGAGGTTGTCATCTCTGGCTGGTGAAACAGTTTATGGCATCCCAGCAGCTGCTTTCATTTCATGCTCTTATTTGGCAATCAGTGGCATGCTAGCAAGTTCAGGAGCATAAACTGGTAAGGGCATAGGTCAAAGTTGCATGGCTGCAAAAAAGATCAAAGAGGTCAGCTGGTAATTGTCAAGCTTTATGATGTGGATTTCTATGCTTTGATATATAGTTGTGTATACACAATCTAATTAACGTTGATGCTAGCTTTTTAATGAAAACAATCCATTTTCTTACTTAATATCTAATTTTCTCATTTGCGACATCTTTGATTAAAATGAGCACACTATACCGTCATGTTGATTGCAGCAAGGATAAGGCTCATTATTACATTATTAAGGCAATGCACTGGTTGATAAACTGAATTTGGCCACAAAAAAAATCACATTTAAAATAATTGCATCAAAGTGGTTTTAATGAAGATAATCACACATTAATTTAAAAACACACATGAGCTTTAAAGCATGGCCTACATTTGGAGGTTGGAGATCTTGGGTACTCAAATTGAAATAAGACGTGAAAACCAATCTAGGTTAATTTGGCAGTTCCTATTCAACATAAGATCTAAAGATGATTTGATTCATGACTTCAATGTTCATGTACCTTAGCCATCAATCATTCCTGGCAATTAAAAAATGATTCACACTGGTGATCATTCAGCTGCCATTGATCACTTTGTTAGCCTTTTGATATTTATTCAGGATGCAGTAGTCTAGCTGTCATTTTCACCTTTCCATTGGCATCTAACTAAAAAGTAAAAGTATTTTATATAATTTACAATGAGCCCTTTCATAGCTTACAACGAATCTCTTTGGCAAAGAATATTACACTTTCAAGATTTTTTTTCCCTGCACCGCTTTATGTGTCATTTCTAAGAAATATACTTTTTAGAGTATACTATCAGAGATATTGTAAAATAAGAAATACATAAATATATCGCCTACTGCTATTGAAACAGAAGGGGACCATTTCAAATTACCAGGCACGTATATGTAGTTGTGCAAACAGTGGAAGATAATGATGTGGACATGTATTTTATAATTTTATATAAGTATAATGCTAAGATATAAAGATGGTGTTTGATGCTTCAGAAACTAGTAGGCACAATCATATATTTTTCACTTACTTTTTTTGTGTAGGTATAATTCATGTTTTGAAGAGTTTTCACAAATAGATTTCTTATGTACCTCTGGAACTGTCTATCACAGAAACAAAATTGTGCTAGGCGGTGGCTATTTAATGCAGGTATCAGCTGGAAATATAACTGTGCTTTGATTTTATTCTTGCTTTGATTTTTATTTTGATGACTTTTCTAATGTTGTGTGTGCTTTAAATATGTTTTATCAAAAGAACACTGTCAGGTCTCTTTCTATATATCCTTGCCTCTAGAACAAATGCACCTCTTAGTTCTTTGATCCATGGAATATACCTGCTTGCTTTCTTTTCATTATTATAAAATCAATACATATCATTAAAGAAAATTGGCAAGCAGATAAATGTAGGACAGAATCACCACAGTCCTACCACCTGAACACAGCTATCATCAAAATTTTGTTTTTTCTACTTTTTTGCCCCCTGATATATGTTTTCCCTTTGAGATTGTTGTTATCGAACTGGATGTACAAATTTATGCCCTGCTTTTTCCACTGCACATTATACTACATTTTCATGGATCAACTTTTATTTTAATTATGAACTTTATGTTTTAAAATAAGTCTTTAGATTTGCAGAAAAAAATGCAAAGATACTATAAAGAGTTGCCATATCCCCCATACCCGGTTCTTCCTATTATAAACATCTTACACTAATATGTCACAATTAAGGAGCCAATATAAATATATTACTATTAACAAAAGTCTATACTTTCACCTGTCATCCTTCTTCTGTTACAGGATTCCACTCAGATATCACCTTACATTTAGTCATCATGTAACCTTAGGCTCCTCTTGATGGTGACGGTTTCTCAGACTTTTTCAAGTATTTTTTTTTTTTAACATGGGCAGGCACCGGGAATCGAACCCAGATCCTCTGGCTTGCCTGCTGAGCCACCGTGGCTCGCCCTCAAGTATTTTGTAGAAAGATCCTCAGTTGGAATTTATCTGATGTATTTCTCATGATTGTTGTATGAGTTTCAGGGATGGTATTATGGGTTTGGGGAGGAAGAGCTCAAGTGAAAAACACCATTCTTATCATAACATATTAAGTATAATAATGATATCAACATGACATCATTTTTTATATGGACCTTTACCACTTGCCTGAGATGACCAGGTTTTTCCACTGTAAGATTACCCTTTCTCCTCCCCCTTTCTAACTCTACTTTCTGGAAGAAAGTCCCCATGGACACTCCACAGTAAGGACTGGAGAGTTATGCTCCACCTCCGTGAGCATGGAGATCTGCATAAATTATTTGAAATTCTTCTGCATGAGAGTTTTGCTTGTTTTTCCCCAATTATGAATATAGCCAACAACTCATTTAAATCAGCATGAACTAGGGATGCATGGGTGGTTCAGTGGTTAGAATGCCTGCCTTTCATGCAGGAGACCTGGGTTCGATTCCCGGACCATGCAACAACAATAACAACAAAAAATCAGTATGGGCTAATCAATATTCATTTTATACTTTTGGTTATACTGAAATGCTATTATATATAATGTTGCTCAAATTGTCCCACTTTTGACCATTGGGAGCTCTTTCAGTTGGGCACTGTTTTGTTGTTGTTGTTTCTTAAGTTTGTCTTTCACGTTTTCCTATCATTGTTGATAAAATATTAACTTTCAGACTCATCATTGTCTTCCAGTGGAATCACTGGCATGACATTTCAAACTCTTCCCTTCTGGTTCAAGTGATTGTGAACATTTGTGACTGGAGGCACCTGCAATCCTAAGGACAAGGGCAGCTAAGGTCATAATTTTTAATTCCATGCATGCTGATGAACCTTGGGCAAGTTACTTCTCTAAGTTTCCATTTCCTCATCTGCCAACTCCTAGCAGACCTGCTAGGAAAATTAAATCCGTTTCCATTTTTATGTAAAATTAATTATTGTATACATACACACATATATGTATACATGTATAATGCATATAATGTATGTAATGCATATAAATGAAAATAAAATATATTGTACACACACTTACACCCTGGTGTGCAGTAGACGTTTAATGGATGTAAGTGCCCTTATTTTTTGCTCTCAGATTAAGAGCATCTCCGTGGCCAGTCAGTACCTTCCCCAGATGGTACTCTCGACTTACTTTATCTTGTCCAACATGCTAGCACATGTTATTGAGGTTTGAGGTAGAAAAAAATCGAATATCACATAGTCATAAACATTTCCCAAACTCAATCACTCCCCGAACCATTTGAATAGGCTTGTCACCCTCTCTCACTCCCCTTTGTTTGAGCTTCTGGCTGGTGGGACCTTTCACTGGACAAAGAGACTAATCTGATGAATCCCATTGCTATGTCTCTCAAGGGACTCCTTATGTCTTCATCTGAGCATGTTCCCTGAACCACATGTGCTCACTACATAACCAACATGTCTGGATTTATATGGCGCACAGATCCCTCACTCTGGGTCCTTCACTAGAATAAGCGTCTTCATTTGCTCGGCATAGAGCTTGCTGTCATATATACTTTGAAGTCGTACAGTTTGCTATATGACAAATACCATGCAGTGAGTTGGCTTAAACAACAAGAATTTATTGTCTCATGGCTTCATGGCTAAAGTCCAGAATTAAGGTGTTGACAAGAATGTATTTTCCACCTGAAGTCTACAAAATTCTGCTGCCAGCTTGGCACAGCCCTTGTGATTCCGTGTCTTACTCCTCTGCCTCCTGTCACAGGGTGATCTCTCTCTCTCCTTGGGCCTTCTCTTTTGCTTTCTACTGACTTTCAACTTCTGGTTCCTCCTTGTGGCTTTCTCTGACTGACTGTGTCTGAATTTCTTCTGCTTATAAAGGACCCCAGTGATATGGAATGAGCCCCCCCTCCCCAATTCACTTAGACCTCTCCTTCACTATAAGTAACATCTTCCAAAGTTTCCATTATAAATGGGTTCGACCCAGGAATGCGGATTAAAATTAAGAGCAAGTCTTTTTGGGGGCACTTGATTCAATCTACCACAATCAGTCTTTGGTAATTTTCCTTCTCCAGATCAATAAAAGACCCCCACACTGTAATTGATAGATTAGTAACCCTTTGCTTCTGTATGAATACTTTGCAGCCTGGAACAAGGTGGAAAACTGCCTATGATTCCCAGACAAGCTGTTGCAACTGAAGCTGCATGGGCTGGAAGATACAAGATGAGTGAAAAAAAAATAACCTGAGCAATGTAGAGCAAATGGAAATGAATGCATTGGGATTTATTGGGGTTTTTTTCCTTTGCTTTTCCTTAGCTCCCATATCATTTTATTGTTTTAAGAGTAAAGTAAGACCACGTCTTTTGATTTTTTTTGAGTGTATGTTAAATCAAAATTGTAAGGTTTACTATTCTGAGAGAAAAACATTTAAACTTTCTATACAGAAAATTTTAAATATATACAAAAGTAGCGAGAATTGAAAGGGCATATGCCCATTACCCACTTTTATTGCATTTTTAGGTTCATTTATGTTATGTGGCAAATGCAGACATACATCTGAGATATTTCAGGTTTGGTTACAGACCTCTGCAATAAAGCAAATATCACAATAAGCGAGTCACATGATTTTTTTGGTTTCCCAGTTTATATGAGAGTTATGTTTACACTCTACAGTTGTCTATTAAATGTGCTATGTCTAAAAATATATATACATATCTTAATTAAAATGTGAAATGGAGCGGGCCATGGTGGTTCAGCAGGCAGAGTTCTAGCCTGCCATGCCAGAGACCTGGGTTTGATTCCCGGTACCTGCCCATAAAAAAAATCCCCGGTACCTGCAAAAAAAAAAAAAAATATATATATATATATGATATGGAAACACAAGGTCAGCACATGCTGTTGGAAAAATGATCCATTAGACTTGCTCCATACAGGGTTATCACAAACCTTCAATTCGCAGAAAGTGCAATATTTGCTAAGCTCAAAAAATAAGGCTTGCATGTATGGCTAATTGCCTAACCTAGAGTCATTCTTTCCCAATTCACCACCTTCCTTTTAAGAGAATTCTGATTTATGTCCAGATGGCAACATGCCCATTCTGGATGAGTTTAGAGCAACCCGTGCCCTTTGGACAAACACTCACTTTTCAGCCATCTCTATCGAACATAGTGGCCACAGGATTCATTTGTGCCAATAACATGCAAGAAAAGTCTTTTTCTCTTTGGCAAAAGAAAGCCCATTTTGGTCCATTTGTAGCTACACTCAAATGGTCAGTCTATTGTCTTCCTCCCTAGCCTTATCTTACACACTCCCCCTCTTTCCTCCTACTCTGTCATTTTCATGTACAGTACTGTGATGGTTAGGCTCTGGTGTCAACTTGGGCAAGTGATGTTGCCCAGTTGTCTGGTCAAGCAAGCACTGGCCTAACCATTACTGCAAGGATATTTCATGGCTGATTGATAAATCAGAAGGCTGGTTTATTAAATCAGAAGTCAGTTGGTTACAGCTGTGGCTGAATACATCTACGATCAACTTAGGGCACGCCTCCCACAAAAGAGATGGTTCAAGCAGCTGGATTTGATACAATCGGCTGAGGTCTTTTAAGGGAGAAGAGAGAATTTTTGCTTCTTCTTCAGCCCACCAGCCTCTCCTGTGGAGTTCATAGAGAACCTTTTTTGGAGTTGCCAGCCTCGCAGGCTGCCCTATGGATTTGGGACTCTTGTATTCCCATGGTTCTTATATTTACAGATAAATCCTATTGGTACTGTTTCTCTAGAGAACCCTCACTATTACAAGTGCCATGAAATCTCTTCCTTTTCTTTTACCACATCAAGCTTACTGCCACCCTAGGAACTTTGCATTAGCTGTTTCATCTGCTTGCAATATGCTTTTCTTTTTTTCTTTGTTTTAAGATTCAGGATAAAGATAAAATATCACTTTTATTTTTGCAAAACTAAGAAAATGAATTATAAGCCATTTATCTTTACATTGCCCTTAAATATGACATGCCCAAAACTTGACTGGCTTCCCATCATAGTTGAAAATCTCAGCTTTGATCTCAAATCTTAGAGAAACCCTTCTTGACCACTAAATCTAAACCTCCTTCCTCTAACATTCCTTTATCACATTAGTCTGTTGTTTTCTTCTTTATCATTGTCTGAAATTGTCCTATTTATTAATTTGTTGTTTATTAGTTAACATTTAGTGTTTATTTTCTCTCTCTAAATAAAGATCCATGAAATCAGGGATCTTAGCTTTATCCTTAGCATGTAAAACAACTCCCAGAACATAACATGCACTACGTTTTGTTCTAGTAGATGATGAATCAAAAAGAAGGGAAAAAAAGTCTCTGCCTCATAAACTTTCATACATAGATTTATCATCAAGGGAAGTAATAGGACTATATAAATTGATTCATGGTAAACTAGCTTTTAATCAGTTCCAAAATAAAGTGTATAATTCCCAACATCCATCTAAGACATGTTTTCTTGAGTCCCTCTTAATCCATTGAGTTAGTTTACTCTATTGGATGACCAATATATTGATAGCTCTACACTAAAACCAATTGTGGAAACAAAATTGTGTGATTATTTTTTATGCATGCAAGACAAGATCATTGCACAAGGTTTAGAAAATGCTGATAGACAAAAGTAATAGAAACAATCTGTGATTCCATTCCTAACTATAGTTAAGGATTTTGTGTACGTTTTTCTTGCTGTCATTGTTTGTTTGATTGGAATTTTGACCCACACTCTTGTAAGATTAATGCTGAACCTCCAGGTAGAATTTATGAGATTAGCAAAATATTGGAATCAATAGTAGTAGAAGATTTTTCATGACAAAAGAGAAAATCAATAAAAGTATGAATTATTATTGTGGCAATGGGAATAAAAAAAAAAACAGGTCCAAGAGATCATTCACAAAGTCAAATGATTGGATCTAAGGACAAGAAGGGAAGAGCAGTAAAAATCAAAGTGGAAATCCATACATTCATTTATTCATTTATTTATTCAGTAATTCATTATTATAAGCTTCCCATATGCTGGGTCGTACATTAGATGTTGAGGTTCAGTAGGGGAAAAAAATTAGAAAAGAAATGTGCTTTCACAGGGTTTTATACCTACTCCTCAGTGATAGTCTTAACAAATTTGAGGTATGAAGGGAAAGGATGTGGATTCAATTATGAGAAATTTGTTGGTACAGAAAGGGAGTTGAAAAATCGTAGAAAACTTATCAAATAAGTAGATGAGGGACACTGAAAGCAAATATGAAAACTGAGCAGAGGACTTCCCCCAGCCCTAGAGACTCAAGGCTATTTACTCACACCCAAAATAATGATTGTCATTTGCTATTTGTGAAGGGGACACATTAAGCACTGACACCTAGTGAATGACCAAGTGTCTTTGGTGAGTCAGTGGAGTGGACTGTTGACAGGGCCATGAGGTCCACTTGGAACAGGGGGTCCAGCTGCATGTGCAATAGCAAAGGTGGTCACCTCCACAAACCAAGACCTGGCATCTTCCCCCTTTCCCCAACTTTCTAGCAGCACATAAACTTGTGGGTTTGCTTTGTTTTTAAAATAATATTTATTCTTTAAAAACTTTTAAGTTAGTGCAATATAGAAAACTGAAAAGCACAAGAGGTGAAGAGCACAAAATCATTCAGAATCACAAGCAGTTCACACTTTGACATATCCTTCTAGGTCCTTTATGTGTATACACACAACTGAGCATGCAGTTTCATGTGGTTGAGATCACACAGAATGCATCATGCTTTTTCATGAATATTTACCAATTCAAAGTCCCAAAGCCATGACTATTGTGATAACCAAGGATACATGACACTAACTTTATCAAGGGGAAAAATGTATTCCTTTCTTTCCTGGGAACAAAAATTTCACAAAAGGCCAAAATGGCAAATGCTCTTATAGGTATTGGAAGAGTTACAAATACTATTTTTCAAATACCCTCTTTAAAGTCTCTTGAACTGGGCGGGCCGCGGTGGCTCAGCGGGCAAAGTGCTTGCCTGCTATGCCGGAGGACCTCGGTTCGATTCCCGGCCCCAGCCCATGTAACAAAAACGGAGAAACAGAATACAATAAAACAAGAAAATGTTTAAAAATGTTTCCCTTTCTTCCTTCCTTCCTTCCTTCTATCCTTCCTTCCTTCTCTCTGTAAAAAAAAAAAAAAAAAAAAGTCTCTTGAACTATATGGTTTGGATACAGTTCTCTTCCAGGATCCTGACTGATACACTAACTTAGACATCTTGTTTGAATTATCACTTTGAACAGATACCATCTAAGGTTTGTTAAATCAGAAATTTCTATTTTCTTTGAAACATCAAATCTGCTCTCTCACTGAATCTGTTGCTTATTCAGGACTCATCTTACATTAATCATATAAAGACCTACAGCAGCTCTGGGAAGTTTTAAGCAGAATAGACAAATCACTTCAGTAGTAGTCAACAAGAATCTGATGGAATTAGCAGGCTCCAATTCCAACTATATCTTGTTTTAAAATTCTTTCCAGCAGACAGTGTACTAATTCTATAGCTTGCTGTGAATTGCTGTACTGAGCGCTGAACTGAAGTTCACTTTTGTCCCATACTATGAATGCTTTATTGTCACATTATGGAACAAAATTATTCTCAAGATGCACATGAAGTCTGAATAGTAAATTGCCCCCCAAACAAGCGTATCTTCATCATATGATTTTGCAGATTTTACCTCTCATAGTGGTTAATATCATATCACCATATAAGGCTTATGCTATTCAGCTATGTAGCCATTGTACTTTAGAAGTCAGGCAGTGAAAAAGAACTTACTATGCTATGAGAATAACTTCCTTTGACATCCTGATTAATGAATATTTTTCTCAGATGGAATAAAGATGCAGAAAACAAGTACCAGGAGTTAACCTTGCAAACACAGACACACACACACACAACCATCTCTGTTAAAGAAAAGGCATTTGCAGAAGATATTCTGGCAATAAAAAAGCAAGAGCTCATGAAGTGGATCTATTTTGAATTAATGAAAAGCCCAGGGGATGAAAGAGTTTTCAATTTCATCAGCAAAAGGGTCAGTGAGTTAAGTAAGACCATCTAAGTAAAAATATGAATTTGGGTCTTGAGTCCAGACACATTTGAGTAAAAAAGTTCCTACCTTCAGCTAGAAAGCCCTTAGATTCAATAAAAGATCATGTTACCCATCAAAGAGCTTTTACAAAGACCCAGAAAAAAATTCAAAACTGTGAGCTTAAAAAAAGAATCCAGGAAGCCAATGGCTCATCTAGGTCACACAGTCAAAACAAATCTTGTCTAGAGAAGCTTTTTGCAGTTGTTTGGTTTGGGTTTGGCTTTTGTTTTAACTTGAAAGGCAATTTCCTTTTACTGCAGAGTTTAATAAATATTATGCAAAAAAAATTAAGTTAGCTGGGACCTTCTTAAAATAAAGCTGAGCACCTCTCTCCCTCTCCCAACCATCCCTTTTGAGCCAATGTTGTACCTATTACCTGGCCCTGCTTTGATGGAAGTGCATTGAATGAACTATCAATGATGAGCTAATACTTTGCCTGGAACTGATGATCCAATCAAGATCTAGTCCGTGCCCTCAAAGGGAATAGGGTCTAAGAGAAAAGGAATAACATTTAAACAAATAATCCAACTAGAAGAATATGCAGTACAGAAGGAAAGAAGACACAGCCAATTCAATTTATGGAGAAGCCAGGTTATATGTCAGAGATAATGTGACCTTTAACTGCATCATGAAATATTAGCACATATGCTATCAGGAAGGTGGAAGCTGGAGTAAATATATTGCAGGCCATGGAAGGAGTGTGAAAGAATACTAAAGATCGTGATGTAGTCTTGACATTTGGGTTACAGAACGCTGGGTATATTCAGTTTTAATTTATTTATTCATTCGTTTTGGTAGGAGAATGAACGTGCAAGGAGAAGGATAACAGAAAGCCATAGAGGTAGGCAGTGACTTGACTTTGTATGGTCTTATGTCCTTAATGATGAATTAGGACTTTAATGAGTAGTGGAAACTTTCTAGGGAGCTTAGAGCTGTCTGAGTATGTTTCCTTTCTCTTTTGAAAAATGGGTACAATAAGAAATAATAATACTTACCTCCCAAAAAGTTTAAGTGAAAAAAATTATATGAAAGAGTCTGTTAGTTCTTTGTGACTCTGAGTTGTTATTGCTGCATATTTGGCCTGCAGGATTTATACAGGTCTTTAAATGATTCCATAATTGAGTAGAAAGCACCTTTGCAGGAACAGAAGAAATTCCCTGAGTTAACATGTAACCATTTTTTTATATATCAAATCTTAATCATTAGTTTTCCCTAATGCCCAAAAAGTTGGATCAGGCAAAAGGGTCATTTATTCACTTTATATATTTTTAACGTCACAATATAAATGATAATCAGTCTTTGTTTAAAAGTTAAATTTTCAATACTTTCTTTGCTATTTGGAAATCTCATAACAGTACCGTATATTTGTAAGTTATAGTCTAGCTCTTAAGGAAACTCTTTCAATAAGTTTTCTTTTTTTGTTTGCTTTTTTCATATGCTGTATGGTGGGGTCACATTTCATTATTTCTCCATGTGGGTATTCCATTATTGCAGCACTAATAAGTTTTCTTAAGTTTCAAATGCTAATCCCTGCACAAGTGATGGTGGGAGGATTATTTTGCCAAATTATGGAGAGGATGGTATCCAAAAAATATTTACTCAATTGAATAATATTTTTCTGATACTTTGAGAGCAGTCTGAAATACATAGTATCTTTCAAAGAGGTTTGACACTTGTAAAACTGAAAAGATTAACTTTTATCAAGTTGACAACTGATGAAACTGCAATAATTGTGAATCGGATGCCTCCTATGAATAAAATGTGAAGTATGACTTGGCATGAGATTCACACAAGTATATCAGCTTGTCCTAGAATGGCCACCTTCTTACCCAATTGATTCAATTCTTTTGATCTTTTCAATGTGAGACACTCTGGCAGACAGCCGGCAACATTTTGAGCATGCTCCAGGTTCATAGCCAAATCACATGCTATTTTAGAATCCTGTTGTTCTGGATCTATGAGAATAAGGGGGCTATAACTTCCAGTGTCTCTATTAAAAGGGGCACAAGGAAGTGGCTTGTAAAACTAATTTTATGACTTTATCAGGAAAGACTTTCGATAGTTCACTGGTCTGTCATTCCTTAGCAAAAGGGCTCCCCAAGGTTAGTGGGACATGGTTTAGCTCTAGAATGCATTGTTCCTACAGCAGATGTCCTATAGTGTATGGGAAAGTGAACAGTGGGAAATGCGCTGTATGTCATGGATGCTTGCTTACCGTTATTTGTCAAGAGCTCAGATTAAATAGGTACCGTAACAATAATCCAAATGGATTAAAGAAAATTCCATTTGTGATTGTGTTTTACAAGAGAAGAAAATGTAGCAGAAGAGAGTTATAAAGTTTCTACATTTTTTATCTTTTGTATCCATTTGTTCTAAGAGTTTTCTGGATAAGATTTTGTCTTTGGATTGGCATAAACGCTTAATCAACTTCATGTGAATTCAAGGACAGAAGGTTGGTTCTTATTTAACAATACTGTTTTCTTAAAAATGGAATTTCCATTCAATTCATTCATCATAATTTTTTTAAAAAATCATATGGGCCTTCATTACTCCAAACTCTATCAGAATGCATTTTTCTTCAAATAACAAACATATTCAGCAACATGCATGCACTTGCTTTTCCTGCAAATTCTGTCAAAATGTGGGTGGGGGGAGTTTTTCTAAAAAATTGACCAGTTATCCAAATTAGGAATCTTTTAATTATGAATACTGTAGCTATCTTTACTTGGAGACAGTAGCTCCAATCTTGATTTTCTCATCTGCAAAATGAAGATAAAAATGCACTTAGTAAGTACTCACTAAATGTTTGTATCACTATTCGCAAAGAATGGAATGGTCTCTTCATTGCAATTCAATTTGCCTTGTATTTTTACATTTTTCCTCATTTGACTTTGTCTGGCCATTTAGAATAGATAATAATTGCTTTTTTTTGAAACGTTACTGCTATTTTCTGCTAAGTATATTGAGATATTTCATTTTGATACCAAGTTTTCCATGTTTTCTTAAATATGGAAGTGGAGCACATGATCAAATGATAAATGAGAAGAATAGAAATTTAGACAGGTCTTATACACTGTGCCCTAATCTGATAGTTCGGTAGTAACATGATTTTTTTTTAATTACATTTATTCAAGTTATAGATATTTGTCCATTTCATTTCAATGTCTTGAAGATGTGTCCAGTCTGAGCCACGTCATTTCTCACCTGCAAGACTGCAGTTGTTGCCTAACTGGTCATCCAGAATTCACTCTTAGGTTCCTCCAACCAACTGACTACATTTCAAACACAAAAATGTTTGTGTCACTCACTTGCATAAAATCCTTCAATGCCCGACCCCTGCACGCCCAGTATAATCCAAAGACCTCAATTAGGCTGTCAAGTCCATCCCACCCCTTCTGCTGCCTCCCCTTCAGCGTCATTACTTACCGTGTTCCCTCTAGCTCCCTTGCATCAGTTTTTCTTTTTTCAGTTCTTTGAGCTGACCAAGCTCACAGCATTCAGAAATGCTTGCAAAGACACAAAGATATGTCTTTATTGTGACTGTCTCTCACATTAATCCAATAACTAGGACGCGTTGCATCGTCCATTCCTCTGTTCTCAGCACCTTGCAAAATGACTGGAGCAAATAATTGGTGCATGAATAATCGACTGTTCAAGAAATGAATGAATATTTGTTAAGATGCTGTGCTTGGAACTAAATATATATATGAATATGAAAGGGTGACTGTCTTCAAGGACCCCACACCCCACCCCAGTGTAGCAGAAGGGCTAAAAGGTGAGGAAACAATTAGAACACTGACCAGTGTTCTATCAGAGAAATGTGCAAAGTGCTTAGAAAGCAAGAGGAGGCCAGTAAATTTTCTCAAAAGAGATTGTTCCTGAGCTGAATCTGGAAGGATGTTAAGAGTTAAGCAAAAGAAGAGGGAAAGGTGTAGTAGGTAAAGGAAAACATGGGCAAAGATACAGAGTCATGCCAAGGCAAGGGAAACCCAGGTTGATTTGGGAAGTTGGACAGGGAGGATAAAGTGAACCATGTATCATCGTTAATTTTCACTCCTTCATAAATAAGCAAACACCACCTCATGAGGGCTTATTATAATTCCATTTTTATGTTTATTATTTATAATGATTTTCTTAAGTAAATACTCACCCAGAGTCTACAAGTAAGCAAATGATCCAGGATAATAAGCTATGTGTTTTTCCTCCAAATTCCATTTATTTTTCTTTTACATCAAGCTAGCTTCGTATTAAACATTAATATTATTAGTATAATTATATAAGCCCTCACTATTATTGGTCATTGCGCTGAAATTACAAATTAACCTACCCCTTCATCTAATTAACTCCTAAGAATATATTCAAGTAGGAAGACAGATCCATCTGTGATGTGTAATTTAACTACATATTTGCCTTACAATAACGTAATTTCTTCCAATATTTTCCCAGAAAATAATGTTTCTTAGGTTGGACCTCAGGTTATATCACTTTCCAAACCCATAAATCATATCATAATCAACTTGAGACTTTGACCTCTTTCCAGTTTTCTCTGTTAGAATAGGTTAGATTTTCCTTAAATGTTCTAAAACCAGGAACAATTTTCCAATAAAGCATTTCAGCCTTGATAGCCCACTGGTTTGGGTATTATTAAAGATGCAGTCATTGTGAAACCAGATGATTCTAAAAGTGAAAAGTTAAATATAAGTTACCTTACCCTGAAGATGTTCACTATCACATTTCACCAAAATTAAATATTCTTTCTGGAATGTGATAGAATGACAAAAGCAAAACAAAGATTGAAATCCTGAACTTCGTTCACTGATCTTAACATAATCTGTCTAAAAGTGACTCCAGATTTCAGAAACCTGTCCCGCTCACCAAATCTCTCAGAATCCTGCCTTACCCAAAACCTGGTGAGTTATCTGTGGTAAGTTCCAGGCAATCTTGGTCTTTCTGATCTGAGTTTACGTCATAGTGAGCTAACTCAACATGAATGGATATGACTAATGTGGTATGAATTACACACATGCATACAAAACCGAAAGTACCCCCCAGTCTCTCAGATTGTGTTTCATTTTGTTTTCCTGTCCGCATAAATGTAGTGGTGAAAGCTCAAGCTACATACCTCAAAAAAGTTCAAATCCTTTATCTCTGAGCAAATCCAAATAAATTTCATTAAGTTTTCACACCAGTAAGCTTTGGGGAATAAAGCATCTAGCAGTCTACGAGGCAATCACTTACTAACACTTCATGACTATCTATCAGATGAGATCATGATTGTTTGGTGACTTAAAAATCAAAATAAACTCAGGTATACAAAATCTGGGAATGAAAAAGTTATATCTGAAGAGGCCATTGCTCCAGATACCTGTTTCAATTAAACAATAAGCTACCTCATCAAAATCAGTTAAAACAATATTACATTAGCCTAAAATCGCTGTTGGGAGGGAAGTGTCCTTAACCGATGATCATTATTGGCTATTTCCAGCCCATCATTGCTTATCTTCTTTCTAAATGAGGACTCCGAAGTTGCATGAAAAGTTACAATTTACTTTGAAATATAAACTGGTTTGCAATGTAAATTATTCCCAATCTGACTTTATGCAATTTAAGAAGATGAGAGTAGCAAAAATAAAATTAATATAACAGGGCGGGCCACAGTGGCTCAGCAGGCAAGGATGCTCGCCTGCTATGGCAGAGGACCCGGGTTCGATTCCCAGTGCCTGCCCATGTAAAAATAAAAAAATAAAAATAAGGAAATTAATATAACAGAAAATTCATAAATTTGTTCTCAAAATTTTGTTGTCTAAAAATCTGAAAATAAGTTATTTATGCTATTTTCAGCATTACACATACATTTTGACTATACTGTATTTGGCTCAAACAATTTTGAGTATTCGCTAACTTTGAAAAAAGTTAAAATAAAAATTTTGTAACTTGGTTGTGAATCTCTGGTAAAATTATTGATTTGATATCATGATGGAATTCACTTGAATTGACTCAAAGGATAATATGTCTAGAATCACTTTATTAATAAATACATACCATTGAAACATTTATATTCATAGACTTTAGACACCTCTTTCAATGAATATCAACAACCAAAAAAAGTAGGGACTATCACCGAAAGCATGTCTTTTTTACAGAAATTTATTTAAAACTATAATTTTTAAATATGCTATTTTAATCACCTTATAGATACTTAGACAATTATTCTATATGCTTTATATTGTATTGATTTATATGGTTTAAAACCAGTAAAATCAGTTGAAACTAACATTATTTGATGAAACATTCAAAATTATAGAAAATACAAGAATGACTTAAATCCATTTGAAACATGGGCCCAAATCCCATGTAAACAATTTATTTGGGAGCATTGGTTGCCAATGTTGGACCACTGGGAATGAAACAACATCAGACTCACAGGGATAAAATACTGTGAGATGATGGGTTTCTGGTCATCACTGGGATTCTTGCAGCATGCACCTCTTATCACATTCACTGGAAGCCTTAAGCCTGCAACAGACTTCTAACTTTTCATAACATAGCACACTCAAGCTATGTTTCAAAAGGAAAATAAGTGGTTTGTAAGTGTTGCAATCAGGGGAGATGTCATCATCCAAACTGGGTACTTTGGGGATTAAGGGGATGACTAATTTATAACAGGTTTGTCCCAGGGCAGGAAGAACGGTCACTCTAGAACAAGATGAAGCAATTTAATTTAATCTCCTTTACTTAAATTATCTAACTCTGTTCAAGAGCTGTAGTCTCAAACATTATGCACCAATAAATTGGACATCCCTCAGAATGATCAAATCTTCAGTAGTGGGAGTGTGTTAACTAGAGAGGTTAGGGAACCTCTTTAAATTATTGGACTGCTGTTTAGTATGTTTGACTCCTGGAAGTTATGGTGAATTTAATGAGTTTTACATCTCATCAAAGTGATAGGCGAGGTCTTTACAAAGAAAAAAGAATAAGATAATTTAGCCTGATCTATCAATCAGTCCATTGATTTCTACTGTTGTTGCTTATTTTTATTCAAAATTTTAGCTTGCTATGTTGACCAAAACAACGAATGTGTAGATAATCTTAGGATACCATTTTAAGTATGGAACAGGAAACAAATCATTAGAGAATACTTGTTGCTTGGCTTTTGACATTTTACCATCTTTACTTGTGGATTAATTCAGAACTCCACAATAATAAACTGGGAACTTTAGATAATAACTCTTTCTTATTATGAAAGTGTTTGACAACATTATTATAATGACCTAAACTGTATAACTTGGTCCTCAAACTTTCTAACTATTCAGTTATCCAAATCATAAATTATATTAAATTTTAGAGTTATAGAGTCCTAGATTTTGTGAAAACTTTAGAAATCATCTATTCAAACCTCTCTCCAGATGAGGCAAACAGAAGTGATGGCTTGTTCTCAAAATGATTAACTAGCTTGGTGGTTCCAAAATAAACCCACGTACTTGATCTCTGTTTTTTCTGAAACAATCCACTCTTTCTAAACATGTTCTTGTCACTCCATTTAACAATACTGTTTTAACACCTGAGTTTTTCAACTATTTTTAGACAAATGCTTTCACGTTATAGAAATAGTTCAAAATATTAGGATCAGAACTCAAATAATTTCCATGCCCAAGAGGCACTTTTAATTTCTTTGTTAGTAGTTGGTTTCTGAATTAGTAGTGTAAATGTTACAAAAATAGAAGTAGAGATATACTGTATTCTCATGCATGAAAACGATTGATTCTGTACTCAGAGAACATTTACAATTAGCACTTTAGCCATTATTTTTACTTTTGTCCTCTCCTTCAACATTGAGTCACCTTAGCTTTGGGATTATTATTAATTGAATCACATTGCACTACAGATAATTTTTCCCTAGGAATCTCATATCAAATTCTATACCAAAGCATATAACGTTATCTACAATGAGATTGTGAATGAATAATATGAATGTAGTTACTGTTCTAATAAAACTATTTTAGCCCATTTTAATATTCATGATAATGTATATAGGAAAAACTGCATTTTACATATGAAATGTGGTTTGCAATAATTTAAGAAAGAATTCTTCATTGTTATCCTTGATTACAGTAGTACCATTTTTCAAAATGGGAATAAAATTGCAATTCATAGTCATGGAAAAATATTGTATTGCAAGAACTTACATGGGAGATGATATTCAGCAAGCAGTCCTATTCAGGGATGTTATTTTTGTTGTTAAAAATAAAGTACATTTATTAAACAACTAAATATATGTCGTTATTTATTGACAACTAGGTGATGGAAAGAAATTTATAAATAAACCTCATTTATAGAGCAATGGCTAACTGATAGCTACGATCTCCCTTGGACTTTGATGAGGATCTCATTTGAAAAGTGCTCTGGAGCTGAAAAATAGAAGATAAGGACACTGGTGTGAACTGCTCATGAACTCATCTTTATATGGCCTCAATATTGATTTGATTACTATCAAGCAGCATGTGTTAAAAAATAAATAAGAGATACTTTAGCTGAAAAAAATATTAGCTTTTAAATAATAGATGAGTTTTCCAGAATAAGATCATACAGCAAGCCCATGTTTAGCCCCAAACACATTAATGAAATCCTTTTAACATCCTGTGAACTATAGCAACAAAAAGAAGCGGGTCGCAGAGTATGTCAAAGCACTAAATATTTTATTTCTCTTCCTTTTGAATAACATCTTTTCAGTGCCACAGGTGAAACTTCCCATTATTTCCTCACTTTAAGCCTGAAAAGTGAGAAAGCCAAGAGAGCGAGGAAGATATAGAGGGGAGAGAAAGTCAGGAGAGGTGAAGAAAGGACACAATATCAAAATATTGCTTTTCTATCTTACCTTCCTTCTCAATTTCTTCTTTTTTTTCTAGATACCACATTTGCAACAGAAGAATAATTCCTTAGCAGAAAACGCATACTCAGAACTTTTAGGAGCATGATGTGCATGTGAAAGATAGAGGTAGAGATAGAGAGAGAGAGAGAATGAGTTGAACAAAAGTCAAAGAAGGAATCATTGATTTGCCTCTGGGTGTATCATCCTGAAATCAACATCATTCATTTGATCTTTCATGGAAGACTTGAGGTTAAATTAACTGAAAAAAGGAAGTTCTAAAAGTAGTGAATTCTCAGAACCATTTGCAAGGTACTTAACTCTTTTCCTGACATTATCTTACAGGTTTAGTCAATTATTTTACTATATGCTTTGTAAAACCGAAAAATTTGTCAAGTATTTGCTATTTAATCTTTGAGTATCTGCTTTTCATTTGTAAAATGAGTTATTGATATCTTCTCAGACTATCTTAAAATGTATAATGAGATAGCAGATGAGAAATTGTTTTTAAGTGATGTCTATTTAGTAAGGCATCCGTTCTTTCAAAGCAAAAATAAATGGACAATAGAAAACTGCTATAGAACTATTTGTTTTGAACTGAAGTAGAATCAAATCTATTTATTTAGACCTTTGTTTTTGATCATTAAAATGTACCAATCACCAAAATAACTAAGTAGATACTCAGCTGTCTAATGAGCTAACCAAAATCTGCTTAGGTAACTGGAAATTACATTGCCCAACCCTTGGAATTCCTAAATATTCTGACGTAGGATAAATCTATACGTGTCATCTTTAACATCACATGTCAGAAGATAATTGGTTTCCAGTAATACTTGAAAGCTTACTTGTGATGTTTTATTTAAATGAGTCACATATAGGAATGAAATAATCCAAATGTTAAAGTAAAAATATTCAGTCAAAGGGAACTAGAAATTAAAAACTAAATACATTCATAGATAATTTTCTCTAGCTAGTTTTTTAAGGATGGATTTAATTCAATTTCATATGGAGAGGGTTGCATTTCTCCTTGCCTACACTCCTTCATGCCTACTCTGCACACATTCAAAGGTGACTGGTCCTGAAGAAAGCCTGCTTGCAAAAAGAAAAAAGTGCCAAGCTTTGCAGGGCTGTGTGTGTGGAGGAAACTTCTGAGCAGGGAAAATAGTTGCACATCACTAATCATTCTGTTATCCCTTGTGACCATCAGTGATTCTTCACGCAGGAGTTCCCAGCTGCAATTTTGGGGACAGCATGATACATTTTTCTTTATTTTTATATAAAAGATAATCGCATTATCTTAGCTATATTTATAAACATCTCAACCTGGCTACCCCACAGTCTCCTTAAACTCAACATTTTTATGACTATTTTTTTTTTTGTCCTCAAATCTGCTCATTCCTCTGCTTTTTCTTTAACAGTTAATATGCTCCTATCCACCCTATTACCAAATGCAGTAACCACAGAATTATTGCAAATAGCTCCCCATGCTCCACAGGACATTATCAAGTCGAATTGATTCCACGCCTGAAATTTCTCCTGCATTTTGACCCTCTTCTCCACCTACACGACTATTATTTTAATTAAAGTCAATTTATCTCCCTCCACTATTTTCAATAAGTCTACACATGTCTCCCCATCCAGACTCTTTCTAGTCCAAGCTACTGTTCTCAGCTGCCAGAGTCCTCTAGAGCAGAGCACTTCTCTGTTTAGAAATCATTTGGAGGGTCTATGTATACATAAACCTAAAGTCTAAATTCTCCAGCTTGATTTAAATAGATTCTTAATCCGATTTCCATACACCTGCTCAGGCTCACCGCTAATCCCTCTCTTGTCCCCCCAGACCCTACACCGTTCTCAGACTACAGCATCTACTAGATACCCTGGCTAAGTCTATTCTCTCTGCCCCTAACCATTCTCCTTCAATTCTTCTAATGACTACTCCTTTACCCTTAAACTTCCAATAGAGTGACTTTTTCCCTGTTAAAGTTTTCTGTGGCTTTGACCACTCCCATTTGGACATAAAATGCATCACTCTGTTGACCCATACCACATTAGCCGTTTATACACAGCTGCATGACAACATTTGTCCTATTGCAGTAATATAATTCCTATGAACTTTGGCCTTTGTAGTCAAAGAAGTAAGGTTTGAGAGCTTATTCTGCCATAAGCCTGCTAGACTTTGAGCAACTCAGTTAGTTCCTCTAAACCTCAGTTTTCTAATTTGAATAGTGGAATTATAAAATTTACGCTATGGGGTTGTAATGAGGATTAAATGAGACCATTTATGTAAAGTGTGAAGTACAGTATCTGACTCATAGTGAGCACGGAATAAACGGAAATCATTACCATTTTTTTCATTATCAATAATGGTGAATACATTGGTCTCCCCTGCTGGGAGATAAGCTACTTGAAAGTCAAAAAGTTACATTTTAATCAAGTATCTCCAGTCTTTGATTGCATAGTTCTTCGCATATACAAGGCAATTTATATGCAATCGTCAAATTAATAAAGAAAATGGAAGAGAAATATTAAAAAGGAAAATAAAATTTATCTACTCCTCGAGTTTATCCTTATGACACCCTAATGTGCAACATGATCTGCTGAACTTATTATTAAGCATTATTATGAAATCAATGATGGCCTTGACTTCCAAAAGATATGATGAGGCTTTATATGAAAGCAACAATTAAAAATATCCTTTCTTTTTGTTATCACTTATGATTCAACCGAGTAACTTTTTGACCCATGAATTTAGCCATCTAAAGCATGGAAAGATGAGGCCTTTTCTTTATAGATTAAGACAATTGACTACACTGAAAGGAAATGGCAAGAAGTAGTATGACACTTTGCAAAATGATAAACTTCAGAGGACAGTGGTGCAACTTCAGTTCTCAGTTGTATTATCAATTATCAAAGCCCAGTGGCAAGATCTATTTAATGCTTTCTCTCTGCTCTGAAACTTATACTCTGTCACTTCCAGAAGATTCATAATTATTTTGTTTTTCATGGCAAGGTTAGAAAGAGATCGAAAAGTTAGAATTGATGGCACGATAGTATGTGAGCAAGACATATTTAGTGTAAAATATCCAGTTGCATTAAAATGCACTCATCAGTTAAATGCATAGATAGTAATGCCTATTTTTCACTGACCTGACAAGGACCAGGAAACTTGGGCAATGACAAGGAGGGCAATTTATAAACTACCTGTTTTTTTCATTCAAAAATAAACAGAAAGAAAAAACCGCATCAACCTAATACAACAATCACCGGTGCTCCTGTATTTACGTGGAATATTGGAGCCTAGAAGACAACTAAAGTGGAATTTAAAAGTACCAAATAAAATAGTTGAGCCAGTAAGAGTATTAGGGCTAATCACATCTATCCCCAAAGTTTATAAATGAGAAACATATCCAATTTCTATGTTTACAGTCAGACTGAGTTAGGAGAACAATAAAACTAGAGGCTGTATTGGTTTTTTTATTATTATTATCTTGCTTTACATTAAGTTCATGACTTCAGTTCATACTCTCTCAGTTTAGGAAAGAAAACTTCATCCATCTTTGTCCAAGAGGGCAGAAGATCAGTAGCTTTGTGGATGCTTTTGAGGTCAATATGTCAAATATATTCATTGATAAATTCTCATTCTTAATGTTGATTGCATTGGTTCAGTGTTAAGAGTTAAGTAATTTATTTACCAAATAATGGTAGAGTAAAGTAACAGCTAGTATAATGGCTTCCGTGCACTCACACTCAGGGTCATTTACAGAGTGGTTTACCACGCTAGGATTTTATATGTGAACAGCTTTTCAGAGTTCTCTACTGAACAGAGTCTACCCTGACCCAACCCTGTGAAGTCCAGATGAACACTCAGTTTTCTTGGCTGCAATTACCAGTAACATCTCAGATGCTTGTAATTCTAACTATGGTTTCTGGGCAAACTGCAATGGTAGCTCCCTATGCATACTAACAAGACATTCCCAAACATGTTACTTTTACTAGCACACAAAAGGTGAATTTTCTGTCTAGTTCTACTTTATATCCAATCATTAAGTACCTTGGAATTTCTTATATATCACCAGCTTTTTTTTCCCTTAAAGACAATCCTTCTGTTAGATTCCTCAGCTAATATTTCTTTCTACTGAGCATTTACTCAACATGTAATAATTCAAAACAAGTGATTATTAAATTAATGAATGAATGAATTATGAACTTTTGAGATCTCTGAGATATAATTTAAAGCAAGGTTACAATAGCAGAAATATACCAACATTATTTTGGTAAGAAAGGTAACATTAATGCCTGGAAGATACACTAATTCATGCTAATCTCAATAACTATGAATGAGTACCTCCTAGAAGGAATCTGTGCATCTCTTACTTTCTTCTTTAAACTGGGTTCAAGCCTAGCATAAGGAAAAATTATCTTTGAGCTACTGGTATCCAGTAAAGCACTGGAAAACATTCATAATGTCAAGTACATAGGTAACAATGATGTCTTATACAGATAATAATGATACCATACATTTATATGATGTTTCATAGTTTATAGAGATCCTTTTAAAAGTTATTTCATACTAGTGGTCAATGAGAGGGAGGGGTAAGGAGTAATATGTGTATGACTTTTTTCTTTTTTCTTTTTATTTCTTTTTCGGGTTGATGCAAATGTTCTAAGAAATGATCATGCTGATGAATATACAACTATGTGACGATATTGTGAGCCATTGATCATATACCAAGTATGGAATGTTCATATGATAAGAATGTTTGTGTTTGTACGTTGATTTGTCAATAAAAATATATATTTTTAAAGTTATTTCATCTGGTCTTCTGAAATGCTTTTTGTGCTGTACAAGCTAAGTATCGATACATAATACCTCATCTGCTATTTTGAAATCCAAGGATCTCTGAAGACCGAATTTTTCTTCATATTTTTTAATTAAGCTTTCTTCAAAAACTCATTTAATAGCAAAACTGAACTGAACTTTTGTGAGGATGTTTATGAACCTTATTTATCACACAGTGTAAATATTCATCAATCATTGCAAATGTAGGAATGTGTTCCTTTGTGGGGTGCTTTCCCACACCTCATTTGGTTTTAAATAACATATGATTTTGCAATACATGATATTTATAAATCTGCATTTAAGCACAACTAGTTCGAAGGATTTCAGATAAAGCATTATGGGCCATTGTTAATATAATCAAATTAACGATGAGGAAACTAGTTCCTTGTGGTCAAAGAAACTTACCCAAGATCACTTTCCAAGTAATTCTGATTTCAGGCCCAGCACTTATGTTGTCTTCTTTGAAAGCATATTTTCTAGAAAAAGAAAGAATTCTTCATTCAGCACACTAAATACTTAGTAGGGCTATTAGACCATAGCACCTCTCTATCTGATATACTGGTAATAGAGAATGAATTGGAGGCAAAGGTATATTTTTCATTCTTGTGTAAATTGACCTACGGGAAGTCTTCTGAGAAGGAAAGAAATATAAATGCCTCCCCATGCCATAACTTATTACAATGAGAGTTCTTAAAAATCTTAAGTGGATATTTCTCCAGGGTGAAACTTAGTTTTCAATGAACGTGGTGCTTTCAATAAATATTCAGCTAATAGTGGAAATTCACTCTTGTTTTCAAAATAAATAGGTCTACTGAAAAGAAACATTATTTCCTGTTCAAGCTGTCCTATTTCTTCTACTTTCCATAAGCCTATAATTCTCTTCAAAGGTCTGAAATTTGCATACCACAATAAATTAAACAACTCTTTAGGGAGGTATTAAGAAATAATTCACCTCTCTCTAATGTATCCTTTGTCCATCAATGGATATTATACAATTGTTTATGAAAGATGGTGTAAGTATGGATATAAATCTTATCATTACAAGTAGCAATACTTCCTTAGGTTTGCCTTTTAATTTTCACTATAAAACAAATAGATTTTCTCTTCTGATCAAGCAGAATTGCAAGTCAGCCCTACTGTAGGGATAAAGAAAGTCCTATAAATATTACCCAAAACCTTATAGAGCTTTAGATTCAAAAAGCATTTCAAATGCCATGTAGTTTGAAGGGTTATGGGACTCTTACTACTTATGTCACATATTTATCATCTCTACTTATTAGAATTTTAAAATAGACTCCCTGTACCTTCCATACATTGTAAGCACATGGTCCCTGAAAAATAAAGAATATTTCAAACCCCACTTCCATGTAAGTGTCCTTCAGATGATTGGAGCCTGCTACTAGCCTTCCATTTTTTTCCTAATCTCTACATTCCTGTGATACTCTAAGTAGATATTAGAGGTGATTTTGGTAATTGCAGTTTTTCCCACAGTAATGAAATAACAAAGTTGGATTGAAAGTAAATGCTATTTATAATCATTGTTAACACATGGTGTATCTACACGGCAGACACTCCGCTGTTCTCAGCTCTTCATGTGTAATAACATTGAATCCTCATAACAATCCTGAAGCTGGATGTTATTATCTCTATTTTATAAATGAGGAAGCAGAAGCACAGAGTGGTTAATTAAGTTCCTATGGCCATACTGTCACTAAGTGGTGGTTTGGGTTTGCTAAAGCTGAGGAAATGCAATATATCATAAATGGGCTGGCTTTTACAATGGGAACTTATCAACTCACAATTTAGAGTTCTCAGGCCATGAAAATGTCCAACTCAAGGTATCACAGGACAATACCTGGACTCTGAAGACAGACTGTGACACCTGTGTCACATGGGAAGGCATCTGCAGCTCCTTCTCTTCCGGGTTTTGTTGCTTTCAGTTTCAGGCTTCAGTGGCTTCCTCTCTGTTTTCTGTGTGTGCTTTCTCAGCTTCTGCAGGGCTTTTTCTGTGTGCATCTCTGAATTTCATCTCTTACCTTCTCTGTGGCTTTTATCCTCTCATAAAGAACTCCAGTAAGAGGATTAAGACCCACCTTGGGTGAGGTGGGTCACATCTCAGTTGAAATAATTTAATTGAAAGTTCTCAGCCACAAAAGGTCTACACTCACAAGAATGTGTTACAAGAACATGCTCTTATCTGAGGAGCATTCCAAGTGTTCCTCAGTTTGTAGTTTCAAACTTCCAAAGTGTTTAAGTGAAAATTGAACTCAGGCTGTCTGGTTCCACTGTGTATATATGTGTCCACTATGCCCTACTAATATTAGCACTATAGAACTTCCACAGGACTAGATGAAACAAAACAGAGAGCCCAACTATGAGGCAGATCATCAAGTTAATAACCCAGAAACGAATACCAGAGGACAAAGAGAAGAAACAGAACAAAGAAACAAAGTCAGAACATATTGTCAGATAATACAATTGAACTAATACAACATTAAGTTTAATTTGATGAAATTTCACTGGAATTTTAAACTTAAAAAAAGCACAGCAATTAAGAATTTGATTGCAATAAGTCTTTTTCTGTAGAAGCAATCAGCCACAGAATTGTGATATTAGAAAGAAAAGAAAACCAGAAATACATTAAACTGTTCTTCAGGTACATCTTCTATGAGAGTTTAATAATAAAAGTCACCCTCCTTTGTAAACGTGATAAAATAAAAGCATTTATACTCTCTATTATTGGCTGACTTTACATAAAATCCAAACATACCGTAAATGAATCATTGGGGCATTACTCTACTCCAAGGTACATGGGGCATCAAAACAAAAGATACTGTTCCTTTCATCAGATCATTCGTATGCTAGCGGGGGAAACAGAGAAGTAAATAACAAATTACAACCTTGTGAAAGTACTCGGGTAAAGGCAATCGCAGGTACTGTGAGAACAGGGTTTAGGTAGCCCTGCCTAGAAGGAAGGAAACTGTGCTGAGGCTTAAAGAAACTTTCATGTTAACCAGAGGAAGAACGGGAGGAAAAGTGCCTCTGGGCAGGAGAAAGACTTGTTACAAGGCCCAGGGAAAGAGAAAGGATAGCACATTGGGGAAGTTGCAAGCAATTTGTTGTAGCCAGAGATTGAGAGGTACCGAGACTGATTGATAGTAGACGAGTCTGTAAAAATGTGCAGGGACCAGAGAACGCAGACTACAGAGTGGTAGACTAAACAACCTGGCTTGTTTCTGGAGAAGATAATGAGGCATTTCAAGATTTTACTTTCTCTAAATTTTTATTTTGCATAATTTTAGTTTGAAAGAAAATTTGAAAAAATAGTACAGGGAGTTCCCAAATACCTTCAACCAGCTTCCCCAGATGATAACATCTTCATACAAGTATTGAAAGAAGGAAAATAGCATTCATACAAGAGTATTAACTAATCTACAGAACTTAACTCAAATGGCATCAGTTTTCACGAGGCCCTTTCCCTAGTCCAGAATTCAATCCAGGATCCACACTCATCGCATTTAGTTGTGATATTTCTTTAGTCTTCTGCAATTTCTCAATCTTTCTTTGTCTTTCATGACCATGGAACTTTTGAAGAGTACTGGTCAGTTATTTTGTAGAATGTCTTTTAATTTGGATTCATTAGATGGCTTTAAGGATTAAACGTATGTGCTCCTCACAGCAGATCACATCAGGGGTTACACGATGTCAACATGTCTATTATGGGTGATGCTAACTTTATTCATTTGGATAAAAGTGATGTGCAACAAGTTTTCTCACAGTAAAGTTACTATTTCTCCATGTACAATTAATAAGAATCTTGTGGGGTAATACTTTGGATGTACACAAATATCTTGTTTCTTATTACACATTAATGAATCACTTTTAGCCTCCAATAAAGATTTTAGCTTACAAAGTTATTACTTAATGATGACTTTCCATTTCCATGATTTCACCTACATTTAGTGATTGGTATGCTATGTAAGGAATAGTGTCCCTTCTTCCCTCATCATATCTTCAATTATTTATTTAAATCTGTATAGAGACTTGATATTTGGTTTATTCTATGAGTTATATTCCATTACTATCATTATTTATTTTATTTTCCACGTTGTCCCTGATTTGACCATTGGAAGCATCTTCACCTTGACTCCTGCATCCTTTCCGCATGACTCACACTTCATCCTTTCTTGAGCATTTACTTATTTTCTGGCACCACAAGATATTTTAAGCTCATCTTGTGTATACCTGGCCCCTTTTGTTGATAACTAGTGAAATTGAATATATAAACCAGGTGATCAAGCAATGTCATATTCCCACCTATACATAAAAAGATGGTACAGAGTGTAAATTACAGCATTGTAAATTAAGCAAAAAAAAAAAAAATGCAAACAGCTGAGTTTCCATTGACAAGATTGTGGTGTTATGACCTTCGCTATACTTTTTTATTATCTGTATATTAAATGTATTTCCCATACAAAGAAATCTTTTACAGTAGTTAACATACACCAATGACCAATGCACACACTATGTTTTGTGATTGCTCTAAATGTTTTTGCACTCCATCATATTCTGTTCCCTAACAGTGAAAGAGAAGTGTCAAATATATTATTTTAATGTATTCTAACTCTTGGAGTTTAGAGGTCTACTAGTATAACCCATTTTGATTATTTTAAGCTCATCTTTCCTCCTTCATACATCCCAATAACAAACTGTTACAACAAACCATTTCTGTCTGTGAAAATGATTTATTTGGCCAAGTATTTCAGATTATTACCTCTTTTGAAGCAAAAGGAAAAAAAAAAGGAAGCATAATCAGTTTTTCAGGTCCTCAGCATTTTAATGTAAATAAGGGAATACTGCATATCTCACAATATATTTACCTTCATATATCTCCAAGTCATGACAGTTAAACGTAATTGTGATTTTTAAGAAGACAAATCAGTTGAGATGATACATAATTAAAAAATCTCTAATTTCAAGCATAGTTGCATGGAAATACAGGCATGGTATGCCTCTAAAATATTATACTGATTATAGTCTCTGTTTTTATTCATACGTGATTAATCAGCTAATAATGAAAAAAAACTTCTCTATTACTATAAATAAGATGATAGTACCAGCCTAATTTATTTTATCTTGGGATCTCTCCCCTGGTCTCTTAGGCATTAATATCTTCTGCTCGAATCATTGCAAGTAGATTTTCTATTGTTATCATGGAAAAAACTAATAAAAACATAAGTTTAAAAAGACTGGAAACCTAATAGAATCTACTGCCAGCCTCACAATTACAAATTTATGGTCAATAGGGGGAACAATATTTTAAAGCCATAAAAGTCAATAAAATTATTAAAAATTAAAAACAGAAATCATTAGCTTCTATGGGAGACTACAATTTTTTTAATTCATTGTCTGGGCCTCGAGTGGCAGTTAAACATTTTAATTGAATCTTCCCTACATCAGAAATCTTAACACAGAAACACAATAAGATGCATGGATTTCCACATGGTATTGCATGAAAAATAAAAGGCAAATGGCCCACTTTATACAGAGACAATACTGGCAGATACCATCATGATAGTGCAACCCATCTCTATTTGCCACAGTCAAGTTTATTGGACTAGTATCTGCCTTTGTGCTCTGACAAAGTTGCCTGTAACTGGAGGTAGAGGTACAACTTAGGCACCATAATTTGTCATTTAAATTTAAATTTGATTTAAATTCCCAAATGTTGAACTTAACTTTATTTTTTTTAAATGCTAAGCTGAACATGCTATTTATTTAAAAGATTGTGCCATAGGGAACCCAGAAGGCCCAGGTCACTTCAATCTCATTTTGGGGTGGGGAAAGTTAAGTCTCTGCATTTATTTTCTGTATTCAAGTTATAAAGTTTGCATGAATTAAAATGAATTCTTCTAAATGTTATTTTTTACTTTCAAAGACATAATTTCCGATGTCAAATGCTATGTTGGATGAGACAACTCGTAGAATCTAGCTGCTGTGAAATGTTCTAAACACTCTTCATTTTATTGGAAAGAAACTGCATACATAAGTGAATGAGTCATAAAGATATGTATAACCAACAAGGCTATGCTATTATGAACAATAGGGCTAACAACTAAAGACAAAAACCAACCTCTCTAAGATGTAGATGTTAGTCTTTTGGTCATCAAAATCTACAGAACTGATTAAGCTGGCAAATAAAATTTCCATTAACACTTTCTAAAAGCTAATAATTCCTCTATGAATTATTTTATTTTATTTTCATAAGTTCATATAACAGACTTATTACAGATTAGTCAGATTATTTTGTCTCGCTTCATAGGATGCAGATCCCTCTTGCATTTTGAAATATCTTGCAGCTTCCCAGTGTTTCTCCAACTTGAGGCTAAATTGAGGAGTTTTTAAAAATTATGTCAATGTACAATGTTGCACAAAGGTCGTAAAAACAAATTTTCTATCCCGTCGAAATATGTTTTGAATTACATAAAGTTCAAGATGAGATTCTTTATAAAAATCTGAGGTTTGAAAATTAAATGACCTTCCATTTAGCTCATGAACAGTTTTGAAGAACATGGTGTATTTTTCAACCTGAGAAAACTAAGACATTAATGAGGAACTATCTTCTTGATTTTATCCATTAAATCCCCTGCAGGAAGAGCCTACTTTGGTGGGGAGGAGCACATTATTTTGATAGACTTATTCAGAGACTGCCTCACTACCTCCTGGGCCCAGGGTTGTCTTTGAGCAAGCAAGAAGGAAGCTTTTTCTTTGCTCCAGGAGAAGGTAGGGGCTCAAGAAATTCAAGAGGGGTAAAGGGTAGAGGGTCTTTGAGGGAAAACAGAATTGTATTTTTCATGTGACCTAAATTCTCCTTTGTTTCTTTTAGAATTCTTCACAAAAATCTACATTATGCATGAGTGCTTTGCAAAATCAGCTCTTTTTTGAATGTGATAAAAGTGTCATTCCAATGTTGACAGCGGGTAAAAACAAAGGCTGCCTCAAGAACTATAGCTGGGTTAAATGTAGCATGAAATACAGAGATTGTTGAAAAGCTAAGATATAACCTGAGTCTCAAATTCTGTTTCCCAGGATTTGTGGGAAAGCTGTGGGCTGGGAAACTCTCTGGGCTTGGGCAACAAAATGATTAGGAGTTTCTCTTAAGAACTATAGCTGACACACCATTGGTGATCACCAAAGCTGCTAAGAACACTTTTGAGAAAGTTCCCAAGACATCAGGGTGATGGATAATTAGCTCTGGAAGGATGCTAGTGGCATGCTCAAGATCAGTGTGACTGAGAAAAAATGAAGTGAGAAACTAACCAACTGTTTACAGCAAACCTTTCTTGTTTCTAAACACTTGCTATAGTGCCATGCTATAGTATACACCTCTTCTACAGGCTATCATTGAAGAATTTTTCTATTCTAATAAGATCTCTATTTCTTTAGAAAGGAAGTAGATATATTTAACAAACTTTATAAAAATTTAGTCATCCTAACATACCCAGCCTAATTTATCTGAATTGTAAATCTGAGCTTCAAAAAAAACTTTTTTTAAGAAAATATATCCAGGTAAATGAACATAACATCTCAGAATTTATCATTTGCAGTAGTAGCTCTGAAGATTATATGTAACAATGCAGGTAAAGTATTTACCACAGTGCTTGGCAACAAAAGACAATGAGACCGTAGACAAAGTCATGAGACTGACTCTCTCCATCTGTCAAAAGGGGATAATAATAATACTTATTTCATAAGGTAATTGTGAGAAATGAAAAATCATCAAGTATTTAGCAGATTTATAGGCACATACTAAGGTCTAGTGAGTGTTTTCGTTCAATTGTTTTTATTAAAATGAGCCAAGGATCAAATAGAACCTAAGTTCATTACATTCACTTAGGCTTAGCTCAGCTCCTGGATCTGCTCTACTGACCCTGTCTCATCAATACATTCAGGAGCCTTTTCATGAACCTGAGTCACAGCAGATTTCTTTGGTTACAATTTCCTCAAATCAAACCCCCAAAAGTGAGTTGAGGCTTATTGCTCTGAACAAGACAATTCTGGACCGTGGAAATGAGGCAATGATGTACATTTACTTCAAAACCTTCTCGGTGTGCAGGGACATTCATTCACTTGCTGGGAGATGTCTTTCAACTTCCGAAGGCCTCACCTCTGCGTAGAGATGGAGTCCTATTAAGAAGAATAACACCACCTTTTTCTGACCATTGCCTTAATTTCTCTGATAAAGGATCACCAACCCCTTGCAAATTTCCCCCTGATTATTTCTGTGGTTCTGTGATTCCTCACATGTGCTTGGTAACACACCTGTTTCACCGAGTCCAGGGCTGCCAAAACCTGGCTGGTGGCCTCTTGTGAGCTCCACAGGGCCTCCCAGTGCCACCAGGTACAGCAATGTCCCTCTAGTGGCCTCTCTGGGTTCTAACACTTCCAGCCCTCTGAGGCTAGCATGGGGTAAAGTTGGGAGAAGTAATGCATTTGGTCTCCCCTTCTTCACCATCCTTCATTAATGGGGTCTCTTGGTAGTGGTACTTCTCCTCCCATATCATGCATAGTTTAGTGAAACAGTGATTTCAAACTTTACTTGAAGCCCTTTTCCTCCCTAACACAACACACACCCAAACACACACACACACACACACACAATCCTGGCCTTGGGCCAACAATTCAATACCACCAAAAAGATGGACGTGGAATATCTATTCTTCTCAGAAAACCTCATGCAGTATTCGTGGTTGTTCCTTCCCTCTGATTGAATGGATTTTCCTGAGAGGCTCCTCACTCCTCGTGTAGCTCAAAGCCTGGCAGCAGCCCAGGTTTCCCGCATGTCCAGTTTGCCAGGCCAGCCCGGGCACTTCCAATTCTCACTCGGGCCCCTGACATATTAAAATTAAAATTATGGGACTTTTACCAGCTACATTTAAATGTAAGATATTTTTCATCTTACTTTCAAGCTTTCTCCCATTAAGTTACTCTGACTTTATTTTACCTAATCTGATAGATTTAACCATTTAACAAATTTTAAACAATTGTTCTTTTCTTATGATTCATTTTCTTACTCACATTCACTTGTTTGACTATTTGGATTTGATTTGAATTTGAACTTTAAAAATAACTTTTAAATTTAACTTAGAAAAAATTCAGATATTGAAACTCATGTAAGTGTTGAGTAACAGTATTGTGATATTCAAATAGCGATGGGCTTTCCAAACATGGAAAAATTTCATAGGAGGGTTTTAACCTTCCAGTAAGATACCTTTGGTTTTATCTTCATGAGGTACTACAGGGGAACTTTAAGTATATTCTCTGTTGGAAATTAATTTTTTAATATTTGATAAGATTGACTTTTGACCAGAATATTCTTCATGAAAATATGTATGTGGCTACATTCCCAGATTTAATATCTGTACCAGGTATTTCTTGGAAAAACCAAATTAGGGAAAAAAGTATTTCTGGTTTTAAAAAAAAAAAAAGCTTTATTACACAGCACAACTACGAAATATGATTTGCTGAATTCTCTCTCAGATATCATATACCTGGCATATGCAGGGCAGGTTTTTTTCATTTGCCTGATATAGCTAAGAAAAGGTGGAATGTTCTCTTTTTTTCTGTATCAAGAATGCAATGTTGGATGGGCAACGGTGGCTCAGTGACAAAGTTCTCGCCTGCCATGCCAGCGACCTGGGCTCCATTCCTGGTGCCTGCCCACATAAAAAAAAGTAATAATAATGTAATGTCATCAGCAACCTCCATTATGTGTATGGAAATGAAATTGATATTTTATATGATGATTTCAAGTTTCACAGGGAAAAAAATGTTTTGAGGAATAATTAATAATGCATCTCCAACTATTGCCTATCACTTTCTTTTTCTGCCAGGTCAAATCAAAATTTTTGACTGTTGTTCTAATTAAAGAAAAATGTCCAAAGGATGATATCTTTTAGATATTCTAAATCAAGTATATTTAGAGTATCTTTTCAATATTCTAAATCAAATATATTTTATCACCAAGGAGACATGATTCTTTCAACTTGTTTTTCATACCAGATGTCCATTCAGGCCCATTTCCAATTTTAAATAAATCTCAGAGACACCAATAGATACCAATTAATCTGGTTCCACTCACAAAGGTTGGCATCCATGTAGTATGAATTTAAGGAACATACCAAGCGAAATTAAAGTGTAATACTTAAAATAGCAGAAATGAAAGGAACTATGGAAAGAAAAGGAAATAAATCATGCAAAATTTTCCTAAGTCCTGGAATAGTGAAGGTGGTTCTCTCGTGGGTCTATAAGTAATATTACCATATTGAAGGTGAACAAGATTGAAAGGGGTTGTATAGAACTACATGTCCCACTGATAAACATTAGAAATTTCAATTAGTTCTTGGAAGAACTACTTCAAAGGTACCATTCATGTACAAAGAGTGTTTAAGTCCAGGGGGCAGAGAGAAAACTGCTATTGCAAGCTATGGGCTATGTAACAGGAAAACATCAGCAGTACCACATCAGCAGGGATAAATAAGGCGGGTGAGGGACAAGAGTTAGGGGGAGGTTTAGATTTCCTATTTGGTGAGGGTGTATTTATCCGTTATCTTTCTCTTAAGAACAATGAAATTACCTAAAATTGAGAGTGTTGATGGACTGTGGACTTTGGGCCCTCTACATGATGTCCGATGGATGCAGGTGGCTGAAGGATGCACTGACTGAGAAGTAGATTGGCGAACGATGGTGTATACAAATGTTCGAATATTGTTCTGCTACAAAAGGAATGAAGTTGTGAGGCATGCAACAATGTAAATGAAACTGTGGGATATTTGGTGAGGCAAAATAAGCCAGAAATGAAAGAACAATTATTGTCTGGTTTCCTTTAGAAAAGGCTTATAAGAAAACAGGGGCCTAGATTGTAAGCTCTTATACAGATGCATTTAGTCCAAAAGGATAATTTTTATTTCTGGATTTTGAGAGGCTGTTTTATATACCTATAACCAGGTATTTAGAGATAAGAATGAAGCCGATCAGGTAGAGATGAAAATAATTCAGAACACAAGGGTGAGGAAGACATTGTCTATATTTTAGAACCACACTTACTCTTTGAGACCAAAGGGAGAAAGGTTTATTTTGTCTGGAACCTAAATTTTCTGTAGCACCTAATATGACTCAACCTGTCTGGATAGCTATTGAACAATTGAAACACAGGGAGCCCAGAATAACAATGAGAGTCTTTATTCCTGTATAGTTTAATGTAATGCCTGGATATATCCTAGAATGTATTAAGCAGATAATCAAAAAGTATTGACAAAGTCCCTTGAGGGATGGGAGAAAAAAATATGGAATTTTTCCACCATCAGGGAATCTCCTGATACTGTGTTAAACATTAGGGACATCCAAATCAATAGGCCAATCCCTTGATCTTCAGGCGTAATCTTGTGAAACTTATTTAGATAGCAAAGAAGCTTAGCCTACCTATAAGCATGCCTAAAAGTTACTTCTGGAGGACCTCTTCTGTTGTTCAGATGTGGCCTCACTCTCTCTAAAACTCACCCAACTTTGCAAGTGAAATCATTGCCCTCCTCCCTACACGTGACATGACATCCAGAGGTGAAAGTCTCCCTGACAGCTTGAGAGATGACTCCCAGGGATGAGTCCAGCCCTGGTATCCTGGGATCAATAATTCCATCCTGACCAAAAGGGGGAAAAGAGGTGTAACTAATAAAATATCAGTGGCTGAGAGAGTTCAAATAGAGTCAAGAGGCTGCTCCAGAGGTCACTCTTAACACATGCTTCAGTTAGACATTGCTACTTATCATAACTTGCCAAACCCCAACCCAAACCATTTCAGCCAATCCTAAAGAACACCTAGAGCAATATATAAGATTCTACAAAGGTTCCATGCCCCAGAGTAACTTTCCAGAAACCTACAGCCTCCAGATGGGTCCCTGGACCAGATAAGTCCTGAAACCCAGAACATCAGCTAGTTCTATCTCCCTAACCCATATTATTGACAGCCCCTTCCAATATGAAAAAATTAGAATGGCCATAGCCCAAATATCTCTGAAGAGTGGGATAGAAATATCAAAGGTGATGGTGAAGTTATACAGAGAAGGTAGGATTTAACAAATGAATATGAATGCTGAATCATTATATTGATATTTCTTTTAGTCTCCAGTATCTTAGAGCAGCTAGAAATAAAAACCTAAAATTGTGGAGTTACATGTAACCCATCCAAACTCTGAAATCTGTTCTACAACTAATTGTTGTGCTGTGCTTTGAAATTTATTGCTTTTTTATATATATGTTATTTCTCACATAAAAGAAAAAAAAGTCAATTTTGATAAAAAAATGTTTATTCTTTCTAGCCTCCAATATTCTGGAGCAGCTAAAAGGAAAAATCTGAGCGGATCATATGGTAGGCCATGACAAACTCTGAGATCTGTCCTATAACAACTTGTTGCAGAGTGCTTTGAATACTATCGCTTTTTTCTTGCTTTGCTTTGCATATATGTTACATTATATAATTTTAAAAAGTTAAAAAAAATTTTTCCTAAGTCTTGACTCAATAAAGCATAAAATCCTAGTTCTTAGGAGAATTTTGAAAATACATTTAACCCAACAACACTCTTCAAGCTCCCTTCAAGCCTACTTTTAACACTCTAGCATCAAATAATTTCATTAGTCTTCATAGTAACCCTGGGAGAGAGATGTTATAATTAACTAGGCGGTTGAGACACAGCAAGACCAGAACATAACTGCAACTTCAGATTCCATTGTCTGCGTTCTGTCCATTGTTGGAAACAGGTGAGAATTTACCCTGACTCTATTCAGCATCAATGACCAAATTTCAATTATTCAAGATATATTGTGGCTTATATGCCACTCACTACAATAAATATGCACAGATTTTTGTGGGGGCATGGAGGAAAGATTAACAGACCCTGAGCAGTATTAGTGGAAGTCTGACTGTTGAAATACAATCTGAGGCCATCCTTGAAGAATGAATGAAATGAAAGCCAAATGGGGACGATGTTAACAGAGTTTGGGGCAGAAAACTTGTCCAAACTCTATCTACCGCTCGTTGCTTCATTCTACCTTGTTTGCTTAAACTGTTTTCAGGATAGATGAGGAAAAAAATAGATGAATAGCTACGGAAAAAAAAAAATCTTCCCTAGTTAGAAAATCTGTATGGCTTATTTATTATTTTCAAATATACAGAATTCTAAGATTTTATTTCTCTAATTCAATAATTTCTCATCTTTTGTAGTCTACATCACATTCAAGGTTTTATGATTTCTTTATCTAATGATTAATAAAAATGTTCACCTTTTTTTTATTTATGTGAACATTTAGCAATATTACTGCTTACAGATTAGGAGTAGGAGAAGATGAAATCCCCAGTATAGAAAAAAGGTAAAGATTTTTGAATTCACACTTCCTGGTACTGTTAAATCCAGAGCAATTTGGGCTATATTCATCAGAATGACATTTAAGACAAACAAAAATTATTCCATCTTTTGTGTAATGAGTACAATCTAGATAGTATCTATACTCAATTTTAGATTTTTGCCTGAATTATTTCATGGCTTCTGGCAAGTCAGTGCAGAAATTTACCCCACGAAAAGATATAAAATCAGATCCTCAAGCTAAGTTAAGCATGATAAAGATTTAAGAATTAATTGTAATGATCATATAGAGGTCTGAATTTTTTCTGTACTTTATTATAGCCCCCGTTTAAAGACACCTTCTTTGAGGTTATAGTGGTTGGGACAAGAAAGTAGGTGGAAATGTTAAATAACAACCAATTCAACCACTTAATCTAAATTAAAAGTCTTTGCTTTTACACTGAATCCTTTGTTTCTTTAAAACAGAGCTGAGCCTTTTGTTCTCACAGATTTAAGCAAACATAATTCAAAAGTCCACTAATTAACAATGAACAATTGGCTGAAAGGGGGTATTTCTTCCATAAACAATATCAAAATGTCTATGTGCCTTCTTTATATACTACACATATCAAAAGATCTAGTTTATGTTAAGAAACTTTGCATTGGCATAATAATAGGAAAGCAATTGAGAAGGTAACACAGGAAATGTGAATAATCTTAAAGCAATTGGATTATAGTCCTCCATGAACAAAATATATCTCTTAATCATTACTACATTTAAGTTATAAAGCTTTTCTAGGTCCCAATGGAGTTTTCTTTAAAATGATCTTACTTCACCACTAATAATGTAGCAATAATAATAATAATAATGGCTAACACTTACTGTTCCCAAATACCAAGCACAATTTCAAGTCATTTTAATCCTCATGACAACCACTTGAGCTAGACACTCTTATGCCCATTTTAAAGAGAAGGAAATTAGGGTAGAGAGAGGTTAAAGTAAGCTCAGAGTCAGAGAGCTAGCAAATGCAGAGAAAGGTTTTGAACCCCCACGCTGCAGGTCCAGCATCTCAGCTTTCAACTGGATACTATCCTGCCTTTCTCAGAATTTCTCTTAATGTGCTTCTAACATGAAGCTTGGTTTTATAACAAAAGTTTATACTTACTCCACGTTAAAGATGATTTCACTCTCTAATCAAAACAGTTGTTGCTTTCAATGTTTCATCGTTAGTAAATGCTTAAGCAGTCTATTTATATATACCTTCACATTGGACCCTGGCAACATTTTAGAATATACACGTATATACGCACCCTATATATCCAGTGAGAAAATATTATTAAAGAAGACAGTTGTTCATTCAAGATTGTAGAATTCAGATATCAAAAAAAAAAAAATCTTAATGACTTTGTAGTGGGTGTGCTATTTTCTTTTAGGAAATCCAATCTTTTGGGAAGGACATGACTGGCCTGAGACCCTGTGTCCTATATTCTCTTTCTAAGACATGAACATTAATACTTTTTTATCAAAAGATCTCTTAAATTAGTACTTTCTTGAAGAGTTAGTATTGAAGATATTTATCTAGTGTTAAGCTCCTGACTTTGAAAATCAGGGGAAATAGTGGCTAAAGCCCAAACTTTGTGGTCAACCAGAAACAGGATTAAATCCTAGCTCTTCATTCACTAGCTCCATGACTTTGAGCAAGATACTTACACTCTCTGTTCTTCCATGTAATGGGGCAAATGATAGCTACCTGATAGATTGATTATAAATAATAATGTAACCAGGGTGGTGCCACAGTGGTTCAATGACAGAATTCTCACCTGCCATGCCGGAGACACGGGTTTGATTCCCAGAGCCTGTCCATGCCCAAAAATAAAAAATAAAATTAATAATAATATAATCAAATGATAGCTACTAACTGCTTTATATGAATTATTTCAGGATAAATTAAATATGTAGGCAGAGTTTCCCAGAATGGGATGCATGTACATTGAGGCAATTTTATATGATATGTGAAAAAATACATAATATTATAAACAATATTATGGATATTTATTTTTATTTAGAAACCATGATTTTGTGGTTGTTTTCCCTTAATTTAAGGGTAACTTAGTTTGAAGCTAACAGCCATATAGTGAGTTGGTTTATAGTTAATTTAAAGAAAAATATTGAGTCAGCAATAATTCCATCAAACAAGGATTATGGAAAAAGTATTAAGCTGATATAGAACAAATGAAATTTGAAAAAAAAGATTTGGGCAAAATAGCTAACATACAGAAAATATTTGGGAATAATTATGTATCAGTAGTACTAGTAAATACCTATAATCATGGATAATGAGGTGAAAATAATTTGGGCCAAATTTATGTTACACTGTAACCAAAAGTTTATAAGTTTTATACACATTGTAAGTGTATGATCAATAAACTTTATATAAGACTCAGCTCTTCAAAGTCCAAATTAATTTGCGAAAAGAAGAAAATGGAGAAATGAATAAAATAAACTTATAATCATTAGATAGAACCTATGATTTATAAATTTAGATTAAGATTACTTTCCAATTTAAGACTGTTTTCCAATTTTTAAATTAGTAAACACAAGTCTAATTGAAGATTGTCATAAGGGTGAGATATCTTGATTACATGTAAAAAATTCACTGCAATTCTTCGAAAGAGCTATGTGTAATGTACTATTCACAGGTCTTTTGGAGCACCTATGTTGTTACATTAACAATCGCTCAATATTCATTCATTCAATCAACAAATCTTTAGTGAAACACTGACCTAGTGCTAAGGCTATAATTATAAGATAGACATAACCCTGCTCTCATAGAACTTAAATAGAGTGACACAGAACACAATTCTGTGTCACTCTATTTAATTTTGCTTTCACAGTTTTCTTTTCAGAATTAATAGAACAAAACTAGAAAGAAAATAATTCATTTATTTACAATCTTATCTTTATTTTTCCATTGCCTTTGATAAATAGAAACTGCCCAAAATTTTAACTTAGAAAGATATGCAGCATTAAACATCTTTGTGAAATCTAAATTCTGATTTGATAGAATTATTTAGTGAAAAAAAATCCATTTGGGAGCATTTCAGAGAAGAAATGGATATATTTAAGTGCCATATTACTGCCATCACTTCAAGTAAGAAAAGTAATTTTCCATAAAGAGCTATCTATCTTAGGAGAAAACGCACATGATGAGTTATTTTCTTAACTGCCATTATTTCTGCTGTTAACATTTCTGTGCCAAGAAACTAATTTTAGGAAAACTCAAACTTTGATCAAATAACAAAATATGTCTCTGTGGCTCACTGACTTCAGATTACCTTAAAATCCTAGGTGTATAATCTGTATCCTAATTTTGGTCACTACAGCAATTTGTGTTTTTGCAATAACTCCAACATAAGGTGACTGGACATAGACTGAGAGACTAGCTACTGAGTTTCATTAGTGATTAAGCTTAAAAGCATGACAATAATGCTTGGAGAAGAAGTACTAGCTAATTATTCTGCCATAAATTGATCAATTCAATGAACTAAGAGATTGGTTTAGAAGACTTTCTCAAAAATAATCACTAAATCATTAAGGCAATTAAACAAGCATATGTAGTAATCTGGTTTTGGAAAGTGCATTTTTTTTTAATAGAAGTGAATGATCTTGGTCTTTCAGGATTCACAACATGAAAAATGGAAATAGAGGGTGGTGCAATGGTGCTCAGTGGCAGAATTGTTACCTGCCATGCCAGAGACCCGGGTTCGATTCCCAGTGCCTGCTCATGCAAAAAAAAAAAAGGAAATAGAATGTATACAACACTCTAGGGGAGAGACCAAGGAGAGCTTCCTTCATTAAAGAAGACTTTGTGGGGGAAGTAAGATGCCTCATGAACTTAAAAGGGGCAGGATAAAGCACCATAAATATCAGAAGGCATAACAATGAATGAGACAGGCAACAAAAGTGGATGCACAAGTTAACACACTCAGAGCACAGGGTTCCTAGAGAAAAGCGATGGCTGATGTCTGAAGAACTGGGTTGGGGCCAGACTGTGGTGATCATTACATGTGATACCAAGAAATATAACACTAGAAATGGAAAACTTTTGAACATTTTTAGCTGTGGAATGAATTTAGAAGATAAGCGTTTGTTATGGGTCACCCAAGTGATCCTTTTATAATAATTGAAGGTCAATTTTTTTTTTCCCAGCACTGAATACTGTAAGAGCATGTGGTTGCTGTGCATTCTGCTTGTTTGTGGAAACATCATTTCATGATGCCACCGGCTGAGTGGGCCAGGTCAAATTTTCAATTTTAGGATATCGAAGTCATAACAATGACGATGGATAGACTCTATTTTGGGTTTTAACCACAGGCCGAGAACATGGGCATTCTGAGGATACATATAGCAACCATTTGAGAGGCATTCAGGACCGCCATGGCTTACCAGCCACAGTGCAAAGCCATAAATCCTCAACACAGTGATTGTCTGCTCCAGCTTTCAGGCAAATATTTCAGAATAACCACTTTGGTCAATTAGCTTTTTTGCAGGAGGTTGGAATGGAGACAAAATGGGTGAAAATTCTAAAGAAATTCGATTTTAAAATTGTGCCCAAAATAGGAAATGTAAGTTAAGGATTTGAAAAAGTGCGATGATGTGCAAAAGCAAGACAATGGAGACAAACTCCCTTCAATATAACCTTAATGAACTGAAGGGATACATGAATCTTGGTAACTTGGAAAAATTCACAGATGAGAAACAATTCTTGCCAGAACAATATTTGCACACTGCTCTGATCCTGTAAACTACTGAAAAAATATTCCATATTCTTTATCCCTAGAGTGGAATGAAGCCAGAAGAAATCTCTGTAAGAAGTTATGCTTTTATCTCAATAATAATGACATGAAAATGATGAATTCCCATTTCACCATTTTCTACTCATCAGCACAGTTAGAACATTAGGTTAACTCTTGCAGAGAGCCTCACTCCCCTCAAGTCTTGGCACTGAATATGGACTTATCTGTGTGTTTCATAAAGGTTACTTGACAGACTGCTACGCTAGGGGAATCTAATATCCCAAATGTAGGATCCTGGACTCAACCACCTGGTCTTTCAAAACCCTCAAGTCAGTATCCATGAACGCTTCTGTGCTTTGGATAATGAATTGTACAGTTTCCACTTTCCAAGCTTCAGAAGATAAATGAGGGAAGGGCAAAAATGCACTCATTTAACAGATATACCTTGAACTGTATTAGCATAGAAATAGCGCTCACACATAAACCTCACATGTATCTCATCCTGTAAGATTTCCACTTTGCTCAGTTTTTAATATTTGCTATTATAGTACTATTGATCACATACCAGAAATTCCCATTTAGGTTGTAACAGAATTTCATGATTACATCTTGTCTCCAGGACCAATTTGGAAAGTAGAGAGTAATAAGCCAATAAAGACAAACCTTTCGTGAGGTCTTAGAGTACAGCAGCGTTCTTCTCACTAAGTGGAGGCACAGAAGTTCTGCTTTCATCATTCAAGGACTCCCTCAGAGTTCAGAATGACACCTACCATGCAGTCTCTCAGAGGGAGGCAGCATTTCCTGAGGACCCCTTCAGTTAACTAGCTGCGCATCTCTAAGATATTCAGAGAAATGTCATATCTGACAACTATGAACCTACAGTGTTGGCCTCTAACACAGAGGAGGTAGAAAAGGAATGGAGCAAGCTCCTCTCCTGTCTGTCTTCTGGCACACAAGAGAAATCAAAGAGCACATTTTAGTTGATATTTAAGGAGCAGAAAATAATCACTTCAAGTTTGTAGCATCACAACAAGTTCACCATTCGTGAATTTATATCCCTTTGGTCCCATCAAACTGTTAAATAGTCAAGAATTTCTAGTTAAGGAAGAACAATTTATTATTTATCTCAGGCACTAGTTGTAACAAAACTAAGTTCAATGGTGTTTTATTGTAATAATTTTTAAAATAATCAAATATATTTTAAATATAGTTGAAATATAATGAGTACAACTAATTAGATAATTGATGATGTTATTAAATTATACAAAATCATTAGAATTTTTCCAAAATGGTAGAAACATCCCAAAATAAGTCGCTATTTTTTTTTTACAAATCCAGTTGTCTTTCTAAATGAGCAATAGCAAATATTTAAAATAAAAATAATAAGCATTCTACCTGCTTCTACAGATGCAACAGATGACATAAGTGGAGACCATACATGTGACGGTGCATAACATCGTGGGGGATTCAATGAAGGTTTCCCTTTCCTTGGAACTTCAGCTACACACAAAGCCAGGACACTGTAGAACATAAAGGAATACATATACCCTGATTATTAATTCTGGATATACAAATCTATGCACAAGCAATAATAATAAATTTGTAAGAGCTAGAAAAGAGTTAATAAAATGAACTAAGGCTGTACTATTCATTCCTATTGCAATACTAGTCTCTCAAATCTTTTTCCAGGAACATTTGGATAACAGAGTTTTACAACAAATACAAGACTGTGGATCAAAACCTAGTTCGTGACTGGACTACTGAACCATGCAATTCAAAGAAGTTGCATTAAGAAGTTTCAAGAAGAGCATAGATGCTCAACAAACATTTGTCGAATTAAAAAAAAAAAAAAGTTTAGATCCTGGAAACAACCAGACAAAGAGCATCTAGATGTGCAAATGTATACTGCGCACTCTCCAGTGTTCACACTAAGATTCTACGTCAACAAAATGTCAATTGTGAGAGTATCCCACTAATGATGATTCTCCTCTTTTGAAATGGAGGGGTCTATCATTGACAACAGGAACATGAACTATATTTGATAGATTACAGAAGACAAATGTGATTTTAAGAAGAAGAAATATACAAGTTCATCTCATGTTATTCACAGTTTTTAATAAAATTTTCTATAATTAAAAAAAATTATTCCAGAAATCCTTCCATCCATCTATCCACTTATTCAGCCAACATATTAAGCATTATGTGTTAAGTATTTTGGATGGTTTTGGCAGTAAAAGATAAATAAGATATCTTCCTTCCCTCAATAATATTTCTCCCAGGTGGGTTGAAAATAAATACCTGAGCATACAATTGAAATGGAATGTTTCATGTACCACATGGACAGAGTTACCAGACTTCAGAGACTAAAGAGAACATTTCAGCTAGGTGGTGAAGGATGAATATGAGTTTGCCAGACTGGCATGAATAAATAGGTCATTCCATGCAGGAGAGAGCAATATTTTCAAAAGCATGGAGCCATTTATCCAAAGAGCACTATTAGACACTTTTATGTGTATCACGTGAATGCAGCAAGAAGAAAGCTGCATGAGTAAGGTTTGAAAGGTAGGGAAAAAATGCATTTTCTCACGTAAGCGGTGGAGAGTCACCAACTTTAAGCAAGAAAAAGCTATGTCGATTTTTAATTTTTCAAAGTGTGGTTCAATATCACGGCAAAAAAAGAACTAGCATCAGAAGATCATTTAGGATATTATTGAAATAGTGATTTTAAAAAGTGAAACTTTAAACTACATAGGAATGGATAGGTGGGGAAAGAAATTGACACTCAGATTTCTGGCTGGTGCCTTTACTGAAATAGTGCCAGAGGAGCAGGACAGACTTTTGGAAGAAGATAGTGAGATTAGTATGGAACATGTGGAACTTGATGTATTTGTGTGATATCAATGTGAAGACATACAGTAGCATAAAAAATATGGTTTTATGGGTAAGCCAAAGAAAAATTATGGACAAAATAATGGCTAAAGGTATAATTTCCAAAATCGTCCTCTTGGCGCACTCTTTTTATTGCCCAAAGGCTCTTCTCTAAGTGCTCTGTCAAAGGCTTATTTGGCTGGAAGCAGTAGACCAAGATGGCGGTGTAAGATGCTCCAAGGTGGCATTTCCCCACAGAATCTTTAAACGGAATCTTAGGAGCTGGCAGAGCCAATTTCCTCAAAACTCTGGAAAACAATTGCAGTGACATGGTGATTACCAAATCAAGAAAACACAACTTTAAAAATGGTAGAAGCAAAAAAAATAAAAATAAGTAAATAAAGTTTTAAAAATTAAAAAAAATAGTAGACGCTCCATGTGCTCTTGCTGACCATTCTCCTACACTTCCTGGCACATATGGAACTTGTATGTGCTGCCATTGCAGGTCCCTGGCCCTGATCTGAAGGGAGCAAAGTATTCACAATCGCCAAAAGTTAGACGCGATCCAAGTGTCTTTCAACAAATGAATGAATAAATAAAATGTGCATACATACAATGGAATATTAATCAGCCTTAAAAAAGAATGACACTCTCAGACATGTGACAACATGGATGCAGCTTGAAGACATCATGTTGAGTGAAATAAGCCAGACACCAAAGAGCTCACTTATATGAACTCAATAGAATAAGCAAATTCATAGTCAGAAACAAGAATGCAGGTTACCAGGAGTCACGGCAGGGATAGAAAATGGTGAGTTAATGCTAAATTGGTACAGAGTTTCTGTTTGGGGTGATAAAAAACTTTTGATAATGGAGGGTGGTAATGGTAGCACAACACTATGAATGTAATTAACTGAATTATACATTTGAAATTATACATTTGAAAGTGGTTATAAGGGAAATTTTTAGATTGTATATATGTTACTAGAACACCATTTTTTTAAAAACATAGGGCTGTACAGCACAGTAAATCCTGGCGCAAACTATTGTTGATAGTATAATTATAATAATATTTTTTCATTAATTATAATAAATTTACCACACTTATGCAAAATGTTAATAATGGGGAAAACTGTGTGTGTATGAAGGGTGTTATACAGGAACCCTGTTTTATGCATGGTTTTCCTGTAAGCCTACAACTTCTCTAGTAAAAATACTTTTTGATTAAAGAAAGGCTTTTTTCCCCCTGAGTTCTGCTGCATCTAAGAATGCCTTTTCCTTCACCCTGCCAAATCTAAGTGTCTTGTTGCTTTATTTTCTGATGCATACCCTTTGCACTAATAAATGTCTTGCTTTCATTCCCTTGCTTGACTCCCAGCCTCCTACACCATCAGAAGAGTGGAAAGTGCTACCAAAAGTGAGAAGGAAAACACAGTGGGGAGACCCTCTATTCAGCTAAAGGAAACCCCCTACTGTCAGGATCACCAGAAGCACAAATGCTGATGTCATGGATGTCTTCATTTTGACAAATTTACACAGGTCTTTCAGAGACCACAGAACCCTAGGCAAAGTGTCATGTATTTTTTTACTAGTTTTACCACGTATGTGTGCAGCTCTAGCGACTGAGAACTAGGCCTGATTAAAGGTTCCTGGAAGCACTAGTAACTAGGCAGCTAATATTGAACTGTGCATGGAGTCAGCCAGACCATGTATTTAAAGAAGAAACTAAGAACTGACTAGAATGGAAAATATGTGAGTAGAGGAAGAGGAGTTTTTGAAGGAGTCTTGAGAAGGAGAAAGCTGAGCAGTTGGAGGAAAAACAGAAGAGAGGGTATTCTGGTTTGCTGCCTGCTGGAATGCAATATACCAGAAACAGAATGGCTTTTAAAAAGGGGAATTTAATAAGTTGCTAGTTTACAGTTCTGAGGCTGAGAAAATGTCCCAATTAAAACAAGTTTATAGAAATATCCAATTTAAGGCATCCGGGGAAAGATGCTTTAGTTCATGAAGGCTGATCATGTTCAACGTTTCTCTCTCAGCTGAAAGGGCACATGGCTAACATGGCGGTGTCTGCTGGCTTTCTCCTGGCTCTACCAAAAAGTGACTCTCTCCAAAATATTTCCTCTTTTAAAGGATTCCAGTAAACAACTCCACCTTCAATGGGTGAAGACACACCTCCATGGAAATCATCTAATCAAAAGTTACCATCCACAATTGGGTGGGTCGCATCTCCATGGAAACAATCAAAATGCTCCCACCCAGCAATACTGAATGAAGATTACAGAACGTGGTTTTTCTGGGGTCCACCACAGATTCAAACTGGCACAGAGGGTGTCATAGAAGGTACACTGCCTATCAAAATTACTCTCTGCTAGGCATCACCCCAAGCCAAACAAGTCAAAAACTCATGAGCATTTGAGTATATTTGTTATTAGTCTGGGCATTGTACTTTCTAGAGTTATAGGGATTCCCTAATTATAATAAATTGGAGCAAAGAGGGTGATTTATCCCAGCCCTCTTTAAATTCTCAGCAACTAACAGCAACTTAGACATATGGGTCTCACCACCAATAGAATTAGTGATCCTGAGGGAAATAAAACCAATAAAATATTTTGGTTACATTATACATACTTTGCTACACATATGCAATCTAAAAGAGCTAGGAGAAGCACATTGAAACACACAAATGGTACATATGTAGAAGATAGACTCACAATAATTCCCCTTATAGTACTCATGGTTTTCTTTATTTATGTAAAATTAATGAGAGCACTTTCAGCACTATCAGAAGCAAAGTTCAGAGATGATGAACTAAGGAATCCAGGTCCCAAGCAGGATCCAGTTCTTATATTGAAGTTGGAGAGCCAAGTATGTCAAAGTCTCAAGAAGGCAATATGTATGGGAATCAAGTTTTGTGTAGAATTGGAATTTGTTGAGTTTGGTGAATGTTTGTTTCATTTTGAATCTCTAAACCCTAAAAATATATAAAACATAAAAGATAATTCATATATGTATTTTTTTTATTTCTGCATAAAAGTTACCCCAAATCTTAGAGGCTTAAAGAAACAACATTTATATCTCATAGTTTCTGAGGGTGGTGAAAGTGGGCACAGCTTGCCTGGGTCCTCTGAATCTCATCCTCTCTCAAGGCTACAATTAAGGAGTCAGTCAGAGCTGCAGTCTCATTTTGAGGCATGAGTTGGATGCATTTCTAAGATCTCAAAATGGTTGCTGGCGGGGATCAGTTTCTCATGAACTTTGGCTGGAGGCCGCCTTTGGTTCCTCACCATATCAGCCTCTCCATACTGTAGCTCACAATATGGCACAATATGGCAGCTGGCTTCCTTCAAGTTGAACAAGCAAAAGGGCAAGAGAGAAGGAGTGGGAATAAGGCAGAAATCACTCTGTTCTATTATCTCATCTTGTAAGAGATAGCCCATCATTCATGCCATATTCTATTCATTAGAATGAGTCACTAGGTCCATCCCACACAGAGGGCATGAAAACTGGTAGACAAGAATCACTGGGAGCCACTTTAGATTCAGCCTATCACGCTATGGAAAATAAAACTTCACTTAACTGGATTTTAGAAATAAGACCATTCTTGTTTTTCTCCAACTTTTTTTTTTGGTTTTTAAAAATTTATTTGTTGGAGCTTCTTAAATATCATTGCCCAGTTATTTCTATCCTTTGTTTATAGGACCCAGGTAGTCTACCATTGCTCACTCATTTAGAGTATATACTTCATCCCAAAGTATAGCATCCTTCCTTGATAGAGTATCAGCTCCAAACATGTGCCTCAGCAGCATGTCTAAGAAACCGCTGAACTGTTTTATCACATAGGTAGTTTCTGGGAGGTGTGGTACATGATAGACCAGTAGATCTTCTGCCATTTTCTTTATCTCTTTTGCTGAGAAGTAGGTCCTTTGGTTTGATGAGATATTCTGAAAGGTTCAGTATCAATAGTTCAAGTACTTTGCACATCCTTAGATGCAATGCTGGCTGAGGAGAGACAGCAGTGCAACAGTTGTGGAAGACCACAGGTGGGTCTGGGTCACCTGTCAATGCAACTTACTTGTGTCTTTGACCCTGTTCATACCAATCCCATCTCACAATGGATTGCTGCTAAGCCTTAATTGATGGCTTGATTAGTTTTTGACAGAACCTACTCCTGATGGGCATTGCATAGACCCTTGATGCTGCATTGTGACACACTCCCTCACTACCAGGGCTTATTAAAACCATAAGATATGCAATTTAAACTGTGCTACAGATGGCATGCAGCTTTCCTTTTCCTAGCAACCAAATATCATGCATTATAATTTTCCTATTAGAGATTACCATAGCACCTTTTCCCATGCATTTACCTTAGCACAAAATGTTCCACTAAGTCTATGACCATAGTAATAGGGCTACTTTAATTACACACTGTACCTGCTTCAAAGCTACCCTCAAAGCTGGCAGCTTCCTGTATCACTGGGTAAACTGGTTGTAGCAATATTTTCAAGTACAGAATATGCTGCTGTTATGAGGAGTCTGCCTTAATTTTTTTATATTTGACTGATGACAACTTTTAAGCCTCATCCATCCATCTTTGCCTGTGCCCCACATTTGGCAAGTTTATAAGAAAGCCTGAGTGCTACTTCCTCTGGCACCTGCAGGAGAAGCCCCTGCTTCTGTGTTGGAACTCTTACACCAACTCAACATCCTATCCACCATAAAAATTCAGGCCAGTCTCATTTCCTTGCTCTCTCAGGCAATTTCAGATGTGTTTAAGAATCCTGCCCTGATATCTCCCGAACCTCAATCATGTAATAAACTTTCTCATAACTCCTGGTGTGTGACTTTAGCCATCTCAACATTCAAACCAAACTTTTGGTGAGTCCCTCAATCTCTGCAATTCACCAAAATAGCTGCTTTCAGAACCTGAAGAAACCATGCAAACATTTTCTTCTTTCTTAAAATGGAAGGGAAGATATGCAATAGTTAGTTTTTTTCTTTGGAAAAAATATTGAGCGTGCTACAGACCAATGAACCTTTAAACAATGAAATGACAGGCTTCTGAGTTTTCATAAGGTCCACTCTCTGAGGTACATGTGTCTTATCAAGATATCCCATGGAAACCTCGAAACTGTGGAAGGCCTCTGCTTCTCTAGCAATTTAATGTTGGTGGTAGAAAATAAGGTTGGAGAGGTATATTGGGGCAATACTGGGAAGAGATCAAGTTCTCTTATACTGTAGAGAATGAGAAACTATGAGATGATTTTTAAACATATTAGCTCCCTTCAATTTTTATGCTAATAAAAATAACTAAATTCAGCACAGAACATAGATTGGAAGGAGCAAACCTTGAAGCAGTGTCATAAATCACAAATCCATTTTAATATTAGTTCATATAAAAGATGAATGGAATCTCTACAAGAATAATTGGGATAGTGAGGAAAAGACAGAGAAAGACATAATTTGAGGTAGAATTGACAGGACTTGCTCACATAATGGATCAGTTTAATGAAATAAGTATAGTCTCAAGAGTTAGCATATATGACTTACGTAGGATATTGCCTTTGATATTGTATGATAACTCTTTCTAAGACAGTTTTATAACATGTATCGATCAACTGTTGCTGCATAACAAACAGCCACAAAATCTCAGTAGCATACAATGGCAAACCTTTACTTTTCATGTATCTCACATGTTGGCTGGGGTAGCTCTGTTCATGCAGCCTGTGCCTGTTCACACATCTGCAGGTGAGCTGACTTAGATTGAGCTTCGGAGTTTGTCTCTGCCTAAGACTGAAGGTCTGCTGGTCAGCTAGGTGGCTCTGCTGCACATGTCCCACATCCTCCTTATGTCTAACAGAGCATGTTATTATTATTATTGTTATTCTTATAACAATAATAGTGGCACCAAAGAATACATCCAACCTTACAAGCAAATTTCAAACTCCTACTTAAGTCACATATGCTAACATCTTATTAATTAGAATAAGTCGCTTGACAGTGTCCAAATTATACTCCACATTTGTAGAATAAACCGCAAAGCGACATGGGAAAGAATGCATTGAGAGGGGAAGAATTTGTATCAATATTTCAATCTATTGTAGTCTGCCCTTTTGGCCATAATAACACACATTTCTCCCACATGAAGAATATACTCATCCCCCTCCAAAAATCCCCAAAAGTCTTATCTAATCAAAGAACCAAGCTCAAAGTCTAGAATCATGATATATATCAGGTCTGCATGTGTATTCTCTTGATCTGGATACCTAAGAATTTAAATAAACACACAAATGAACAAAGAAGTAACTTATTTGATCCCACACGTCTATCATAAAATTTGTGTGACAGGAGCAGGATGACTGCAATGAACTTCTACTTTAGGAGGAGAGGAAAAACAAGCATATAGAAATCACTGGACTATATCAACTCAGAATTCCTGTACACAAATGTTCCCATGTCCCCCTACTCTGGAAATGTTCCTTGAGTAGACCCTAGTCTGCTTCCTGGGAGGGGCTCTTCCTTCTATAGCTTCCCATGGCTTTTATCACAACCCTCTGGAGAATCATTCTCTTTTTATCATTCTCATCCAGTCCTAACAAGGGCATTAGAGAATATGCCTTCTATGGCAGCTGAGAAGCTTTCTTAGCCTACCTACTGCTACAAAATTGGGGCCACGGAAGTTATTTCAGATAATAAAAAGACTCAGTTCCCTTGAGTTATGGCTGGTGGTCCTCTAACCAGGTCTCCTAAAATCCTGGAGGATCTTTTGTATTTGATTCCAGTCCATTAATTTATAAAAGCAACCAAAATGTGGGGCTTCTTATGTATTCTATTACCATCAACTACATTTATGGAAGTCGCAAATGTCTGGGTACTTTGAGCACTCTTAGCTCATCAAGGTTCAGTGAGACCACGCTTTTTAGCAGCCCTTTTATCTCACTCCAAGTAGCTGCTAGTTGCCACTTCAGTTCTTTCAAACAGTTTAACAAAGCACAGGAGGGCTACTCCTTGATTTTGGGCTACAACCCTAAGATGAATCTTAGAGGCCCTTGATTTTCCCCAAGGCTACATCTTAATTTTATACTATTTTCCTCTCTGGCAAGAGTAGAGAGGTTGAAGAATTTCATAAAAGCATTTTATTTTCCTACACAGTGCATTTTTGAAGCTCTCTATTGCCTCTTTATTCTGTTTACTAACTCCATAGTTCTGTTTTGAGCTCATCTCTCTGTTGTATTACATTATTAAATCCATCTAAATGGAGCTAGATCATTCTTCTTCAATCTGCATGGAATGGACTTTACCCAAATCCACAAATTAATTAAGTCCTTTGGCTGCCTTCCAGATGATCAGAAGTGACCATTTTTACAAATATTTCATGACTACATCCTACAGACTAGCTACCATTTTCTAAGCCTTGTATGTTAGCTTCTTTGTCACTGGCTGTCCACTGACTCAAGTCAATACAATGTGTTTTAGATTATTATTTTACCACCACACTATTTGAATACTAATTTTGTATCAATTTTTTCTGAATAGCAAACAAGAAAATCAATGACATAGTAAAACAAGTATTTCTTTGTCACATACCTCACACATTGACTGAAGCCCCTCTGTTTTATCACTTGGCTTCACTCAATGGACTACTCAGTATAGTTGGGCTTGGCTGAGTAGCACTACTTCAAACACAGGCCTGTGATGGCCAAGCAGCTCTCCATGTGAGTCTCATAATCTTAAGTCAACAAGTTAGCTGGGCCAGCAATCCTCACGGCAACATCAAAGGTACAAGAGAACATGTTCAATGACCAAATATGTTCTAATCCCTGCTTGCATCATATATTTTAATATTCCATTGGCCAATGCAAGTGATACCATTAGCCAAGTCCAAAATCAATGGATGAGGAAGCATACTGTATGTTTTATGGGAGAAATTACAAAATCATATGGAGAAAGGTATCAGTTGAGGAAGGGGTGAGACCTGCTTTGCTACCAAAGTACTGTTGTTGAAGAAAGAATGAATTTGATGCATTTTATGTTTATAGGATGTTTATATCCTTTAAACACCCAGAATATATACAAGAGGCAATTAAGATCAAAGGCTTAGTGGTGTCAGAGCTAGAGAAATTGTTTTGGACAAACGGTATATTGATATATAATAATTCTGTAGTACCTACAATACGGCAAGGGCAAAAGGCATAAAATATTGGGTTGAATAGAAATGCATGGGAGTAGATAGCAGAAAAGAAGCTATCAGAGAAGGCTAAGGAGGGGCACATATGTATAAAAGAAAGCACAAGTGAGGAATGGTACAGAAAGTAGGAAAATAAGGAATTTCAGGAAGGAAAAGTGGTAAAATATGCAGAAAGGCCAATAAGGCTGAAATATGGAAATAGATCATTAAATGTGTCAATTAAGGGATCTTATTTCTGTGTTATCGATGTATGAGGCAGTCATATGCTGTGTTCACAGTTAACGTCGAAATACAGATCATGCATCGTAGCATCTGTCTTCAGGCCTCACTGCCCTTAGACTGATTAATAAGCCTGGAAACTTGCCCACCAAATTCCTGGAGGCAAATTAAATATTAAGATTCTCTGATATATAGATCTAAGAAATTCTCACAAAAGAGACATATTTAGAAGGAGAATAATCCGAATTACAAAAGTTAAAAGAAAAATTAATCTGGCAATGGCTTTTTAGTCTTATCCAATTTACACTAAAAGTAATAAAAATATAATTAAAATAAAGCACATTAGAAGGAACAAATTCCCAAGTTTCCCCTACCAGCTTCGACTCTGGGTTCCAGGGGAACTTATCTAAATGTTCAAAATGAAAATGCAACCTATTGGGAATAACAAAATCATAAACAATATCAGCAAAGTTATTTGTTCCACATGGGAGAGCATTCAATGATATCAGTTGGAATTCCATACATAGAAAAGACATAGTGTTACATTCTGACCGATAAGGAATAATTTGCCACTTACCAAATTCTAATTGTTTCTAGATTAAGTAAAGAGAATCTAAACATGGAATATGCCTAGATTTAGCAAAGTTTCATCTACTGTTTTGCATAGATACGACTACAAATATGAAGTGATTATGGTCACAAAGGTTTATTTTATTATCTAAATGAATACAAACATTGTGCCAGTTTGAAGGTATTATGTACCCCAGGAAAGCCATGTTTTAATCCTGATTCAGTACTGTGGGTTGGAATCTTTTAATTAGATTATCTTCACAGAGATGTGACACACCCAATTGTAGATGTGATCTTTTGATAAGATGGTGATGTGACTCCACCCATTTCAGGTGGGTCTTGACTAGTTTACTGGGAACCTTTAAAAGAGGAAATATATTGGAGAGAGCCAGAAATGACAGAGCCAACAGAAAATTCAGAGCAGAGCTGACACAGATGCCAACACTTGGAAAACAGAGACACAGATGTTTGGAGATGCTTGGAGCCCTGCAGATGTCACCATGAGATGTTAAGCAAGCCAGAACCTGGAGGAGGCAAAGGAAGCCATGAAATGAAAGCCAGCCCCGGGGAAGCGAAGTGAGGAAGCTCCATAGAAACAGAGACTGAAAGCAACAGAATCGAGGAGCAGGGGACCAGCAAGGGAACAGCGTGCTTTCCCAGTTGACAGAGGTGTTCCACATGCATTGGCCCTTCCTAAACTAAGGTATCTTCTCCTGGATACCTTAGTTTGGACACTTCCATAGGCTTAGAACTGTAACCTTGTTACTTACTAAATTCTCTTGATAGAGGCCATTCCATTTCTGGTATATTGCAATCCAGCAGCTTACAAATTAAATAAGCACCTTAAATATAAATCCACATCCTTTATAAAGAGTTTGTGGCAACATTAAAGCTGACCATTTCACAAAATGATAACTATCCAGATACAAACTGTTAAAAAGTTAAATTATCAAAATGATTGATGAATATAAAAAATATGATGATATAGATTGGCAATCAGTCTAAATGGGTTAATAACAAAACAGTCGCAATCGATTAGATGGTAATTTTTTAAAAAACAACTTTATTCTAGTTGGCAAATTTTAATGAGAAAGGTGGTTGGTGATAAAGATCACAGGCTTTGGAATTAGACCCTCCTGGCTTAAAGACCCAGATCCACCATTAATTAACTTTTTTACCTCAAACAATTTTCTCAAAATCTGTAAAACTCAGTGTCTAGATCTGTAAAATGAAGATTATATCTACAGCCCTATGGAGCACTCATGAAGATTAAACAAAAGAAAGTCTTTAAGGCACAGTGCTGGTACATAGGAAGAATTGGTAAGTTAGCTGTTATTTTCCTTATTCTACAACTGACAGACTGTTTGCATCTTTTTAGAAATTGTGGTCCTTGCTATTGCAAATCCGCCGATTCCCCTTTCATCTTCTCTTACTATAGTGGTGCAATACCATTCTCTGATCAACCAAGTGTCACAGATGAAGTATATGCTATGACGTATCACTTGACAGGAGAGAGATGTGTTATGATGGGAAAATGTACACTCTTTAAAGTCAGGCGGTTCTGGTCTTCCCCATTTGCTAGCAGAGAGGACTTGGGCAACTCATTTAACCTTTCAAAGTATCTACTTATTCTTCCATAGAATGACATTATAATAATTCCACCTGCTACAGTTTCCTACCTACTGAACAAGTACTGTGCGATGGGTTGACTTAGTGCAGGGGTTTATTGGCTCATGGTTTCAGAGGCTAGAAGGCCTGCTTCCTCCTGGGATCAGGATCTTCTGACTGGAAATCTTTGGAGTTCCTTGGCTTTGCCATCAGATGGCAAGTCTGCAGCCTCCCTTCACTTCTCTGTCTATGCAAAGTCTATACACCTGTAAGAATATCAAGACTCACTTCCTCTGGGGAATTTTCCATGAACAGTCTTTTCACTTTTCTTACATGAGTTTTCCCTTCCGATTATGGACATCATTTCATTTAAAATATCATTACCTTAATAGTGACTAAATGTACAAATTTTAAAAATGCTTTTGTATGAGGAAGAACAAAGGAATGTCATTATTGCAGGGTGCTGAAAATAGATGGTAATTAATGTTTTAAAATGTCACCTTATGTGTGAGACTAAAGCAAAAAAATGTTTATGTGGTACAAAATTTATATTTTGACTAGTGCATTTCCTAATATAACTTATATACATAGTTTGATTGAACACTATAAGTACTTGGACTCTCAGGTAGGACGTGAGATTTTGTTGGTTTGTCCAGAGTGATGCCCTGATGAATCCCAGAGTGATTTCGATCAGTGAGTGGAAAAGTATTTGCAAAGCCCCTTTCGGGGAATAGTGAGAACAGGGAGAAATTCAACTTCCCCAAGGTGAATTCTTGATATTCTCACAAGCAGTATGGACAACCAAAGCTATAGGCTGAGCCCCCAGTCTTGGGGTTTGTTCATATGAAACTTAATCCCACAAAGGATAGGTCAAGTCTACTTAAAATTTAGGCCTAAGAGCCACCCCCAAGAGAGCCTCTTTTGTTGCTCAGATGTGGCCTCTCTCTCAGCCAACACAACAAGCAGACTCACCAGCCTCCCCGTCTACATGGGACATGACTCCCAGGGGTGTGGACCTTCCTGGCAACATGGAACAGAAATCCTGGAATGAGCTGAGACTCAGCATCAAGGGATTGAGAAAACCTTCTCGACCGAAAGGGGGAAGAGTGAAATGAGACTAAGTGTCAATGGCCGAGAGATTCCAAACAGAGTCAAGAGGTTATCCTGGAGGTTATTCTTATGCATTAAGCAGATATCACCTTGTTGTTCAAGATGTAGTGGAGAGGCTGGAGGGAACTGCCTGAAAATGTAGAGCTGTGTTCCAGTAGCCATGTTTCTTGATGATGACTGAATAATGATATAGTTTTCACAATGTTACTGTGTGATTGTGAAAACCTTGTGTCTGATGCTCCTTTTATCTACCATGTCAACAGATGAGTAGAACATATGGAATAAAATTAATAATAAGGGGAACAAATGTTAAAATAAATTTAGTTTGAAATGCTAGTGATAAATGAAAGTGAGGGGTAAGGTATATGGTATGTATAATCTTTTTTTTTCCTCTGTTATCATTTTCTTTCTTTTTCTGTTGTCTTTTTATTTCTTTTTCTGAATTGATGCAAATGTTCTAAGAAATGATGAATATGCAACTATGTGATGATATTGAGAATTACTAATTATATATGTAGAGCAGAATGATATGTTAGTTTGTTTATTTGTTCTTAATTTTTAATTAATAAATAAATTAATTAAAAACAAATATCATTTCCTTTACTTTTAGTACAAAATGTGTGCCTGTAATAGACAATGTATAAGGTAACAGAGATGGCGTGTTTAGCTAACCATTTTCCTGAATTTCCTCATTGTCAGCCTGAGCAACTTTCTGGAATGCATAGAAATGGCAGTAAGACATTTCAAGATAAGAAGAAATAGTACTAAACTCAGTATTTACCAAAGATCAAATAATATTGATTTCTACAGCATTTCTTTCAATATCTATAGATGAAAGGGGGAAGTTAAAGCAAGTTGGGAAAATAACAAAAGTTAACTTTCGCCTTACTCGCAAAATTTTCGTTGATTGCTACTCCATTACCAAATTGCTCTATCTTTGTCAAATGACACCACACTCTCTCAGCTCTATTTGGTGGACTAAAGTAGGAGCTCAATAAATACACAAAATGAATTACTTACTAAAAGAATCAACAAAGTTACCTAGCAGTGTTTTTCTCATTCAGTATTTCAAAATTGTATTCTTCAAAAAGCGTTTTCACATAAGATAACTGTGGATAAGACATGTTATAAGATTTTGCTTCTGAATGTTTACAGTTTAGGGAAACAAAAATGGAGGATGCTAAAATAAGACCAGGTAGGCAAACAATAAGCCAGTTACATACATCTCTGGAAATGTTAACATATACCAGAAAGAGCAGCAACATATACAGAACTTCTAATTTGCACCCTTTTCCACGGGTAACTGCATTTTCAAAAATTGTTTTTAGAACTATTCTCTATTATTACGTTTGTAGAACATGTCAGCAATAACTCTGCCAATAGGCATGTCTAAATCACTATTCCCTTATGAAGTTGCAACTAAAATTAAGACTATACTCAACATTTCTTCCTGGATTCCTGGCCATATTTCAACAATTTAAAGAGAAGATATTTAAGGAAATTATAGACATTCTGTTCCTGAAGCGCACACTAATCAATTATTCTTACCAAGACACTTAGATATAAATTCAAATAAGTAAAAATTCTTAGATTTTTTATTATAAGTGTGGGTAACATTAATAGTTTAGAAATAATGAATTGCAGTAAGATGGTTGCTGCCCCACCATTAGACTACCATAAACTATAAGACAAGGCAACCTAAGGGTTAACCCCATATGGTTTTCCACTACAATGGGATTCTTACCAAATGTCCAAGACTTTTAACAAAGCACTGATATGATAATACTTAGTTTGAGCTCTGCAGGATCCTGGAGTAAATGGAGAATTTAAGACTCAATAGCACAGCAAGATTTAGGATAAGGCAATGATGGGGTGCGGAAGATTCAAATCTAATTCTACCATTTGAATTCCAATGTGATCCTGTACTCATCTCTCGAGTCGTTTATTGCTTCAAGTTAAATTAACCTAGAAAATTAGTCATTAAATGAAGCCACAGAAAAAGTACTATTCTGTTTCTGGAGAACCTGAACAAGTTGGCAGTGATCCAATTCTTTGGAAGTCTCCCTTCCACTCCACATCTGTCTATTTTTAGTACAATTGTGTAGAGATAAAAACAGTATCAGTAAGAGCATCTTCAGATGACAGTCTTGTAAATTGGGTAAAAATATGTAATTTGCTGGTGCTTAATTCTGAGGTGCTTGAAAGCAGGATGTTGGAAGGGAATAGAAAAAACATAAGAAGGTAAAGTATATGTTTATTCTATAAGAATTTGGTTCTTGTCTTCTCTGTTTATTTAGTTCTAGAGATTCCAACACTACCTATCGTTCTTGGGTTGGCCTTTCTTTCCCCTTTGGTGACAGAACAAGCAAAATCTGCAGGGTATGTTTAATAGAATTAGAAGAAAGAATGTGAGAAATAGGATGCTAAATCTATTTTTAAAATCACCCTAAATATCTCGCCAATACTTGACAATCTAAAAACAAATACAAAAATTATTGAAGTTTACAAATTCTTGGTGTCTGGCTACTCTTTTTAGTGAATACTTTACTTAGCCCTTCATAGCTAAGTAAAGTGTATAAGAGTGTGAGAAAGAAGAAAGTGAGTGACAAAAATAGAGGAAGAGAGGAAAAGAACCAGAGAAATATAAAGCTTGCCTGCCCAGGTAAGTATCATTTCTATAGAAATGAAGAAAGAAGGAGAAGAAATCACCATTTAGCTTTTGTTTCAATGTAAAAAATTAACCTTTGGCAGAGTCTTTAACTTTTTTGAGTAGAAAGAGCTTAGGTGTTTAGAGCAAGAAAAACCAAATTTTTGATGTAATTATAGGGAGAGGTGAAAAAATAATGGTCAGTCAACCATGTCCCCAGGCATGGCAAGTAGGAAAGATGTCAGTAGTGACTAGAGGCTTCACACTGCCCCTGGATGTCATGACATATGAAATGCTGTCTTAGTTTTGCCTGAGCTGCCATCACAAATACCATACAGTGGGTTGGTTTAAACAACAAGCAATCACTGGCTTCCAGTTTCAGAGACCGGAAGTCCAACATCACAATATTGGCAAGGTTTACTTTTTCCCCGAAGACGGTGACGTCTTGGCGCTCACTTGGCCAGCAATCCTTGGGGTTCCTTGGCTTTCCGATCCGTGGCGACGTCCTCTCCTTTCTCTTCTGAATCCCTCATCGATCTGTTTCCAGATCCTCCCCATGGTTTTCTCTTTCTGTCTCCATTTCTTCTACTTATAAAGGACCCCAGTGATGCAGATCAAGGACCATTCGCTTTGGGCTTAACTAAAATAGCTCCTTATTTCAAGAGACCCTATTTACGATGGGTTCACATACACAGGAATGTAGATCAATACCAAGAACATGTCTACATTGGGGTACATAAATTATTTCAATCTACCACAGATGCACGGAAAGAAAATGTCCCTGAGAAGATCTAAGATTAAGGGAGAATCTTAAATGAATGTTTTTTTTTCCCCAGTTGCCTAAGTTTATATGGAATTCACTAAGGTTATGTTTTTGACATCAAGTGGAATGGAAATATTTCTATTAAAAATAATGTTACCATTTTGCACACCTGAGTCATAGGCTAAAAATGTGTTCCTACTACATATGTCTCTTTTTTGTGTGTTTTCAATTGTTTACTTGTGTTGCCTTTGGGGAAATTCTAATCTAGTCCTAGTCTCCTCCTTATTTAATACACCTGTTCTTGTTATGACTGTTAACACTTTGAATTATGACAGCAGCACTAAGTTGGCACTCAAAAGACATATGTAGAAGGAAGGATGAAATGAGAGAAGGAAGAAAGGAAGGAAAGGAGGGAGGATTTTTTGATTATTCTAACTTTCACTGATCTTCCTGAAATAAGAAAAAACATGGTTTAAATCCCAGCCCCAACATTTGCACACCAATGTTTATAGCAGCGTTATTTACAATTGCAAAGAGATGGAAACAGTCAAAATGTCCATCAACAGACGAGTGGCTAAACAAACTGTGGTATATACATACGATGGAATATTATGCAGCTTTAAGACAGGATAAAATTATGAAGCATGTAATAACATGGATGGACCTAGAGAACATTATGCTGAGTGAGTCTAGCCAAAAACTAAAAGACAAATACTGTATGGTCCCAATGATGTGAATCGACATTCGAGAATAAACTTGGAATATGTCATTGGTAACAGAGTTCAGCAGGAGTTAGAAACAGGGTAAGATAATGGGTAATTGGAGCTGATGGGATACAGACTGTGCAACAGGACTAGATACAAAAACTCAAAAATGGACAGCACAATAATACCTAATTGTAAAGTAATCATGTTAAAACACTGAATGAAGCTGCATCCGAGCTATAGGTTTTTGTTTTGTTTTGTTTTGTTTTATTTTGTTCTTACTATTATTACTTTTATTTTTTTTCTCTATATTAACATTCTATATCTTTTTCGGTTGTGTTGCTAGTTCTTCTAAACCGATGCAAATGTACTAAGAAATGATGATCATGCATCTATGTGATGATGTTAAGAATTACTGATTGCATATGTAGAATGGTATGATTTCTAAATGTTGGGTTAATTTCTTTTTTTCTGTTAATTAATAAAAAAAAAAAAAAATCCCAGCCCCAGTATTTAGACAAATCATTTAGACTCTTTAAGACTTTCTCAGGTAAAACAAAGAAAATAATACCTTTCTCACTGAGTTCTTATGAGAATTCAGATAATGCCTACATATTCAGTGGAGTGTAAAGTTTAGAGTCAGTCTTCACTATATGGTAGTTATTATTATTGTTGTTGCTAACCTAGAAAACACTATTTATACCTCATCATTTAGTACTTATTATTTTCTAATTATTTCACAGTTTAATTATTCACTGCCAGCATTTATTTTGCCAGATGCATTCTAGGCATTACAAATATTGAACACATTAAATATTAACAACCTAATGTGGTGAGGGATACTATCATTTTACATGTTACAGATGAGAAGACTCAGGTACAGAGAAATTAAATAACTTGTTCAAAGCCACATGATATGTGAGTGACAGAGCCAAGATTCAAACCCCTGGGCTCCAGGGTTCAAATCCTCACCACAGTATTACAATGCCTCTGAATCATAATCATCTCTTCTCTCTTACCAACTTTCAGGTTCGTTGTAAAAGCCTCCTTGTTTATAATCTGCCCTTACATCTCCTTTGGCACTTGACTTAACTGGAGGACAGAGCTGGCACTTTTTAAGAACTCATTAATTGGTTTCAATTGGCTTATTTCTTTTGGCCAGACTATAGCACCATGTTTCAGTTGTAGGAAGCAAATGTGTTTGTAGAATTTACATTTTAAAAGATATGAAATCAATGTTTTGCTGAACATTTAATCATTGCATGTTAATATACCCTATAAATTATCCTATTTGATTGTCAACATGTGGTTGACATGTTTTGTGGTTAATACTAGGTGTTATAAGAATGTGTCTGTATTGACAACTTGGAAATTACATTACTTTAGTGAAATTGACAAATTTTATTAATGTTGCTTAATAACCTGGAAGGAAAGGCCTCTAATTCATCAGACTTACCTCTGAGAGGCTAAAGTATTATTAGCCAGCATTTTCCTAACAAAGAAAAGGAAAATCAGTAAGGCTCCACAGTATGATTTCTATGATGTGTGAGTTTTGTACCACTCTATCTCAAAGAAATTTCTAGTAGCAGGAACATGAGATTATTTAGATTGCATTTACTGTAAGCCAATGACCAGGCATTTGCACCTATAACAGTTCCTAAGATTTTAGCTGATTACTCTGAATGCCCAGGACACTGTCATTTGAAATTGGGACTTGAAAGAGTATTGAGTCAACATAAAAGAAGATTCAAAACAGTAATATTGATATCTAATGGAAAAAAGTATTCTCTGCCATTCAAGACATTTGTATTTTGGAAAAAAAGTTAATTGAATAGTTTACGAAAAGAATAAAATGAATATCATTCCTGGTATCAAAATGTCTGGTTCTAAGTACAGCATCAAAATAGCTAAGGAAAAATAGCCCTATTGAAATAATGATTCCATTTGCTTCTATAGAAAGTTCAATTTATATGTGTTTCTTAAAAATTGTTTATGTGTTATAAGTATGTTTGAAGTTTATCATCTACTTCTGGCTGATGGTATGTTTTGCTAATTGTATTTCCAATTTATGGTCATCTTTTAGATTTTTTTCTTCAGAAAATTTTGGTTTTATATTCTTCTTAAAATAATATGCCTGCATATTTGGTGCAGAAAAATAAGAAGCAAATCATACAAGCTTTTTAGTAGCACACCTGTTGTTTGTTTTAAACATATAAATCTAAATTGAATTAACTCTGATGCAAGTAACGACACATTTTGGATATAGCTTTTAATATCAGTTAATAAGTTAGCCATGCTATTCCTTCGATTTAAAATGTCACATTTATCAAAAGGTAACTGATGATATAAATCTAATATACTCCTGGACTTTGTAACCTAATCTTTGATTTATCTAATTTTGTCTTGCAACTTTATGTCGTAATAACTTTGACTTTATAATATAATTAACTGGTATTCATTATTCTTCTAGTATCATGTGTTTGTTTCCAAAGATTAATTTTATAATAATTTTATATAATAAAAAAGTGGTATTTTGAATATGAACCTGTTCAACAAAAAAATACTAATAGAAATATTGACAGTTTTACAATGTGAAAATTACTACATACATGCAACGAATGTTAAGAGAGCCAAAGGACTAATCAAAATACAGAACTTCCCTAAGTAATCAATAAGATGAAAAACAATACCTCATTTTTAAAAATAGGCGAATTGCATGAATGTACCTGTCACACAAAATAAAAACAAAATGAAAATAAAATTATAAATTAATGATCAGCCTCCTTCATGAAAAACAAACATGCTATAAAACAGTAATAATGCCCTGTTTCTAAATTGCCAACATGGCACATGATAAAACATTTTACATAATCTATTTCTGAAGTGCAATTAGAAACATAGACACAAAATTGTTTATTCAAATCAACACACGAGCATCAAGCGTACTTTCAGGAGATATCCAACGGTTATAAAAGTGTGAGTTGTAAAGATATAAATACCTGAAAACTTAATTTCAATGTTCAAAACAACCTTAGTATTAAGAAATGGAAGACAAGTCTAATTGATTACAATACATCTTTATCCTGGAATATCATGCATTAACTAAAATGATAGGCACAAAAACTGATTATAGTAAGTTACCAATAGACATAAAATAAAATAAAGAATGAGTCACAGAATGGCTTGTGAAGACTGATTCTATTGTATAAAATGTCACTTACAATTGCAGGTTTTAACATTCAAAACTGGCTAACTTTGGGGAGGGGAGGAGATGGTCCAGAAGACTGATGCTTTAATTTTACTTTATATAATTTTTATCCTCTGAATCTTTTTATATGTTTTACTGGTTTTTCATATGCTGAAGTAGTATTACTTTTTAAATAGTCCATTATAAATTATTATAAAATAATCAAATTTGAAATGTCAAGCAATATGATGAATATACAGATTTATTTTTGACGTAGTCAAATTTCTATTTCTACACTTAGACCAATATAAAAGCTATAATCAAATAACTTTTAAAATTTAAAATAGATATAATAGGTTCTAATTCCTTGATGTTTTTATAATTCTATATCTTGATATTCTTTTGTTAAACAGGCACTAAAATTAAAGATAAAAGTATTTCGTGTCCTAAGTATAAAACAATCATTAACACATAAGTAGTGATAACAGTATTCATAATATTTAACATTTTTTAAACTTGCCAAAGGTTCACAATGTACGCTATTATCTCATTTGGGTTTAATAGCAGCCCTGTAAATTATAGATGATTATAATACAATTTTAATGAAAATTACACAAAATCCTCAAATTTCTGAAACATAAACATGTAAGATGCATACCAAAGGCTGCATTTATACGTGTACTGCAAATATAAACTGAAATACACTTTAGAAAATGTATCTTTCTTCAAGTTTACCTCATGGATAATTTAAAGAATGAAAGCATCACATTAGCATATCTTATGTACAATAGCATATTATGTAATGATAATAAAAAATGCTTGGAATTATTGTCATATAAATTAAGTCTAGTTTACTCCACTTGCAGTGAGTTGCATAAACTAGGTTTGTTTAAACTATACAAATGTCCTTTGCTTCCTCGTAGATAAAGTTGCTTCAAGCCATGCCTGAAAATGGGAACACCATACAAGACTCATAGGATACAGTAATAAAGAAAATTTATTTTTATCTTCCACTGTCCTTACAAACGCCTCAGTGGGGTTTAATTTTCTCCTTTTCTGAATGAAATCCCAAACAGAGCCTGTAACTTTTCCTGCCGTGGCCTGATTTTATAAAAGGTTGAGCCACATCAGTTTCTCCAAGAGATCCATTCCAGTAACTCTAAGGTTCAACCAAAGTAATAATCAAAAATCCAAACTTCATTCAAATTCAAAAACTTCCCCCTCCCCTATCACTTCAGAAGAAAAGGGGTGAGATGTTGGCTGGCATTTCTGTTCTCCTCCTCCACTTCCCTTCTATTTTTACAAAGTTGGAGCAGGAGGAGGGAAAAGAAACAAAGGGTCCGAAGGGTCTATCTTCTGTGCTACTGCTGAATGGTAAGCTGGCCAGAGATTCCCTCCCACTTCCCCAGAAATATGTTTCTCTTCTGGCCTTCCTTGTCTCCCCACCCCCACCCCAAACACTTGACCACACTTCAAAGGCTCTTTGGGTGAGAAGTATAGAATGCCTTTAATTTGTCCACTTAAAACACTGGCTAGAGAAGCATGAGAGGGAGTGTAGTTGAAGGTGTAAATACGTAGGCAAGAAAGAGAAGTCCTAAACTATAAACCCAATGGGACCAATTTGAGAGAATCATTTTTCCACACCACTACCCCTAAGCCACCATCTCTGGTCACATTCCAAAAGCTTTCTTAAGATTAGTATCTAATTTTATCTCTATTCATACTACTTCTCAAACATTCCTATATGTTTTTTTTTTTTTCATCTTGGTTGTAATTACATTTATATGGATATACCTAAATGCATACCTTATGCATATGTATGTATTAAAGATATGTGGTATCTTTAAGTGATAATTTAAAAAGTCACTTTAGTGTTGGTTTTCACATTGAGTGATATATAATAAATTTTTGCAAAATATTTTCTGGGTCAAGGAAGGCCTTGGCAAAAATTGGGCATATCTGAGGATGATTAGAAAATGAAAATGGAAAAAGAAGCAATCTGTCAAGGGAGAAATTTTTAAGCCAAATATATGTGAAATTTGCTGTTTTAAATAATAGAAATTCAAGTTTCAGATTTGTTGACAAGACTAATATAGAATGCATAATATGCTTACTTCCTGTATCCTGGCAACCACTTCAACTCTGTGCGAACTAATCAATCAGTAAGTTCATTATATACCAGGATCAAAGTCTATGCTTTTGAAACATCTACATGTTTTATCCTATAGAAAAAATGGCGATGAGTATCTTAGCATTCATTTAACCCCTTAGGAAAATAAAATGCACCTTACTATTACAACTTGGGTATCAGAGAACAAATATAAACAACTGAATTTAGGATTCCTACATTTTACTAGGCAAGATCCACCAGATATTTGTCTAGCAACTGGTAGGAAATGATATTGTTATTACTCTCTTGTTATCACCACTGGCAAATACTGCAGTATTGTAAACATCCTTTGTAGTTTATCTCCCAAGAAGACCAAAGAGTTTTAAGACATAGGGTTTTGATATGTGGTTATAGATGTGGAATTATTTAGCCTTAATCACGTTTGGAAAACCTTGCACTCATGGAGAAAATAGTTTGACACATTCATGTGCTCTACAAAATACATCCTGTGTATTGACTCTGTTCAAGTTCTGTATTAAGTGCTCAGGCTGCATACAGGGAAAAAAAAGTTGGTCCCTGCCCTCTAGGACAGAATGGAGAGAGAAGGAGATATGCATGCTAACCAAAAACTATAATGCAATGTATTATTGCTTATAAGAAGGTTACAGACCCATACAGGAAGAATGTAAGACAGGGTGCTGACATTCATCTGGGAGAAACCAAAATGTGTTTAAGAAGCAGGGGGCCCTTGAGCCAAGATTGACAGGGCAATTAGGCACTTAGGTGACGATTGGCTACAAGCATGACAGGTGAAAGGAATATCAGGTGTAAAGGCTCAAAGGCATGAGGGATTCTGACAGGGTCTCGCAACCTAAATAATTCAACAAGGCAAAATGAGATGCAGGGAGTGGGCCATGGTGGCTCAGCTGGCAGAGTTCTCACCTGTCATGCAGGAGACCCGGGCTCAATCCCCGATGCCTGCCCATGCAAAAAAAAAAAAAGAGAGAGAGAGGTACAGATTTAGGTGAGATACATTATTTATGGAAGGTACATTTAAGAATCCAGCATGCTGTGCAAAAAGCTTTAGATTTTATTCTCTAATTGATAAAAACTAATTAAATTTCCATTTTTACAATTGCCCAATATCTGTGTTGGAGAGATCATTCTGGAGGTGACATTGAGGATGGATTAGAGATGTTACACACAGAGGAAGAAAGACATTTAAGGAAGTAGTGCAGTTATCAGTGTGAGAAGGATGAGCGCAGAGAGTTAGGAAAGTGGGAGTGAAGATGGAGAGAAGGGGACTAACAGGTGAAATGTTTAAGAGAGTGCAAGTGTGCTATTAGTGTAGAAGGAGAAATCCAGAATGAAGTTCCTCTGTTTCTGGATTGGGCTAATGAGAAGATGGCATTGACAAGGTATGGGATATAAGACAGGAAGTAGGTCTGTTTTATTTTGTTTTGGTTTTGGTAGGGAATTGAGGGGAAGAAAGTTCTCTTGACTTTACACTGAATTCAAGGATTCTGTGAACACTTTAGTGGTATTTTCTCTTGTGGAATTAAATTATTTCTAATCTATTATTTTTATCTGTTAATGATTAGGAATTATTTTATGAACTCATTCAGCATGATCAAAGAAAGTTATCTCATTAAAAAAAATTAAATCACTGATATTATGGTAATTGAGCCAAAAACTATTTCAGCACTACAGAGTTTAAAGAAATAAAATGCAAAGGTTTTCTATGGAAAGTGTTAATGCCAGGTCCTGGTTTTGAATGTCCTCTGGGGCTTTGCCTCTCAAATGTCTTTGAGCACCTGGCTTGCCTGACACAATCATTCTCGATTTTCAGTATGCAGTGGGAGAGGAGTGAGAAAATTTCAGTGGTGTCAAGAGTTTCACCACCCTCACCAAATTATAGCAGAGCCAACAGGAAGCTGACATGGCCCCTGGAGTGTAGTAAGATGGATGACATTGCACTTACCAAAACTCACCTTGAGCAGAGTATTGGATATGGTTGAAAGGAAGATGTTGATAAATCAAGTAGGGTCAGGGTGGAGGTTAATGAGAATTCCGCAGGCTGTTCTTGAATAACAACATATGGCTTTGAAATGGTCTTTCAAGAAAGCTGGGCTTGATTAAATTCAAGACCTTTCTGGACAGGGGCATACAATTGCTGAGCCAGACCTAATTTGTTCATTATAATTTAGGAAAGAACTAACTCTGCCTCCATGTGTCCTCCTCTTCCTTGGTCTCAGTATCTCCTCCAAAAATTGTCAATTTTTTTTCTTGCCAGTGATGCCAAATTAGTTGGCTTGCCTGCTGCTTCTAATCATTACTATTCCTGGGGTACCCATATATTTAGTCCAAAAAGATATATTTAAAATGCTCCTTTTTGTTCAAACAAAAGAACTCAATAGGCTGCAAGGTCGTGGCTTTCTTCCTATTTTTAAAAATTTACCTCTACTCCTTTGCTGTTATCTATGGTATGCTTGAATGTGATAGAAACATCTCTTTGGGGGTCAGCATATTTTATATTGGCATGTTTACCTCTAATATCCAAACTTGAACAGGTTTATGATTATGAAAAAGAGGCAATATGCTGGGAATATTAGTACATAAATCACTGTCAGAAAACTAATCCTGTGTTTCAAAACAGCAAACAGCTTTTAAAGTTTTGATATAGGTCCAGCCAAAAGGACATGCAGAATTTCTTTCTTTTGTCCTAATTGGATATCACCTAAAGATGTGGCATTATTTAATGCATCAAGTTTTTCAGTTGATTAAATAGACCTATAAATAGATTGACTTAGCAGATTTTTGATTAAACGAAAGCTGTCAAAAATTCCATTCTTTACTTGATATCTGTCATTAAACTTAAATTCTATACATCTTTTTTTAATTTTAGAATTAGAAATGGTAATTGTTCTTTAGAACAATGGACTTAACCAAAACACAACTAAAGTATTTTTCTAAAATAGCAGAAACAAAGGCAATCATTCTAATATAGAGAATGAATTGAGAAGAAGATTAAAGACTTGTTATAAAGATTGATCGAATTCTACCATATCGATTATGTTGAGACATTCAAATAATGTGTACATCTTTTTAACATCATTTTAAATATTATTCATTAAAGTGCTTACATTTAGCCTATCATTTCATCCCTTCACTTTATGAAGCAAGTTTGTGGGGTGATATAGTAAATAAATGACCTAAATTACCATGCTGAACGTATTAGGTCTCAATTGTTTACCTCTTTAAGAAATGTTCACATTTCCCCCCTAGGCAGGACAAGCTCAGAAGATCATACTCTAACAGACAAAAGAAGACAACATTTTAAACTGTCTGTTTAAATAAAATTACTTTTTTTAATCACTGAAATTACGATTAAACTAGTTAAGACCTAGTTTTGCTATTGTTTGTTGTTTGACTTTGAACAAATTTTAAATCATGGATCTCAATTTTCTTCCAAATGTAAAAGAATGAAAATGAACAAAATTATCTTTAAGCATACATCTTAGTCTATCGTTCTATGATAACTGGTAGGATTTTCCACCAGAAGAGAGGAGACGGGACCAAAACTCTTTCAAAGGAGCTTTATTGTGAAGCTCTGTGCAGGTGGGCTGATGCCTAAGATGGCAACAGTTCTGAGCAGGGGAAGGAGTACAGCTTATATGGGATGCCTGGCCGGAATAGGGAAAGAGAGGTTATTTTCATTGTCTAGCTTGAGAGCTAGAAATTGACAAGCTAAGTGGAAATTTATCACAAGCTTGTAGCTGCCAGGTCTGTAACTGCCAGAGAGTAGAGGTTGGATAAGGCGAGCTATGGCAGGAATGCAGCATGAGCAGGGAGGATTTGGTTTTGCAAGGGGCCTCTTAGAAGTTATAGGTAGGGGGAGTTTCTTGCAATGTTTGCCAAGTGTTGGTTACTTCATAGGGGGGAGGAAGACTGGGGGGGTGGGTAGCCTAACAATAACAATGATAAAAATGAATTTAAATAAATGAAGTGTTACTGTTCTGTTTTCCAATATCAAATACTCTAAGTTAATTCTTTTATTTTTCTTAGTATAAGAATTTAAATAAAATAAATTTCCTAGGATAATAACTCACATTTCTTCAAGAAAACAGTCATTATTCTATATGATAAAGGCAAAAGGCCTTGGCAATAATATAAACTTTACCTAGTAGACTCCATGGTTTTTTTTTGTGAGAAATAATGTGTAAGGAAGAAGCTCTCAACAATGAAAGGAGTAGAAGAAGTGGAAAAGGAGAAAAGAAAATATTAATTGGAAATATTTTTGCCCAGTGGACATAGTACATCCCTGTGGTTAATAATTGATGGAAATAGATAGACCTGAGTTTGAACTATGGGGCCAGAGCTTGCTCATTGTGTGACCTCAGTCAGGTAAGTCACCCCTCCTTTTAAGCTTCAATTTCCTAATTTACACAATGGGGGATAAAAATACAAATCAGCCCATGCACTTCCCAAACAAAGCAAAGAAACCAACAAAAGCAAACAAGCAAACAAAAAAATTCAACAAATGGTGCTGCAATAATTGGATACTCACATGGAAATAGAATGAAATATGACCCCGCCATACAGCATACCAAAAAACAACAGAAACCAACTCTGACATTGCTTTGTGGATTAGATGAAATAATGCATTAAAGTTGCTTAGCATAGTACCTAGCAAGTGCTCCCTGGCTGGAATGGGTACCAGACCTGCCTTAAATACAGGCCCACTAGAAACTGCAAAGATATTTGAGAACTCAATCTTCAGTTTAGTAGTCTTATAGTCAAAACTCAAGAATGAGCAATGGTAATTTTGGATCCTTTCTTTGCTCTTGATAACCAGGCAGACATGTTCCAGTCAGTCCAGAGAGGTCAAAGGCCACAACAACTATGAGAGAATGGGTGAGAGCCAGCTTCTTCCAGCTGTCAGAATCCAGCCCTGAGTGGGTGAGCGGTGACATCAGCAATCTAAGTCCCCACGAAGAGCTGTGAGGGAACTGAGAGCCTTGTATCTCCTCCAGGAATCATGAGGCAATATCTTCCATTTTGTACAACCACATATTTGTACCTGTAGGTTTATATCATTTATCATTAAAAATACTTTATTCCTTAACATTCCATCAATGATATTTTCTTCCCATTTTTCCAGCCAGAAGAAAAAGCATCAAATTTTGGGTTTCCATGTAATACCCTATCCTTATGCTGGCCAAAGGTCACCTTCCAATCCCAATCTTCTATAGAAAATCTCATGCGGTATGATAGGTAATGGACCATGAATTGAACCTGAAAATTGCGAGCTTGGTCAAGCTGGGAATAGAAAGCAAATTAGACGTGACTCTAAGTGTCACCTTCACAAACTGGGTTTCCCTGCATCGTTGCTTTTCTTTAAGTTTAATTGCTCAGCTTTCATTTTATTTTCTCTCCAATTCAAGTTTATCCACCCCCACAAATAGAAATCATATATAATCATCAATTAAAAGTATGTGCTACACTTATTCTAGTGGCTGGAATCTTATAAGTAATAATCCCAGTTGAATCATGTGCTACCGTTGAACAGCTATCGCCATACTGTGAAATCCTTAGTCTTTTGGCTTTGTTACTGTTTTTTTTTTAATAAAGGCCATATTTTTAGTCAAATATTACCTTTTGCAGGAAATCCGAATGTCTCAAAATGGAATTATTTCTGTCATTAAATTAAGAGTAAAAAAGGGAAACAACAACGACGAAGTCAGTATCTTAAAAACAAACCTTGAATTTTAATATAATGAATTGACATTAACCTTAATTTTGAGGTGCTGAATGTTTTTAATTAATTTTTATTGTTAAAAAAATAAAAGCTTTTCTTAATGCTACCCAAAGTAAACTAGAAAGACAGGCAACTATTCCAAAATCTAAATGTAACACCCTTGAAATAAGCCCTATATTATGACGATCTGTGTTAGTTCCCCTTCATGCCATGACGAGGGCAAATAATTAATATATGCTTGTTGACTGAGTCTTGCCTAAATCTAATTAATCCATACCTCAACCATAGGAATCATGATGAGGAGTGTAGTTTCACTTACTCTGTATTGTCTGAGCTGATTTTCTCTATGGAATTAATGAAAAAGATAATTATTGGATTTTTTCTCTTCATTTGGCCTAGGGAGCCTTTTCGGATCTTTCTTTCGTGCTCCTGTGGAGCACGCTGCTACAATGGTGCAGTGTGGGAACACACGTTCAGGGCACAACAGAAACTTTCAGAAAGTGATCTATTTATTCCCTGTGTAGAATAAAGAGTCCAGAAAGGGCAAATAATCTCTTAGTCACTTATTCAGCACAAAGAGTCTGAAGGAGCAGGGAAGAGACCCATCACCCAGGTTCTCCCTGGGTGATAGAAGACTGCTTTAGGTCTGGTTGATAGACAGCAGCTCCCCATGAGCCACTTAGTGCCCCGAGACAAATCTATATTGTTTGAGTGTGGTTTTCACCCGCCTTGGGGAGAGTGGGCATTGAGAATTCCTGTTCCAATAAGCATCCTGGGCTGCAGGTTCCAAGGTTCCCAGTTTAAGGTCTGGCCAGGCCTTTTCATTAGACTTAACATCTCCCCCAGGTTGTGCGGTGACAGCAAATGGAAAAGGAGACTCGGGTGGCAGAAGGCCGGAGGATGGCCACGTGGCACGTGTTTATGACTTTCCTGGAGAAGGAGATGGGGGTAGGTGAAGTTTGGATGGTGACCACTTAACAGATGTCTGTGACTTCCCTAGCAGCGCTCTTTTAATTTTCTCCACTTGGTTGGTTGGATTTTTTGGGGGGAAGGGGCATTCTTATTATAAAATTATAATGTTTTGGACCAACTGCTCCAGGAGTAAGCATAAGAGTAGTATAAAGCAAATAAAATCATCATGAAGTTAAATGACATCATCTGCTTTGAGTGACAATAACAGCAACAAAAATTCAAGAACATATGTGTAGGAGTCCATGGATGCTATTTTCTAGAAAGGCACTTGAATTATAATGAGCTTGAGCAATGAACAAACTGATACTCTGCCGGGCTGGTTTCTATCCATGTGTTAGGAAATTTGGAAGTTACAAAAGATGCAAAGAATAATAATAATCCATATATTCCATTGTAGTCTTTAAAAACCTTGAAGTAGAAGAGTCTGGAGACAGTAAAGCTTACATTTTCTAATCCAGAAAGTTTGCACAGAAAAATTTTCAACTGTGATAAATTTATAAAACTAGTGAGCCATTACTTATTACGAGGAAACAATTCTCATTTCTTTTATACATTTTGGTGGTCTTGCCTAGTGATTTTTGTGGTGACATCTTCTCACAGACTTGGATGTTAAAGAAGGGAAGGAAGGAAAGGAAATCTGGTTAATGCATCATTAAGAATCAGAGAATGTAAGTGAATAGGAAATATGTGAGAAAATGTCAACCTTATTGAGCTTAGGTCTGTCTGTCACCATTGATCTGCATTGAGACATAACACAGGAAGAATTAAGACATTTCATTCTGGCTATTGAAAGAGGCTGTTTTAATGAGGATGAGGTTGATTTTCAAGGAAAGATGTTACTCATTATCAAGGTCACCTTCAAAGCCTGATGTTAGGGTAGAGGAAAATGCTGTATGCCTCTGAACTTTGTAAGAAACCCCAAAAAAGTTGAAAGAAAACATAAAGGTAAAGTTACAAAAACCCAGACTTGCAGAGATCACCAGCATATGTGGGAAGTAGCCAAGTGGAGACTTAAGCATAACTAGTGTTAGGGCACTGGAAACTCAGGAAATACGTTTTTGAAGACATGGGGCGAAGCTTTCTTTCTCAATCTGGCTGGGGAAAATAGGGTATCATATCAGTGCATCATAATCTAATTAAAGAGAAAGCCAGTAGGGGGCTGAGAACCCCCACTAGTTTCAGGAGGCATTCCCAGATTCAGCAGCGGGATCAGCCAAATGTGCTTTGATTGTTCAAGCCAAAAACCCTGACATCATCTTTGACATCTCACTATCTGACATTACCCCAGACCCAGAGACATCAATCTTATCATCATTACCTTCAAAATATATCCAGAATTGAACATTTCTCACCACCTCCACAGCTGCCACCCAGTACCAGGACATTTCTACCTCTTGCCTGAATTACTGCAATAACCTCCAAACATTCTTTCCTATTTCTACCCTTGTGCCCCCCTACAATTCTCAATGCAGTAGTCAAAGAGATCCTTGATAAAAGCCTGATCATGTCATTATCAACACCCAAACCCTGAAATGACTTCCATTCTCAACAGAGTAAAAGCCAAAGTCTTCATAAGGTTCTCTAACGTCACACATCAGCCTTGCTCCATGTACCTCTGACTCTGCTTCTCCACTCCTCCTCACTGTCTGTTGCAGCTCCATTGGCCTCCTCCCAGTTCCTTGAGCTGACTGGAGACACTCCAGCTTATACCTTTGGTGCTTGGTTCCAGTGTCTAGAATGGCCTTACCTCAGGTATTAGTCTGGCAAACTCTCTCAACTCCTTCACATCTAATGCTCAGATCTCACCTTCTAGATGATTTGGAATAAGGGGGAAGAATAACTTTTCAATAAACTGTTGGTATAATTGGATATCCAAGTGCAACATCACTAACCCAACACCATCTACAAAAATTAACTCACAATAAATGAAAAGCCTAACTGAACCAAGCTAACACTATAAAATCCTAGAAGAAAACATGAGTAAATAAATAAATAAGAAAAAAAAACATGAAAGAGATAACATAAGAGTAAATCTTCATGACTTCAGGCAGACAATAGATTTTTAGCTACAACATCAAAAGCATAGGAAACAAAAGAAAAAAATGAATTAATTGGAAGTCATCAGAGCATATACCTAATGAGCTCTGAGAGGGAATTTTTGCACAAATAGATATAAATGAAGTAAAAGCAACAAAATATGCCTTTGTGGTAATACACCAAGAAGTGCTGATGAGGAGGTGGCATTACAGAGGATGACATTTGACAAGAGCCAGCAGTGTGAAGCACTGGGGCAGAGCTTTCTAGGCAAGAAGGAAAATAAGTACCAAGACCCTGAAGTAAGAATGAACATGGAGTTCATGAGAAACAGAACAAGTCCTGTGCACTGCTGTAGGGGTAGGGAGACACGGAGCTATGACAGATGATCAGACAGGCTGGCAGTGGTAAGTTTATACAGGTCAATGCAGGTAAGGGAAATGAATTTTAGTGCAACCCTAAAACCACTGGAAGGTTGAAACAGGTCAATGGCATGAGCTAATTGGCATTTTTTAAAGTTCACCCTGCTGTATAGAAAATGGATTATAGCAGGGGGAAATGTGGAAGCAAAAAACCCATTACAAGGTCATGATGACAGCTGATTGTAGCTTGGAACTGATAAGATGCACTGAAGGATTTTATGTAGTGGTGAGGGACATGGATCAAATATTTGGGGACTTAAATAAATTGAAGGATGGCAGTTATATTTACTAGAAGATAAAAATGGGAAAGGGCAAGAATAATTGAAATGATACATATACAGCAGTTAACCCAAAGCATGGAGGTATTTAATTAATGTCCATTTTTGTTATTGTTGTCACTAGCAGATTGCCTGTATTAATAGGCTATAAAATTCTCAAAATGAAACATGACCTGTGCATTTGACCATGATGGCTGTCAAAAGACCCATGCGAGATTCCTTAACATCAGTATTTATATTTAAAGGGAATTCCGAAATACTCTTCCATTTTATAAATGGTGAGATTAAAAATTAGAGAAAGGAATGACTTTCTTCAGGGTCAGCTTTATTCCCCCAACCAGAATGCACTAAAATCTATTCTTACGAACATGGAATTACTTTTAAATTTCGGTATAGTGGATGGAAATACTATTTATAACCAAAATTGGCAGTAGTCACTTCCGCCATCTCAGGGAAATGATACCATTCGTATTATTAGCAAATACATCTCTTCTCTGCAAATGTCAAAACTTTCCCACTTCTTCTGGGAGGCTAAAGGGTAAAATTGGAGTAGATGATCTATTTGTTGTTGAGCAGAGTGCATTGAGTCTTTCTTTATGGCAAAGTAGAATCAGAAGAGGTGGAGAGCAGAACCACTTTGTATGTTAGAGCAAATGGAATCGAGTTTTCAAGAAGCTTGAAATTTACGATTGTGGGAGACAAGAATTTAGGGGGTCATGAGGCAGGGAAGGGGCTGAGCAATTCGGATCTAATACCGTCCTCCACCACCATCACCACTGACCAACTCTCCAGCACAAAAGGCCACAAACGCAAATGTTTTACATGAAATTCTTGTTTTGCTTTATTGTATTGTGTTGTGTTGTGTTGCATTGCATGGTGTTGTACTGTACTGCACTGTATTGTATTGCATTGTATTGTATTGTATTGTATTGTATCATATTGTATTGGTGAGCGCATCATGCAAAATGGGCTGATATTCCATATCTAGTTAGTTTGAAAGCAGAGGGAAACAAAGAAATGAGGACATAGTGGTTTACCAGGAATATTTGACACACACAATGGATCATTTTTTTACATTTCTCTCCTGTATTCAATAAAAGCATTGATATGACATGCAGCAAATGTGTTCAATGCATGAACAGGCATTTTGACTTACCAAACAAATATTACAGCTTGCAATTCATTTTTGCTATTTTTACATTTTATACCCGTAAACTGCAAGTAATCACATAGAACAGCAGAATCTATGTCAATTCAGATTCATTTCTTCACCCCTGCAATTACTGTCAATTAATGATTAATTTGATCTATTGTTCAAACTCAGGTGCATATACAGCACAAGAGTGGTAGGCACAAATTACTGCCAAAGAAGCACAAACAATTCAAAAACCTTTACAACAGCCTCTCAAAATGAGCCCATGAAGCTGAGTCTGTGTGTGCTGAAGCCAACTGTGTAGCTGTAGAATACAATGTAAAATACAATTATCATTAGGAGGTAAATAATAAATTATACTAATTTGAAACAGACAAATACATGCGCAAATATACATATGCATAAATAAAATTGGTCAAAATTCAACAGCAACTGATTGTTTATTACTTTTATCAACAAAATATTTTCCAGGGAGAAGTTTATTCTTGGCATTGTTTAGAATTGCTGGCATATGGTAATAATTAAAATAAGACCAAGTCAGAGTTGGTTTATTATTTAAAGACAATGTATCCTCTCATTGCTTGTGCCAGGGTGGCTCATTCCCACCTCCCATCCTGGGTATCATAATGTGAGGAAATAATGTGCAAAAATGGGCTACTAAAAATATCATGGGTGTATATATATGTGTATATCTAAAATCTCTAGAGACAGTGTGCTTTCAGCAGGCATTTGGGTTACAGTGGAATGTAGTAAATAGAAAAGATTAATTTTTGTTATAAGATCAATAATTTCTAAAAGCTACAAAAATGAAATCCTGCAATGTAAACATTTTTGTAAGAATGAAGTTTGCAGTTCACATAAGATAGTTTGGTTTTCAAAATATGATCTGTTACTGCACATAGTATGTTTGCAGTATTTCTCTTCAAAACTGTAAGATATACCTTTATACCCAATATCACACTCCATATAAAGATAATCACTTCCTATGATGATTATATATGTAAATGTAATAAAATTTTGATTACACATTATGAAAATATACAGAAGATACTCTACGTAAAGAACAAGTTTTCAAGTTCTCATAATTCTCTAAATCCCACTGTTTCTTTCATAAAGAACAAAGATATTTAGGGAGAAACTTTATCTCAATTTCAGATTGTTCTGTTTCATTTCCTTTGCAATAATGTAAAGGACATATGCAAAACGAAAAGAAACGCCATGAACTAAAGTGGGAAATTTACTCAAAATTTAGCTTAAAGTCATTTGTCTCTACAAAGTGACTCTTCTTTAGCGAACAGAACATTCAAATCAATATAACACAGAAACACTAAATCTCCCGAAAGTTTCTCCCCATGTGGACAAATTTCCTTATGAGGGTCTCTAAAATTATTCTGCACTGTCCCTTACATTCTCTTCATAATTTCAGGAAAGTATAAAGCAAATGCCTAGCAATCTACTTCGGCACAGTACACTTCAGAAGAAAGCAGTAGGAAGGAGTTGTGAAATCTTTATGCACTGCACCAGCCAGATGCATAGAAACTAGATGACAGAAAATCAATAAAATGCATTAAATTTGTCTTGGTTAACCTAATTTTTTAAATAAATAATTAATTAAAAGGAAAACCTATTATTCCCTTCAGAATACATGATCACCTACCAGGTCTCAAAGCTCTAGGAACAAAGGCTGTCTTAAAGGATTTACTAATGCGAACTAATAAACAGGAGGGCAAGGATTTAAGATCCACACTAAGTTTTACTATAACCGTAAACAGTATTGATTTTCTTCAAACAGCTAAGAGCTCTTTGATTTAAACCCTATTTGGCCTATGAAAAAAGAAGTGTCAGACTTGATCCAGGTTGTTAACTTATTGCATTAAGGATTAAATCGTTGTTAAGCTCCCAGTTTTGCTTAGTTTCTTTGCACTCAGCATTAACCAAAGCTAACTTGCAAAAAGCAATCACTCTGCAGAGAAGCTACTGAAGGAGCAACTTGGCCCAGGGACCAATCCCTCTATACTGAGTGACTATCTCAGAGAGGTGTCTGGCATTTTAACTTGCAACTGCTGCTATTTGTGTGTCCGCCTGCTGTTTTAGACTCTCTTTTGTCCTTGGTCCCAGGAGCTTATTTATTGCTCCAATGCAAAAGAAACCTTTTTTTGTTTCCTGCACAATTTGGTCTATACCCTTCGTTTTGTAGACACCCTGTGCCTATGATTCTTTTAGGCATTGATTTGCTACTCAATTCGAGCAAAATTCATTACTCCATCACGTGACCATAATGGAGTAGGAACCCTGCCTCCCTTCAACTTCCAGTAGATGAATCTGCAATTTGTTACATTAATCCTAATGAACTAGCCTTGCTCTTTGATCTTTTTGATAATATCAACAAGGTACCCAGTGTGAAAGTTTCAAGGATTATGTGCACTTGAGTCAGTGGACCTCAAGTTATTCCTGGTAAATGGGGAAGGCAGAGAACAGACATTAATATTAGATGCTTCTTAAATCCATGATCTATTCTAAATGTGAGAAATGAAATAAATTTTTACCATCTCCCAGTTTATTCAGAAAGAAGTAGAAAGAAAGACATTGATGCTTCACACACCCATTCATTCACTCATTAGAATATACATTCTGTGCGAAGAAGAGACTTGTTTGTTTGTTTTCCTTTCTGTATTCCCAGTACCAAAAAATAGTGCTTGGCACATATGATCATATTTAGAAAATACAAACATAAACTTAAAAAAATAAAATAAAAGTGAATAGCCTGCCCTCATTGCTCCATAAGCACACCAGCTGCTACAGTGCTACAGTGAGAAAAAGCTCAGGAAGAAAAAAAAAAATCTCAGGAAACCAATGTTCTTCCTGCCCCTTTGAAACCTGCATGGCGTATGATATTTGGCATCATTTAATCTCCAGGTGCCTCAGTTTACTTACCTGAAAATGGAATAATATAGGGAGGTACTATATTTAGTCCCTCCATATACTAAAAAAAATACAGTGAGTGATAAAGGATAACAACAAGTAATGAAAAATTCATAGTTAGCTATCCAGGGAGGCAGAACAGCTCTATTGTATTATTTGGGACCCAGTATTTTCCTGCCGCCCTGCTTAGCCACTCTTAGCATGTTCATCTCACTTTATGGTCACAAGATTGTGGTTGGAGCGCCAGTATCATAACAACATTCCAGGCTGGAAAAAAAGAAAGACAAAGGGTCATTCCAAAGGTGAATTACTGCTCTTTTAGGGAGCTAGGCAACTTCCATACTTCTATACCCCGCCCCCTTAGATCTCAGAATTTCTTTATGTATTTATAAAGAATACTGAGAAATGCTTTGTTTATTTTGAGTTGGCGTGGTAATTTGAAGCTGCGATGTACCCCAGAAAGGGCCATGTTCTTTTAATCCATTCCTGTGGGTGCAGACCTATTGTGGGTGGGACCTTCTGATTAGGTTATTTCAAATGAGGTGTCAACCACCCAATTCAAGGTGGATCTTAATCTTCTTACTGGAGTCCTTTATATGAGCATGAGATACACAGAGTCTAAGGAAGGTGAAAATAAGAGAAGTTCACCAAAAATAGCCCCAGAGAAGTTTAGACAAAAGGCCACAAACAGAGAAGCCAGAAATTGAAGCAATGAAGCCCTGAAGAGAAGGACCAGCAGATGCCACCATGTGCCTTCTAATATGACAGAGATGTCCAGATGGCCATGACCTGTCTTCAGACTCCAGGTGTCATCCCGTTGATGTCCCGAGTTGGATATTTTCATGGCTTAAGAATTATGAATTGTAAGTTAATAAATCCCCATTATAAAAAGCAACCCATTTCTGATATATTGCACTTCAGCAGCTTTAGCAAACCCAAACAGTTTGTCACTTGCATTTCCAGCAAAATCAGAGCTCTGTTAGGAAGGAGGTAGGTGTGCTGTTTTTGAAACTGTCATGTACCCCAGAAAAGTCATGCTCTTTAATTCTCATTCAATATTGCTTTTTTAACTGTTTCCATGGAGATGTGACCTACCCAATTATGGGTGGTAACTTTTGATTAGATGGTGTCCATGGACATGCGTCTCCACCTATTCAAGGTGAGGTTGCACTTTAAGAGGGAATCATTTTGGATAAAGCAGAGTGCTGGTGGAACTCACACTGCCAGAGATCTTTGGAAATGCAGAAGGAAAACACCCCTGGGGAAGCCTTATGAAATGAGGAGATAAAACTAACAGACGTCACCATGTGCCCTCCCAGCTGAGAAAGAAACTCAGAACTTCATCAGTCCCTTTCTTTGGAGTTAAGGTATCTTTCTCTGGATACCTTAATTTGGACATTTTCATGGCCTGAGAACTGTAAACTTTCAACTTAATAAATTCTGTTTTTAAAAGCCATTCCATTTCTGGTATATTGCATTCCAGCAGCTTACCAACTAAACAGTAAGGAAGAATGAATATTGGGTGGAAAAACTAGCTGTGTTAGTCACAAGTGCAGTCAATTTATTTTCATAATAAACACTAATTGTAAGTAAATCTAGGGTTAAGTGTTTTGCAGTGGTTGAGATGGAGAGAGAGTTCACAGATGACAAAGTACTGGCCCCAGTGTCTTAAAAGGAAAAATAATAAAATATTATTTATAATTTTTGTTCCATAATCCTGGTCTATGTTCAAATGCTCATAAAATACTTGGCGCAGAAGTCGCAAGACCAGCCAATATTCAAGGAGTAGAGAAGCAAATGCACCTCTTGATGGGAAGAGCATGGGAGGAGTTGTAAAAATCATCTTTGAAAACAATTTTCTATGTTCCGTAATGCCATTGAAGTTGCTTTTGCTAGACTGAGTGTTTTCACAACTTTTCTCATCTCTGTCAAAATTCTCTAAAGTAGACATTCAGTGGGAGATGGTACCTTGATATTTTATTAATTTTAAACTTTCCAGCTAACAGTTTGCTCCAAGAAAATCATAGAGCTCCTTACCATATACTTCTATACTATTTTGTACTGTTTGTCCCAGCTCTGTAAATTTCAAAGGGGTATCTTGGTTAACATTTTCTCATATTTAAAATTAGAGTAATACCATGTACCTTACCAAACAAAAAAAGTTAATTTAGCAGATGAAATGATGAGTGCAAAAGTTCTCTGCAAATTACAAATTACTATGAAAATATGAATTTTTATTGCGCTAACTTTGCTTTTGCCTCTCTTCCCTGGCTCTTTTACTCTTCCTCCATGAAAGTTTTTGTTCGATCTTTACGCCAGCAATACATTCTAACTCAAATAAAAATAAAAATATATATATTTAAAATAGAAATAAATTCATTTCCTCCTGAAAAATCTCCTCTAATTTTCCATTTTAACTATGACACTGGCATCTTGCTATGCTAACATATCTGAATTTTAAAGTATATTTGACATTAATTATTCATTTCTATAATTTATTTTCTTTGTTATCTATAGTCTTATTCAAATAACTCATTTACAGGCAATGCAGCTATCAGTTGTTATGAAGGAAAACAGGACATTGATAATCCAAAACAGAATTAAGAGCAGTCTATATTTGTTTTTGGTTTTTTTGGAGGAGGAAGGCATGGTTCAGAAATCGAACCCAGGTCTCCCGCGTGGCAGGCGAGCATTCTACGACTGAACCTCACGTGCACCCTATATTTACTTTTGGAATACATTTTTCAGAAGTTTTCTTTCACAATTATATTTTCCTTTGCTGGAATTAAAATTCATTTGCATTCCATAGGCAGGGAAGCTGAAGATGCTGAGGAGTATTCTAAGTAACAGAGAGAAAATGGTCTGGATATTAAAAACTCTCATGGAAAAGCTACACAATTTAGAAATGTACTGATGATTGAGAGTTGATTGCATAACGCATTTACTTTTATTCATTCCATTTCTCCACCAATTTTAAGGTCTTTGCATGGAGGAACCAGCTGCAACTGAATTCTATAAATACTAAAGTTAACGTGAAATATCAAGTCTTTACTCTCAATATGATCAATAGTCCTTTATGGTATCAATATCAAAACTCTGGGGCTGTTATCAAACTCTGAGGCTGAACAGAAATCTAATCATTTGATCGCTTTATTTTTTATTTATTTTTTTGGAAGGTACACCGTCTGGGAATCAAACCCAGGTCTCCCGCATGGAAGGCGAGCATTCTACCGCTGAACCACAATTTGATAAAGATGTTATTGGTCTTTTATCTTCTCTCTCGTGATGTAAATATTAGTGTGTTTTGCATATGAAAGAGAGAGAGAGCTCAGAGAAAGAGAAAAGAGAGAAAAGAGGGAAAGGCAGGAGAAGAAAGAAAAGAATGAATAGAATAAAGAAAAAAAATTAAGTTCCAAGTAGCTTTTTATTTTCAACTAACTTTTATTCCAAAATTTGCAGTAGCATAGAAACAGTTTCATGGGATAAAACAAAATAAGATAATCAACTGAAACTTATATTTCATAAATATGAAGTGATTTTGGATTTATCTCAATGAATTTAATGGAACACATTGCTTTTATTTAATTTAGAATAGGATATGCATTAGCTGTCTCCTAGCTAGGTTCATTTATAAACTATTAATGATTTAATTTGCATTTTCATCAAGAAAATAGCAAAATATAGTTATTGCATAGGTTTCTTTGTTCTCTAGACACTGAGTCATTATTTAATTAAGTACTGTTTATGGTTTCACGTGGTACATTTGCATTTTTTATCTTGATGCTGCAATGGAGTAAACATATATTTAATTTATCATCTCATATATTTTTTAAGCTTACGCAGGTCATCAGTTTTTCTTATAATGCCATGATTTTTTTTTAGCTCCTTTAACTCAGACAATGGTATCATTTCCTTTTCTTTTAAAATAGGTTTGCACAAAAGTTAGAATCAAAGAATACCAAAATATTCTGTACACTGTTTCAGTGACCTAGTTCACAGATTCCATTTTTAAGTTGCATTTTTTCAATTGTGTGGTGTTTCAATTTTTTTTTACACATACTTGATTATCTCCCTGCATGTCTTAAATACTTAAGAGCTATCTAAGTATTTAACCACGTCTTGAAAATTCTACAAAATCAGGAGCCAAGATGGTGGCTTAGCGAGGTGTGGGATTTAGTTCGTCCTCCAGAGCAGCTAGTAAATAGCCAGGAACAGTACAGAGCAACTGCGGGGGCCATGTCAGTGACCGGACACACAGCGTACCCCAGTCTGGACCAGCTGTACTGGCTGTGAGCCCCCCCAGAATTGTGAGTTCCCCAAGGCACGGCGGCTGGTGCCCCTCCCTGGCAGGCTGTTTCCCAGAGGGGAAAGGAAAGAGACTTTACCAGCAGCAGGGGCTAAACACAACCAAATGCCAGTTGTGGGATTAATTCACAAATTCTGACTACAAAAATAGACCCCCAGCTCAGCTGAACCTCGAGTAAAAGCGGAGGTCACTGGTTTTTGCCCCGATGCGGAGGGGGGCAAGGCTGACAGAAAAAAAAAAAGAAAGAAAAAAAGAGAGTTTTTTATGGATCTGAAAAAGTCTGGGCCCTGCAGGAAAGGAGGGGACACGTAGGACCCGGAGATACACAGAGCAATGTACCAACTTAAGTTCTGATTGTCAAACCCGAGGAACAGGTCCTGCTCTGAAAAAGATTTTCCTTTTTCTTTTTTGTGGCTGTGTTTCTATGGATTGATTATTCTTTGGACACAGCGGTAGGGCTTCTCCGGTTCCCCTGCCCCAGGCATAGGCAGAATTGAGCTTGTTTGAGAGCTTATCTGGAGCCTGTGCCTTCCCTGGGAGAGAGGTGGGGCCCAGCTCAGGTGGAATCCTTCCCTCAAGGAATTCAGACCCCAGGTTCTGGAAAAGGGGAGCGATTAAAGCCAACCTACAACCTCTCCTTTGTCCCCACCGTGCCCCCAGCAGGGAGAATCTGCTGAAGTTAAAGGTACCGCATCACTTTATGCTGGTGGGACCCGCAGGCAGAAAAGCGCCACATACCGGGCAGCACAGGAAAAACACAGAGTCCAGAGACTTCATAGGAAAGTCTTTCAACCTGCTGGGTCTCACCCTCAGGGAAAACTGACGCAGGTGACTCCTTCCTCCTGAGAGGAAGCCAGTGTGGTCTGGGAAAATATGGCTGGGGTATATAAAACCTAAGTAGACCCTCCTAAGGGGTGGATGAAAGGCACCGTACAGGCAGGGCAAGAAACAAAAAAGCAGGAACTGAAAAATTCTGATCTATTAAACAAAACCTAAGCTAGAGGACTAGAATAAGCTGAACTGAATGTCAAAGAACAGATAGATAGCAAAGTCATCCAGCAAGAAAATCCTAGGGAAAAAAAAAAAAAGTGAAAACAATCTCCAGAATAAACTAATTAAGGTAGTTAAATGCCTAGACACCAGAAAAAAAATAATGAATCATACTGGGAAAATTGAAGAAATGGCCCAGTCAAAGGAACAAACCAACAATTCAAATGAGATATACAAGTTGAAACAATTAATTCAGAATGTTCAAGCAGACATGGAAAACCTCATCAAAAATCAAATCAATGAACTGAGGGAGGATATAAAGAAGGCAAGGAATGAATAAAAAGAAGAAATTGAAAGTCTGAGAAAACAAATCACAGAACTTATGGAAATGAAAGGCACAGTAGAAGAGATGAAAAAAACGATGGAAATCTACAATGTCAGATTTAAGAGGCAGAAGATAGGATTAGTGAACTAGAGGACAGAACATCTGAAATCCAACAAGCAAAAGAAAATATAGGGAAATGAATGGAAAATTCTTCAAAATCCTTAATAAAGCTTAAGCTAAGATAAAATATCATTAAAAATGGAAGAAATTGATATAATATATAAACTCAGGAAACTATGATCATTATCTACAGGTATCTGAAAAACTGTTTTCTGAAAACAAGCAGAAACATAAGTATAAAACTACAGAAATTAAAATTGATTTTGAGTATTAGGGAAACAGTGTGAAAGTCTTTAAACTTTAGATACTTTTCAAAGTGAGGTAAAATAATTCCCTTATATGGAACTGTTTACTGGCTTCTTTAAAGAACAAATGAAAGTAAAGTGCAAAAAAAGATAAAATTAAAAATATACATATAGTATATGTATTTAAAAAGAAAGTTGAAAACCTCACCAACACTTTACCAGAGTGGTGTTAGTTGTGACTTAAGTGCCCTAAGGTAAGACTGATTCTTTGTACTGTCTCACCACGAGAGCAGAAATCTCTAGGAACACTTCCCCTACAACAAACAAACCTGAGCACAGTCCTGTGAACCAGGAGATAGAGCTTTGGTGGCTGAGAATTGGAACATCAGGAAGCTGAGTCCCAGAGAGGTTGAGAGAGCTGAGAGGCTGTTACTAAGATGCAGAAGAACAAAAGATTGGAGTAGACATGCCGGAAGCCTGCCTGAGCGAGATTCTGTGAATTACAGGACTACACAAAAGTAAGATGGGAAGTTGAACTTGAGATACATCCTCTGTGTTGGAATCTTTGAAGGTCATCTGCAGAATTAAGGTCACAGGCAAACTAGAAGCCAAGCCCTTTGTGAGTGATGAACAGCAGAAACAAGATAACAAAGATTCGTAAGTGAGGACTCTAGATTTTGAAACTTTCTGATGCAAAATATTGAGTACCTATGTAGAAAATTTTAAGGAAGTAAAAATTCAATTACAAAATAGACGTGGAGCAAAAAGTTGCAAAGAATGATTGACAGACTTGAAAAATAAATTGAACTTCTAGAAAAGAAAAAACAATCGTTGAAATAAAAACAAACTCAAGAACCAGTCAAATGGCTGATTAGACGTCTTTGAAGAGAGAATTTATGAACTAGAAAATATATGCAAAAATTTACTTTGAAAGTAATAAAGAAAGATTAGGAGGTGGAAAACAAGAAAGAAAGATTAAGAGACTTGGAGGAAATAATGAAACATCTTAACACAAATATCTAGTTTGCATTCCAGGGGTGAAAACTAGGCAGAATGCTGAGGAAGCAGTATTTAAAATCATAATGACAGTTAATTTTCCAAAAGTAAAAATATAAATCTGCAGAACTAAAACATCTCATTCAGGATTTTTAAAAAAAAGAAAAAAAAATTTAGGCCAGGAAACTGTAGTAAAACTGAAAAACCTACAATGAATCATCTACAATGGAAGGACTGCTAGAAGGAACACAAAACTGCAATAAAAGAAGACAGAGACATAAAATGAGATCTTTAAAGAATTGGCAGAACATAACTGTCAACAGGAATTAGTAATCAAAATATGACCTATTATGCTATACTATAATGATATGTTCTATAAATTTCCAAATTAAATCTAAACAATATATTAAATAAGAATGCATATATATGTGATAAAAAAGAACATAATGGGGTGCAAGTTCAGTGGTAGAATTCTCGCTTGCCATGTGGGAGACTTGGGTTCGATTCCTGGCCCATGCACTTTCCAAACAAACAAATAAAAAACCCAACAAACGAAAATTCAACAAATGATGCTGCAATAAGAGGATACTCACATGGAAAAAAGAATGAAATGTGACCCCGCCATACAGTACACCAAAAATAAAAGTACATATTTGTATTTTATATATATGTATACATATACATGTATGCATAAGCAGGGAAAAGGTTAACACACTATATTCATAATAGTGATTTTCACAATAGGATGGGAGACAGGGGGATGGGATAGGAGAAGAGCACATTCCCAGAAGTAAGTTACAGCAAGGTTGTAGTTTTTATATGTGTGGTGGGTCATGGGTTTACACTATATCATAATAAAAAAAACAAGTAATCATGGATCGAGATGACAGTGCATCATGAACCAAAGACTGGGTTAAAATTAAATGCCAAGCAAAAAGTCTCCCATTCATCAAATAACTGAACATAAAAAATAGATAACATGAGAAAAAAATAGTACTAATAATTATCTTTGAAAGATTAAGAAAAATAGCTATTGGATTTATGGGCATACTATGTGAATGGTCCTTCTTATCAATACTGATTGTTTTTCTTCCTTCAGGGTTGAGATGGAAAGCACATCCATACAGTGATTTCTTAGGATCATGGATTCTGAATCTCTTTTCCGTTAAACACAATAAAACATCTATCTCAATATAAATAGTTACTCATCTGTTTCTAATGGTTCTTCACAGGCTCAAAAAGAAATAGGGTGAGGTTCAATGCTCCATTAAGCTTGGGAGACTTAATGGGAAGGAAATATCTTAACAGCAATAGCAATTATAAATGACCCAGAGATGAATGATTCAGGATGACTATGTTCATGAAAGTTCTCCAGTTTTATTTTGCAAATTATTGAACCATTTATTTCAGAAACATGACACTTCTGGAAGTATTGTCTCTCTTAAAGTGACAGCATTTAATATTGCTGCTAGCATCAGAATGTCCATTTGTGTCACCTTGACCCTCTGGAGTGAAATTGAGAAGAAAGACACTGATTTGGTCATGAAATCATGCAAGACTTGTTGATTCCCTGATGGCTACCAACATCTTAAGACTAAAGCTATAGATAAATTCAGTCAAGCTCAAAGGATATAGTTTTTTACCAAAATTTATATTAGCTAAATACACACACGCAGAGAGAGTTTTACTGTAACAGGCATATCCTTCTTGAGAAATTACTGTGTTTCTTGTGTTTACTATTACTTTTTAATGAACATTATCAAAGTCCTATATGAAAATCTTACATTTTCTATATTGCATCTTTTTTCCATATATGAAACTATAGATATCAAATGTTAATATAAGAATGTTATTGTATATATAATCTTTGATGAGATTTTAGTAGTACCTGGAAAATTAAGTTATGGATTCTTTCAGAAAGCAGTACGACTTCACAAAAAGATATGAAGTAAATCTGATACATAAATAATAATCTTTCATAATAGCTGCTGACATAATAAGAACATGGCTATAGATAAGATCAGCCCAGTTCAAAACTAGCACTTCTCCAAGATTTCTTTTCTTATATCATTAAGAGTTAGAGAGCATCAACCAATCCATTTTTATGCTACTTCAAGCATAAAATGCGTTTGGATGGATCTATAGAAATTTAACACCAAAGCCTATAAAATAAAAATAAAATACATGGGCATAAATAAATACAGTAAATGGGGCAGGTTTTTCAGAGAATCTTTAACCCAAAATAAACCGTCCTCTATTTTTCCCTACGGTTTCATCTACATATCAAAACATTTACAATATCCTGAATTACAAACCATGAATTATGGTTACTTTATTTACCATAATAAATTAAATGTTTTAATGGAACCATGAAGATCAATTCAACTTTATTCTTTTGGTGACATGCAATATAGAATAAGAGTTTGCACCTATAAACATTGAAGATAAATGTCATAATGTCTAAGAGCTCAGGCGTAGGAAATAGATCTGGGTTTTAATCCTGCTTCAGCTGCCTCCCAGCTGCTGACTTTGAACAAGTCTTCTCATCAGAAAATGGAGGTGGTCTCTACCCTAGAGTTAGATTTTTAACATTAAATGAGAAAGGAATATTCTGACTAGTCAATACTCTGTAAATGGTAGTTAGGCTCCATAGCCTATTTCAGAGAAGAGCACGGAAAGAGACATAGAAAATAAATGCTCATCCAAGAGCTGATAACCAAAAGAAACTAATCCGTGAGATTAATAAAATTCAGGGTTTTGTCAAAGAAAGCAATTAGATATACTCATCACTCATTTCATTTCCCACTTAATTCAATTGTGAAAGGAATCTGATATTTCTGAAATGGCCTCTACTGTTTTGCAAGTTCTTGCTTTGGCCTCATGCTGTGAAACAGAAAAGCAGGCATGAAGCTAGGAAATATGCATTGGGAGAGTACAAATTTGGTGGGCCACATAGATTTTCTGCAAGTGTAATGATTTTTAGAAACTGACAGCAAGTTGTCTAATATCATATTTCCATATTCATCCTCAAGGAGCACACGCCACAAAATTTTTAGCTCAAAGCCTTCCTGGTTGGCTGGGTTATAACTTTGGGAAGCTTTATAGCTGAACTTTAAAATAAATCCACATGAATTGGGGCTCTAAATTCAATTTTTGGAATATTAATCTAAGAGAACAACAGACATTTATTCTGTCCAAATATGCCACTGGCCCTCTTAAAACCATGCCGAACAATTCTACTGTGAATGATTGAGAGCCTTATATTGCCTTCATGTCGCTGTAAGTTCCATGGAAGGCAGTAACTCCTTAATGGATATTTGTTCACCTGTCTCATCTATTCCAATAAAAGGCTGAAATAAATATACACTTGAATTGCTCTGAGGATTTATTCACACAGAAATTATCTGTCAGGAAGTTAGTTATATCCACGAGACATTCATCTCTTCTCTGTATGTAGTAGGCTACCAGATGGTAGCTCTCCACAGCTCTAGTGGGCTGTGAATTGGCACTAATTGAAACATCAACACCCACTTCAGAGCTCCTATAGAGGAATCACATCCCTAGCTCTCCAAATCCTGTAAACCATGAATTTAGAGTGTACTGCATTATATGCTATTGTTTTTATTTTGCAAAAATCAATAGCATTTCCTGGAGCCTGCCCATGCAAAAAAAAAAAAAAAAAAAAAAGAAGGAAAAAAAATCAATAGCACATCTTTGTAGAAAATGTTACACGTGATAGAAAAAAATATCCTTTAAAGTTTTCCATTTACATTACACAAATTTTATCCTGAGTCTAAATGGCTTCAAACAGCAATTTTTTTCAAGATAATGTAGAACATTGTGTGTGACAAATTTCACTCTAAGCAGAATATTATTTTGAATGGCTTTGATTTCCTTGAAAATATACAAAGTTTTTATGATGAGAAGTAAAATTAAATTTCTATTTGATGATAACTTGTATTATTTTCACAGCCACAAACTAGATAGATAATAGCTGCCCAATACCTGACAATAGCTGCTCAAATAAGTAAGGCCCCATCTCATTATTTTCCCAGTGAATATTTTATATTGGTCATTATTAATTGTTGACAACATATTGTATTAAAACCTTGATTCAATTCAGCAAATATTTATGGAAAACACACACACACCATTCATTGAGCTAGGCATGGTAGAGGAATAAAGATGCTGATGAAATAACTTAAGACAATTTGAGGCTTCCTTTGCAGTGGGAGAAAGCAGCATAGCTGCAGACACGAAAAGAAAGATTTCATAAAAATCATGATCTTATGACAGAGGTACAGGAAATAATTTTGCCTTGTTGAAATCAAGAAAACATTTAAATGTAATGAAAAATCAATTAAATTTGAACAGTTGAAGAAGGGGCAGAGACATTCCAGATACAGAGAGCAAGGTGATCATAAGAAGAGCAGATAAAGTTGGCTAATAGGGTCAAGTCTAGAAAGAGACTGAGTAAGCAGAGAATTTAGAAATGTCCTCCACACTTAGAAGTTAATTGGTATAGTTTTCAATGACATGAAATTTTCTTATGATTAATGGGAAATAAACAGGATTATAATTTTATCTTGAGATGAAAAACTCTTCCTGTATCTCAAAGCAAGTGTCCTTTAACATTGCAACACATTTCCTCAATATAAAATGATGGCATTGAAAGTCAAATTACAAAGGCACTGAACACTGGAAACGAAATCTACCAGCACAGGAAACATTAGTGCCCTGGCATGTGAGAAAACTTGAGCAATAAGGGAATAGATTACATGCAGAGGGGGAAAAATTATAATTAAGAAAATTATGTTTTAGATTGATTAGCTGATTTCCCTCAAAAATTGATCTGGCAAAGATGTTAACATAACTTGGAGAAATAGGGAGGCAAATGAGAATAGTACAGTATAAGAACATAATCTTTGGAATCCGACAGATCCCTATTCATTCCTGACTGGTTGTGCAACCCCCCCACACCATGTCATTTAAACTCTCTATGGCTGTGTTGCCTCATCCATATAATGAGGTTAGTGATCTTTACTTCAAAGTGTTGCTTGAAGGTTAATGAAATAATGCATGCAATGTACTCAGAATGGTGCTGGCACGTAGTAAATGTTCTGTAAATGATAGTTTAAAAAGAGAGAAAGAGAAATCATAGTGTGGAAATAGATATGTAAGCAAAGAACAGATTAGAAAAAATTCTCTGCTGAAAAATCCCTAACTCTGCCACCTCTTACACATCCAAAAGGCTTGAGATATTTTATTGGTAAAGTGCATTTTGAGAGTTACGTTCCACCAATGATTCTGTCTCTGCTCAGAGGGGAAAACCATTCCAGCAACGATCTCCTAAAAGGGGTTCGAGTGGTATCAGTTGTTTCAAATAGCTTGTCTCTAAATCATTTAGTATATATTGAATGTCTGCTGGAGTCCTAAAGACAAATGAGTTAAATGACAAATACACTGCAAGGATCCCAGTCATCAACATTGAAGAAATTCTTTCTGTTTGGTGTCGTTTGTCACTTTCATCATGGTGAATCCTCTTTCATCTACCAGCATTCTCCAGGAGCCTACTGTGACCCTGATCAACAGAATTTCTATTTCAGATCTGGGATATAACAGTCTCATATAAATCATCCCACCAGACAATAATCACAATATGTTCTATGGGCACTTAAAAGTTGGAAGGCTTTTAGATGTGTCACAACATCAGTTCAGTAAGTTTCTGAGAGTGAAATATCTAAATGTATGTGTTCTACATCTCTGAACTGAAAACCATCACATGCCAATAAATAGTAGGGAAAAGAATAACTGACTCCTTGTTTAGAATAAGTTTATTTTTATGAAAAATGTTGAAAACTGCTAAACTTTGGAGGAAAAGTTAAAGTTACACATCATTATATATTGCTCAATATTTCATCTGGTACAACATTTTTTCATTTCATTTTACAGAAAATGCATTCTTATTACAAATGTAGTATTGAGGGTTACTTTAAAAACACAAACAATGTTTTGGAGGCAGGATATATAGTAGGTAAGAAGGTCTGCCTGGCCTCTAATCCCAGATCTAAGATCTACCGTATAGTATTGTCTATTACAATTTTTCAATAATAACAAGAAATAGCAGATAATGGCAAACATCAAGAAGAACAGTCATGAGATTCGTTTTTAAAAGTATACAACAGCAACAGAATGTTCTTACAGAAGATCCAGGCCGAATTCATGAGATTTTTTTTAACAGAACTTTAAAAGCACAATTTCTTATTTGCTTTTTTATTTTTAAAATATTCAAACATACAAAAGAGTATATATAAGCTATATTAACAGTTTAAAGAATAAAAATTAACTTTCATGAGCCCAACATCCATCTTAAGAACCTCAGCTTGTCACTATTTTGAATGTCTCTCTATTCATTCATTCCCTTCCTCAATCATTTTACCCATTACCCCTGATTTGCAGACTGGCCCTTCTCTCACATTCTGTATACTTTTACCAAATGTGAATGTATCGTCAAACAATATATAAATTTTCACCAGGTCCGAACTTCACATACATAAAATAAGACCATTTTCTGAGACTTGGTTTTATACATTCAATTCAATATTAAGGTTTTGAGATTTAATCATGTTGGTTCATGCTGCTATAGTTAATTTGTTTTCACTGCTGTATAACATATCATTCTATAAATATATCTCAATTAACTTATTTATCTATTCTTCAGTCAATGGGTTTGGGGTCATTTTCCAATGATTTGCAATTGTGGGCAATGTCAATATAAATATTCCTAGCCTATCCCTTGGTACACATGTGCAAGAGATTTTCTAGGTAATACATATAAGAGTGGAATTTATCATTGAAAGGGTATGTGAACCTTCACTCTTACTACATAATGTCAAATCATTTTCCAAAATGTTTGTGGCGATTTATACACCTAAAATAGACAAAAAATTCTCTTGATCCATATCCCTTCCAACATTTGATTATGTCAGACCTCTTAATTTTTGCTACATGTATCTATATATTCAAACAGATTCTTATCCATTAAGCAAAAGATAGAACAAAAAATTACATTATTCTAAAATTCTAGGCCTGGAGAGTAGGAAAAACATCTTTATTAGTGATTACAGTAACTCCTGTTTGGAATGGACCCGGTAGTGACATACATTGACATACACTCTGTACATTATACATAATTAGCTCTGTGCTATTTTTGCTGGTTAAGAAGAAGAGCAGATGATCATAAAAGAAAATTTAAAAACACAAAATTTACTTATAAATGCTCAAACACACATACGCAATCTTTACTTACTGCGTCAAATATTTACACACAACTTTTATGCTTGTGGTCTATCCCTAAAGACTCCACCCATCTTTAATTCCTATGATAATTCGATGTGATATAATAATGACTTAATCATTTGACAAAAAAGAAGATTGTGTGACTTTTAATTAATACAAATAAACCAAATGTTTACAGACTTGCATTTGAGAGAGAAGTAGCATGTCACAGTATTAGAAGTTTTGCACAATTGATTTTTTCAATGTTATCTTCAATTCGTGGGTACTAATTGCAATTATGAAAATCACAGGGACTTCACAAGCTTGATGTTTCTATTAAAACTTTATTGATTAAAAAAAAACTTTATTGATTACCTTGAACCACAGTGCATCTCAGAGAACTATGATGTGAGACTGCTAAGAAGTCAGGGAAACAGTTATCAATTTAAAATGGATTGGGTTCATCTTCCATGTTTATGTCTGCTTTATAGGCTTTTGTTAGATGTGATATAAAGAGAGAAGAACTCTCTATGCTTTTTGTTCCTTTTTCTCTTTTTGTACAATGATTTTCAGGTGGTGGTTAATATTCTTTAAGCACCCCAATGTGGCTATTTGTATAAATGCCTCTATTATTCACGTTACTCAATGTGTCTTTCTTGATTCTAGTTGCCAAAATCAGGGCAGAATCTATATAAATCTGCAAAATACCTTAATCATTAGCACCATTTCCTCCAGATTAAACTCTCACTCCGTCATAAAATTAATAATGAACCTTAATATGGATCCATGAACAGTCTTAGCTGTGATGGTCCTGAATATGTGACCGGTGCATGTGCCCAGCTGATTGAACCAATTCTTAACAATAGCTTTTAGTTTCATGTAGGCAAGGAAAGAGCCTGCCTTTTCACACAATGCCAAACCCTGAATAGTTCCAATTTCAGCTTAATCACACTGTCCTTAAAATTTCACTCTGCTTGAATAATGAAAAAAAAAGGTGATATGAAAATTGTATGAAACTAGCATGCCCCAGGACAGGTAGGGTAGGATGTAATTACATACGCTTCAACAGCTGGAGCAGTGTGCTGTAAGAAAGGCTTTTAAGGTGACAGGAGTTAATTGCACAGGTTTTAGGGCAAAAGAAAAATGTATGTGGAGAAGCAAAGGGGAAGGACACAAACCTCGAGAGAGTGTCAGATTTAGAAATTTGAAAGAATAAGGATTTTTCCAAATTAGAAATGGACATAAAAAGCTAAGTGGTGAGCCACTTTCTCATACAGAAGAAATAAAAAGGAGAATCTTGGCTGAGTGGAAAGCACTGCATTTCTAGCTAGCTTTCCAAGCATAAAGCTCTTTATGATGTACCTGCATATAAAATAGGACAGCCTCCCATAAACCAGGCTGGAATATTTCCCCAGTGACACTGGTCCACAAGACAGCTAAGAGGGAAATAGCACATTTTCCTGCAATATCTATAATGACAGTGGCATCTACCTTGGACCAGATATTGTGGGGCCATGGAAATCACGATGCAGTCAATCTTGTCTCCAGCTGAAAAACACAAAGCTTTTGAAAGAGACCCTTTGGGTGGCATTTCTCTAACGAAGGCTGAATCACTTTTTGCAAGCTGTGTTAGTTTGTCACAAAGAGAACAGAACTGTGGGTGATGGTAGGTGTCACATTGAAAATAAAAGTTCCAAAAGGAAAAAAGGAGCAGATTGTATTATCAATCTCTGTCTTATCTGTCCTCCCCAAAGGGCTATCTTTTCATAGCGCTAGTTTGACATGAGCTACTGTGCTCACTCCTAGTGAGTGTACAATAAACACAATATCTTGCATACATATTCTTCAATTCCTGAATGTTTGCAGAAAGGGTGTGCAATAAATCACCCAGAAAAATAAATTCTCTTGGATTTTGTATAATTATGGTCTCTTCTAGAAATGAGGAGAGGTGTAAAAGTATTTTTAATAAGCCTGATATTGTGAGTTATTGCACTTGCTCAAGGATATTTCCACTAGTTCTTTAATTGATATTAATAAATTAACTGTACAGCATTAAAATACTTAATAAAGACTGAGGCTTGCTCAGAGAGGAAAGGTTTATTGCTGAATTTTAATGCCTGATTCAAATACATCAATTTGATTGCTCATTCTTCCCCATTCTTTGGACACTTCATTTTGATTAGCTAAATGTGTTCTGAAGACATTTCTTCAGTTTGCTGAAGAAGCCAAATCTCTTCTAAGCTAGAATGTAAACACAAACACTAAATCATTTACTAAATATCTGTCAGCAATTTTACAATCCCGTAACCTCATTTTAAATTAAAATCTCTTAATGCTCCATCATTCTCCCCAGGGGAGATCACTTGGAATTCGCAAGGAAAATACAAATTTCTCCTCTAGATTCAGCTTAATCCTGATTTCTCATTAGAAGGCTTACTTAGAGCAGCATGATATAATCTGCTTTCTCATTATGGACAGCTGTGTTTATCTGCCTCCAGACTTATTAAAGGTATAAATATATTCATTTACGTTAAAAATTTTTAAGCAATTTCAGTAATTATGGTTTTGTACAACTTTTGTATATCTTTACATAGGAAATTTCACCTTAATTCTATATTTGGTCAATATCATACTCATCTTACCACTCTGCTATATTAACAAAACAGGGTGCCTGGGAAGAGAAGCGTAAACAAGATTTTATTTATCTTTCAAGTGTTTTTAATGGGTGATTCTAAAACACATGTATACACAATCAAAAGAACTATCCTATATTTATGTGGAAGATACACAAATATTTTGCAAATTTATGGAGGGGGGGTAGTTGAAGGGTATTAAAAATCATCTCCAAACTTTCCTGCTATCCCTAAGCAAGACTGTACTTAAATCATACAAGGACAAAATTTTGAGGAAGTTTTAAAGCCCCCCAAAGAAATTCATTCACTTGCCTATTTCCAGTAGTTTCCAAAAGTTTATAGCAGAAAGATTTCCACTGCTCAGAAACAAGAATAAGCCAAGTATTTCTTTCTAATGTCAACCTTGTTTTTAACCCTTGAACCACATCTGTGATTCCAGAATCAATTGTCTAATCTTTCACTTGATTATTAACAGTTAACTGTTTATACATCAGTACTAGTATTGAGGTATAGAGAGATGATTCCGGTATCCTTCTTATTTGATATAATTCAAGTTGATTAAGAAATCTACACCACGTTTACTTTCTTATAGTGGTTTAAGTCTGTTGAATGCATTTCTTGCAAGCAAAGTATTCAATTATTAAGGAACTATTTCTTGAATACCTGACATATGATCAGGATTGTTGGAGATATTTTGAGACACCAAGGAAAAAGGAAGGTAAAATGCAGTCACTGACATCTCGTCTATGAAATGATACATTATCAAGCACAAGAAGTCATCTAAATAAATAGGCCAGAAATTTCTAGTTGGATAAGAACCATTGATTAATAGACAAAATTTTTAGTAAAATAATAAGTAAAAATTAATTCGAACATGAGAGATAGAAAACAAACAGCAACATCTAAAGCTTCCAAACTTGTTACTCCAAATTTCTAGAGCCTTTTGTTAGTGGTGAGTGAGTTCAGATTTAGATAGTATCAGCTACCAGGGAAGGACAAGATATTTGATCAAGGGTGTTTAAAGGAAATTGTTAATTTATTAGTACAATAACAACCAAAACCTTAAGTTCAATCCTTTTCTTCCTCTTTTTTCTGTGCTTTACAAGACAAAATAAAAATTGTAAATGTCTTTTGAAAATAATCAAAAATATTTATGTCCAATTTGATTAATGAATATTCATGAATCAGCCCATTGTGCAGCTCTAAAAGGTTTTCCTTGCTGTAAGAGAAGTAATTTACCCAAGCGAAAACCCTAAAGATTCAGTTGAATGTTCACAATAAATAAACTTCGATAACAATGGGCAAATATCGGGAATTCAATTCTAGATTCAGAGAATCTCAGGAAAATGACTGGTTAGAGTTAGGGACCTTCCACGCTAAGCAATATCATCATTGCTGAACTAGTTCACAAGGGTGAATGTGCCTGCAAGCCACTGATGACCTTCTGCCTAGGATTAGGAACAATGGTTTAAGTGTGACTTTAAGATATCCTATAGTCAAAATCCAGAAAGTATTGCCAGGCCTGCCATCAACATGCACCATCACTGCTGGCTAAGGAGGCTCTTATTCATGCTGGTCTCACGAATCTGAAGCCTAGTTCCACAGCCCTATAGAAGAACCCACAGCTTCTCCCTTTCCCCTAGCTGACTTGGCTAGCCTTAACAACTCACTTACCTAGATGCCCAGTCTCTGCTGGCCTCGCCCTGGCCAGTTGGTGAGTCCTAACCTAATGTCTGCTAGGCTCCCAGCATGACAAGATGGCGTGCCACCATTCCTCAGAAGTTGCCATGTGTCCTCCATCCAGCCAAACTCTTTCAATCATGAAACAGGCAAGGTGTTAAGAAGCATACACAAAAGTCAATAAATGCATGGTATTTAATGGCCACCAAAGAATGGACTAAAATATCCTCTAAGGAAAGGGGAGAGTTGAAAGAACTCATACATTTCAATATCTAATGATGCTTTCCTTGAGTCTTCAATGGAATCAAGATCATAAGACATAATAGGTACAGATGTCCCTGTGTATATCTGAAGGTAGTTAAATATATTATGAGGATTTTATAGAATCAGGAATAGAGTTAGGGTGAATGTTTATTTTCTTTTGGCCAAAACAGCTATGGGTTATGCTTTTCCCTGGTGCAATGATTAATAATGGCTTTCTTTTCTCAAGAGTGTCCCAGCTTGGATGACAAATCTCACAATCACTGTACCCATAGTCAGAGAAGTCATCATGGTGATAATGAGTTATAAATAAAGTTTTAACTGAGGGAAAGTGTTCTGACTTGTGGAAAGCAATGAGCCAGCATTAGGCTGTGAAATGAGAGGAGACCAGGAGCTGAGACTGAGGCTGCTGAGCGTTGTGTGGGTGAGAGTGAATATATTTGCTTTTGTGGAGCACAGTGTTTGACTTTAAATGTTACAGAAAATGAGATCAACTAAGCAGAGCGAATCCCAGTGATTAAGAATTTTGAAGCCCATAATTTAGAATTCTAATTAGACTTAGCCAGTAGTCATTTTCCTTCTCAGAAGAGGAGCTTTCCTGTCCAATTTATACTGAAGGCTTCTTGATTCTTGTTGCTTCAAAAAGTCTCAGTTGGAAGCAAAAGACGCTAAAATCAGCAGAACTGACTATTGTACTGATCAACATATAGTGCAGATACTATGTGGACCACATTTCTGTCCAACCAAATTAAGAGAAAATGAAGAATTCAAAAGGTAAGAAATCAAAATCTTAACTACAGACACCAGGAGGGTGAGATAAAATCAGCCTTCAAAATGATGCACATACATTGCATTGACTTATAAACCAAGAAGAAAAGAAAAACATTCTGAATACTAATGAATATTGTGCAAGATTTTTAAAATTCCTGTAGACCATATTTCCTTTATTGAGCTTTTTCCTACTTGTCTCTCAATGCAAGAAATAAAAAACACATTTTAAATAGATAGCATAAATACATCTTGGATTATTTATTCATTTATTATGCATACAAGTCTTACATATTTTAACAAGCAAGAAAAACAAATCTCATTTGTACAGTCCTGTGCCCTCAACTATAGATGTTATATCTACTAAGCCTTTCAGATCAGTTTCTATTGCCCCTAGTCTAATTTCCCTGGGAACTCTGTAATGCTAATAGATTGTCTATCTCACATGAAAAATCACACCAGGTCTAGCTGTGCCCCAGACCTAAACAGCACAGCCCAGTAATGACCCAATTTGGCTTGCATATTGCCCCTCTCAGTGCTGATTATTTTGGATGTGGTAGACATTTACCTACTACCTAGTTGCTCTCAGATCCATTCACCTCTCTTCACCCTTTCTGTCCTGTTATACAGGAAGCTGACACTCTAAAATACAATTCCTAGGCACCCTTGGGAAACTTCTCTGTTCAACTACAAGAAGCACTGGCTGGCAGGAGATTGGAGATCAGGAGGAAGAGAGAAGCCAGGGACATCTCCCTGTTCTCTCTCCCTATTTCAATGGTATTATGTCCCCATGTGGCTCCAATTTCCATGGATAGCTTCTCACAGGGGTTCCAATCCCTACTGGTTATTTCCAATTCCTGACTTTTGGTCATCCCTTGTGTCCAGGCCTAGGGAAATGTTAAGACAATTCTATGTTACTTTGTCATTCTATTTGAAATTTTTTCTCTTCAAACACTTTTGTGACTTGATTTTCTATTGATAGAGAAATAATCTCTACTACCAACACAGCTTGAATGAACTTCCCTTCCCCAACACCTTTCTTCTAACAACATAATGCCCTTACCTCACTAAATAAAGGGTACAAACAATACTGACTAAAGAATAAGTTTGTTTTACGTCCAGGATCAGAGTGATAGTGTATTTTGATTTTTTTTCAGAAGATTCCCAGTTTATGCCTGATGTCATATATAATTATGAATAGCACTCTCTTTCACTCTCAAAGGTATCTGTTTGTAATTTATTATCATTATATCCATTTACGTCCTAAATATCATACATTTTTAAAGTCTAAAGATAGTTTCCTAAAGAAAAATGCAGCATCCCTTACCTCTCTGTTTCCTGGTGAGCTCCATCTCTTTCCCAGTTACAGAGTATTTCAGTTTCTCCCTTACCCCAGAAGTCGTGGGCTATGGCTGACTTGCATTTTCATGTTGCAAGCAAATAGTTAATGGGTAAGTTCTGGAAGCATAAACTTGTCAGTGGTCCTTTGCTAACAGTGACTGAAAAAGGTAATAAGATTAAGTCTATTCACTCGGTGGTTTGGAAAGTTAGCAGCCACGGTCTGAGCCTCAAGGCAGGCCAGAGAGTCATTTGCAAATTGGTGCAGGATGCTCTTTTTTGCATCATTGCTAGTTGGTTGGTTGGATTCTCAAATGCAGCCACTTCAAATGCAGCCTTTACTTGTAAGCTTTCCCTTGTCAGCCCTCACATTAGTTTGTTTGTTTCCCACCCCACCCCCCATCCAGTCCCCTGCCCTGACACTGCTTAGATCAAGAATATTTCTTCAACTGTGTCTGCAGAGGGCAGGTAAGAAGTTGGTAGGTCTGTAATCAAAGACTTAGAAGACCTGAGGACCCAGCCTGTAGTAGAAGCGGAAATGGGAGGCCGTGAGAAAAATGCCTAAGACATTTATTTGAGTCACCCTCTCCCCAGCTTCATTCTCCTTCTTGTTAAGAAATGCAAATAATTTGAAAAAGAAAAAGATAAACATATGCACCATTCAAAGAATACCTCCTCTAAGGCTCTTTTCAGAATGGTGTTGAGTGTGCAAGTTTCTTTCATGGGCATCAGAATTCCTCTTAGGAATCTAATTCCCCAGGACAATAATTTTCACATTCTCACACTATATAGAGCCCTTACCCTGGGCCTGTGGTCTTCCCTTTGGGTCCTCCAAGGACCATATATGTGAGCTGGATACTAAAAGAATTTTCCACCACTTTTTACTGGCTGTCATACTCCCTTTCCCAATCCTTGCCAGTGGTAAAAGTCCCCTTCACTTCTTAAATCAATTCCTTAGTTTTTCTGGTTCTCCTTTTTTCTCAAGGTCCTTCTTAGATGCAGGAACAGCACATAGTGGTAAAAACCTGGGCATTGTGCCTGTTGTCCAAAGCCAAGTATAATTATCATTGATAACATTGACTCTTCCCTGAATGCAACACCACCAATTGTCTTTTCATGATATCTTTTCCCCTTAAAATCTATTCTAAAAGTTCATCTGAAGTAGATTCCACTGTATAAGGGAAGAGAAAAGAGGCTCAGAGCTGGAGTAATGGGAATTAGCATAACAGATATTATTACATCAACTTAAATTCATAAAGGATGCTGCAATTTGTGGAACTTTTTATATAAACATGCCATTTAAGACTTGTAGCAACCATTACTGTTATTCCTATTCATGGATGAGGAAAATCAATTCCAGGAAAATTGATTCCAGGAAAACTAAATGATTCTTTCAGGGTCTCAGACAGTGGGAAGAAGAGAGGGACCAATAAACCAAATCATGCCAAGTTGACATCTCTCAGCAATGCATTGACCCTCAAGTTATTGCCTGTGTTTGTGTTGTCACTCATATTTTATAAGTGAGTGAAATTCACAAATTATGTGTTTCTGAGATATAGGAAGCATGAGTTACATTGTTACTGGATCGAAAAGTCCTAAGCAAAATAATAAAGTAAAAAAAATCCAGGTGACACTTCTTTTTTCCAAGTCAGACCTAAAGATCATGCAATATTTTACAAGATAACAATTGACACGTAATGAATTTATCTATATAAAGATAAGAAAATCCCATGGTCTCTTGAGGTTAGGGCTAACATTAGAATTAGGATCAGTGTTAGTACTAGAGATGCTGAGGACAATCACTAAGGACTTTGCCAAACTTACTTGAACAGGTTTTATGAAGTTTTGTCTGGTTGCTAAAAAATATTTGAATATTTTTCGGAATTTTGCCTCAGAGTAGCTGCCTCTCTCTGTTGGAGAGAGAACATTAAGTTCATACGTACTCTGAAACCCAGGACCTACCAAGATGGACCAAAAAAACCTGACATTTATTTAATGAACAAGTTAGCTCAGAACAGTTTCCAAAACAGACATGGGACTATGGCGGTAGACAAGCAGACATGATCCCTGACCTCTGGAAGCTTATTTCCTAGAAAGCTTAATGAAAAAATATATAAACATTTTGAGTTTCCAGAGAAAAAAGTAACAGTGCCTAACTAAGTGAGATTCCTATGAAACCCTCATTTTCAATGTGGTCTCCAATAAATAAACTATGACAAAATGTGCTGAACGTTAAATTGCTATTCAGTTTCTCAATACTTGAATGATTTATTATTATTGTGCTTGGGTAGAAATGACAAGTAATATTTTCTATTCTAAAACATAACAAAATCATTTAAATTATAAAAACAGTATAATCAATAAAAACTTGCAACAGGCTATCATGTCTATTTAACAGGGTTTGGTAGAAGCAGCATTTTTTCTGATTGTGGTCAGCAGACCCCTGCGCATCTGTAAGACACTTTCAAGAGACCCATAAAGTCAAAACAATTTTCATGATAAAAATCAGGCATTAGTTACCATTTCTTTTATATGTTGACATTTGCACTGATGTTACTAAAGTAATAGTGGGTAACACCGAAACAAAAGGGTGGAACCAATTAAAAAAAAACAATCTCACTTAAGGCTGTTCTCAATGAAGCAGTAAAAAGAGATTTTATGAAATCTTGCTTGAGCACACTTTTTTTAATATTCTGTGTGTGGTAATGGGAAGTTACACATAAAATACTTCTGCTGGATACCAAACTTTTATGGTTGTGTGAAAAAGCACTTGTGTGACTGTTGGAAGTCCAAGTTGAACTAGCTTTTTCATTAGAATAACATGTTTACTGAAAAGATGATAGACAAACTATGGTTGCTCAGACTTGGGTATTTAGCAAAGTGAGCCTGCTACCTTAAGGGAAACAAATGCCAATATTTGCTACTATGGGTACAATTCAATCTTTCACAAGAAAATTAGAATTTTTGAAAACTTCTATCTACCACTGTGAGCTTGGCAGCTTCCCAATACTGCAGATTGGCATTACTGGTGATGATATTAATAAATGTGATTTTTATTATGTGTTTTACAAGGAATTGTGTTAGTTTGCTAATGCTACCAGAATGGAATATACCAGAAATGGATCGGCTTTCATAAAGGGGACTTATTGAGTTAAAAGTTTGCACTTGTAAGGTCTTAAACATATCCAAACTAAGACATCCAGAGAAATATACCTTGACTACAAAGAAAGACCAAGTCTATCACATGGGAAGGCACATGGGTGGTGTCTGTTGGTCCTTGTTCCCGGTCCCACTGCTTCCAACTTCTGATTCCAGTGGCTTCCCCTTTAAGCATCTGTAGGTCCTCACTTAGCTACTCTGGGGCAAAACTCTGATTTTTACCTCTTAACTTAGCATCTCCGAGGGCAGGAGATTTCTTCTGTTCAGGTTCTGGCTGTTTCTGTGAGCCCTTACTTAGCACCCAGGCTTTTTCTGTCTCGATTTCCATCCATCTGCTTGTAAGTATCTCCAACTGTCCAAGATTTCTCCCAAGTGTTTCCCCCTTTTAAAGGACTCCAGTAAACCAATTGAGGCCCACATTGAATAAGCAGGGTCACATCTCCATCTAATCAAAATATCACACCCGCAATCGGTTGTGTCACATCTCCATGGAAACAAATAAATCAAAAGATCAGACCCACAATTCGATATGTCATATATCTATGGAAACAATGTAATAAAGAGGTCTCAACCTACAATATTGGATTAGGATTAAGATAACATGGCTTTTCTGGGGTACACAACAGTTTCAAACCAGCACAAGAATTATGCCAACTTTTGAAAGATTCACAAAACTCAAATAACCAATATTATTTAATGGAACAATGCATGACAGTACCAAATCATGCATGGGTAAAAGATCCATTCAATATGGACAATAGACCAATGGATTTGAATGTAACAGAATAAGAAAAGTTTATTTATGTGATTTCAGGTTTCACATTGCAAGTCATCCTGAAGAGACTGACACTTGTTGAATTTGGAGAAGAATATACACAATTATGGAGGAGAGTATTAAAACTGTCTTTCTCTAGCTACATATCTTTGTGACCTTGGATTTTTTTCATATATTTTAAAGCAACAAACCACAAAAACTGAGTAAAGATGTAGATATGAAGGTCTTGTTCTTTTCTATTAAGCCAGACATTAAAGAGATTTGTAAAAATGTGACATAAGCTGCTTTTCTTATTGCTAATTTTGTTTCTTTGTTGTGGAAATCAGTTATTATTCCTAAAGATATATTTCTATTAGGTTTTAATATTGTTCTTTTAAATGTTAATTTAAAATATTCTGAGCTTTGCTGGTTTTAATTTAATATATTACATATCAACAGATCCCATCCGCAATGTCAAAAGCTATTTGAACATTGTCAGTAATTTTTAAGAGTGTAAAGGGGTCCTAAAAAGAAAATGAAAATCACTGACAAGAAAGAGGAAAACATGATTACAAAACTCCTTATAGAATGTTCTTTATTTCCTTGGTGAGTCAAAACCATGTCGTTCTTACATCTAAGCACGGAGTCTTCCAAAATCTGATACATGATTGGTTGACAGATTAACAATTTAAAAATAATTCAACTAAAAGTTCACCATTGAGAACAAGAAATTCAAGATGAATTGAAGAGTTATCTATAAGAAAGGAAAGCACAAGGAAAAGAATTCGAATATTTTTTAGAACTGTGATTAGCTTAGAAGTGGTGAAAAGAAATCACAAAAGAAATTATCAGCAAATTTACCTTCATAAATATTACAGAAACGGCATATTAAAAATGTAAAATTTAAGAACAAGCAAAAGACGAAAAAAAAATCTAAAAATCAAATAGCTAAAATGTTTCTTATTAGAATCTATATTAATCATAAAGAAAAACACTAAAATGTATATAAATGATTGACGCATTAATTAAAAACATCAAAGCACAAAATGGAAAATAGAACTTTTTAACATGCATATGAATACAGTTCAAATTTACTTGTAAACAAAGTAATAAAAATAGTAAAAATTAAGTATTATTTAGCATTCCAAAACAAAATGCTAATATCAACTTATAACAGTAAAAAAATATACAACTGCATATAATTGGTGCAGTTTAATTGGCAAAAATTCATAAAAATATAAAAATTCATTAATGTTTTCATACCCGTTGATATACAGTAACCCTTCTTCTAGGATGCTAGCTCAAGGAAATGACTCAAATGTGGAAAAATCTACATATTTGATAGTTGTCATAACATTGTTTTTAAAGCTACATTTAGAAGCCAATTAATGCCCAATAATAGGAATTTTGTTAATACATATCCTTCATAAAATACTCCATTCATTTGAAACACCTTTGGGAAGTGGAACTAAAGGTGGTAAGTCCACTCTACTCCATTTTAGTCAAGGGGAGTAGTTCTGTTTAGTGAACTTTAGAAGATGTGTCAAGAAGAAAGAGTATGGGCTTGTAGAAGAGAAGCTAGAATGTTGAGATGACTCAAAACCATGAGGAGCTGATTAAAGAATTTAAGAAGTGGGGTTATGTACCTTTATGTTATATACCTTTAAGGGCACTTTGAACCTTGAGATCTTTACTCCCTGTTCTGAACAGTTAATATTTTGAGAAAAACAGGTACATTTTCAGAATATGCAATTTGATTAGGAAAGAAATTCAATCACCATCAAATTCTGAAAGACAATCACAAAAATGTGAGGAACCATACGGAAAAAATAGCCCTCTTTCTTCAGACAGATCAGTGATCATAATATGAAAAGAGAGAACAAGTAGGGAGAAAGAAGAGGGAAAAAAGAAGAGGGAGGGAGAAGTAGAGAAGGGAGGAGGCACATCTTTCATATTTCTTGGAGTTTAGTGATAAAGAAAATTAGAGCACTAAATGGGCATTTGAAGATACTAAAGACTTACTGTTAAATATTTTGGGTCTTATAACAAAATTGCGGTTATTTTTTTAAAGCCCTTATCATTTAGAGATTATATACTGAAATATTTCTATGGCATGACATATGTGGAATTTGCCTTAAGATAATATATGAATGGACAAATGAGTAGAACAGGGCTGCCATGGGTCCTTGGTTGTTGTGGCCAAGTGTTGAGTATATGGGAATTTATTACACCATTCTTCCTCCTTTCTGTATGTTTGAAATTGTCCAGAAAAAAATAAATTAAAAAAATTTCAAGGTAAAATTTATTTTTAGCTACCTAAATCTGCTTGAGATTTTTTTGTACAAAAGTAATTTTAGTTTTCGCAAATGAAAATTTTATAAAATGTGTTGCTTGTTGTTGGAGATTGAGTCAGGGCCACATCAAAGGCATGTTCAGGTTCCAGCCCCTGTCCTACAAACGTGAACTCATCTGTAAACAGGATCTTTGAATAGTTAGCAGTTTAGGTGAGCCCAATCTTCATGAGGGTGGGCTGAAGTCCTTACAAGCAAAGGAAATTGGATACTGAAACAGGCACTATGGGAAGAGAAAGCAGCCAGCAGTCAATGGCACCAAAGGACAAAGGAGAAGCCATTGCCCTGCATTGCCATGGGACAGGAAAACCAGGGACCAAGAATTGCAGCCAACAGCCCCATAGTGCCATCGTCTTTGGGCAGAAAGTTTCACCTTGCTGATGCTTCTATTGTAGACTTCTCCTGGCTCAAAACCATGGACCTATAAATTATTGTCGTTAAAGCCAAATCATTACATGGTATTTGCTTAGCAGCTGGGAAACTAAAACACTTGTATAGCACATAGGAAAAAAAAAAAGAAAATATTAACTATAAATAACAATTGATCCATACATAAAGGGCATTACTCTGATTATTTTTTATATCCTTCCTTTGTCCCCAATCAGTGTGCTTTTATTTCTTTTTCTTGTCCATTCAGTAAATAGAACTTTCAGTACCATGTTAAATAAAACTGGTGAGAGTGAACATCCTTGCCTTCTTTTTTCCCTTATCTTAGAGGGAAAGAATTCAGTCTTTCATTGTAAAGATGATGTTAGTTATAGAGCTTTTTTGAGGAGATTATCAATTTGAAGCAATTCCCCTCTTCTCAAGCTTTCTTAGATTTTCTTTTTTTTTTTACAATGAATCCATTTTCCTTTATTTTTATTTTATTTTTAAGCAGTTTAACTGAGGTAAAATCTACATACAATAAACTGTACATGTACAGAATACACAGTTTCTTAAATTTGATTTATACATATATCTATGTGCCTGTGAAATCATCAGCCCTGCTCCTGTGTAATCCCTCCATCTTACCCTTCCCTCCTCCCTTACCCCTTCTCTCTCCAAACAATTACTGACTTGCTTGCTGTCACTATAAACATACATGATATAAAATGCAATCATTTCAGATAAATAACTTTTGGTTAACATTTTTTATATATCATGTGCAATTTTATTTATATGTAAAAAATAAAGTATTTTATAATGTAGCTAATTTTGCTTGTATATTCACGTATAGCTAATGATCTGATTTGTCAACATTTAAAAATAAATCCATAAACATCTATATGAAAATAAATATATTTTGGAGTATTATAGGTATTCCTAGTAAAATGGAGATAAATAATACTTTCTAAAGCTATTACAGTTGAATATGAATTTGTTTTATGCTCAATGGTCAATGAAATAAGTCACGAAAAAATAAATTGCATATTGTTCTAGTTTGCTAGCTGCCGGAATGCAACACACCAGAGACGGATTGGCTTTTAATAAAAGGGGATTTATTTTGTTGGTTCTTCAGAGGAAAGGCAGCTAACTTTCCACTGAGGTTCTTTCTTACGTGGAAGGCACAGGATGGTCTCTGCTGGTCTTCTCTCCAGGCCCCTGGGTTCCAACAACTTTCCCCGGGGTGATTTCTTTCTCCATCTCCAAGGGCCCAGGCTGAGCTGCAAGTGCTGAGATGAGGAATGCCAAGCTGCTAGACTGTGCTACATTGCGTTCTCTCATTTAAGCACAAGCCAATTAAGTTAAACGTCACTCATTGCAGCAGACACGCCTCCTAGCCGACTGCGGATGTAATTAGCAACAGATGAGATGCACCTACCATTGGCTCATGCCCACAGCAACAGAACTAGGTGCTTTCACCTGGCCAAGTTGACAGCTGAATCTAACTACCACATGTCCACCCCTTGTCAACTTGGCAGCTACTCACATCACCTTAAACAGGTGCAAAATATTCTCTTCTGGCTGTGGACCTGTGAATCTCAAAATAAGTCCGGTGCCAATATGCAAAGGAGGATATTCACAGGATATAGATTGTCATTTCCATAGGGAGAAATTGGAAGGAAAACCTGCAGGCAAACACCATTGGATTTCAAAGTCTGAAAGTCATTTATCCTTCGGCTGTAGAAAGCGGCAGTCCCACCCCTTCCAAGGGCCTATGCAGTGGCCGGCCTCTTTCCAAATCAACCTCGGGGAACATCGAGGAGAACACCTCTGGGATCCACTCTCTCCAGGCATCAGGGCCACCCCTGGGCTCTCTGCCATTTCTGGGGCGCACGCTCAACCCCTCCACATGGTGGCAGCCAGGCTCTCCCAGTCCCCCAAGGAGCGTGCTACGCCTTTTCCAAGGCCCGAGGCTGCACAACTATTCCACTGCAATGAGAGGGGAGACTCATCCTCGCCCTTCAGGGTAAACTCACCCTCTCCACACATACAGGTGGGTCCACTCTCCTGGCCGAGGTTTCTTGGCTTCAGACCCAAACTTCCACGGTTCTCACTCTGCAAACTCCAATCTCTCCCTTTTGTATCCTCCTTTGTCAAGATTGGCGGTGGTTCCATTTACACCAACAGTCTCTTCAAGCCCTCCAGGACTTCTCCATCAATCTCTTCACAGTTCCTCCAAAGCCTTCCCCTTAGCCATCCAAAACACAGTTCCAACAGATCTGGTATTTGCAAACCGCAGCAGCACCCCACTCCTGGTACCAAAATCTGCTCTAGTTTGCTAGCTGCCGGAATGCAATATACCAGAAACAGAATGGCTTTTAAAAGGGGAAATTTAATGAGTTGCTAGTTTACAGATCTAAGGCCGAGAAAATGTCCCAATTAAAACAAGTCTATAGAAATGTCCAATCAAAGGCATCCAGGGAAAGATACCTTGGTTCAAAAAGGTCGATGAAGTTCAGGGTTTCTCTCTCATCTGGAAAGGCACATGGCGAACGCAGTCAGGGCTTCTCTCTCGGCTGGACAGGCACATGGCAGACACGGTGTCATCTGCTAGCTTACTCTCCTGGCTTCCTATTTCATGAAGCTCCCCGGGAGGTATTTTCCTTCTTCATCTCCAAAGGTCACTGGCTGGTGGACTCTCTGCTTCGTGGTGCTGCAACATTCTCTGCCCTCTCTGAGTCTCTCTGAATCTCTCATTCTCCAAAATGTTTCCGCTTTTATAGGACTTCAGAAACTAATCAAGACCCACTCAAATGGGTGGAGACATGTCATCCCCTAATCCAGTTTAACAACCATTCTTAACTAAATCACATCAACCAGGGAGATGATCCAATCACAGTTTCAAACATACGGTGTTGAATAGAGATTATTCTACCTTATGAAATGGGACTTATATTAAAACATGGCTTTTCTTAGGGGGCACAGTTCCTTTCAAACCAGCACACATATGTACACCATTATATTTATATTCATGTTGTCCACATTCTAAGGATCCTTAATTATTCAACTGAAAATCTTTTTAAAAAATACTAAAAGAATTCAATAACTGGGAGTGAGATAAATATAACAAAAGAACACTTTCTTATATACTAGACTAAATCACTCAGAAAATGCCATTAAACTAGTTTATTGACATTAAGCAAAAGAAATATAAAGCATATTCACAGGAAACATGCAGGACCCAAAAGAAAACAGAATGATGAATTTTGAGTTATACCAGAAAGACTTGCCTAGATAAAAAGAGAAAAAATGCTTTATTTAATATTTCCACAATTTACCTATGCATTTAGCGCAATCATAAATAATAGCTGAATAAATTTTCCAAAGAATCTGAAAAAAAATTGACTCTAAAATACATCTGAAGAGTAAATGAGAAAAGAATGTAAAACAAGAGTAGTGAAAATATTTGCAGTAATATTTAAATTATATACTAAAAATTATTAAAATAATTTTGAACTTATAAAAAAGAGGGATGAGTTAAGGAATTCTGGTTTAATATTTTTGTTTTTAAAAACCCTTGCTTCATACCATATTCTAAAGTACATTTCAGAAAACTTAAAATAACACTGAAAATCTGGAAGAGCCTGGAAAAATATTTACCAGAATTCCATATATTCTAAGCACAGAAGCAATGGAATAAATCACAGTAGAAAAGATCAAAAGATTTAACTGCATGATATTTTTAACTTAACTGTTTAAAAACTAAGAGCATAGCAAAGATGAGAAAGGGAAAAAATAGCTGTGAAAATGTGAAACAACATGGTAGTATTCTCATTATGTAAAATAGTTATAAAAATTGATAAAGAAACGCATTGGTAGAGAAATGGGCAAGGACAAATATCGAATTGGTAAAAGGAGAAATGGAATTAATAACCAAATATATTTTAAAAATTCAACATAAATAGTTTAAAAGACACGCAATTTAAAACAATGAGTATTTTTCAGCCTATTAAGTTAAACCAACCTATTTTTTAATGGTAATGTCCAAGGCAGTGGAATAAAAATGAAGTTGGAATGGGAACTGGTATTTTATAATTCATCTGTTTAGTGAATGATTTTTAAGTATTCATTCTGGGTCAGTCCCTGTTTTAGGTTCTGGAGGAATAATGATGATCAAAACATAAAAAGTTTTCTCTGCCTTCACTGGGATTCCATTGCAAATGGCATGGAGAATTGGCACAGTAGATGTTTTAAAGACACAGAAATATATATCAAAGGTATATAGACTCATTTGTTTTAGTTCAGTAATGCTCCTGAAAAAAAAAATTGCATCACAATGAAATAAAGAAACATTCTGAATAAGATACTTATACTGAATAAGACACTTTGCTGAATATGCAAAGATATTATTTGCAATGGTACTTGTAATAGCAAAAATTGGACTGTCTATAAAACATTAAATAAAACATATAATTGCATGTTTACTATTATTATAAGTATTATAAAAACTAAATGGTAAATATACAAAAACAAAAGCAATTGTTTTTTGATGTGGTAATATGGAATTGTTCCTCTGTTTATAAGGAAAACATATTCTACAAAATGAAAAAGTAAGCACTTTTGAATATTTCTCTACTTCTTTCTATACATAATAATGAGATAAGAGGATGGTAGGATGCAAAATGCAATGGACTGAGATTTGCAGTTTTATCACATTTCTTCCAGTCATTAACTTAGACTAAAATTCCTTGGGCTCTGGTTTTTTATCTGTAAATTGATGAATCTGACCTAAATCAACTATTTTAAGAGCTAGTCAACTCTATAGGTATGTGAAAAGCTAAAAGATTATTTAAACAATTTTAAATTGTAAAAGTCAATGAGAAATTGTTATAATTAAGAGGTATTACCAATTATATTTCCATTGTAAATTTTACTTCATGTGAATGAGATTTGGTTGTATAAACCCGTATAAATCACTAAATGTTTAAAATATATTTTATAGATCATTGATGAACCTAAGAATACAGAATTATATTTAATGCTATAAAAATGGTATCATCCTCAGCTTAGAAAAAAAATAGATACCTTGTCTTCCTTCTTGTTGTGACACTAGTGATATGTGAAGGAGCAGTTATGCAAAAGAACTCATATGCCTAGTGACATTATCACTCTTCACTAGATGAAACACAAAAATGAAGAATCCCCTGGGTAGAACGTCGCTAATGAACACAGAGTTGCCATGAAATGTGACAAAACGACAGACAAAATAATCTGAAGAGCTCAGACATTCTCATTGCATTGTATGAATATCCAAGAGGTAGGAGATAAGACAAAATCGATATCTTTGTTATTGTAATATACATTTAATTGACAGAGTTGTTTAAAACTTCATTTTTGAAGGCTGCTGAGTTCACAAAAAGGCAGTCAGTCTAGTAGAAGGTACATAATAGTTTAAGTGAAGGCAAAGCCTGCATCTTACACATGGGTACCTAGTGTGTCCTCAATACATTTTTATTATCAAATAAGTAATCAATAATCCTGGAATGTAAGTTCCATGAAAGCCGAGATTTTTGTCAGTTTTTGTTGATTGATGCATCCCAAACTCCTGAAACAGTCCCAAGAATGAAGTAGGTGTCAGTAAATATTGGCTGAACGTAAGAATAGATGACACATGGGGGAAAAATCCAATTTGTCACATGATCTCATCATTCTTACAATGTCCTTTTCAAAAATATGACATTTAGAAAAAAGCATAGCGATTTAGTTGGTAAAGATAGTAAAAAGTTACCGTGAATGCAAGCTAAATAAATACAAGTCTATTTTCAATCTTCAGAATTAATTTTCAGTTTACTGGATAGGTAAAGATTTTTATTAAGGGCTTCATAAAAAATGGAACAATAAAGATATTAATTATCTGAAGGTGTTTTTTTTGTTATTTATTGCTGCTTTACAAAAATTTAGTGTTTTAAATAATAATCATCTTTAATGGCTCTTAAAGTTTCTGTGTGTTTGGAATTCAGGGATGGCTTGGCTGACAGTTCCAACTCAGCATCGAGGACTTGAAGTTCCTCTTTAACGGTGTCTCATTCATTCACATGACTGACAAATGGCACTGGTAGTTGACACGAGATCTCAGTTCCTCCCCATCTGTGCCTCTACCAGGATTTCTTGAGTGTCCTCACAAGATGGCAGCCTGCTTCCCCCAAAGTGATTTAGCGAGAGAGAGCAAAGCAGAAGTCACAATTTCTATTGTGCCCTTGCCTCAGAAACCACACACTGCCATTTCCACAACATTCTATTCTTTAGGAGTACGTCACTAATTACAGCTCACATTCAGGATAGGGGTGGAATAAGGCTGCAACTTTTGAAGATAAGGGTGTCAAAGAAGTTATGGACATACTTGAAACCACAACAATCTGTTCATCTATTGAATTGGTTTCATACGTATGTTATGAATCCATTGATAAAGTTCCTACAAAACAAGGTTGTGAGATATGGAATTCTACAAGAAAATCAGTCATGTAATCCTCCAAGAATATTTTTCTGCATACTTAGGAATTTTCCCCAAAACTAGAGAAATTATTGTCTCTATTTTCTACTCCATTTTGTCTATGAGGACACATTATATGCATTATATGTCAGTGGGTCTCAAACTTAGTGTAGGCATGCATAAGAACCTGGTGGGGACACTTGCTAGAATTTCAGATCCCTGGGTTCCATCCTAGCCCTACTGAATTAGAATCTTATGGAAAAGATGCTGGACACTTCATTTTTAACAAGCTCCCAAGAGTGATTGTGATTCAGATGGCTCAGGTTCTGATAGAAAGAACAGAAAAATAGACCATCACTTTTAGTGTTAAATGCCTGCATACAATTCCTCCCCACAGGGCTGGTTAATGGAAATAGGATACTAAATTATTTTCTCCATTTATCAGACTACAATGTCAAATAGAATTTCTTAGAAATTAAGCAGGAAATTTTGATAGGTTTAAATCATTGCAGAAACCTGAAGAAGTTTTAAAGGGAAAATATGCATCACTTACAATTAAGCTTCTGAGTTACAAAACAGGAAAGGAAAAGAAATCAGGCATCGCTCATCACCAGTTAAAAAGGATACTATGTAAAATGTTGTTTCATGATGGCAAATGAAAGGAAAAAGCCCTGACAGTGACTCTTTCCAGATAACAGTAGTTTGCAATTATCTTCTTCTAAAAATAAAGAAATAAACCATTATTTATTATTTATAAAATGTCAGAAAATAATTAAATGAAGAGCTCTAACTTTATTAAATTTTAAATGCATCGAAGCAATTTTCAGTGCACATTATTTTATATTACATTGTAAGTAAATTTGGAGTTTGAAAGATGGCCTACAGTCTTATTCATTTTTCTAATGAGTCACAATAGTGGAGGAATGCAGGAAACAACATGGGACATAGATAAAAAGGAAGACAGTTTTTTTAATGGACACTTTCCAGAACCTGCACATAACAGAAATGATAAGCTTTCAAGATCCTCATTTGTGAGGTCATAAGCATAGTGCAAAGAGATTGCCCAAACTTCCTTTAGGGTTTATTTTCAAAATTGGTTAATAAGCTAGGTACTAAAAAATGTTATTTGTGCGGTTTATAGAAGGTATGTATATGTGCCCCAAAACTAAAGCTAATGAATCAGATTTTGAACTCACATTTTCTGAGCCACCAAGCCTAGTCTCTACCCGCTGCACCATACTTCCTCTCAGTGCGTACGTACAGGCGAGTTTTAACTGCAAGAGTATTGTTCCCTGAATCCCCATGATCGCACTAAATTTTGTGTGAATTTTTTTTCCTTTGTAATTAGTCTTTTCTGAGATATACTTCTCAATCTTTTCATACAAGCACTATTATTTTGCATGGATTATGTATATCTTTCACAAACAAAAATATAGTAATGGTGATAGGAATCTGTTTTCTAATCACCAATGTATTCATGAAGCACTGTATAGGAATTTAAGAAGCGACTATAATAACACCTTACAACTTCCTACAGTCATTTATGATTTATGACATATGTTAATTTGAAACTTATGTGTACTCCGTGTAATAGACAATGTATAAAGTATTAACCCTAAAAGTCAGGACCAAAAAGAAGTTGGATAATTTGATTAAAATTGAAATATGAGAGAATACTATCTGTTTCAGTCCACACATAAGAAATTAGAAGTCCTACTTTCACCCCTCCAATGAGACATTTCAGCTTCTCAGCTCATTTATTCCTATCCCCCAAGGAAAGAGCATTTTCTATCTTTTCCACACCTGCTGGCTATATATAAGATTAAAAATACAAGAAAGTATATAATTAACAATTGGCAAATAATTAACTGATGTTTAAGTTCAATAGGTGAAACAATTTTCATCTGTTTTTCATTTATCTATATACCCATTTATATATTGGGTAATATAAAGAATTACCCAAAAACCTAGTAGTTTCAAATAATAGTTATTTTACTATATCTAATGATTTCATAGGTCGAGAATTTCATCAGTTCTCAGCCGGGTGACTCTCCTGCCCAGTGTAATGATAACTGAGGGTACTTGGTGGTATTCAGCTGCTTAGTTTCCCTCTTTCCATGGGTCTCAAGTGGATGAGCTGGTGTGAAAGACAGCTCTAATCTCATGCCCAGTGCCTTGGGTAGAAGGCTGGGCCCAGATGGGACGGCCAACTAAGGTGCCTACACAGGGCCTGTTCATGTAACAATCATGGGGTTGTTGTACTTCTTACATGGTGTTTCAGGCTCCAAAGGAGCATGTTCCAAGAGAAAGGCTATGTTCGCTGCCAGTTTCTTTAGGTCTGTATGCCTAGAAACTGGCATGTCATGGCTTCTGTGATCTTCTCTTTGGCAAACAGTAATAGAGGTCACCCAGATTCAAGGGGAGGAGTCAGAGATTCAGCCCCCTTCACTGGGAGTTTCAAAGATTTGTCTTTAATCTGCCACAACCCCCCAAGGCAATTTTGGTTGCAAATGACAGAAAACCACAATCAAGCTGTTTTAAATAATGAGAAATTATTGGCTCACATAACAGAAAACTCCATGGCGATGTATGAAGCCTATTCCAGGGATTTGATCTTTGTCTCTAGAACCTGGCAATTTCCTATTCCTGGCTCTGTGTTTGCACCGATTTCTGGCAATATGTGGTAGCATGATTGCCACCCAGCATTTTAGACCATACCCTCTCAGGTTCAAGTCCTGTGAAGAGGAATTTGCGTTTTCCCAGTCTCTTAAAAAAGCAAACAGAAAAACCCTGAAATAGCTCTCCGTGTGCCGAATTGACTTGGTTTGTTGTATGATTGTATTGGCTGAACCAATCATGGGGACTAGGGGATTGATAAATTCTAATTCTCCAGATCTTGATCACACATGACCACTCCTCAATTCAGGTCTTAAGTCAACTCCACTTGCAAAATTTCAGTAGAGAATGGGGGAGTGGGCAGCTCATTGGAATCAAAGCGATTTACCATTATCAGAAGAGTAAAGGATGCTAGGCAGCAAAATTCACAAACGTTCACTCTACAATTATGTCTTCATAGATGATATGTAAGTATGTGTATATATTTATGTGTTTTAAAGCATAGGAAAAAAATGGTCAGATCCAAGACAGAGAGAATAATAGACAAGAGAAAGAATGCCCGTCAGTTGCCCAATTTTGCCTTAATATAGCAGTAATAACAACTATGCAATCTACCTACCCATATGGCACTTTCTAGAAATTACCTCCACCATAAGATTGGGCTGTCCTGGATTGCAAAACTGTCAACAAAAATACCAATGTGCCATGTTCTTTGGAGTATTTTACCTATTTACATTTGCTGCTTTCACTTCTATGGGTTCAGTCCTCTGGATTCTGTACCTTGGTGACCCTTCTTTTCTGTTTCCACACCTTTGTTTTTATGTGGCATCCTTGCTAATGTAGGGCCCCACATGAGTTTTATTCATTTCAGAACTTTTCCATAAAATCTGTCTCTTCTCTTTCAAATTAATTACTCTGGGTAATGATACACTTTTCCCAATTATGTTGCCCTTGTTAAAGAATTTGGATCATTCAAAATGGTTTTCATAGCTGCACATACATTCTTCTGCACATCTTCAGTGGAGAGAGTTGTTGACTGTTGAACAGCAAAACTCATTGAAACATTTTTGTTGAAACAGCAAAACTCATTGATAACCATATCTCAAACCTGTCTTCTGAATCAATGTCCAGTGAACTTTCCTCTATAGGTTTACATTAAACTAGGCTGAGGTTCTTAATTTAATAATTAAATCTAATTCATGCCATTTGTAAATACATAATAAACATTAATCTAATATTTATTGCATTATTTTTCTGATTATTGATTTTCTCTAATTGGATGGTTCTAACACTGAAGTGTGCATTAGAACCAAGTAAAGAACATTAAAAAGTAAAGATTCTCAGACCTCTGTCCCAAGGATCTTGATGCAGGAATTTTCAGGCAGGTACCATAATATACTTTCTTTTTTATTTATTAAACAAATTCCTATAGATTTTGTAAAAATGTTGAAAGTAGCATATGCTTGTTTAGAGAAAATTTTTAAAATCTAAACATTCCCAAAGGAATATTCTTTCTTTCTACACACTGTTTAAATAAGTATCTGCTGTGACTCCCTCTACAATTTTCTTCATGCTTAAATAAATATGTGTGATTTATTTTTTATTTGTTTAATGGAATCATATAACATATATTCCTCTGCAACTTGCTTTTCTCACTTAATGCACTGCAGAGATTGTGGTCAATGTACAAAGGCCTAATTTATTATTCAAATTAATGTACGATATGTTGTAGCACAATTATGCTACAGTATTTTAAGTCCTCTAACATTGAGAGATGGCCGGTTATTGCTTCAGGTACATGCTGTCTCTTGTCCTGTATTGGGTGCCCTCAGAGAAAATTCCAGAAGCATACTTTAGGTGACCTTCAAGTTGATGTTTTCATGAGCAGAGTATAGTGTATTGATAATTATGGAGGATACAGAAAAACAGGGTTATATCATAACAACACAAACACCTTTAGCAACATTAGTTATCTTTTTTCAATTGCTTTTTATCCCAACTACAAAAATTAATGGCACTTAGTAAACATATTGTATGCAATAACCTTGCCTACTGATGTGGTCATTTCAAATGTGATTGTAATCAATGTTATCTGAAATTTAAAATGTATTAGAAATTTCCAGGTTACTTTCTAAAAATGTTTCAAAGCAATGTAAAATGATGCTCGTTTCCTGGCATCCTTTCCAGCACTGTATATTTTTTACTTTTTTTAATTTTTACAAATCAAATGAGAGAAATATAATACCTCATGAATCAACATGGTTCATTTAATTGGCAAACTATATGGTACAAATGGATAATATCTCCATAACAGAACAATGTTCTACAAACTAACAGCAAAAGAAAATATCCCAATAGTAAAATGCACAAAGATTATGAGTAGGCAATTCAAAGAAGAAAATCCAACACAGAGAAGAAAATGCTCACCCTCAAGGAAAGTAAAAGAAATGGCTGCCCTGCTAGGATGTAAGCTTCCTGAGAAAGTGACTTTTGTGTGTTCTGTTGACTGATTTGCAAGACTCATTCCTGGTCCCTGGAACAGCAGCAGGAACATAGTAGGTGCTCAGTAAACATATGGTGACTAATGATGACTGTGCAGAGAAGCTGGCTGTGGGGGAGGAGATATGCTTAACAAAACCCAAAATGACTCCTGAGTTTCTTAAGTCAAAGGTAACAGAAGAAGAGAATAAGACTTGGGGCTAACTAACATCAGGTAGTAAGTAAAGGTAACCTGACACGTGTAAAGGCCATCAGCTAAGGTTTTAAACTGAAGTAAAAGAATTCCGAAAACTCTCCACACATTTTATTTTGGTGCAGTAGAAGAAAGCTCTCTGTATTCATGCATGTGAGGAGCCCTCAGTGAAGTAGCCAACTCCCCTTCTGCTTAGCTTTTGCCACCCCAAAAGGCCTACTCGGATAAATGAAAACTCATGCCAGCTTCCTATTCCTTCATTCTTATTATGAACGAAAAAGAATCATTAGACATTTGAGGAATTCCCACAATCAGTTAAGAAAACAAAGATAAACAGAATATGGACCCTAGAAGAAACAGAGTGTGCTGGTTTGAAAGGGTATATGCCCCCTAAGAAAGCCATGTTTTAATATAAATTTCATTTCTTAAAGGTAGAATAATCTCTATTCAATACTGTATATTTGAAACTGTAATGAGATCATCTCCCTGGTTGATGTGATTTAGTTAAGAATGGTCGTTAAACTGGATTACGGGATAACATGTCTCCACCCATTTGAGTGGGTTTTGATTAGTTTCTGAAGTCCTATAAAAGAGGAAACATTTTGGAGACTCAGAGAGAGCGGAGAATGCTGCAGCACCACGAAGCAGAGAGTCCACCAGCCAGCGACCTTTGGAGATGAAGAAGGGAAGTGCCTCCCGGGGAGCTTCATGAAACTGGAAGCCAGGAGACCAAGCTAGCAGATGATGCCATATTCGCCATGTGCCCTTCCAGCCAAGAGAGAAGCCCTGACTGTGTTTGCCACGTGCCTTCTCACTTGAGAGAGAAACCCTGAACTTCATCGGCCTTCTTGAACCAAGGTATCTTTCCCTAGATGCCTTTGATTGGACATTTCTTTAGACTTGTTTTAATCGGGACATTTTCTAGGCCTTAGAACTGTAAACTTGCAACTTATTAAATTCCCCTTGTTAAAAGCCATTCCGTTTCTGGTATATTGCATTCCAGCAGCTAGCAAACTAGAACACAGAGATAATTCAGGGAACCAGAAAAACTCAGTGAAGGGAAGGAAGAAAGGAGAGAAGGAAGAAAGGAAGGGGAAGCAATTAGAGTCTTAAAAAAAAGTCAACATTCCATTCGAAAAACATGAATTAGATTCTGTGAAAAAGTAAGAACTAAACTCTCTTCTAGTAAAACACTAATCAAAACATATACTAAAACTGAAAATGAAAAAATAATGGCATAAATCATTTTCAATATGAAAAAAAAGACAAGCTAATGTGTGTGTGTGTGTGTGCGTTTAAAAGTACTAGCCTCTGGGAGTGAAACTCAAGTAGGGAACAGTGGTACTTTACACCATAAATTCTGAGATATTTATTTTTTAACCACATGTATGAACATGATAAAAAATAAATAAATAAATGATATTACTTCATAGATTATAGAAGAGAAAAATAAGGAATTGAATTATAGTAGTGGCCACATCTCTATGTTCTAAAATTATTATTTCTGGAATAAGATTTGAGAACTTCATCAGATCACTTAGAAAAAGCATGTGTGACCAATTTAAACCTTTGCCACTAGTTTGCTATTAAATAGCAGTCCACTGTTTCATGAAGTGACAATAAAGAAATTGGACATAATATGCGATCTTGGTGACATATTTTTGGTGTGTTGAATGAAGATCCTAAATGAGGAAATCTTTATGAAAGTAGAATTCACTGCTACATCATTCATTAATCAAGTAACAGCCTACATGAGGGCATGGACAGATTTATAACCCAACTGCAGAATCCTGTTGCATTAATGTCACAAAGCAGGCTCAAACTGAAATTTTGAGGATTACTGGATATTTATCATAAAGCTACTTGGAGTTTCAAATTATGCAAGTCTTTTTGTTGAACAGCCTAATCCATTGTATCCAAGCTAAAAACCTTGACTTAATCTTAGCACAATAAGATTAAACCATAGCTTTTTCTATCCCAGAGAAAAAGAATTCTGAGTCATCTAAGCAATACATGGTATGGAAGGTGAAGATGGCAGAGGAGTGAATTGCTTCAAGCATAAACTGCGGCAGCATGATGAAAGAAATATATGAGTACAATAACCATTATTATACTTCCCATGCCTTCATCAAAACTCATCTGGTCTGAGTTTCTTTTTGATCAGGACCCATTTGTTGCCATGCGTCCAGTCAGCAAATCTGACACCCTGTCTTGCACAAATATAAATGGAGTTCAGTGGCATGTATTATCGTTCTGGAATAAGACTTTAATAGCTGCTTAATGTAGGTGGTGCCTTGACTAATTTTAGATGGATGAAGTCCTCAACCCCCTCAGTTGTAGCACACGGTTGGCCACTATTCTGCAGTTGGACTTGAGGAAGTGGAGAGCGTCCATGGCTGGGTAAGAGAGCTTCTATAAACATGTGAGAGATGGCTTTATTTTTATTAGGGGAAAGTATATTAAGAGAAAATACTTGTTCATATTTTTGTTTTCTCAACCTTGATTCTTCTCAAAATCTATTTCTATTTGAATCGTGACAAAAAGTCATCTTAATTATTTTCTTGCATATGAAAAAGTGAGATATAAGCCAAAAGTAGAATTTGTTTAATTTTTCTCATTTTGGCTAAAATTCTGATTTAGCTAAATAACAAAATAAAATTGAAATGCTAACTTCTGAAGTGGTACTTAAAAGAAGTTGGGGTATGGATTTGTCCAATTTTTGTCACCAAATCCCCATATAAGCTGTATCTATCAAGGAGCGACCTACAGAAATGAATGAACAATTTGAAATAAAAAAGAGGGAAAGGAAATATTGTTTATATTTTATAGTTATGATTGAACTGTTCCATAAGGTATGGCATATTAGTAAAAAAATGCTTGGTTAATAATTTTCATTTTGATAAAACTATTCATTTAATCTTCTATCTTCTCTAATAGCAAAGAAAAACAGGTTAATTAAAAAAAAATCTGAGCTAGAAATCACCCAACATATTGTCTTCAACACTACAAAGCACAGTATAAGTACATCATCATCATCCTAGTAGAAATGATACTTTTATATTGTCTAATTTTATAACTATGCTGAATTTCCTTGTTCAATTAAATGGTGCAAAATATTTTCCTTGTTTTCAAAGTTAGAAGATGTGCATCGCTTAGTTAGACACAAAAATAATGTCTCAGCTTTAAAAATATCCACAAAATACATTCCCCAGAATGTAAATTCAAAAACTCTTGGTTGAAAGTAAAGATTAATTTTAAGAATTTTAAGAAAACCATTCGAAAAGAAGGGATAATATTATTAGTCCCATCTTAGAGTATGTTTCTTTTTTCTCCTGTCCCATAGCAATACAGCCAAATAAGAGTTAAGTAATGAAATAAAAATGTCTCTCTGGCTTGACTAGAATAAAGAACATATGAAATGAGTAAAGATAAAAGTAGAGAGGGAGAGAGCAATCAGATTTACAGAATGTAAATTCCAGAGCGAGAATCTGAGACTTTCTTCCATAGGCCATACTGGGTGATTAAAGAACACTAAGGTATGGAGAGTCAAAATTATAGGCCTCTTAAAAGAAGATTAATTTTGACCATATATGGAAGAGATCAGAATGAAGACTAGAAATAAAAAGTTCCATTTGGGAGCAAATGTACTAGTGGGCTAGCGATGGGAAAAGGACCTGGAATCTGCATATGCTATGCAAATGGAAAGGACAGAATTGATATTGACATGCCAAGGAAAAATGTAAAAGTCATGGGGATTGACTGGTTGAGATAAATAGGGCAGATAATTCAGCATCGGCTCTAGAATATCAGGTCTACATACATAAGGGAATGATAATATTATCAAGGATTCAGGGAGTCCGATCTAGCTTGGACAAGAGGAGAAATCCTTTATGATAAATAGGTCTTATTGCAGGGTGCAGTGAGTAGGAAATCGGATGAGAAATCTGGTGACAAGAGAATATGTGTGAAGGAGAATGGGCCAATGGTTAGCAGTGCATAACCCCAAAGCATAGATGCATTTGTTCAATACCAAGTGTTTCCGAGATTGCAAGCATTGATCTATGCAAAAGGAATGCTTGTTGAACAAGATAGATGTGGCACCCGCTTTTCTAGCCCCAATGCTTTAGTAGGAGAAGTTAGAAACATGTACACAATAAAGAAGAGAATCTCAGGTAGTTACATGGACTGAGAAAAAAAAAAAAACATTCAACAGAATGATGGGAAAAAAAATTACTGGCAGGAGATACAAATTTAGAATGGGTAAGCAACTAGACCTTTCTTGTTAAAAATTGCATTTCACCTGAGGCCACAATAAAATAATAGTTAAAAAGGGCAGAATTTAAGGAAGACTGTCCTGGCAGAAGGATCACCAAGGAGATGCCCTGAGGGGGCAATTAAGTGGGTGCCCTAGAGGACAAGAAGGGTCAATGTGCCTGGGGCATTATGAATGGGGAGGAAAGTTGTAGGTGATTAGGTGGGCCTGTCCATGCCAGAGACTTGTAGACCCTGCGAAAGCACATAGACTGTATTTTAAGCACAGCAAAAGACATTGGAAGATTTTAAGCAATAAAAGTCCTTTAGGATTTGTATGGTTTGAAATGATGCATGTACCCTGGAAAAGCCATGATTTAATCCTAATCCCATTTTGTAAAGGCAGCTGTTTCTTCTAATTCCTATTCAGTATTGTATGTCTGAAACTGTAATCAGATCATCTCCCTGGAGATACGATTTAATCAAGAGTGGTTGTTAAATTGGATTAGGTGATGATATGTCTCCACCCATTTGGGTGGGTCTTGATTAGTTTCTGAAGACCTATAAAAGAGGAAACATTTTGGAGAATGAGAGAGGAGATTTGGGGAGAGCAGAGTATGCTGCAGCACCATGAAGCAGAGACCATCAGCCAGTGACCTTTGGAGATGAAGAAGGAAAATGCCTCCTGGGGAGCTTCATGAAACAGGAAGCCAGGAGAGAAAGCTAGCAGATGATACCATGTTCACCATGTGCCCTTCCAGCTGAAAGAGAAGCCCTGACTGTGTTTGCCATGTGCCTTCTCACTAGAGAGAGAAACTCTGAACTTTTTTGGCCTGCTTGAACAAGGTATCTTTCCATGGATGCCTTAAATTGGACATTTCTATAAACTTGCTTTAATTGGGACATTTTCTCAGCCTTAGAACTGTAAACTAGCAACTTATTAAATTCCTCTTTTTAAAAGCCATTCTGTTTCTGGTATATTGCATTCCGGCAGCTAGCAAACTAGAACAGGATTTTGCAAACCTCCCTGCTCACAAAGTGTAGAATGGATTTAGTGGGGCTAGAGTTAAAGTAGGTAGATCATGATTACTGCATCAACACAAGTGGGAGGTGATGATGGTCAGAACTAAGGTAGCAGCAGCAGAAACGGGAAGAAGTGGAGAAATTCTGAACACAGAATTGTTCTGAATAATTGCTTACACATGGTGAAGAAGAGTGCATCTTGGAATTCCCAAGTTTGGCTTAGGCCCAGGTGATATTAGAGTTATAAAATATCTGATATTTCTCCAATTTGGTGATTCTTATTAGAGAGGGTAGTGAAAGCCCAGTAGAGAAAGTAGATATGTTGTACATATATTGATCCTGATTCCAGCCGGAGATGTAATTTGAAAGTCATCATCATATAGGTGGCATTTTAATCTGGGGGACTATATGCAGCCACCTAAAAAAGAATGCAGCAGAGCTAAGTCGTCTGGCACTAAGACCTGTATCATTTTAATATTTAAAACTTGAGCAGAGGAGAAGGAGGAAAGAATAAATTAGACCAAGAAGGGGTCATCAGTGCAGTGAAAAGAAAATTATTACAGAATCCAAAAGAAGAGAGTGTGCCAAGAGGAATGGAGAGATACTGAAATAAAGAGAACTAACAAAGTGGGGATGCTATATGAAGAGATGTGAAGAAATGCAGAAAACACCTCCTGAATGTTCTTTGAGAGATTTGCTGAGCAACAGAAAAGAGCAACGTGGTGTTAATTAGAGGATATACGAGGTCACTGGATTGGCAAGAAGGAGGCTATTCACGCTTTGAATCCTTACTTTTTAAGGGCATATTGATGGCAATGATCCATTAGAGAAGATAATTCTATAAAATTATTGAGGTAGGAAGAGGGCTTGAAATCCCAGCCACCTCTGATGTATGTCCTTTGTCAGGAGCAAGGATTCTTGTACCATTATAAGAAGAAAGACTGATAGATGCAGGAGAGTGGTATGTTGGTGGTAAGGATGATAATGAGATAGTTGAAGTGTCTCAAACATGGGCAAACATGAACTACGACTCTCCTGTCACACATACGTGCATCCTTCCCATTCATTTGTCTGGGTGAGTTGCATCACTTAGTTTCTCAACTAAGAAAGTGAGATTTTTTTTCTTCGACTCCTCCCCATGGTCTACATTTAAAGTCACTGACCCTTTCTTCCATCCCAGAAAATAGGTTTCATATCTATTCTCCTATCTCCTTTCTCATTTTTGTTATTTTGTTCAATTCATCAGAATTTTCTTCTCTGAATAATTGGAATAATTTCTGAATTGATAAGTCTTCATTGTTGCCTATATACTCTTCACAGCACTGTGGTGTTTTGATACAACAAACTTCATCCTACTACCATGTGCTTGAAATTCCTTCATGTATCCCCATTTGTTTTTCAGGATGAAGTTCAAAACATTAAACAAAGATGCAGGACTATTTACAATTTTACTTTCTATACCAATTATCTAACAATTCTCCGGCTCCATGCCATGACTAAACCAAAACAATGACTTGATTTCCTTCAAAGTTCTGTATTATCTCTTTACCTCCTTATATGAGGTCCCTGGTGACTGTGAAAGTGAGAGCTCAATAGAAAAGGTCAGACTATAGAAGGTACAAGAATGAAATTGAGGTGAGACTGTGTAGGCATAAAATGATTTCAGGATACATGGTTTAGTTTCCCAGCTGCTAAAATAAACCACATACATGGGTTGGCTCAAACAATGGAAATGTATAGACACAGTTTTGAGCCTAGGAGAAGCCTAAAATCAAGGGATCAGTAAGGCTATTCTCTCTTCCCCCAACACTGTTGGCACTACGAGGCTTGCTGCCAATCGTCCTTGGACCTTGGCTTTTCTATGACATGGCAATGGACATGGCAGCATCTTTTCCTTTCTCTTCAGGGTCCCATTGACTTCCATATTCTTGCATCTCCCATGGCTTCTTCTCTGTGTCTTTCTCTATAATGCCTCCAGTAATAGGATTAAGACCCATCCTGATACATTTGGGTCACATCTTAACTGAACTAACCAATTTATAATAGGTTCCCATCCACAGGAAGGGATTGAGATTAACATATTTTTCTGGTATACCTAACTCCAAGACACCACAACATGTTTTCAGGAAAGTAAAAGGAAAACTAGAATGTCTGTGTGACAGGTGGGGGTGATGATCAGGCTCTAAATCTAAAGCAGGTACTTTTCTAGTGCTTTGTTTTGTTTTGTTTAGGAGAAGTGGATCTGAGAATGTTTCTAGACATAGAGAAAATCTCTGCTGTTGGTACTGCCGGGAGCTTGATTATGAAAATGAGAATAAAATTGATTAGCCAAATTCTGAGAAGGTAGAACAGGGTGAGGTCAAGAGTAGAGGTGGAGAGGTTAGCTCATAGTAGAAAGAAAAGGGTGTTTAATTTTCCTTGGAGACAAAGAAAAGGAAATAATAATGAGTGAAGGTGATTAGAAATTTTGATGTTGTGATAAAGAAGTTTTATCAAATTAGAAGTAAGATTGAGGAATTTCGTATTCATTTTCTTCTGTTTTCTCAGTAAATACTACCAAAAACCTCTGCGGAGAGTAAAAAAGAAACAGGTGAAATTAGGGCTTGAGGAAAGTGGAAGTTTCAGAACAGAAAATGTAGTGATTAAATTGACGCCTCAATAGATGACTCAAAATACTGGCGAACCACAAGGAGGCAGCAGGTAACAGCGTGAGCTTTAACCCGTCTGATGGCCATCAGTGGGGTGTGAGGCATGAGACAGACATGCTGTGTTTTTGCTGCTGTTGTTCTTGATTGGTATTTAAGGCATGCTCTACCCACATTAATTTTGTCATCTTTTATCAATTACATAACAAAGTCTAACGGGAAGGCCATTGTGAGAATTAGTAAAATGTGTCAATAGTATTTGATAAACAGGAGGCTTTAGCAAATGAAAGCTCTTCTTTATGAAGTCAGATTGCTCAGGTTATCTGTCCCTTAGTCGGAATGGCTTTTGGGTTTTCTTCAGCAGCAATGATTCTCCTAAAAGAGGAGCAGGACCAGGAGTCAAAAACTTAAGCAATGGTGATGACACGAAGTTTGGGATGGACCACATAAGTAACAAGAGAGAATGAATCATTGATTAATGCTGGTTGAATGTGACATAAACACCGATTTCAGTGTACAGTGACATCTGAGGGCTGTTGTATTCCAGAGACGTGAGGTAAATAAGCCTCCATGATAAGCCAACATCTAAAGAGAAAAAGGCTGTGCCCCTGGCTTTGAAGGGGATGGTTGCCCAACTTTTGAAAGTGTCACCTAGATGACAGTACTTGCCCTTGAGAACTAGGTAAAACTGACTTGAAAGTTTTCAATATCCTGGCCTACTAAAATCCAAAAGATCTGCAAATGTCTTAGCCACACATTTTCATCACCTACTTTTCCTTCTGGGCTTCTGCTTTATAGCATATTGAGGCAAACAAGCTTCAAGGGAACATGAATCAGCCTCATTTTTATTTGTCCATTTGTCAATTTATCACCTCATAGTTTACTAATCTCCCAAACTTCCTGCTTCTCCCCATTTACCAGCTTTTCTTTCTTATCTTCCCTCAATCTTCTCTTACTTTCCCCTGTTGGAGTAAAAAGTACAAATTCCAAATCCCTCATTTTATTATGTACAGAGCTGCCTTCAAGAAAGTTCAAATAATATCAAGAGACTACTCTGGAGGTCACTCTTACATAAGCTTTGGTTAGACATTGCTACCTATCATAACTTGCCAAACCTGAACCAAAATCATACCTGCCAATCCTAAAAATATCTGGGGAATTATATAATATTCTGCAAAGTTTCCATGCACTAGGGTCATTTTTCAGAAACCTACAAACTTCAGATGGGTCCCTGGACCAGATAAATCCTGAAATGCAGAAGGGCCACCCTTTCCAGAACATCAACTAGTTCCATCCCCCTATCCCATACTACTGACAACCCCCTCCAACATGAAAAAGTTAGAATGGGCATAGCCCTAAAGAGTGAAAGAAAGATCAAAGGTGATAATGGAGTTATACAGAAAAGGTCAGGTTTAAAAAATGGGTATGAGTGCTGAATCATTATATTGCTACATTTTTTTTAGTCTCCAGTAAGTTAGAACAGCTAAAAATAAAAAACTAAAATTATGGAATTGTAACTCATACCCAACTCTGAAATGTGTTCTACAACTAATTGTTGCAATGTACCTTGAAATTTATTGCTTTTTTTGTATATATGTTATTTTTCACAAAAAATAGAGAAAAAAAGACAAGAAGGAATATAACAGAAAAGATAGGATTTAAGAGATGAGTTAAATCAATATTGCTGAATCAATATATTGATATTTCTTTTGGTCTCCAGTGTCTTGCTACAGCTAGAACTCAAATGAAAACTCATGGATCTGTAACCCAAACCAAACTTTAAAACCAAACATGTTAAAATGTACTTGAAAATGTATTGCTTTTTTGTATTTATGTTAAAGTTCACAATTAAAAGAAACATTTAAAATAAAAACTGCCTTCTTCTGCCTGTGGGGCATTTTAATATCTGACAACATTCAGACCGTTCTGGTCCCTTTTGACCTAAAAATGTAGGAAAAGTGTTTTCCAAATGAAAATACATCTCTTCCCAAACAGTATATAGTGTTAAATCTCAAAAAAAAAACACAAAATTCCCCATGATAGAATAAATGATGTACCGTGATTTAGACATGTTCTTAATCTTAATCCACTTTCTTGTGGGTATAAACCCATTGTAAATAGTATCTCTTGAAGATATTATATTAAATTAAGGTTTGGCCCAACTAAAGGAGGGTGGATTTAATCCAGATTACCGGAGGCCTTATAAAGAAAACGAAATTAGAAACCAGAGTCAGGGAGTGCCACAGGGAGAAGGCAAAAGCTGGAAGTCATTGGGAGCCTAGAAGAGAAAGGAGAGGACATCTCCATGTGAGGGAAAATCAAGAAACCCCAAGGATTGCCAGACTGTCAGTACACTGCTGACTCCCAGAGGAAACCAGCTTTCCTTTCTCTGAAACTGGGAGACCATAAATTCCCATAGCTTAAGCAACACATTGGGTGATGTTTGTTATAGCAGCCAAGAAATTAAGATACCCACTCATTGCTCAAGGGTTGAGAACCCACTTACTCCGGGGAGTCAGCTTTGCAATGGTTAAATAATGAGCCTTGGAGTCCCTGATACAAGCATCACTAGCTATAAGCAAAGTATTTATCCTTTCTGAGCCTCAAAGGCAGTAATATCTGCTCTCAGAATTGTGATGATTCAATTGCTGGATGCCTTTGATGTGATTAGTACTGTGTGCCATGTATAAAATGTGCACAGCAGAGAGTAGGTACTGTGTAATCGATTTCTCAGGATTCAGGAGGGGACTGGACTTTGTAGCAGGGCTGGAGGCAACTCCAGTCATCTAAGGCTTATCTCTATTGCGTATCTTCCCAGAGTTTATGAGCATGTTTCATCAGCTGCATCAAACAATAAGATACTTTGGAAACAATGAGCACAAACCTTAGATTTGACCCAAGCTCTGGCCTCCACATTCCTCTGACGGTAGTTTCTAGGTGGAAGTAACTTTCCAAGTGACTGAATTCCGACTTAAGTCATACACAGGGTGCAATAACCATCAAAGGCTCATAATCGGTAAACACCTGGAAAACCCAGAATGCCCACTTCTCTGAGTCAAGCTTCAGAGCCCAAATCTGAGACTTGGGGCCCCAGTCATGTCGAGGAAAAATGATTCTATAGTCTGGCCGGAGCCCAGTAGAGCTATAGGAAAAAAAAAAAAATGTTTATTTCAAGAAAATGCTATTGAACGCTTCAAAGTAATATTTTGTAATTATAAATAATATATGAGTTTTATAGAGGAAAAGAAACAGTTCATTTTTCCTCGAGTGAATGCATTTCCCAGATAAATAAGCCGAAGATTGAAATGTTATTATTTGCTGGCACTGCAGCCTGGTTCGTCCAGCTGCATGCCATATTTGATGGAAAAGATGGACTTTTCTGAAGGTTAACTAGATAAATATGTTTGGCAGCAAATATTTCAGAAAAGTAACTTTAATTCCACAAGACAATATGAGTAAGTATGGTTTGAGATAGAAAAGATACATGTATAGAGAACATAGTTATTCCGCCATTAACACATCAACATCCACTTCATAATACAGAGTTCATACTTTTAGGAATTTTCATGCATAAGCAATGTAAATTAAGATTTGCAAAATTATTTCATTTATTTGTGGAAGAAAACCCTTTTTAAAAATGAAAACGATGAGCTTTAAGATTTTAAAGGCAATGGTCTAAGGTTACATGGCCAGGCATAGACGAGATGCCGCTGTGCCTTCCAGAACAAACATTTGTGCTCATACAAAAACTGCCTCTGAGGTACAGACATGGCGGGACCATCCTCGAAACGCCAGGTGGGCTGAGTCACACTAATTACTTCTCTTCTAGGGAACACACACATCCCTATCGGATGTAATTTGTACAGACTTAGGTAAGAGTAGCCATTTTTTTTAATGGAAATTTTGCTCCGAGAATTCCAGGTTTCCATCATTTAATTTGATGAAGTGTCTAGGTATCATGACAGTAGAACAGAAGAAAACAAAGAAGTAGAAATGAAAAAGACAGAGCAGCATAGTTTGGGGTGATTGACTTTCCTGCGCTTTGATTGTGAGTGATAATATGAATTCCATTATCATGCATTTGGCATTCATGTGTAGCCGGTCTATCACAAATTATTGTAGGTAGCTACCGTAATGACTGTGTGGGTTTTTTTTTATCTTCGTTTAGTTAAAATCTTCCTGTTTACTATGGTGATAGCCATTATAAATTGAGTACAATGAAGTTCAGACCACCATAAGTCCATAACAGATCAATGAGTAACACTCTAAAAGTAAGCATCTATTATTCTGTATATTGTTAAAGCACTAAAATAAATAAAGCATTAACCCTAAATGACAGGTATTTACAATTTTACCTTCAGAAGAGGTAAAAAGATGTTCTATACTTTGATTAAGAGAATACAGGAGGGGAGCAAGGGCAGTTCAGTGGTAGAATTCTCCCCTGCCATGCGGCAGAGCCAAGTTCGGTTCCCGGTCCACGCACTCCCCAAACTAACAAGCAAACAAACGCAAAACCACACTAACAAAAATTCAACAAATGATCCTGCAATAAGGGGATACTCACATGGGAAAATAATGAAATGTGACCATCACCATACAGCATACAAAAAAAAAAAACAAGAAGAATATTTAGGAAAGCACTTTTTTCCCAAAGGTTATAAAATTAGATTTTTTGAAAAAGTAATTCACATCACCATACATGTTTTCCCAAATGTGTGGTTTCTCTCTGTTTTTGTTCATCTATGTTCAACAACAGAAAATGTAAAACCCTCCCCCTTTTTAAATCACTGGCTCAATAACTAGTTGAAATTTGGCAGACAACTGAGAACAGACAATTCAACACATGACAAGTTTGTTTTTTCTTTTTTCTTTTTCACAAATTCATCCTCTCCAAGTTCAAAATATGTGCTTTCTGATGACAACAGATTGAATATGGCATTGAAGAACTTGAGAAAAATCCTAGAACTCACTATATCTGGTTTACATCAAACAGTGCTGCCTCTTCTTCTCTTGAGCAGGAAGGCTTATGGGAGCTTGATGAACAGAGCTCATAAAGTTTAATCTGCTCCCTTACATTGTGAGAAGTTTGTAAATCGGTTCCTTACCCTGACGTTGTAATTCTTTTGAATTGAAGATAAATTGTTGAATTCCGAAAGAATGCAATACAACGAAAATCATTAGCCCTGACAATGTATAAACAAAGTAAAGCACATTAGTCATTCACGGCTCTTGTAAAAAAAACATCAGGTTTTAAAAGTCAAAAGAATACTCCCATAAATCTTTTTCACCTATTTAGGAAAAAATATGGCTTATTTATGAACAACAAGAGTGTAAATTTCGTTAAGAAACATGAAATGAAACAGAAAGATGAGAGCTGAGGATCTAATCCTGAACTTAACCAAATCCCAACACTTAGGTTTTCAGACCCTGCTGTTTGGGGAGGCTCTTTATGTTGTTTGTTTTTATTTATAATCCTCTTGCTCTGGTGATCTCTTTCTCAAGTGAAAACATGAAACATTTTAGGTTGTTGGTGGTTTTACGGTTTTCATACAATGGCTTGACTTAGACAACAGGAATTTATTGGCTCACTGTTTTGAGGCTAGACAAGTCCAAATTCAAAGTGTCAGCAAGTTGATGCTTTGTCCCCAAAGACTGATTTTATGGGGCAGGCTGCCTCATATCCTGGATCCCAGACTTTTCCATCACTTGGCAATGCACACAGCAGCATCTTCTTTCTCCTCCAATGGTCACTTGAGACTCTTGCCTCTCCAATGATTCTTCTCCCTGTGGTCTTCTCTAGCAGGCCTCCAGCCTAGGATTAAGACCCATCCTGATTCAGGTGAGCCACAAATTAACTGAATTTGTTAATTAAATGGCTCTATTTACAATGGTTCCCACCCATGAATGGGTTAAGGTGAAGAACAGGTTTTTCTGGGTTTATAACTCCAAGCTACCACAATGATGATATCTCTAGATTTTCATTCAAAACCTTTCCTTTTCCCACCCACATACAGAAATAAAGCCCAGTATCCGGAAGAGAGAAACCTTCTTATTTTAATACTACACACACCTCTCCATCCTCTGTGAATTAATCATTCCCTTGATTACTGCCTGTCTCACCCTGGAAATTAACATATATTTTTAGTTTTCTTTCTCTAACATTAAAAATGCATTGCAATGAATAATATAGCAGGGCTGTGTACAAAACTAAACCTTCCATATCCTCCTTTAAATGTTTGTTCTTCAGCAGAGATCCTCTGAGGAAAACATATTGAAAGGATGAACAGTAATTTAATTTTTTATCATAAGCATTAGTGGCAAATAAAGGACAAAAGTACTTTGCAGTGCTAAAGAAAAAAAGATAAGATACTCGTCAAGGGAAAATGTTGCCTTCAGATTGACTGCCAGGTCATGCATATTCTTTTTCTTTTCAAGTAGAGGAAATCACAAGATTAATATGCCGACTCTGGAAACATTTCCTATGTATGTCACAAGTAGCAAATATTTAAGACAATTGCTATGCATTGTTGGTGCTTTTAGAGAGCCATCTCAAAGCTTTTATGAAAATGAATTTATGAAACATTCTTTATTTAAAACCAGAATCTAAAATTCAGAATTATGTTGTTTTCCAAAGTCCCTTGAGTTACGATCTTTTCTGAAGATAAATTCAGGAAAAAAAAAAATCAGCTGTCATGTTAGATTATTAATTAGCTGTGTAAAGTTTTTTTAAATATTGCTCAATGTTGACTGGTGCTCAAAGTCATAATAACACTTGAAACTTTTACATCATTTTCTTTAATATGACTAATAGAATGCTTTAAAAAGCAAACATCCAGTGCTAGTAAGAGTCAGTGAAGCAATACTCCAATCATTTATTTAGAATTTTGTAGCAGAATTAAAAGAAGGGGTTTTTTTTAAAGCATTATCTTATATTTCTAAAAAATCATTCAGATATTACTTTGTATTTGCCTGCCATATTTCTGTGTTCTATAATATTTGATCCATGAGTAATAAAAGTACAATTAATTGGGAAGGTTTTACAGTCTATGAGGAAATAAAACCAAGTCTCATGTAGTAATAACTCTATTAACCAATAGTATAATTAAATTTTTCACCTAGACTTGAATTGAAGGTCTCTGTGTAATTATCTGGCCTGAACTTCAATTGCAGACTAATGTTCAGGAACAAAACTGCACTGGCTTACCTTCAAGAAAACAGAGTCTGCTCATCCTAGACCTCATTTCCAATTATCCATTTTCACCTTAAGCCACACTGCCCAAACTTTTCCAGTTCACGGTGTCCTTAATATCGCAATAATTTTTTAACAGGGCCCCTAGGCCAAAATAATTATCTAAAAATTTCACTTAGTAGGATGTTAGATGCACACAATTTAATAAATATTTATGCCTTAGTCACATAGTAGCTGTTTGAAGAGACAATATACATAAATGGATAGGAAAAATGTATTATTTCATTCTTAAATAACTGCAATTTCTTGTTAATGGTAGGTGGGATGTAAATTGGGCACTGCACAACTTCTCAAATCTTGGAATCAGAGTGAATACCCCCAATTTTTATTCAGCACTTGCTTTTTATTTGCAGCAATTGTCAAAACAACAACTTATCAAAGACATGATGCAACTGGAGAGGAAGTAGCATAGATCCGATGTTGACTCTGAAACTACATCAAGCTTGTAGCTCACCCAGCATTCAAGCTTTCCCACAACACCTCTGTAAATTCACCCGAAGAAGGTTGGCACAGAGCTTGCGACCCATATCCCTTGAAGAAACCTTAGAAAGAAAACAGTCAAGTAAATTGCATTTATCTTTCCCTTAACAGCTTAGATAATCTGTGCCTCCAATTCTAATTTCATTTCTCTCTTTCTTTCTCTCATACCCACACTCACACACACACACACATACCCACTTGTCTACCTTCCACATCATTCGTTTATTTGACAAATATTTATTGAGCACCTACTATAAACCAAGCACCTTGCCAAATTTAATGGACATAGCAGTGAACAAGATTCAATGTTTACACACACACAGGGCTAATGGGAAAATCTAGAGAAGCAACTAATCAATGACAATGCTGTTCTCTTAAAGATGGTAAAATAAAATGTGATGGAAACACAGAGGGGAGGCAATTAGCCCAATCTAGGAATTTTGAGGAGGAATCATACAAAACAAAAGTCTAGAATTATGAATAGATTTCACATACAAATATTGTTCCCTAAAGAGCTTAGTGTTCCGTTAAGGACATACTCTTAACGTATGTATACGTTATTTTCTATCTCATAAAACTAAAGTCTCTAAAATTGAAAAGCACTTGAAGGAGACATACATTTTAAATCATTAAGGAAAAAATAATTAAAGTCTATCTCAAACAACTGTGCACTACAAAATGGTGCCAGAAATAAATAAACAAAAGCAAAATATATAAACCTTTGGGATCCACTGTGGATGCAGCATTTTGAGGCACTTTGGGAAAAGGGCAATCACCTCATGGGAATTCTGATGATAAAGTATCAGATTTGCCTGCTCACTGAAAAGGAACTTTAGCATTCAGAGTATCTCCAAACATATGCTTTTGTTTTTGTTTACTGTTTAAAAATCACATATATATATATATTTCCTTAAGGTTGAGAATGACTCAGCACAACTACACCAAACATCTTGGTATTTTTTCTTTCTAAAAATATTTTTGCTGGAAAATCATAAAAGCCTAGCTAACTAGATGATAATTATAATTATAAGCTATTGTCTCTTATCATCATCATCGACATATTTGTTCCTTTTGTGTATGCCAGAGGTCCCAGGCATAGCCCATAAGGAATCAGGACCCAGCCAGCACAGAAAATGAGCACCATGTGAAAGAAAGCATGTACCCTGACAAACCCCTGGACTATGTTCTTTGTGCCCCTTCAAGGTCTTCTGAAAATAAAGTGAAATAATAACACGCTCTTTGGCCACACTTGCTAAGAACCAGATGATTTTCTTCATGCTTTACCTGCATAAAGTCATTGAATCAGCATAACCCCATGTGTTAGTGGCTCCCTGTGGTAGCTAGATTCAGTTGTCAACTTGGCCAGGTGAAGACGCCTAATTATATTGCTGTGGTCATGAGCCAATGGCATGTGGACCTCATCTGTTGCTGATTACATCTGCAGTCAGCTAGGAGGCATGCCTGCTGCAATGAATAATGTTTGATTTAATTGGCTGGTGCTTAAATGAGAGAGCGCAACGTAGCACAGCCCAAGCAGCTCAGCATACCTCATCTCAGCACTCGCAGCTCTTCCCAGGCCTTTGGAGATGCAGAAAGGAATCACCCCAGGGGAAGTTGTTGGAACTCAGAGGCCTGGAGAGAAGGCCAGCAGAGATCACCCTGTGCCTTTCCACATAAGAAAGAATCTCAGTTGAAAGTTAGCCTCCTTTCCTCTGAAGAACTATATGTCAACTAAATAAATCCCCTATTATTGAAAGCCAATCCCTCTCTGGTGTGTTGCATTCTAGCAGCTAGCAATCTATAACACTCCCATTTCCCCCAAATGAGGAAATTGAGGCACAGAGAAGAAATCAGCAAATAGTGGAACCTAATTTCAGATGCAAAGTGAACGTGCCTCAAAGTCAGCTTCCAAACTGGTACACAAGAAGCCAGGAGACTCTATCACCTCCTAGCACAGATTTTTATGCTGGTTGCTTCTACTGGAATGAGATACAGATTCACCCATCTCAGGATAAAGGGAAAATAAGAAGAAATGCTAAGGATCTGTGAAAAAAAGAGAAACCGACATATTCTCAAGTTCAGTGGAAAGATTCAAGCTTACAATTATTGCTTAATTAAGATTCTCTCCTTGTCTGAGCTTTCCTCCAAAGAATGTCACTATGTATCACTAGACAGAAACAGATATTTCATGTTAAATGCAGTTCTCTCAAATCGGTGTTAACTTATATGCTAACAGCAGGCATCTGGACCCCTCTTTCAGTAACTATATAAAACATGACCAGATGTGGCTCAGCTCTTGCTGCCTGGATTTTTTAGTCCATGATTCCTTCGATTTGACCTATGGTCCTGACCCTTATTTTTAAACTTTAAAACCACCTTGCAATATTGATTTACTCCATGACATTGCAGATGATTTTATGACCTGACTTCTATTTGAGGGACCTGGGAACCTCCTTGCCCTTTCCTGGGTCATTCAGGACTTGACCGTGATTTGAGAACATAAGCCAGTACTCCAGCTGTCCTATCTGTGCTTCCCCAGGACTGCTGCAAAAGTCCTTGGAATTTGACCATGAATATTTTTGGAGCACAAGACAGCATTTTTTTTCCTAGCACCTGAGTTGCTCAAGTACCATGCCATAGGAGTATTTATCTGGTGCACAATCCATAGACAGAAGACATTTTTTCAATATTCTCTGTACTGCAAACATTACTATTCAAATGCAACAGTATTGCCCAGGTTTTAAATACTTAGCCTTTTCTTGTAACCAGTGAGTTATCCGAGCCCCTGGATGCTTTGCAATCATTGCAGATAATGTTAAACCTCCCTGCATGAAGGAAAACAACATGCACCATATTTTAGAACTTTTTTTTTCCCCACAGTTTCTTAGATTTACATGAACTAGGAAGAATAATGCGCTTGGAACACTCTTCCGGTCATTTTTAAGCAGTGAGGTACTGAAGTCAAATGCCAGAATACGTTCCAGTTCACTGTGATGTTTTTCTTTTCGGTAAAGAATGACTGATAACAACTTGATCATGAGTTTGATAGAAAAATGTGTGGCTGTGCATGGCTCCTAATCAACAGCACCACCTTCTGTCTGCAGGTGTCACATTCCGGTGAAAAGACAACTCGCTCTGCCCTGTGGCAGACGAATGTAGGGGCTTAGGCAAATTATATAAATTCCATTCCCGTCTTATCTTGACATCAGTGAAGTCAAATTCATTTTTAAACAGTGCAAACTGCATTTTAGGACAAATTTTTAAATGTCTGCTAGGACAGCACACGAACAGAAACATCGTAGCCTCAATACGTTTCTGCTAGAACTGCTATGCTCCTCCAGGTATTTTTTTTTTTTTTTTATCTATTCTTACCACACTGAAATTCTCCAAAAGAGGCTGCAAATTTCATGGGTTTTACAGAAACCATTGGGTGAGCTTGTCATAAAAATGTAACTGTTCTTAAAAACAGCAAACAGATTGAAATCCACGGTAAGTTCAGCCCTTGAAAACAGAGGATACAACAATAGTTTGAAGGCTCAATGCCATTTATTTGCTTGCTTAATTGCAAGCAGCCAATGCAACCGATGCCCAATGACCAGGTCAAGGGCACACAATACATGTAAAGGTTGAAGGACACCTGGGTTTCAAAAGTCCATCAACCTGAGAACCAGGGGACTACAGCCTGAGCCCTTGAAGGAAGGGTCTCAGAAGCCAGGTTCAACGAGGCATCCCACAGAGATTCCAAAACTGACCAGGGGGCGGGGGGGGGGTGGGGGACGCTGGTCACAATGCTGCAGCAAAAAGGCAGCGACCTTTCTCCTCAGCACAGCACAGGTGCTGAAGCCAGGAGTCAGCAGGTGTCAATCTGCCTCAACCTGATGCTCACTGTAGTGACGTCTGCGCTGGGTGCCCCACTGGCTGGCATCAAGCCAGTCCACATCATTTCTTTGCACAGACATCTGGTTATAACTTATTACAAGAACATATTTCCTTCCATTTGTTTACATTCTGATTGTGGTCAAAATGTTTACAATATTCGGGGGTTTTTCTCGATTTGTTTACAGTGCCGTTTGTGATCCAAGATCATTAACAATATTTCAGTACAGGACAATGCTCCCATTTGTTACAATTGGAATGATTTAAAAGCCAACCTGCCACAAGTACTGCAGCTGCCTCCATCTGCATGTTACAGTAAGAGGGAAAATAAAGAGATCTAGATGGGAATAAAATCACCACCCATGTAAGTATGCATACCTTCCAAACAATAAGCTATGTGAGACACAGAATAGTCACTCTTCTCTGTACTCTATTTCAGATGAATGAAATAAATGAAGTCTTGAGCAACTGAAAAATTACAAGGGCAAATTAATTTGCTATAAAATCTATGAAGTAATGCAAAGAATAATAATACAGGTGGAGCATGGAGGGAGTCAGAGCAGGAGTCAAAGTGGTACTTGGATATAACTGGTTAAGTTCATAAAATGGGAACCTAGTTTCTCCAGGATTCTGTCCCCAGGAAGCTCTTGGAAGGGTTCATCCTGAAGGCAGGTATGGTGAACTTGAACCAGTTATGAATCTTAAACCACAGAGAGTCGGACAACTCTGAAAGCATGACGTCAAGCCTCAGATGTGCCTCCCAAATGATTCTTTAGAGGAGCAAAGAAACTATGTAAAAACTGAGAGATGCACCACTCGACTCGGTAACCTGCAACCTATAGGAACATAGGCAGACCTACTTCTATAAGAATATCACACACAGAGGAGCAAGGCTTTCTCTCCAAACCAGCTGCATGCCACTGCACAATACTGGGATTGGATCAACTCCAGTTCATCCAGGTACCTGGGGAGAAAACTACAAAAGAAGATATTTCTGGTGAATCCATTTGAAACACATCCTAGGAATTCTGCAAATAGGTAGCCAGAATGGGCAAGGAGGATTTGTAAGGGGAGACGGGGTGGGGTAGGAGTTGTCAGGGATAGAAAGGCTAAGCATTATCAAAAGAGAGAGAAGAAAAAAATGGCAAGGTCAAGTATCACTGTTACAGCCATTCCCACTATTGAACTTATAGGCTCCAGCTGTGAACACGGAAAGACTATTCTAAGAAAAGAAAAATGAGAAAAGAATGCACTTTATTGACATTTATAATGAATTTTTTCGAGTTATTTAATTAGACTTTTTTAATTACCTCTAGTCAAAGTATCGTAGAAAGTCATGAGTTAATTTAGATGAATCCCCCAGGCAGAGATGGATTTTTTTTTCCATAAGAACTACTACATTAGCTAAGTGACCCAAAGTTCCGTGGAGAATTACACAATTCTCCGTTTAGTTTTGGCTAGATAAATAGACCTTGAAGTCATTATTTTTATTTTTTCACCTGACTGAAATCATAGAAGGGATTAAATGACCTTTTAAAGTCCCTTCCTGGCTAGGATTCTGTTTGTTACATTGATACACCTTCCTACAGAACCTCATCCCAATGAGAGCCAGTAAGTTTCCCAATAAGTTAGTGGCAAAACCCTAAACAAGTTCCAAAATCCCTGATTCCAAAGGACTAGGCCACAGCACCAGTAGCCTGTGTATACTATACTAACTAAAAGTGGGCCAAATATAGGAATTCAGGTGTCCTTAACATAATTTCAATGGCAAACAAGTAACCTTTCTCCAAAAATAGAAATTCTTACAAATGTTTCAGTTCACTGCATTCAATCCTTAAAAACGAATGGCAGAGGAAACTGTTGAACTGTTTTCCAGGGGCCTTGCTTCTTGAAGATGGTATAATTATATATTTTCACGATGTGACTGTGTGATTGTAAAACCTTGTGTCTGATGCCTCTTTTATCCAGGTTACAGAAAGATGAATAAAAAAAAAATAAGGATAGTGTGCACTGGTGGCTCAGTGGCAGAGTTCTCGCCTGCCATGCCAGAGACCCAGGTTCGATTCCTGGAGCCTGTCCATGTAAAAGAATTAAAAAAATGAAGGATAAAAATTATTGGTTTCAGGGTGACAACGGTGGCTCAGTGGCGGAGACCCGGGTTCACTTACCGGTGCCTGTCCATGTAAAAAAAATTAAAAACTACTGGCTACAGAACCTACTGAGTTTTTCATAATTTCTATGTCATTTTCATCTTTCCCAGTTCGCATTTAAAACTCATTAAAAAGTTCTCAGACCCAACCATCCTGATACCATAACTTCTTAAATTCCCTCTTAAATTAACACTGTCCCTCGTCAGAGTACTCTTGTTGTAAAGATTACTTTAAGATACTTGTTTTTCAAGATGGTATTAATGAGGGGTGAGAATGTTTTAAGGAAATATGACTCACATTTCTCAAAGAGTAGACCTTTTTCAAGCTCTCTGTTGGCAACATAAAATGTGACTTAGATGGAGGATTTTATTTACAGATTTATTTTTAGAGTTGATGTATACTAACCAGTACGTTTTTCAGAACAGTTGTCCTATGTTGCAGACTTAAAAGTGAATCTGTCAGCAACATACAATGATCTTTCGGAGGCAGCGGAGCCATATGATTTATAAAAATACTGTAAGCGCTCTTGAAGTGGATGATTTCTTATCCATACTCTAGGCAACTCTCTTCAGTCTTTCCCCTTGCACTATGCTTCCTACCGAGGACAGTCGAAGGAGAACAGGCCAGGTTAGACTGGGATTCATCTTTTCAGCCACAGCTGCCCCTTTTCCTCCTCAGATTTTAATCAGATTCTTAATGTGCAATTGCATCAGGCTCACATTATCGAGGACAGAAGGCAAAATGCTTAGTTTCCAATGTCTCTACTCAATTCTATCACTGTCTTATTTGGCAGTTATGGAATTAGAAAGAAATCAGGTGTGTGAATCCTTTTGGTTCACAGCCAGGACGGAATTCACAGTACTAAGAATATTAACCTCAGTTCTGAGTCAACCCTTATACTAGCACAACCAGCGCTATGAAACCAGCTCTTCAGAACTTGCTTCCTAAAACTGCAAACTAATAAAGATGCCGATTTAAAAATGCTAGAGTAAGGGAACAAATTTCAAGTAATCCATTGACAAGAGAGACTCTGGTCCAAAAGAAGCAAGACAATAAGCTTTCCTTTTCTACTCTAATATCAGGAAACATCAATATCCATCGACTTTTCTAATACAATAATCCCTATGTTGCTTTGTACATTCCTAGAGCAACAGGGGAAAAAAAATTCCGAGTAGATGCTTATCAAAATGTAGCCCACAATGGTATTTGTTCCAGGAATATATTGGCATTTGCAACCGAGGAGCCCTAATCTCAAGACTTTTCAACTTTCCTTTTAATAAATAAAAAGAATATCACTAATTATATTGAAACCAGTTCTTAACATTTTTGAGAATTATTTCATTAGTCATCTTATTTTTCAAAACCTGACTTATAAGTTTCTGCCTTTCATAGTAATTCTTTTTGTTTGTTTAGCAAAAAAAAAAATAACTTCATGCCAACATTACAATAACTCTAAAATCACTCTGCTATTTTTTTCCTTTTTACACTAATATGAGCTGCAGAAAATTAGTAAAAACCCACCGTTAGGCTGTTACCAGTTTGCCCAAGTATTATAGCTGTGAAAAGTAGCTGTTTGTTAAGACCAGAGCTATAAATGTAATATAGATAAGTTCAGTTTCTATTAAAATCAAAATGCTCAGAATTGAGAGATGCTGAAGAAATTAAAATCCGCCTGTTCCTTTTCAAGTTCTTAAAATAAAACATGCCAAATCTTTATATGTTACATACCTTCCTCCTTCTTTACCAACTTTCTGTAAACAAATATTAAAAGTATTTATCATATTTCTTCTTCAGGTGGTTGCTCAAATATATGAGCTGCCACTTTGAAATATCCCCCTGGTGTCATAAATTCTAAAGAATTCACTGACTTTGTTCAGAGCATCTGCCGAGAGATTTTTTCTTTTCTGTGATAAAGAAGAGTTCCAACCAAACACAGAAGTGAATCATTTTAGAAGATAAATATGAGATTATTCATTTACAATTAGATTATAAACAGAATCAAGTCATTTAAAATAAATGGAAGCTCTTTTTTTCTTTTTTTAGATGCAAGGGAGCAAAGAGCCTGAAAAATCATTATAGCCTATTTTGCATTGGAGAATTGGGAGGTCAAGTCATTAACTTTGTGAATTTGCAGAGGTTTCCCAGAAGCTTACTCAAATCCACTCATGGGCCAATGTTAAACTCGTTCAACTTATTAGCATAATAACATAAATGACCATTTGCAAAATGAAGAAAGACAGGAGTTTCCAAACCCTGCTAGTGAAATCTCAGAGTCACATTGTAAAAAATGATAAACAAGGGCCTATACCAGCACCAGACCAGGCAAAAGTTAAGTAAGTCATTTATTTACCTATAAAGGATGATTAGCCTTATTACTCCACATAAACTTGTTTTTCAGTAATTCCTAGAATGCAAACTAGTCGATTCTACAATGGGCATGAGTTGAAAATACCAAGTAGTTATATTAAGTATTCCTAAAGCATTTACTAAATAGGTAAACTATATTTTATGTTGCTTAGAAATTAAAGGAGAAAAATAAGAAACACTGAACAATAGACTTTAAAAAAAACAGTCGTTCACCTCTGCCAAACTAAGTGTTAGTTGTATTAAATTCAAGGAACTCTGAGAGATTAAAGTACTTAGCCTGAGAGCTGTAAGCATTCATAACACTTTTGAGTCAAAATTCATGATTTTAATACATGTTCTATCTAGAAATTTCCTCCAGCTAGGTAGCTAGTATATATTAAAAAATATTACTTCACAAATGCCTAATAAATGCCTAGAGAGAATAAAATATATCTAAAGTCATATACATGATTTGGACAAACAGAATCAAAGAGGACTGTATTAACATATAAAAGCAGAGCTCTTATCTAAGACTTCAGATTTGAAATGCTGACAGATAATGATTTGAATTTTACAGATTATGCAGAGATAAATTCAGACAGGCCTTAAATTCTTATCTCAGGATCAAAATAGTTAAGGTAAGTAAAAGACTTAAAGCAAAATGCTGCAAATAGTAGCCAGATTCTCTCATATCCTCTTCAACTACTCAATAATCAATAGGTACACGGGAAATATTTGGTACAGAACACTAAATAAATATATGACATTATCCCTGCTTACCATAAAGATGGACATTCAGAAACTAGAACTAAATTATTCTTTGGTCCTATAAAACCTGTAGGAGTTCAGAAGAAATAGTGATCAAGGAAACTAGGAAAAGATCCATGACATCAGAAAATGTTCTAATTAAAAGGAATCTTAGAAATTATCATTTGGAACATCCAGCAATGTGAAATCCTTCTTAAGTCAACTTTTATTGCCTAATTGATAAAGAGCTCTAGCTTTTTAATGCCAAAATCTTCCTTTTATTACTCCCAAAGTAGAAAGTGTTTGGCCTTCTGGAAGAACTCAAAATTCAGATATTTTGAAGTTCAGAGATTTTATGAGAGCTAAAGATGAAAATAAAGACATTAATAAAAAATGATTAATAAAATTAAGAGAATTGTTATATTCTATCAACAGGTCTGGTTCAGCACGATTCCTTGTTTTTAACAAATTTATTCTCTATATTCCAGCTGCTAAGTCTTCAATAAAGTTAATCTTCACTAATGACTTGGCCCAACATCATCCTCATCAATTGCATCTGACTAACACAGATTTATTCACGTTTCCATTTATTCAACAAATGTGTATGGAATGCTTCTTTGTGTTTAGCACTATTTGGCACAAGGGAAAGAGCAGCGAACATAACAGATTAAAGTCCTGACCTCAGGAGTTTATATTCAGAAAAGAATTAAAGATGAAACAAAAAAATAGTGAGCACAATTCCTCATCTCGGATCTGAGTTTATCATTGTTGTCAATTAATCCCTGAGAAATCAGGCCGACAAACAGGGGAGTGATTTTATTCAGCTTCTGTTTGCTTGACCCTAAATGCGTGTAGAAGTAGAAAAAAACTCCATGCTGAGAGAGCACATGCACACTGCCTAGCTAATAGTGAATTCCTGAAGCCTATGGGGAAATAAAGTAATTTGTATTCTAATTCTAAATTCATGAAGAGTTTTAGAGTGTCAAGTAATGTTGTACTCTTTGAAGATGATCTAAATAAAGATACGCAGTTTAGCCAAATATGCTCAGATTACTATAAACTCTTTTCTCTTATCAATGCTTGAAAATGAGGATATTCTTTGCTTTGACACTTGGATTTTATTGTAGTGATATATTTTAAAGAATTGGCCTTGGCCTAGCAACAAAAATCTTAAAATCTGCATTCTTTGCTTATATGGACCACAGACAGCATCCTGTCTATTGTCATTGAAATTGCTGGGCTAATAGTGAAAACTGAAGAGCTTGACTAGTTTAAACAGGTCTTTGTAAATAATTGAGAATTCTGAATGCTTAGCCACTTTTCCAAATCACAGCAAAGTCTTGAAACTTTGTAACTGATACACATCAAAATAACTGAACCTGGAGCTTACAGACACGTAAATCAAGCTGAGGATTCTAACATCTCTGCAATTTATTTTTTATTAGTATAATTTAAAATAGTTCCTATAGACACAATTTTGGCTAATGTGAGTAATGACACAGTTAAAAGAACCCAAGCTGAAATGACGGGAGTACCCAAAGAGGAGGCACCCTGCTTGTCCTTTTGTGCTAATTCTCATGTCTTCCACTAATCTGGGTGAAGAATAAAGACCTTTTATTTACTGACAGCCCTAGCAACATAGCAATGACTCCTCAATTATTTCCAAGACCTTTCTTAATAATTTGGTCTTCACCACATCATCAGGCCAACCATTTAGAGTACAAAAATGCTATTTCACCATAATATAAGGAAGTCACATGTAAACCATAAATGGAGAGCCCAAGATTTATCTCTGTAGAGTACAGAGGAGGAAACTAAGTACACATTCTCATTTCTTGAGATTATTTTCATTCTATTCCCCCCAAACTCCTTCGTACTCTAAGTCTGTCTTGGCTTAATTATTCAAGTTATACTATGGATTATACGTTTAATCTACTTCTGTTAGCAACATCAAACAGTTGCTTTTCCCCTTTTCATCCAGGAATCAATTCTTTTCTCTCTAGGTACTGCACATAGTCCTCTGGCTTCTTATTCATTAAAAGCGTCTCTGTCATCTCACAGGTGTTCCTAGGCAAGCAAATCGCTCAAAGTTAATTCTTTATCTTCAAAATAGGAGGCATCAATTCCTAGGTCATAGTGGCGTTAGGAGAATCACCTTAATAAGATATGTAAAGAGCTACAGCTGCACTGCGCGGGGCTGACAGAGAGCAGTGCCTCAGAAACCTCTCTGTTTATTCTGTAGGTACCCTGCTTTGGTTAATCGATTGTCCCAAACTCACATCACACCTTTCCCACCTGTCACTCAGTTTCTCTTACGTGGATCCGCTTTAAGTAGATTAGTTTTTTATTCATTTTTCTGCTGATTCATTATTTTATTGATCATTTGTTGCTTGTAAATTTATGGTTGTATCTATCCTTTGTATTAAATATTTATATGAAGTTCCCTAAACAATAACAAAAGCACAAGTATTCATAATATATATTTTTTTTAATTTTCATTGCGTTATATATATATATATATATATATATATACAAAGCAAGGAAAGAAAAATGCAATCGTTTTCAAAGCACTCTTCAACAAGTAGTTACAGATAGACCCCAAAGTTTGTCATGGGCTATCATACCATCATCTCTGATTTTTCCTTCTAGCTGCTCCAGAACATAGGAGGCTAAAAGGAATAAATAATTTTTGATCATCACAATCGACTTTTTTTTCTTTTTTGTGAAAAATAGCATATATACAAAAAAGCAATACATTTCAAAGCACAGCACCACAATTAATTGTAGGACAGATTTCAGAGTTTGGTATGGGTTATAATTCCACCATTTTATGGTTTTACTTGTAGCTGCTCTAAGATACTGGAGACTAAAAGAAATATCAATTTAATGATTCAGTAATCATATTTGTTTGTTAAACCATACCTTCTCTGTATAACTCCACCAACACCTTTGACTTTCTATTCCTACTATTTTATTTCTGCTCTTTAAGGGTATTCGGGCTATGACCATTCTAACTTTTTTGTGTGGGAAGGGGCTGTCAGTAATATGGGGTAGGGAGATGGAACTAGCTGATGCTTTGGAGAGGCTGGGCCCTCTAGGTTTCAGGACTTATCTGGTCCAGGGACCTACCTAGAGGTTGTAGGTTTCTGGAAAGTTACCCTCACACATGGATCCTTTGTAGAATCTTATATATTGCTCTAGGCATTCTTTAAGACTGACTGGAATGATTTTGGTTAGGGTTTGGCAAGTTATGGTAGGTAGCAATGTCTAACTGAAGCTTGCATAAGAGTGACCTCCAGAGTAGCCTATCAATTCTACATAATATAAATTTAATTCTCTTATACATCTAGGAGTAATTATTCCTTCCTCCTTACCATATTCCTTTTTTTTGTAATTATACATATTGTTCTTGCCAACATCTGTATAATAGATGTGGATATATGTATAGATATGGGTTAAGAGAAGAAAACAGAAGGTAAAAATTCTGTTTACTGTTGTGGCAACAATGAGACACAACAGAGTATATTAGACATAGCAGCATACACTTAATAAATGTTTGCTGAATTAAATTTAATAGGGATGAGACTTACAAGTCACAAAGGATTCAGATATTGGAGAAATGGTGAGTCGTAGAGCTTCTTAAAAACATAAAAATCTCACAATTTTACACTTCCAGTGGCAACTCCATCCTGGTGCCTTGAATCTCGACTTGTGCTTTGTAGAACTTTGATTGATTCCTGGTCCTCTTTGCTCTGTCTTTTATCCCACGGGACCAACATATGACCTCTTTTTGCCAGGACTATAAACCCCTTAGAGGAAGTAAAAGATTTTTAGTTTCCTCTTGTTTCTTTGGGATCACCCATAGGCCCTGAACAAATTGGGCACTCAATGAAAGTCATTAATTGTCACATTCACTCAACAGGTATCTCCCACATTCCCAGCATCTGACACCTGTCTCAACAGTTCTGTCTATGAAAACTCACTAGACGAACACTGAAGGGGATGCAGCATGGGGCACAGAGGGAAACACAGTTCCACTTTGCCAGTGGCTGAGGGCTGCTAGGCATAGGTTCTGTCAAATTTTCCATGAGAAAACATTAGACTGTGTTAATAAAAATCATATTAATTATGTTAATTTGCTTAGAGATGCCTGTCCAAGTCAATTTTATTATTAACACAGAAAATTGCTTATGAAGTCACATGGCCAGTATTTCCCTAAAGTGAATTGAGAAAATAAAGTTGCATTCTTTCTTCATCCCCACAGCATACAATCATGCTGCCAAAGTGTCAGACTCCATAACAAACCATTGCAATAATTCTTCCCACGCATAAGGTAATGCTATATTTAACAACTCTTAATAGTTGAAGTGTTCACTTTCTAACTGCGTTTGTCATTTCTCGGCACCTCTAAACATCTTTTGGCATCAAATAGACACACAGAGGTCCACTATCATCAACAATGAACCCCAAACAAAGAGCTTTTGTACAGTAGGAAACAAAGCCTAAAACTCCTGATACATGGGAGAAAAAAAGGTCAGGTTGTGGACCACTAAGGAAAGTCCAACCTAATTTGGGCTTTAACACTGTTTGAGTTTTGGTTTGTTTCTGGAAGGAAAAAAAGGAACACTGTAATTAAAATAAATTATGGAGATCATAAGTGTATTAAAAATGCATTTAAAATTTAATTCGGTTCCATGTTATGGCCAATTAGTGAAAAGATACAAAGGGACAAAGTAAGAAACAGTGAGAGGGATTTAAAGTGCAAGTGTTTTAAAAGGCAAAGAAAACTGAGAGACTCTGAGGAATATACTTAAAAACAAAATATTTTCATAAAACAACTTCATTCTATAGCCTATAGGAAAATTCTTGCCAAAGCTTTTAGAAGTTTCGTGTTCTTGAGATCACAAGAAAAAAAGGAAATTCCAACACTTGGCACATGAGCCATTGTTTTAAGAAACAAGCCAATTGTTTCAATTTTGGAATTGAATAGTGAAAAAGCAAACTATTTTAGCATTTTTAATAGGTCTAATTGTGTTATTAAGTTATAAAGGTAATTGCTAACACTAGATTAACGCAGCAATAAATTAATTATCGAGTTTATGGTAATATATCAATCAGGAGAAGGACTAGAATGCAATTAGAGAAGGAGGATAAAATTGATTAAGAGTGAGTCAAGAGTTAGAATAATTAAAAGCAAAGAAATCTCAATTAGAAAAATAAGCAATAAGAAATGTAATCTCATTCATTAATATTTCCCTACATCCTACAAGGTTCTACAACAAAGACAACATGATAAAGGAGGCAGAGTGAGACAGAAATGATTATTAAATAGCTTTCAGAGAGTTTTGTGTCCTGCAAGAAGGATCAAGAAGGCAGTTTCAAAACAATGAAGCTTAGAGAAATTTTTCTGGGTTTTGTCTGAAAGTGGCATTCCATTGAAACCACCATTGAACATACCCCACTTCTCCATGACTCTAGCTAGTCTGCAAATGCTTCCATGAGAAGATTGTTCAAAACTGACAACATGTCAACGAAACTTCAAAGATACTATTTTGACTTGATGGCTGAGACCTTGATGGAAAGCCATTAGAGGAAGCAATGTGGAAACAAGGCCGTGGGAATCAGACTGCAGGCAAAAAGGTGCATGCAAGCGAGGTGTGTGTTCTCCTCTCCTGTCTGTGAGTCACCTCACTCACGGTTTTCTCTGCAATGAACAATTTCTTGAAGAAAGCTGGAGATATTCTGAAGACATTGCGGGCTGAATTGACTTATGTAGCATCTTCTCATTATCTATGAGCATTTTGTCATTTCTGATTAGATTTATCATGTTGTCTAAAAGAAAGAACTTTAACTTAAAAGTAAAATTTTAAGCGTCAATAAGTTGACATTAATTTAACACAGTCCTCAGATTCTATTTTAAAAGTAAATAGTCCAGTATACCTGATCCAAATTCTTCTGAAATCTAGCTACAATCATGAGCTGTGATCAAGCAAAAGTAAAAAGAAAAAAAAAAAAAAGGTTTTGTACAGCGTTAGGGTTGTGTGTTCATGCATTTAATTAAAACTTTTGTAATGAATACTTCCTGATTAAAAAACCGAAAAGAAAAAAAGTTTTCCTGCTCTAATTTTAATTCTTTATTTCAAGATCAAATGCCTGCTTCTATACAAGAATTTAAAAATTGCTTATCTCTAGTAACTGGATGGATATTCCAGAGACACTAAGGTCTTCTGAAAATGTTATAGAAATAAGATATTTTCTGGTTTATTTTCTAAATATCCCCCAAAGTACTCTATTTCTACTTTGGTATGTGTATTTATGGTACTAACGATGACTTTGTTACCACTAATATATACTTTATAATGATTTTATGTATAAAATTGTACTACTTTTACAAAAAGACATGCCATTTAAAATTCTAGAATATGTCCCTGAAAACTATGTAATTTATTTAAATAGCATGGCATCGTCTCACCCTTGCTATAAGGTGTTCCACCTAAGCACAGTCTCCAAAATAGAGCTGTTTCTACAGTGTTTTTTAGAGAAACATATTGACATAACATTTTTTATGATTATGGCAAAGGATAACAGAAGAAACAATGTGGAAGCAAGACTGTGTGATACTTAAAGAAGGTGCCTAATGTATTCATCCACACACCTACCAGAGGCCCTAAGAAACCCTGCTGTAGCCAGAGCCTGCCCTCGTCTTCAGGAGACTGTTCTCTGCTGTTAGAATCCAGCTACCCCTCCGAGAACAGCAGGGTTCACACAGAGCCTGCAGCAGAACCCAGCTAGCCGTCAGGTGAGGCTGAACTGCATAGGACTTTGAATACCACAGAGTTCACCACTACCCAGGTATCTTACATACCGCTTCATTTGCTGGCGTTACCTACTTGATTCCATTGGAAATATTAAACCCTTTAATATATAGCACCTTTTAAAAATTGGGTCAGGATCTGTCAGTGAAAAAATATCATTTTTTCTAAAATGGAAATAACTTTCATATCCAGTAGCTTCGGGTTCATATGCTCTTTTTTTTCAAATGAAAATAGAGTTACTTTTCTGCTTATAAAAGTAACTTTGTAACTTTGGTTTAAGGTACTAGACCGAGCACATGCATTATTTACAAAACCCTATGAAAATCTCATTAAAATGAAACTGAACAACTGTCTAAAGAGGAAAAAAAAAATCATAAGAGCACTGAAAATAGCAAGGGAGGGAGGGGAATTAGCAGACTAGAGATTTTGCATAATTTTGCAAAGATAGATAAAATGATGTTCAGAAATAAAGTGGAGATAAAGAAGCTGAAATTTAGAATAGATAAGGTAGATGGGCACTAATTATATAGACACATTCTTCCTGGCCAAGCTTCGGGAAATTTCCAAGATTATAGATGAAAAAAAAAAAGTGAGCGAATGTGAGAACTGAGAAATTATCAGGTTACTGTATTAAGGAACAGTGTGAGGAATAACTGTGCCAGTTAGCTCCTGTTATCTTTCCAGCTTCCAAAAAATCAGTAGGCAACAGAAAATCTTTCTTTAGATATCTCTATATGTCTAAGGAAACTAAACATATACAATGCCTCTGGTTAAAAGATGGTTAAAGATGGCAGATTGAATACACACATTTCATTCCAAGCCCCTAAAGCCCACAAAAAATGATATCTCTAACACTGATTATCATACTTTATTTACCCAGTCACTTTTTAATGAATGCCCAGACTATTTTGGATTATTTCATATTGAATACAATTCTTTAAAGAAAATCATTATGTATAGTTGTCTATGTTTTTTGAGGTGAAATTTACAAGTACTTTAACAAGTTCCAAAATTTCCATTGGGATTTTTATTGGAACTAAGGGTGATGCATAGATTCATTTGCAAGCACTGACATATCTACAAATGTCAGGTTAGTAGAGGGGATTATCTGTCATACATTGATTTGTAAATGCTACAGCCTCTAAAATTAAAATGTGTTAACGGTGGTGGAGAAAGAAAAATCCTTGGTAAGCATGCTATTATACCTGTTCTTTAAGTAGGAAACAAAACAAAGCAATGTAAGAGAAAATAACCACAGTAAAACAAGCCTAACCGCTGAATGACTGCCAAAAAATTGAAATTATGAGTAGTGTGCATCCACCCTCCAATTATACAGCCAAGAATATAATTTGTCCATCTGTAGTTAGAGAGAACACAGAACCAGGAGCAGAAAAGAAAACACAAAACAAGCTTTTATTTGACAATACTGAGTTAGGAACAACCTTGCCTCTAATAAAAAAGAATAAAGAAAAAAGCAACATGGAACAATTATTTTTTTTTAATTCTTGGAGAATTCAGAAAAGGGGGAAGAAAAGAAAAGAAATCAAGAAGAAGAAAAAAATTAGAATACTAATTAGTCCAAGATCCAGAAGACAATGTCAGGAAACTGGTAACAATAGATTATAAGTCATATTGTCATGGTTAGGGACAGGTGTCAACTTGGCCAAGTTGTGGTACCTGTTCATCTGATTGGGCAAGCTCTGGCCTGTCTGTTGCAATGAGGACATTTCATAGGATTAGGTCATGATCACATCAGCTACATCCACAGCTGATTCCATTTGTAATCAGCCAAAGGGGAGTGTCTTCTGCAATTAGTGATGCTAAATGCAATCATGGGAAGCCTTTTAAGGAGGACTCAGAGGAGACAGGTGCCATTCCTGCTTTGGCTGGTGAACCTCTCCTGTGGAGTTCATCCAGGCCATCCATCGGAGTCATCAGCTTTGCAGCCTGCCCTGTGGATTTTGGACTCTGTGTTCCTACGGTCACGTAAGACACTTTCATAAATTTTATATTTGCAAGTGTTTCCTGTTGATTCTGTTTCTCTAGAGAACCCTAACTAATACATCTTGGTACCAGGAGTGGTTCTTAAGGAACAGAATCTTAAAAATGGGTTTTTATGAATGGTTTTCTACTCTGACTGGGCTCAGAGACACTAAGGACTCTGATTCCCATAATCAGAATGACACTCCCAATCCATGGACTGAGTTGGCAAAGGAGATAGTCAAAATATCATCATTCGATTCTCCTAATGCTTCGCTTGTACGAAGCCAGACTCTGGGGGATAATGTTTTTGACACCTTTACAGAGTTTTGTAGAAATAAGAGTTATAGAGATGTTGGTTGGTTGTTGTTAGATACACTGTCTACATTAAAGGGTGAAAGGGATGGGCTTAAGGCTTCAAACAAGAAGCTTAAGTGCCGTCTGAAAGATGTAGAGGTTTCTATGAGTATCCTGAAGGAAAATTTTATTTCCTGTAGCCGTAGACTTGAGATCTCTGAAAATCAGACTCAGAATCTTATTGTTAGGGTAGCAACTTTACAACATAAACTGAAATCTCAGTCTTGCATGGTGTCTGCCGTTAAAGTGAGGGCATTGATTGGAAAGGAGTGGGACCCTGAAAAATGGGATGGTGACATATGAATTGATAATGATGTTGGGGGTGAGGTTGAAACCCTAGACCATGCTGAGCCTTCTTTAGATAACCCTGTAATAGTCTACCCTGAGGACATAGCCGCCCCACCTCCAGCCTGCCTTGAGGAATTGGCCACCCAACCTCCTCCTGAAGGGATTAGCCTAGAGTTATTAATCCTGTTTCACCAGATGAAACTGCAAATGAAGGCCCTGAAGCAAATGGCTTGGAAGATATTTCTAATTCTTTTCATGACCCACCCCCACCACCCCTCATTTCTTCTAGACCTATAACTAGACTAAAGTCCCAACAGGCCCCTAAAGGTGAGGTACAAAGTATCACACATGAGGAGGTACGTTATACTCCAAAAGAACTTCCCTGGTATAATGTAGATGAGGGGATCCAGAGGCTTAGAGAGATTGGGATGTTAGAGTAGATTTATCATGCAAAGCCTGCTCTTACACCCCAGGAATGTCCAGAGGATGCACCATTTACCAGAACAGTGAGAAATAAGTTTGTGAGACTAGCACCATTATCCCTCAAGAGCTCTGTGGTTGCACTTCTCTGTAGGTCAGATATTACTGTAGGAACTGCTGTCACTGAGCTGGAATCCTTAAACACAATGGGGATGACAGGATCCCGAGTTGGCAGAAGCCAGGTGGCAGCACTTAATCACCAAAGATAGGGTAGACGCGGCTATTATAATAGGCAACAAACTCAAAGGAGGCATCAAAATTATATGACACGCAGAGATTTGTGGCATTGGCTAGTAAATCATGGGGTGCCTAGAAATACAATAGAAGGGCAGTCTACTAAATTCTTGTTGGAGCTGTATAAACAAAAGAGTTCTAGGTCAAGGGAACAGAAGTCTAACCTGAATTACAAAAACACAGAGTCACGGCCCCTTAATCAATTTCCAGACTTGAAACAGTTTACAGACCCTGAGCCCCTTGAATGAAGGGGAGGCCAGGTCCCTATGGGGGGAAACCTGTTACACTGCCACAAATTTATACTGTTAACCTTCCTCTAAGTCTTCCCCAAGGAGGCCGACGGCCTTTTACCAGGGTAACTGTGCATTGGGGAAAAGGAAATGATCAGATATTTCGGGGATTATTAGACACTGGTTCAGAAGTGACATTAATTCCAGGGGACCCAAAACGTCACTCTGGACCACCAGTCAGAGTGGGGGCTTATGGAGGCCAGGTGATCAATGGAGTTTTAGCTCAGGTCCGTCTCACAGTGGGTCCAGTGGGCCCCCGGACCCATCCTGTAGTTATTTCCCCAGTTCCGGAATGTATAATTGGCATAGACATACTGAGCAACTGGCAGAATCCCCACGTTGGTTCTCTAACTCGTGCAGTGAGAGCTATTATGGTGGGAAAGGCCAAGTGAAAGCCACTAGAACTGCCCCTACCAAGCAAAATAGTAAATCAAAAACAATACCATATTCCTGGAGGGATTGCAGAGATTACTGCCACTCTTAAGGACTTGAAAGATGCAGGGGTGGTGATTCCCACCACATCCCCGTTCAACTCTCCTATTTGGCCTGTGCAGAAAACAGATGGGTCTTGGAGAATGACAGTGGATTATCGTAAACTCAACCAGGTGGTAACTCCAATTGCAGCTGCTGTTCCAGACATAGTATCATTGCTTGAGCAAATCAATACATCCCCTGGTACCTGGTATGCAGCTATTGATCTGGCAAATGCTTTTTTCTCAATAGCTATTAGTAAGGACCACCAGAAACAGTTTGCTTTCAGCTGGCAAGGTCAGCAATATACTTTCACTGTCCTACCTCAGGGGTATATCAACTCTCCAGCCCTATGTCATAATCTTGTTCGCAGAGACCTTGATCATTTCTCCCTCCCACAAGACATCACACTGGTCCATTATATTGATGATATCGTGTTGATTGGACCTAGTGAGCAAGAAGTAGAAACTACTCTAGATTTACTGGTAAGGCATTTGCGTGTCAGAGGATGGGAGATAAAGCCAACAAAAATACAGGGGCCTTCCACCTCAGTAAAATTTCTAGGTGTCCAGTGGTGTGGGGCATGTCGAGATATCCCTTCTAAGGTGAAGGATAAATTGCTGCATCTGGCCCCTCCCACAACCAAAAAAGAGGCACAACGCCTAGTTGGTCTTTTTGGATTTTGGCGACAACACATTCCTCATTTGGGTGTGCTACTCCGGCCCATTTATCGAGTGACCAGAAAAGCTGCTAATTTTAAGTGGGGACCTGAACAAGAGGAGGCTCTGCGACAGGTCCAGGCTGCTGTGCAAGCTGCTCTGCCACTTGGGCCATATGATCCAGCAGATCCAATGGTGCTGGAAGTGTCAGTGGTAAATAGAGATGCTGTCTGGAGCCTTTGGCAGGCCCCTATAGGAGAATCACAACGCAGACCCTTAGGATTTTGGAGCAAAGCCTTACCATCTGCTGCAGATAACTACTCTCCTTTTGAGAAACAGCTTTTGGCCTGCTACTGGGCCTTAGTAGAGACTGAACGCTTAACCATGGGCCACCAAGTTACCATGAGACCTGAGTTGCCTATCATGAGTTGGGTGTTGTCTGACCCACCAAGCCATAAAGTTGGGCGTGCACAGCAGCACTCTATTGTAAAGTGGAAATGGTATATACGAGATAGAGCCAGAGCAGGTCCTGAAGGCACAAGTAAGTTACATGAAGAAGTGGCACAAATGCCTTTGGTTTCCACTCCTGCTGCCACATTACCTTCTCTTTCCCAGACCAGAGCTGTGGCCTCTTGGGGAGTTCCTTACAGTGAATTGACTGAGGAAGAGAAAACTCGGGCCTGGTTTACAGACGGTTCAGCACGATATGCAGGTACCACCCGAAAGTGGACAGCTGCAGCATTACAACCCCTTTCTGGGGTGTCCTTGAAGGACAGTGGTGAGGGGAAATCCTCCCAGGGGGCAGAACTTCGAGCAGTGCACCTGGTTGTTCATTTTGCTTGGAAGGAAAACTGGCCAGAGGTGCGTTTGTATACTGACTCATGGGCTGTTGCTAATGGTTTGGCTGGATGGTCAGGGACTTGGAAAGACCATAATTGGAAAATTGGTGACAAAGAGGTCTGGGGAAGAAGTATGTGGATAGACCTTTCTGAGTGGGCTAAAAACATGAAGATATTTGTGTCCCATGTGAATGCACACCAGAGGGTGACTTCAGCAGAGGAAGATTTTAATAATCAAGTGGATAAGATGACCCGTTCTATGGATACCAGTCAGCCTCTTTCCCCAGCAACTCCTGTTATTGCCCAATGGGCTCATGAACAAAGTGGTCATGGTGGTAGGGATGGAGGTTATGCATGGGCTCAGCAACAGGGACTTCCACTCTCCAAGGCTGACCTGGCTACAGCCACTGCTGAGTGCCCAATCTGCCAGCAGCAGAGACCCACACTCAGCCCCCGATATGGCACCATTCCCCGAGGTGACCAGCCAGCTACATGGTGGCAGGTTGATTACATTGGACCACTCCCTTCATGGAAGGGGCAGCGATTTGTTCTAACTGGAATAGACACATACTCTGGATATGGGTTTGCTTTCCCTGCACGCAATGCTTCTGCCAAAACTACTATTCGTGGGCTTACAGAATGCCTTATCCATCGTCATGGTATTCCACATAGCATTGCTTCAGATCAAGGAACACACTTCACAGCAAATGAAGTGCGGGAATGGGCACATGCTCATGGAATTCTCTGGTCTTACCATGTTCCCCATCATCCAGAAGCTGCTGGATTGATAGAACGGTGGAATGGCCTTTTGAAAACTCAATTACGGTGCCAACTAGGTGGCAAAAACTTGAAAGGCTGGGGTAATGTTCTCCAGGAAGCTGTGTATGCTCTGAATCAGCGTCCACTGTATGGTGCTGTTTCTCCCATAGCCAGGATCCATGGGTCCAGGAACCAAGGGGTGGAAATGGATGTGGTGCCACTCACTATTACTCCTAGTGATCCACTAGGAAAATTTTTGCTTCCTGTCCCTGCTACCCTGAGTTCTGCTGGTCTACAGGTTTTAGTTCCAAAATGGGGTGTGCTTTCTCCAGGAGAAACAACAGTGATACCACTGAACTGGAAGCTAAGATTGCCACCTGGTCACTTCGGGCTACTTATGCCTCTGGATCAACACACCAAGAAGGGGATTACATTATTGTCTGGGGTAATTGACCCTGACTATCAGAAGGAAGTAGGACTGCAACTACATAATGGAGGTAAAGAAGAGTTTTCTTGGAATATAGGAGATCCCCTGGGGCGTCTATTAGTACTACCATGCCCTGTGATTAAAATCAATGGAAAACTGCAACAACACAATCCAGGCAGGACCACTAGTGGCTCTGAGACTTCAGGAATGAAGGTTTGGGTCACCCCACCAGGCAAAGAACCACGGCCAGCTGAAGTGCTTGCTGAGGGGAAAGGGAACATGGAATGGGTAATGGAAGAAGGTAGTGATAAATATGAACTTCGACCACATGATCAATTACAGAAACGAGGACTATAATGCTGTTTTGTTCGTGTTATACTATTTAAGTTGTAAGATATCAAGTTTAAGAATGAATGTTGCCCAAGGATTTGCACGCTATTCTGGAGAGATTTAATGTGTTTCCAGTTATATGCAGGACAGTTGAGTATTGTCAGGTAAAAGAAAAAATGTGTGCTTATTTGTTTTCATTTGGAAATTAAGTATGGTTTAAGGTGATATATATATATATATATATATATATATATATATATATATATATATATATATATAGGTGCCAAATTGACAAGGGGTGGACTGTCATGGTTAGGGACAGGTGTCAACTTGGCCAAGTTGTGGTACCTGTTCATCTGATTGGGCAAGCGCTGGCCTGTCTGTCGCAATGAGGACATTTCATAGGATTAGGTCATGATCACATCAGCTACATCCACAGCTGATTCCATTTGTAATCAGCCAAAGGGGAGTGTCTTCTGCAATTAGTGATGCTAAATGCAATCATGGGAAGCCTTTTAAGGAGGACTCAGAGGAGACAGGTTCCATTCCTGCTTTGGCTGGTGAGCCTCTCCTGTGGAGTTCATCCAGGCCATCCATCGGAGTCATCAGCTTTGCAGCCTGCCCTGTGGATTTTGGACTCTGCGTTCCTACAGTCACGTGAGACACTTTCATAAATTTTATATTTGCAAGTATTCCCTGTTGATTCTGTTTCTCTAGAGAACCCTAACTAATACACATATCATCTCTGAAAAAGCAACAAGGTAAGATGGAATGACAGTAGAATGAAAAGAAAATGATGGGGGGTGGAGATTAATAGGAAATGTAAAATATTGGGCATTAGGCAACATTAAAAAGTGTTCTCTAAGAGAACTGAAGTCGAGAGCATAGGATATTGGTTTGGGGCTTGTAAAGACTCCTAGATTGTAAGCTCTTGCCACAGTCACATATATTTAGGAGTTGTACTGATATTTCTAAATTCTGAGATAATGGACTGTTTATACGTAACCTGGTCATTCCCTGAAACCAGGGGTATTTATGTGACACCTGAAAGTCAGAGTTAGAGCTCTGAAGCTATGAAAGTCAGCAGTACCTCATTCAATAACTGTTTAAAAAGCTGAAAAAGTGATCAGACTTCATCTAGAGCTATGAATGAAGATCTGGAGAGGATTAAGGTAAAAGAGGATACTGGTTAAAGGATAATATGGCCCATGTTTTCAAACTTCAACCTCTGTGTGAGACCAAAGGGAGAGATGTTTAGTTCATGCAAAATTTATGCTTTGAGTAGCACATAATCTAATTTAACTTGTATGGGCAGTTTATTTGAATACCATAATTACATGGAATCTTGAATGGGGCCTGAGATCTTGTTGCTTTGTGCAGGTTCATGTGATGTCCCAATATATCCCAGAGTAATTTGAGCAGAGAATAAAAAAATTTTTGCAAAGTCCCCTTGGGAGACTGGGGAGAAAGACAGAAATATTCAACTTCCCCATCTGGGGAATTCCTGATATTCTCGCAAGCAGTGGGTACAACCAATTCAATAAGCTGAGCCCTGAATGTTGGGACTTGCCTCTATGAAGCTTATTCCTGAAAAGAAGAAGCTAATCCTATTGATAATTATGCCTAACAGTCACCTCCAGAGAACCTCTTTTGTTGCTCAGACGTGGCCTCTCTCACTAAGCAAACTTGGCAGGTGAACTCACTGGCTTCTCCCTTGATACATAGGGTATGACTCCCAGGATGTAAATCTCCATGTCAACATGGGACCTACCTCTTGGGGATGAGTTGGGAACCAGGAACTTGAGAAAGTCTTCTTGACCAAAAGGGGGAAGAGAGAAATGAGGCAAAATAAAGTTTCAGTGGCTGGAAGATTTCAAGCAGAGTCAAGAGGTTATCCCGGAGGTTATTCTTATGCATTATATAGATATCATTTTTCAGTTTATAGTGTATTGGAGTGGCTAGAGGGAGTACCTGAAACTGTTGAACTGTGTTCTGGTAACCTTGATTCTTGAAGAAGACTACATACATATATAGCTTTTACAGTGTGACTGTGATTGTGAAAACCTTGTGTCTGATGCTCCTTTTATCCAGGGTGTGGATGGATGAGTTACAAAATATGGATAAAAAATAAATAAATAATTGGGGAGATAAGGGGTAAAATATATTGGGTAGATGAAAATACAGTGGTCAATTAGAGGAAAAGATAAGAGGATGGGATGTATGAGTTTTTTCTTTTTTCTTTGTATTTCTTTTTCTGAAGTGATGCAAATATTCTAAAAGATGATCATGGTGATGAATACACAACTATATGATGATACCGTGAGTCATTGCTTGTACACCATGTATGAACTTTATTGTGTAACGACGTGTCAATAAAAGTATTTTTTAAAAAAACTTCTGTCTGATGCTCCTTTTACCCAAGATATGGGTGAATGAGTATAAAATGATAATAATAGAGATAAAAAATTAAATAAATAATAGGAGGAGATAAAGGGTAAAAAAATGAGTAAATTAAAATATTATGGGTCAATGAAAAGGAAGGGTAAGTTGTATGGGATGTTTGAACCCCTTTTTTTCTTTTTGTTTCTTTTTTTGGAGTGCTGGCAAATGTTCTAAAATTGATCATGGTGAAGAATACAAGTTTTTGTGATGATATTTTGAACAACGGATTATATCATATGTTTGAATTGTATGTATGTGGATATTTCTCAACAGAAATAAATATTTTTAAAGTATCTCTAAAAAAAAAAGTGTTCTCTAAGAAACAGGAAACAAACAAGATGAGTCCTACTGCTGCCTGTGTACTCATCGGAGAGTTTTCTAACTGTTATTCAGGAAGAGAGAATGTAGACAGATTCTGGCGAGACCAATGATGTTAGAGTTTGCAGGGCCATGTGCCGGAAAAGAGAAAACTGCATTAAGCAATATTCCAGGCTTTTGCAGAAGAACTTCCACGGGATTCAGCAGACTACAAATCACATGGGGAAAGTACCCGTGGCCAGAAAAAGAATCACCTGAAAAGACTAGAGGAAGTACTATTCAGAAATTGCACAGGAGCTGGAATCCTGCCTTGTTACCAGATTGGAAGACTTTTTAATCATGGAACTTGGCACAATATTCAGAAGGGTCTTGCTTCAGTAGTAGAGAATAATTACCTATAGACTAATTGTGCTTTGACCTTTAAAGTAGCCATTTTAAAAAAAGACACATTACATATCAATGAACAAAGATAAGCATGACACTCCATTTCTTGTTAGAACCAATGCAAAAAATAAAAAGAATACAGTGGAACAACATGTTTAAAGTATTGAAAGAAAAAAATGTCAAGTTAGAACTCTATAAAAAGTGAAAATATCTTTCAAATTGAAAGCAAAATTAAGACAATTTCAGACATTCAAAATGATGAACATAATTCATCACCAGGAGATCTGTACTGTAAGATTATGATAGAAATAATCCTTGAGATAAAAGGAAAGTCAGACAAGACTGAAAGTCATACAAGACTACACAAAGGAATGAAGAGTTCCAGCAATATTTTTTCAAAGTATTTAAATGGTTAAATATATGATTTTTTTCTTATTATTTCAATATTTTATGACATAGTTGGCAGTTTAAGTAAAAGTAAAAAAATGAAATGCAATGTTCATAATATATGTAGAGGTAAAATATATTATAGCAATAGTACAGGAGTTAGTAGAGAGAAACAGAAGCTCACTATTATAAGATTCTTAAGCTACATGTGAAATGGTGTAGGATTATTAGTACTTAGACTATGAGAAGTAATAGATACACATTATAAATTCTAAAGTAACCACTAAAATAATGAAATGAAGAGTTACAGCTAATAAGCCAAGAAAAGAGATAAAATGGAATTAGAAAAAAATATCCAAATTTACCAGAAGACATTTTTAAATACAGGATAAAGAACAGAGGGGACAAAGAGAAAAAACTTAGGAAGATGGTAGATTTAAAACCAAACATATCAATAATCACATTAAATGATCTAAAAACAATAATTAACGGCCAATTCTAAACTGCCTTCAGGAAATGCAATTTACATGTAAAGTCATAAATGGATTAGGATAAAACAAACAAAAAAAAGTAGAAGAAGATATACTGGGCTAACACTAATCAAAAGAAAATTAGAGTGGCTATATTAATGCCAGACAAAGTAGATTTGGGAGAAATACAACCAGGAATAAAGGTCATTTCATAAAGAGAAATGGAACAACTCATCAAAAGGTTTTGACAATACTGAACACCTATACACATAAGAACACAGCTTCCAATGGCATGAAGCAAAAAATGATGAGAGTGGGGACATCATTACAGATTATATAGATAATAAAAGGATAAGAATGCGCTATCTGGACAATTCAAATAAATTTGACAATTTAAATGAAATAAAAAACAATTTGATCAACTCAATAGTCACACAAAAAAATTTGATAAAATTCAACATCTATTTGTAATTCAAAAGAAAAAGACTCAGTGCACTAGAAATAGAAGGGATACTCTTCAACTTAAAAAAAAATGGAATCTACCAACAAAACAAAATAAACAAACAAAAAAAAAGACAGCTATCAGACATAATTGTGAAAAACTGAGTGTTTTCACTACAAGATTAGGAATAAGGCAAGGATGTCTGCTCTCACTACTTCTATTTCACATGAAAGTGCTATCAGGGAGTAAAAAATAAAAAATTAAAAAATTAAAAAACTTCTAAATTGAAAAGAAGAAGTAAAATTTTCTTTATTCGCAGATAGATGGCATAATCATCTAGGTAAAACGTCTAATGAAATCTACTAAAAAAATTCCTAGAACTAACAAGTGAGTTTAGCAAGATGCAGAATAGACTATCAATATGCAAAAAGTCAATAATATTTCTGTATATTATCAATAAATAATAGGATGTTGAAATTAAAAAGCAATACCATTTACAAAAGCATCACATATATGTAGCACATATATGACAAAAGAAATGTAGGATCTGTACACTGAAATTATGAAACATTGTTAAGAGAAATGAAGGACCAAAATAAATCGAGAAATAATACACTGTTCACCGATAGGAAGACAGCGTTCTATTGATATATACGTAGAGAAAAAAATGAATGACAGTATAGAGAGTTCAGAATTAGTCCTATGCAGTATGGTCAGCTAATTTTTTATCAAGGCATAAAGTCAATTCAGAAAAAAAAGCGTAATTTTTTCAATAACTGGTTCAAGCATATGTGGATATCCATATGCAAACTTGACCCATACCTCACACACAATAGAAAATTTAATTCAAAATGGACCATAAACTGAAATGCAAAAATTAACATTATAAAACTTCCAGAAGCAAATACAACAAAGAATCTCTGTCACCCTCGTGACCCTGGATCAGACAAAGATTTCTTAGATACAATACCAAAAGCATAATTCATAAAAGAAAAAAATGATCAAATGGACTCTAAACTATGATTAGGACTAAAATTTTACTTTGCTTGAAAACTGCAAGTTACCCTGTCACAATTTTATAATGGTAAAAGAAGACAGAAGACCCCTAGGACACAGAGGCCAGCATGAGTTTCCCATTTCCTTCGGTTCCCTTTGAAGCCCAAGGGAGTGATGCATAGAAACTAAGGAAATAGTCTCAGGACTGCCTCACAGCTGCAGAGCATCATGCTTTGGAAACCCCAGTCATTTAAAGGGCTGCACACAAACCTGCACAGCCTTTGGTTTGGGGGAAGAATTACCTGTCTTCTAAGGCTATTTGCTGTATAAACACCTTTGAAGAGATAATCTGGATAAAAAAAAAACTGTCAATACCTCTCCTTAGAAGATGTTCAGAAATGCAAAAGATTAAAGGAAAATTGTATCCCAATATACATCTCAAAAAATTAAAATTTCTGGTTTTTAAAAGACATTGTTCAGAAAATAAAATATAGACTGGGAAAGTATATTTGTACATCATATATCTGAGGAAGATTTGTCTCCTGAATATATAAATAATAGTCAGATGCACTTCCCAAAAAAGCAAATAAAACCAAACAAACAAAAATTCAACAAATTTGAGATACTGCAATAATGAGATTCTCACATAGAAAAAGAATGAAATGTGACCTCTGCCATACGGCATACAAAAATTTTTTTTTTAAATAGCACTCAGAATATAATAGTAAGACAACAAAATAAGCAAAGATTTGAACATGTATTTGATCAAATAAGCACTTGAAAAGAGACCCAATGGCATTAGATATTAGGGAAATGCACATTAAAACCACAATGAGAGAACACCGCACAACCATTAGAATGTCTAAAATTAAGAAAACTGAACACATCAGTCTTGGTGAGGATGTGAAGGAACTAAAATTTGTATACACTACTGATGGAGACATAAAGTGGTACAGCCAACTGGAAAAACAGTTTGGCACTTTCTTAAAATGATAAGCATATGCCTACATATTATCCAGTCACCCCTCTTCTTGGAAGTAATTCCAGAGAAATGAAAGTTTAGGTCCCATATAAAACTAAAATACAAATGTTCATAGCAGCTTTATTTGTGGCACTCAGAAATGGGAACAATTGAATTATCCATCAACAGGTGAATGAATAAACACCTCTTTAAGCTATCCATGCAATGAAATACTACTACTCAGCAGTAGTTAGTAAACTAATGATCCATGCAGCACTGTATATGGTTCAAAAAATGAATGATGCCTGGATGAATCTGAAAATGCTGAGTGAAAAAAGTCAGAGCAATGACAGCAAAAAAAAAAAAATTACAAAGTACATGATTCTACCTTTGTAAAAGTCTAGATAGCACAAACCAATATTTAGTGACAACAAGCAAGTCAGAGGTTCCTTGGAGACAGAAGGGGTAAGAGAAGGGTAAGTTGGAGGAATTACAAAGGAACAGGAGCTGGGAGATGATTTCACAGGCACATAGACATATGCAAACAACAAACTTAAGAAACTGTATACTCTGTGTACGTGCAATTTATTGTATGTAGATTTTACCTCAAACTGCTTTAAAAATTTTTTAAAAAGGAAAATTTATTCATGATTTAAAACGAAATTCTAAGAAAACTATGAGTAGAGGGGAATTGCTTCAACTTGACAATGATTATCTACCAAAAAAAAAAAAAAAATCCTACAGTTAACATCATTCTTAACAATTCTTTCCCATGAAGATGTCCAAATAAGAAGGCAAGGATTTCCACTCTCAGGAGCTTTATTCAGCATAGTACTGTAAGTTCTACTTACTAAATAAGCAAGAAAAAGAAATAAATACATGCAGATTGGAAAGGAAGAAATACAAATGTCCCCATTGGCAGAAGCTATGGCTGCCTTCATTGAAAAATCACAATTTGCAAAAAGACTCCTAGAATTAATGACTGGGTACAGCAAGGCTGCAGGATTGAACATAAACACACAAAATTCAATCACATTGGTATATACTGACATGAACATGTGGAGACTGAAATCAAAATCACAATGCCATTTATAATCACTCCAAAAAAAAATGAAATACTTTGGAATAAACATACCAAAACATTTACAGGATGCATACACTGATAAATATAAAACATTCATGAAAAAAAAAATCAAAGAAGGGAGACATACCTGAGTTCATGGACTGAAAGACAGTATAGTCAAGATGTCAACTGTACCCAAATTCAATAGATTTAAGATTATCCCTATCAAAATCTTGGCAAAAGTTTTTGCAGACATAGACAAGCTTATTTTAAAATTTAGAGAAAATCGTAGGCCCTAGAATATTAAACAATCTTTAAAAAGAAGCCAAAGGTTGCTGACTCCCTCTAACCAATGCTAAGTCTTATTAAATAGCTTTAGTAATCAAGACAATGTGGCGTTGGTGGAGGGCTAGAAACACATAGCGATGGATTAGAATACAGTTCCCAGAAATAAACCCACACAAAAATCTTACCTGATTTTCGACAAAGAAGCAAAAATAATTCAATGGAAGACAAATGGTGCTGAAGAAATGGGACGTACATAGGCAAAAGCATAATCTTTAAAAGGAAAACTTGATAAACTGGATCTCATCAGAATGAAAATATTTGCTGTGTGAAAGCCCATGCAAATTGCATAAGAGGGCAGGGGGTGGGGGTGGGTATAACTATAAAAGGGCAACATGATGGATCCTTGTTAATGGAAATGGTTTATATCTTGACTGCATTAGCATCAATAACCTGGTAATGACATCATATTACACAGATTCACAAAAATCTGGGAGAAACTGGAAAAAGGGTATAGGGAACCTTTCTTGCAACTACATGTGAATCCACAATGATCTCAAAATAAAAGTTTTAATTTAAAAAAATAAAGTGAAAAAGTTAACGAACTGCATATTTCATACTGTGCCAAGGTATTGGTCAAGTGTGAGACAAGAACAGAGTTCTGAAAAAATATACATATTTTTAAATGCTGAAGGCAAATTATCATGGAACTAAAAATATGAAGCAAAATTGAACTCTCAAGGATAGGAAATTTTTTAAATTGATGAGCTCTGAAACCAATGAAACAAAGATATAAGTCTAAATGAATTCTGCATGTCTCATAATGAAACTGATTTGCAAATAAGCAAGTTACCTTTGCAAAGAAGGAATTCAAATAAAAATAGCCTTTATTTAAAAACCAAAAGCTTTAAAAAAAAAAAAAAAGAGGGGATGCTTTAATTGTTTCTATTCCTCAGTGTTAGAGTAATAAAAAATGTGTTCCACAAATTGTGATTCTATGATAACAACTTTTGACTCATTTATCCTTTTTGACATTTATCCTTCTTCATTTTCTCACAATTTTTCTATTATTGACCACTGGTTCTCTCAAAATGAAAAGCAAGATCAGATAAAATTACTTTTTCAGTGGTACATGAAATTATGCATCTGTATTTATTTCATTGTCTAGTCTCTATTTGAAATTAAAATGAATATTTTATAATATTTAGTTTATCTTCTGCATCTGATTTTCAATCACAAATTCATCTAGATGGTTAAGTTCAATAAAGCATCATCATCAATAAACAGCATCATCACCAACGAACAGCATTTATTTATGGTTTTGCACAATGTGTTGTTTTATGTTTCGACCATTTGTCTGTGTGCCATGGTGCTATAAGAAGTTTCAGTTCTTCATTTCAAAGCATTATTTAAAGTAAGGTGCCTAAATATTCTGAAATTATATATAACATTGGCATCTGACTTTGGCACTTGGTATGTTAAAAATGCACAGTAGGAAATGGTAGGTTTTCAAAATCTTTTGAAGATAAAATTTTTATCAGACAAGAATTATCATGCGAAATTATTAATCACAATAAAAATGTTCAGATCATAGGCCTTAGATACCGGAATACCAGAGAGAAAGAGAGAGAGACGGAGATATGAATAATAAGAAATGAGGCTTAAAGAAACTCAATCCAAATATTTTTACATGTGAATTTTGAGGCAAACATCAAAATGGCCCTCTGGGATAAACCCTCCAACCCGCAGTACTATATTGCACGGATTACCCACCAAATTGAGTCCTCAGTTTGTACATAACTTTTCTTTGGATTATTCCATTCACAGTTAGGATATCCTTTTCTTATAACAAAGTTTCCTTTATTAATTCTCAGACTTGAAAGTAAGCCCAAGAATTGGCCTAAACAAAATCTTGATCTCATCTGCTCTCTCATCTGCTCTTTACTACATATTTTCTATTATTGCCTTTATTTTGAAAGCTACTATTAGGGATATTATACCATATCCCACAGTGTTTCTTTAGCAACTTCTATAGTGCCCCTGGGCCTCGGATCCTAATTACACCACATGTTGTATTTTTTTAAAAGTATAACATGTCCAAATCTTAAGCTTTAGTATATATGAAATTCAGCACATTTTCAGATTTCCCTCTGGGTACTTATAATAGCATCTGTTAGTGGCTGAATATAGAAGTAAGCCAAGTTCCTAAAAAGACAATGAATAACATGATTCCACAAAGCATGGTTCTTCTGAATTTAACAATCTAAATCTTCTTTTGAAGAGCCACTATGTAGGATTCAAATGTATCTTTTTTCTATGCTTGATCCAAATGAAGATTCGTTGTCATCTGAATAGCTATAAATATACCTCCCTTGGCTATTACCTTCTGAGCCCCTTAATCCCAAAACGTATGAGCATTTTTGCATTTAACCTGAGTCTAAATGTTTTTGTTTTACTGTGTAACTACGTAACAGTGATTTTTTTTTTACTTATTTCATTGAAGTCAATTTCTATTCATTGAATTTTAACAGAAAACTGGAAAAATACAAAAATATCTCATTATATTGTTAATTCACCATTTTTATATTAAAATTATCATTTATTTATTCCATAAAACAAAAGAACAGATGTTTTATCAGTTTAGGTCCTCAGTAGGAGTAACTAACCAAGAAAGCAGGAAAGTGTGTATGTTGACAATATCTAGTTCTTATATTAAGTCTATTTATTCTTTAAAGACAGAATTACTCTGGGTTGTGTCCAAGAAATGTGGTATGCTGTGATGGAAAGAGTATGGGCTGGAAACGTTGAAAGTACATTGAAAAAAGTAGATTTAAATATCATTGACAAGCTTTACCAACCCTCTCTTTTGGTGAATTACTTAATCATCCCCATCCTACTTTCTCATCTGTATAGCTGAATAAAATGCATCTACCTGAAAAGACTGGTTTGCAAGAGGAGGGTTGTTTTGTTTTTTTGGTTGAAGATGTTTTTAATGTCGTGTACAAAGCACGAGCCTATTTTCCTGGTTAGGTAGATTTCCAGGATAATCTATTCAAGCAAGATTGATTAGAACAGCTTCAGGAAGCTATGTCATTATCTGGTGATGGAAGCAGTGACAGCCTTTATTGAGGCTGAATTTCCAGATCTGACCATGGCATCTGAGCAGGCATGGAGAGAGTCAGATCTCTGGTAGAATTTTCATGAATGACTCCAGCAGAGCTGTCGATGATCCACCTTGATGACAGGGGCACAACAAGGCAAGGTCACAAAAGGCAATTTTGAGAATTAAATACAACAATATATTTTTCATAAGTAAAGCTGTCAAATACAGAAAAGGCATTTAGAACAGATGCTAGTTATGCTTTATTCTGCCCCTTTTATTTTCAATTAACACTTTCTGAAAAATAGTACTGCATTTCAAGTGTTGGTGGTGGGGTGGTATATGGTAATCCTGTATTTTATGCATAATTGTTCTGTAAGCCCACAACTTCTCTAATAACAAAAAAGTTTTTAATTAAAAAATGATATTGCATTTAGATAGATAGAAATATAGATACTTAACAGATAACCGGATAGCTAAGAACAGATGCTTACTTGGTGCCAACTCCTGTAAGAGCTGTACATTTATCCTGAAAACAATCTTATCAGACTGGTACTGAGAAACTGAATACACACATGGTCAATGACCAGGAAACTGTGACGCTACCAGCAGTAACCAGGCCAAGAAACTCTGGCCTACTACCTGCAACAATCAGTCCAGGAAGTTGGCCAACTATTTACAGCAACCAGCCCAGGAAGTCAAACTACAATCCCTATATCAATTGGCCCAAAATAGCCAGGACTTGATGAATAAGCGACAGCTTCCCTAATTTTTTGCCCCCACTTCCAACTAAGGAACCCACCAGAGAAAGCCAAATATGCTTACCTAACCAATCGTATAGTATGCCCCAGCTTCTAGTTAGCCCACCTGCTGTTTCCCCAGGCCAACAACCTCTAATCCAGCATACCTGAAGTCCTCCCTTTAGCCACTATAAAACTTTTCCACTCTGTTGTCTGCTTTTGAGTCTTTGCCAAATGCAAGTGGTGGCGGCTGAATCCCTTTTTATAACTAACCTCTGAATAAATAGTCTTGGCTTGTTTTCACTTGGGTGTCCTTCATTTATTGCCATAGTTATATTATTGCCCCATTTTGCAGATGGGTAAACTCATGGTTTTTTTGGTAGAATAAGTTACATAGCTAAGAAAGGTGAAGCCAGGACTAGATTCAAAGCTTCCCTACTCCATAATTCACCTCTTAACAAATGTTGTAATAAAACACAAAAAAAAATACCAAATATATATACAAAAGATAAGTTCAATAAAGATTAAACACAGGGCGGGCCGCGGTGGCTCAGCGGGCAAAGTGCTTGCCTGCTATGGCGGAGGACCTCGGTTCGATTCCCGGCCCCAGCCCATGTAACAAAAAACGGAAAAACAAATTACAATAAAACAAGAAAATGTTTAAAGATGTTTCCCTTTCTTCCTTCCTTCCTTCCTTCTATCCTTCCTTCCTTCTATCTGTCTTTCCTTTAAAAAAAAAAAAAAAAAAAAGATTAAACACATATCACTCTTTAATATACAATTTTATATTTATTTCAAAATCCATTTGCTTACCACATAGCAAGGGTTATAATTTTAATGGAAACTGCAAAAATTCCCACTTAAATTCCATGTTTTCCCCATATATTTATTTTTCTCTTTTTTTTCTCACCATAGTTTTTTAAATAGAATGTACAAACTTTTATCTGGACCTAAAGTAATATGATCATAGGTTACAAATATGAAAAGGAAATAGTTTTTGCTTATAAAACCTTCTAGAACTATCAAATATTTAACATAAATCCCAGCCCCCAAATATAAACACTGTCTGTAAAAAACTGTGCTTTGGAGTTTCAGAAAGATTAGGTATCTATTGGGAAAGACAACCTGTCTGAAAGTCAGCTCCAAACTATCTAACTCTGTAGGAGATAAATAGAGATTTGCCTGGAGAGGGAAGCAAAATATTGCCATGAATCACCTCCCTCACAGCAGTTCTGAAGCTTTTAATTTTCAGCATTGCTGGTCTCCAGGTATGTGTAGTTGATTAACAGTCAGCAGAAATTGAACCACCTCCAGGTGGGGTCTTCAATGCTAGTGCATAACACTATTTAAATATCTTCTCTCTTCTTTCTCCTCTTCACTCTTTTTCTAAATTTGTACTTACTTTTCTTGCTTTATTTTCTTAAAAAAAAATACTTGATTAACTTATCTGTTACATGGGTATCACAAACATATTACAGATAAATTAAGAAATTAATAACTATATGAGGTTTTATATATTTGTTCATTCTTATTTTTCCACTGTCAAATTCCTTGCTCTCAGACTTTTTAAGAAAGCTGGTCAGACTTCCTCTGGGAAGTGATTCAGCAAGGATAATTCATGCCTACTGCTGCTAAGGATATTCTCTATTTTCCCACCTTCTCTTTGTTTCTTGTTCCGTTTTTAAATTATTTTTCTTTATTAGAGAAATTGTGGGTTTACAGATCATGCGTAAAATACAGGATTCCCATACACCATTTTTTAATTCATCATTTCAGTTCCTCTTATGTCAGTCGCCCTGTATTTTCTCTCCTTTGGGGTATTTGGCTTTCACAGCATTTAAAATACAGAATGCACAGATTTTCAGGATGCCTGCTTGCAGAGTCTCTCAAGAAATTTGGTTGCCTCATTTGTGTTTGTACATAACATAAAATGTATTGATTTTCTCCCTGTTTATTTTAATGCAATCATATGGATTTTGTGAAATGCTTCCATGTATTTGTAGATAACTATGCGAATATGTTTAATTCATCAGATGCCAAAAATAATAGTAAGAAGGGTTCTTTTTGAGGGAGTCACTCTCATTTCCACCCAGGAACTTAGGTGATGAGTCTGCCAGCAGGTCTGATAGCTACCATGCTATTAAATCTATACAGTGTGAAAGGGATGTTACTTGGAAGACAGAGCAAACCTTAATTCAGAAATAGCCACTAGAAGTAAATAGTTCAGAATGTCATATATTAAATATTTCTCAATATCAAGTGTACACCTTAAGAAAAAATATATATATATAAAGAACAGCTTCCTTATCTTCTGAATCTTCTGAATATCCTGCTAAATCAAGGGACCAAGTATCTGTCCTCATTTCCAGCCTCCAGTTGTGAAGCCAGGAACCTGTTTTTGTAATCTGCTGTCTCTGTAGCTCTGCTTCTCGATCGGTAAAGTTTGCTGCATGGATAATTTCTGAAGCACTGTCTCCTGCTCGCATATCTTACCCACAAGTTTAGTTACATTTTGTGTCTTTGCTTTCATTTGCCTAGAATGGGTCCTGATATTCCAAAGAAACCAATGCTGCCCCAACTCTTCTTAGCAAGATCTGAGTTTGGTACCTCACCCATCTACCTACAACAATAAATTTTAACAGTTAAACCAAATTGCCAGAAACCAGCAAGAGGATGGGATGTCATCCAGGAGAAGCCGTGGCTCTCCTTTGGTGCTTACCCCTTCACCCTGATCCTGCCAAGTCACTGTCACCTACTCCTCCCAAGGCATTGCCTCACTTAGCCCTGAGGTGGGTACGAGGCGATCAGAATGGCAAGTTCCTGTTAACTTCCTTCAGCAACACCAGGGTAGATAGTCAGATTTTTGTATACTAGCTTATAGGGTTGGAAGAAAAAATTCCCTTCTTCCCAGAGCTCAGACAATTTCACATTTGCCCTCCAACCTACAAATACTTTAGGTAAATGCATGCTAAAAATTAGGTTGTTAGTGAGCAAAATGCTAAATTGCATATACATTGGCAATAAATGTTTTTAAAACACAGTAATATTCATCACTAAGGACTTTTTTTTCTCTAAATGTCAATTGTATGCTTTTACATGCCTAAACATTCTCTCCAATATTAATTTCCCAAGGAAGTAATTTGGAGTTAATTGCATGGCAAATGAACTTTGGTGTTGCATACTTAAGAAACCTCAAGTCATTTTCTTCCTGGGATCAATAGATATTTGACATATAATAGCTGCATTTTGTAATCTAATTAAAGGATTATTTGACACATTTAGAGCTTTGGCACACTGAGTCAAGACTTTTTGACAGAGAGCGCCGATGCTGAATGTTTATTTTGTCAGGAAATCCTTACTTATTACTCTGAGGACTTGTTTTATAATAAACTATCCCATGTATAGCATTAGCAATCATCTGTATGGAAAAGTATTGAATAATTTCCAGATTGTGCAACACTACCCAATCACAGAGACTATTTGTATCATATGGAAAACCAGGAAAATTGATTATTCCAATTAAATCTCAAGATTAGAGATTCTTCTGAGAAAAAAAAAAACAGAAATATTTCCCCAATTAAGGCTACAACTCAAGTTATTTCCGGTTCTTCAAATTAGTACATGGGTTTTGTGTGACCAAATTTGATGTTCTTGTTCTTATTTTGATATAATCTTTTCGCTATAATTGATCTTTTCAGTGTAGAATAATAATTACAATATTCCCAGACTACTACTAATAAGAGTATCTTTTATTAACATATTGTTTTATAGTATACTTACCATTGGATATAGTTTTATTAATAAAGAAATCAAACTTCAGATAACTGGTCTTAATCATATGTATAAGTGCTGAAGTCAGGATGGGAATAAAAACCTCTGACATCAGTGCAAACACTCTTGGACATCACACATCCACTTATTTGTGCCCCCAAAGGCGGTTTAACAGCAACAGGGTAATGGAAGACCAGTAGAAAACATGCTCATCTAGGGTTTTTTATTGACACTTCCATATGTTCCGTTCTTGGGTGTTCTTTGAGATTTGTTTCGGAGGGCTCTGACTTATACCTAAAAGACAATCAGAGGGAATACAGGCACATGAGCACACATAAAAATACCACAGCTTTTGACTTTGGAAATACATTTTACCTGCCATCCATCTAATGCAATCAATCACCAAATCTCTGCATCAATAATTACTATTAATGAAAGCAATGAGAATAGCCATCCATTCACTCATTTGTTCAACTAATATTGATTGAGAACCTACTTTGTAGGCACTTCTCTAAGAAATTGAGTTGCATAACAATGACCAAAACAGAACAGTTTAGTAATTTACCTCTAATTAGTTCAACTGTCCGTGGGTGCCATGATACGTATGACGAGAAAAGACAGTTTAGAGTTCTTATTAGAGGCCACAGGCAACTTCTAATGTCAAAGACAGAATTTAAATCTAAATAGGTTTTGCTTCAAACAATACTCTTCCTTTTTATTCCTTGACATCTTTCACTTCTGGGCTTCATCTTTCCTCCATCCACACCAACTGGAGTTTGGTATTCACCACCAAACAACTTGATGGATGTGTCAGGGTCCTGTTAAGTTGTTTACTCCACTTTCTTTCTATTCAAATCTATTTTACAAGCTATAGTCTGCTCAATAGCCTTAGAATACCAGTTTCATCATTTCACTCATCTACTCAAAAAATTCCAAAACCCACCATGTATGCCAGGTTCCATATATTTAATTGCAACATATCTGAAATGTTTCTTAACATTCCATTTCAATTTCTCTTCAGAATTGAGTATATAGTTAAAAAGGTTGTTAACTTAATATATTAATTAAAACATTAACTATGCTTAATATATAAACTAAGATATTTTCTCATTAAACTCAGGAGCTAAAGAGAAAATCTATCATTTGGGCAGGAGGTTGTCTCTGTTTGCAGACAGTGATAGCCTGTTAGTATTGTATTTGATTTTAAAGGAATAATATGACACCATAATTTTACCGTATCTTTGACTGCTTTTCATTCCAAATATTTTCCATTCATTTGCCAAATTCTTTATTCTTATTTGCAATTCTTTTTATATTGATCCTTCCTTCTCTACTCATAATTTCCATTCTAGTTGTCTTTCATCATTTTAATTCTGAATTATATTCACAACTCTGTATGAGAAAAGTATCCCTTATTATGAAAAGAAATAATAAATAAAAAAGATAAACTCACCAAAATTGAAGCAATTAAGTTACATAACGACTTAGTTTTCTAGGAGCTTACTGTCTAGTCATCAAAAAGAAGCAAATATAAAGATTATTACAATACAGGGATGATAAAATATGTAAAAAAATTAGCACAAAGTAAAAAAGTAATGTGAAACTACAGGTGTAAAGGAGATTGAAGGTGGGAAAATATATGAGATGCCTTCTGGAGGAGGAGGTCCTTGGGCTGAGAGGGGAAGGATACTGGGATAATACTAGGAAGGCAGGAAGATATAAAATAGAATTCTGGGCAAAAATAATAATGCAAATATCCTTCCAGTGTTTTTATGCTTTTTTCTATAAAATGACTCTCATAATTTCTACCTGTTATTATATGAATCATGGTACCTCGCTGATCTTAAAAGTCAAACCAGAAAAAAGAGAACTACGTTTTTCCATGTAGCTTACGAATGTATCATGTCTTAATAGTTATCAGCTGTGGTATTTTAGTTCACATTCTGGAGAAGTTGAAGTAATGTGCTAGAAGTTGAGTTGGAAATACAATTTTCCACTAAATACTGAAGGACTCTGATGTCACTAATTAAAATAATCCTACATTTACCCTTTTCCTCCATCTAGCTTTGGAGAGGCATGGACATTTCTATCAGCCATAGACACACACTTTGAGTTTTCTTTTTACCTCTTAACACTCTCATTGTTTTCAGTGTTGCATTTTATGGGTCCTCCTTCAATAATCTGAGCACTCTACCTGCATTCTGTTCTGGCTCAACTCCTGACCAAGGCTAACTGTAGAGATGCAGTATTTCATCTCTTAAATACCCAATTCAACTCTGCCCAGGTGCTGCTGGCTGCCCCCAAGCTGTATGATTACCTCTTACAATTTCTTAGTCCCAGGGACTTCCCATGCCACTTTAGGCCTATGGTTCCACCACCATACTGTCAGGGGAGCTGTTTTCCATTTCATTATGCATGTCCAAGGTTATACAAGTCTTTACCAAGTCACTCAGGATCCCAAAAGGATACAACAAACTCAAATAGGGTAATTAATATAGTTATGGGCAGAGAGTTAAGGGAAACCAATGGACAATAATGCAGCCAGGGCTAGCCACAGTAGGGAGCTGTTACAACCCTTGGGCTGGAAGAGACAAGGGGAAAGAATGAACAGTTACTTAAGTCTGGGGAAAATTAGCTCTGTGGAGAAGGTTATCTGAAAGAGCCATGGCCTTCAGACAAAAGGAAAGCAGGGAAGGAGTCAGGGTCATAAAATTCTTGTCCTTAATTTTTTCCCAGCTTCTAGTCTCCTAATCGTGTCTCCTATTGGGTCTACCCAAATGGAAACAAGCCAGCAAGGGTTAATGCAGTCTATACAGCCTGCTTCCTGGAACAGAGGGCAAAGAGGAAGAGACATGAAGAGACAAACAGAAAACTTCTAGCCCAGAGAAAATCAGGTACTATCATTTTAAATATTTCACAAAGTACTTGAGGAAAGCAGCAAAGAACCCCTAGCATATCTTACAACCAGCTCCTAGAAACATTGCTCCCGGAGTTTAGAGAAGCTAATCATCAGCTCGAAAATTGCCTGCACACCTGCTTGCCCATCTCATGCAGAGTTCTCCTGCCAGGCGCCAACTTGTTTTCCTAGGACAGAGATCCATCATCTTTCCCCAGCACCCAGAGGTCTCCAAGCACATCTAGACTCTCCAGAATCTAAACTAAAAGAGGAAATCTGGTGTGATACTTAGGTTCACTTGTCAACTTGGCCAGGTGATGGTACCCAGTTGTCTGGTTGAGTGGGATGACAGTTGCCTACCCAAAAGAAGATTTCTGAAGACAAAAGGTTAAATCAGAGACAGCCATCATTTTATTTCTTTCTCATGAGAAAGGGCACCCACCAGATAAGCAGAAGCTGGTGAGTGCACCAGCTTTGCACAGTAACAAAGATCATGTAGTCCCCTTGACACAATTGCCCCCTCCACCTGCTCACCTGTCCCCCATTGGCTGGGAGTTGTGGGCTTACAATCTTGAGTGGGAAAACTAATCCAATTAGAAAGACACACGACCCCCACTTAGGAAGGTCCGAGGTTACAGTACAGCCCCCTTGTGGACCTGGACTCAGGGAAATCTAGGACCGGCCTAGAGGAATATGAATCTTAGCTTTTGCTTATCAGGACTTAAACAAGGAACCAGATGTGGGAGGTTGGGTAAACAGATCTGAGTTATTTTGTTTCCTGAGAAGAGGCCATTTTCCTTATTTCCCTCACGGTCAAGTAAGCACTGGCCTACCCGTTACTGAGAGGGCATATCATGAACTAAAATCATCAGTCAGTTGATTGCATCTTTGGTTGATTACATCTATGATCAACTAAGGCAAGTGTCTTCTGCAAAGAGAGAATCCAATCAGTTGAAGATTTTAAGGGGAACTTCAGCAGTCAAAAGACAGAACTTGTGTCTCTACTTCAGCCAGCCAGCCTCTCCTGGAGAATTCACTAAAAACCTTCATCGGAGTTGCCAATTTTGCAAACTGCCTTATGGAATTTGAACTCATGCATCCCCACAGTTGCATGAGATCCTTTCATAAAATCTCATATTTACAGACATTTCCTGTTGGTTCTGTTTTCCTAGAGAACTTGGACTAACACATCCAGGGAGCCCAGGATCCATTCTAAGTCCTGCTCTACCATCAGAGGACCTGCCTCTTCCCTCAGTGATTGAAATTGGAATGCAGACTTACTTCAGCAGAGATTTAACCCCCTAACTCTGACTTTAACCTATGACCCTTGCAGAATAATAAAATACAAATGAAATAACCCAATACCTGTACAAGAGTTACAATAGCAGAAAGGTTATTTTCTTACATTTCACCCTTCCAAACATATAAATGCAGAACTTCTTCCCATTTTTCTTAACAAATGTCTGAGTTATTCAACTTTAGATAATAGTAAAAATGTCCTTATCAACACGGCCATCCTGGTTGAACTCCATGAAGACAGATGGTAAATGGTTCCTCCCACAAGGTAAGATAAATAGCATGACTCAGGTTCTTTGTGCAGTCTTCTAGGTCTCTTTTCTAAACTCTGTCCAGCCGCATCTTAAACAGAACTACCTGGATCTCCATAAAAGAAGCAACAATTTTCAATCACACTATAGTTAAGATCGGTTTTTTGAGAGAAAGGTTTTTCTCTAGAGAAAATATAATAACAGAGATGGAGTTTTACTTACAGCATATAAGCATTTTGCATTGTTACTGAGGATAATTTAACTACTTGGCATCACAGTTTCTCACATATTTCATTTTTGCTTATGAACTTTTTGGTGTATTTGTGTAAGGAAATAGTCCATTGTTTTTTCTATCCACTGGAAAATAACACATAAGCAGTAAAGAGAGATCCAGTTGTAAGACAAAAGACTTGTTAGAGCATTATGTAAGAACTTTTCAGGTTTCTGTAATGAATCCCTGCTCCCCAACCACTTACAATTTCAAACCCCAAAGTATCTTGAGAGTATCAAATGTATGCCTAGTAATGTTTAGATCTGAAAACATGGCAAAAGAATGTCCAATCTCTCTTTGCACGTGGCTCTACCAATTCCACATTTTCAGTTTTAGGAACTAATTCTCTCTAGTCTCAGTCTGGATGTAGAAAACATTACCTAGCATCCCAACAAAGTAACAGTAGGAGATCTATGGGATACAAAACAGGGAGCAATTGATTTAAATGAATTCAGTTCTCTTAATATTAAAAGCAGATTATCTTACATTAGTTGTAAGGCATTGTAATTTCTGTATTATCTTCTGTTGGTCTCTTTTATAAATGCAATTTTCTTTCCTACATGTATTATATATGACACACTTGTTGATTTCTATTGAAGTTTATTTCTGAAATATTCATCTTTCACACAAATCATTGTTGAACTAAATGGTTTCATGAAAAAGATATAGAGTATTTATAATCTAATCCTTTGCATTGTGTTCTACTGCCCCTAATGGGTCTGTTCTTGTAAGCAAAGCAACAACAACAAAAAGTAATTCAATGGTATAATAGAATTCCTCTAATAACTTAAGGAGATTGAAGTGAAAAGATAAGATAAAATATAATAAAAAATAGATGAAAGTCTTTAAAGAATGCCCAGTCTCACATCTTTTCTTTTTTTTTTGGTGGCATTGTAACGGACATGCTAGCATTTGCGTACTTTAGTGAATAAAGTTAAAAGACCTCATCTAAGCTCTTCCATGAAAGAGTGATTTATGGATAAATCTCAACAAGTGCTTCTACTATCAGGTTCAGCCATTCACTGTTGGAACTGGAAATTAGCCAATAAAGTATAAATCAGTTGCATTGCCTTTGAAGCAATTAAATGTGCCTGATCACTTCAGCTGCAACAGAAAAAGAGCATTTGCTGTGGCTGTATTAGCTCAGTAGAGGAGAGCTATTGCAGCATGAAGTAAAATACTGATTTAAATTTTGCCTCAAGGTCTAGAGGGATGTGCTTTCGTTTACTAGAAATAAGCAAAACACAAGAAGGTTGAGTGTGGCATATAAACAGTTATCAATCAAGATTGCTGTCTAATTCCAATAGACCTTAGGGAAGACTTAAATGACTTGTACCTAGCACCACGCTTACTGAACATCAGAAGAAAGTCATGGCATGATGGCAAAAGCCATCTTTCATTTTTATTGAACCATTTACTTAACAGATAAAATAATAGCAAAGATTAAATAGAGAAAATGTCTGTTGTTGCATAAGTGTATTTTTCCTTTTCCTTTAAAGAAAGCGTAGGAGATATACATTGATGTATAAGCTCAAAAAGAAAAAAAATGTGGCCCGATGTTTGTGTTGCACTTCTTGGTAAGTTATTATGAAATTAATTCAATATATTGGTTTAATGATGCATCGCTAACCTCAGTGTCTTTGTGCTCAGGTGAACTGATACATTTCTACAGATTGAACACAGCGTGATTTCCTTTTTAGATCTTCTTATATAACTATTTGAAAAGGTTGTGTTTTGTTTTGTTTTGTTTTTTATTTTCAAGGCTTTGACCAATATAAGGTTTAGTAAAATCCTTTGACTAGTATTTTTATCCAAGCATTTCAGTTGTCTCTTCTTTTGTAAAGCAATTTTATTCTCCCAAGTCATTAATACTTTCATATTATTGAATCATTTTCTCATTCCTCCGTTTCTGGCTTGCTGCAGTATGGACAGCTTGGCAAAACTGCCCCTTCTAGATGACTTCATTTCTCCTCTGGCTTCCATGTGACTGATTCTGTCAAGGATTCTCCCCTTAATGAATCCTTCTCTACCTTTTCTCCTATTCTGTCTCTTGAATATGAGCGCGTTCTCCACATTCCGGTCCTCTACTCCTCTATTCTTTTTTTCTTGAAAATCTTTCTCTTAGTGATTTCATAATTTTAATGATATGAGAATGACCCCCAAATCAATATCTCTCTCTCATTCCCCTCCTTCACGCTCCAATGTTCCCTCTCCCCATACCTGGTAAATATTTGCTAGTAGATGGCCCACTGGAATATCAAACTGACCGTCTCGCAAACAAAACATATCATCCTTCCCTAATGCAGTTACCTTTCCCTTCATTGCTTCTTTCAACAAATAACCTTTGAATACCTACCAGATCGACTGTAGATCAGGAATCAGTAAATTTTTCCTGGAAAGGTGAGACAGTATTTTAGGCTTTGTAGGACACCATAAGGTCTTTGTAGCAACTACTCAATTCTTGTGTTGTAGCACAAAAGCTACAACATGGGCATGGCTGTGTTATGCGGAAACTGTATTTATGGATGCTGACATTTGAATTCCATATCATTTTAATGGGTCACAAAATATTACTCTTCCTTTGATTTTTGTTCAACCATTCTTAGCTCACAAGACTGATAAAAACTGATAGCAGTCTCCCTACCCCTTAGGGTAAACATGATAAAGTTTAAATGGACATAGCCCAAATAACCCTGAAGAGTGGGAGAAAGATCAAAGACGATGGTGGAGTTATACAGAGAAGGTAGGGTTTGACAAACAAATATGGTTGCTGAATCATTATATTGATATTTTTTTTAGTCTCCAGTATCTTAGAGCAGCTAGAAGTAAAAACCTAAAATTGTGGAACTGTAACCCATACCAAACTCTGAAATCTGTTCTACAACTAAAAGTTGTGCTGTGCTTTGAAATTTATTGCTTTTTTGTATATATGGCATTTTTCATAAAAAAGAAAAAAGTCATGATAAGATATATATTCCTTCTAGCCTCCAATGTTCTGGAGCAGCTAGAAGGGAAAATCTGAGATGATGGTATGGTAGCCTGTGACAAACTCTGGAATCTGTCCTGTAACTACTTGTAGAAGAGTGCTTTGAAAACTATTGCTTTTTCTCTTTGCTTTGTATATATGTTATGTTACATAATAAAAAAAAAGTAAAAAAAAAAAAAAAAAAACAGCTCTATGTTTTTTTGTCTATGCACCAAATTCCCTCTGTTCAGGCTTATTGTGTCAGGTTTATTCCTTACTACCTACAGTGACCATTTCAGTCACAAAGCTCTTGAGTGTCCTTTTTCTCAGGTATTCACATTATCAAACAAAGCAAGTTTGAAGTATAAAAGAAAATCTCCGAAACATTGATTTAAGCTCTACATCACTTCAAATTCTCTCAATATCCATACATAGATGATCCTTTTTTATAAATAGCTGAAAATATTTTGTATTTCAGAACTCGAGTTTTATTTCCTATATTTTGCATTTTCTATATAATACTTCTAAGGCTGTTTTGTTTTCGCTTTTGTTTTTTACAGCTTTATTGAGGTATAAGGGGCATACAATAAATTACACAAATTTAAAGCATACAATTTGATGAATTTGATATGTTTACTTTTTTTAATAATTGCTTTATTGAGACATAATTTGCATATGACAAAATTCACCCCTTTCAATTATACGATTCAGTGGGTTTTAGATTATTCACAGAGTTGTGTAACTAACATCACTATCTAATTTCATAACATTTTCATCACCCCAACATGACACCTATTAGCAATCACGCCTCATCTCCTCTCCTTCCCCAACCAGCCCCTGACAACCGCTAGTCTGTTTTCTGTTTGTATGGATTGGCCTATTGTGGACATTTCATTTAAATGAAATCATGTAATTGTGACCTTCTCTGCCTGGGTTCTTTAATTTAGTCTAATTTTCCACAGTCTATCTGTGTATTAGCAAGTGTCACTACTACTTCATTCCTTTTTATTGCTGAATTATATCCCATTGGATGGATATACCACATCTTATATATCCGTCATTGATGGGCATTTGGGTTCTTTCCACTTTTCAACTATTATGAATAATGCTGCTATGAACATTCACTGCAAGATTTTGCATAGATGTATGTTTTCATTTTCATTGGGCATATACCAAAGAGTGGAATTGATGGGTCTTATGTAGAACTCTATGTTTAACATTTTGAGGAACTGTAAGACTGCTTTCCAAAGTGGTGGCACCATTTACCATTCTCAGCAGCAATGGGTAAGCATTCCAGCTTCTCTACATCTTATATATTATTTTTATTTTGAATAACAGGGTACTGGTTTAGATCTTTTTCACCATAATCCTAGATTGCTGCAATAACCTTGTTTTGTATTATTCTGCCTCAGTCTTTCATCTATTGCAATTCATCCCACACAGGCCCACTAACCCCAGTTTAGTCTTGCTGAACAATACTTTCTGCCACTGCATTACCTACAGTCTGGGAGACAAACTGCAAAGAACTTATTCTTCAAAGACGCTAAAGATTCAGAAGCTAATAAAATTTTAAATCTGTTCCTCAATAGCTTATATCATTCTCCAGCAGAAACTTTCCTCTTCCACCACAAAATTACCAGCCCAGCCAGGTTCCATCTACAGTGGGCAGGGATGGTTTCATGGATGTATGTTCTGCGCTATCACACTGGGCCCAGGTTTAAAAGGTTCCAATGCCCGGTTTAAAGTTCTATGGTCATCATCTTGAAATTATTAACAACTTTCGAAAAAGAGGCCCCCTATTGTCATTCTGTCCTGCGTTCGCAGATTTTGTAGGTAGTTCTGTCTGTGGGAATTGGATTCTAAGGTCTAACCCAGCCCAATTGAGCACACACTATTTGCATGTCAAACTGTTTGCCTTTGCAAAATAATCTATTTCAGATTAGTCCATTCTTTATGTTCCTTTTACAACATTAATGTTCACTAAGTTGTCCTTGTGCTTTCAGTTTTCATCTTTATTCTTTTTGAGAAGTCATGATACCCATCGCTATTTTATTTTTAGTTCACAGCCCAGGCTGACATATAACCTGAAATAGCTTGGCAAATTTATTTTTGACTTTGAGATACAGGCTCTTTGGACATTTCTCTTTAAAAATACCCGAGCTTAGAACAAAGGCTCAGAGTAGAAGTTTTGATCAAACACATACCTGGATGAAGCTTAGGCCCCTCAGGCCAAAAGTAAAGAAAAAAAACAAAGAACATGCATTTTCCAAGTGGATAAAATTTTATTTTGGTCAAAGTGTACAGATAGACCTCACTTTCAGCTGTCAAAGAAAAACTGAGGCATTTTTTAAATTTTGTTAAATTTTATTTGGGTGACAAATAATTCACCAAATTTAAAATATTAAGGAGCTCTGCAAGAGTGGAAAGGGGAAGCTTATATAGGGCAAATGGGGAAGCGAGTGAGGAAATGTTCTGATTAAGTTATGTCAAATTTCCATTTTTCATTAGAGGTTCTTACAAACCAGGGAGCAGTTATATATTGACTGGTATAGAAGCAGGATCAGAATTAGGGCAGTGGCTGGCTGAGCAAAGGGCAAATTCCAAGAAGGAGTTCCAGGCTGCAAGGAGAAAGATAGCTCTGACAACAGCAATAAACAGCACCTGGCGGCCAAGCACCTGAACCCACCTGTGTCATTTATGATCACGCATCAACAAAGGAGGGAGAAGAGCAGAGCCAACCGACCCCACCTGAGTGAGTCATCTACAGTCAAGCATCAAGGAGAAAGGGAAGAAGAGAGGGTAGTAAAAAATTACAAAAGGAACAAAAATCTATAAAAGCAGTTTGCCCCACATTGCCAAGGCCTCTTATCTCTCACCTCTCTTTTCTTGAGAGAGTGCCTATTCTAGTTTGCTAGCTGCTGGAATGCAATATACCAGAAACGGAATGGCTTTTAAAAGGGAGAATTTAGTAAGTTGCTAGTTTACAGTTTAAGGCCGAGAAAATGTCCCAATCAAAACAAGTCTATAGAAATGTCCAATCTAAGGTATCCAGGGAAAGATACCTTGGTTCAAGAAGGCTGATGAAATTCAGGGTTTCTCTCTCAAGTGAGAAGGCACATGGTGAACACAGTCAGGGCTTCTCTCTTGGCTGGAAGGGCACATGGCGAATATGGCATCATCTGCTAGCTTCCTCTCCTGGCTTCCGGTTTCATGAAGCTCCCCAGGAGGCGTTTTCCTTCTTCATCTCCAAAGGTTCGTGGACTCTCTGCATCTCATGGCTACATCGTTCTGCTCTCTCTGAATCTCTCATTCTCCAAGATATTTCCTCTTTTATAGGACTCCAATAAACCAATCAAGACCCACCCAAATGGGTGGAGACATGTTGTCTCTTAATCCAGTTTAACAACCACTCTTGACTAAATCACATCATCCAGAGAGATGATTTCATTACAGTTTCAAACATACAGCATCGAATAGAGATTATTCTACCTTTATGAAATGGGATTTATATTAAAACATGGCTTTTCTTAGGGGGCATACTTCCCTTCAAACCAGCACAGTGCCCACATGTCCTTTCACATGGGCTCTTAAAAAACTTTCTACCTACTTACTCAATCTGCCCTTGAGTTCTTTCTCATCACATGGCCAAGAACCTAGAAACTCAAATCTGGCTACCGTAAGTGTCCTTGTCCATTCTGATAAGTTAGCTCTAAAGGACCAAACTGGTCTATCAGTTTATCTACTATTCTTATGGGTGATTTACATTGTTCCATTTTCTGGGAGAGTGCAGCAGACCAACTGTTTTTATCCTCAGAAAATCCTTTCTTGGAAAGGGGACCATCCCAGCCAGACCCAATATAGTGAGACATTTTGCTTTGCCTATCACAGGGAAGTTATATGTTCCACAGCAAGTGTATGTGAATTGAATTTTTACAAATTAGGTATACCCTTTCATTGATTGCAGTTGTAATCTTAGCCATAGCGGTAGACTTCCACAAGAAATAATTTAAAACAGGGCATGTAACCATTTTAGACCTTTAGTTTAAGACTAATATTCTATTCCGTTTGACTGTTGCGGGCAAAGCTACAACCAACAACAAAATGAGCCCATTTTAAAAATTAATGAAACTGTTTACATTTCAGGAGATTTTGGATGCATAAAAATCATATTCACCTCTCCTAAACTAAAAAAAAAACTCACAAAAAAATAAAGAATTGCTCCAAGATAGCAGTCTTGTTGTCTGTTCCACAAAGACTCAATTAGCATAAGGCTGGCTTTATAATTTTCTTGAAAGTATCTCCTCCCTCTCTTCAAAACGTTCACTGACTGTATTTAATCGAAAAACACAAAGTCGTTTTCTCCTCATCTGACAATAAATTTTGGAAAGTTCTTCTGGCTCTGAAATCAGTGAATGACAATTGACACATTAAACATGCATCATTATTTTTCTCCAAGACCTGGAAAAAGTGGAATTCCTGATTGTTAGCTTCTAAATTGGTTTCCTCCATAGCTGTAAATGAAAACCTGCTAACCTATTCGCCAAGTAACTTCTGCGGATTTGTTTTAAAGAAAAGTATACCTGCAAAACACCACATCAGTTATACCATCGAAAATATTACTAACCATTGGTCTAACTGCCCTCCTCAGTCAGAACAAATACTGACAACTTCTAGAAGCCTCCTGTACCAACACAGGCACACCTGGAAATTTCACTTTATATTGTAACTGAGAATTAAGAATTAACAAGTGAATATGATTACTGGACCATTATATAGATTTTTTTTCCTTCTAATATATTGTAGAATAGCCAAAAATTAATACCTGAAATGACCGACCTAGTCTCAGCCCTGTTCACACTTGTTATTGTAATGGTAACAATTCCATCTTCCCTTGCTTGAATCCATAAAAGACTTAAACTCCTTAGACTTAGAGAGACAGATTTTTAGGTTGCCAGGCTGTCTGGTCTCCCTCTTGCCATTGCTTTCTCTTTGAAACCCCAGTGTCAATGATTGGCTGTTACACACATGGGGCAGAGAAGCCCATGTTTTGTTCCCTATCAATTTCACTTTAAATGCTGCAGCCTTGAATTCAGATCTGAAGATCAAAAGATAATCTATCTTCACTAACTCTTCCACAAGAGAATAACTACCAATTAATTAATCATCAATAAAGCTACCCCAAATGAGAACACCCACAGCTGTATTATACTCCATTCACACAGCTGTGCTATAACTTCAAATATACAGACAGTTGTAATTCAGGGGCTATGAGTCTTTGCTGCATATTAGAAACACCTATAGATGGGACCGAGGGGAGGAGGGTGGCTAAAAAATTCCAAGGCTTAAGTTCTACCATCAGATCTTTTTATTTGTTCTATCTTGAATGGAGTAGAGGGCTGAAGAGTTTTTAAAATAGCCTAGGTATTTCTAATGTGCACTCCTGGCAGACATGATTGCTTTTTCAATTAATCTCTAAAGGTTTGAATGCAGACTCAGGAGGATGAGTCGTGGGTCCCTCCCGGTGAGGATGCCTGTAGGTTTGTGTGAAAAAAAGTCTCATAAGCTTTTTGCATGTGAAAGGAGTTGTTCAATCTCCTGATAAATGCAGGCACTTCCCCTAAAACAGAACCGGAATAGGGTTGTTACATTTCTGTTTGCTTTGTTTAACTTTGTCTTTCATCTGTGGGTAAGATAATTACAACCGAGTCCCCGCAGCATATGGCGGTGGGCTGGGGAGAAGAAAACCGAATGAGGACAAAAGCACAGATACAAAAATAAACATAAGTCAAGTTCGTGCTGCTGCGTAGTTTCCTTTCATCTTTCCCTGAGGTTAATTAACTGCACAATATGTCTCCACCACGCTAATACAGGGGAGGCATCCCAGAAGACTCCTCCTCCACTATCTAAATTACAACGATGCCTGATGGTAGCAGAATTCCTGCTTTAACCAGAGCTAAGTGAATCAGTCTGGGACACACGAACTGGACCTTAATTATTCATATTATAAGCCAAACCCCCATTGCAGGCTCTGACTGACTGCTCAAGTACCAGGGCATCTGCTTTGGGAGACGCCGCCCCTGTCATATCAGACTCATCAAAATGTTTGCTTTAAGTTTTTGCAAGGGGTGTCATAAATTTGCTTTAGCATTATGTGGCTATGAGTCCTTCATTTAACTATACTCGACAATTATTTCTCTGCAATTGTTACCAATTGAGGAAAATGTAACCCACAAGTTGTTTTCAAATTACATTTTGCCAACACTCAAAGATCAATTTATTTTGTTTGTTTAGGTTTTCTCTTCCATGTTTTGCATCCATCATTTCTTTTCCGGTTTCAGATATTTTCACAGGCCCCTGACCTCTCACAAACCCTAGACTTGTACCAAATATCTGAGGGATAAATGATCCTTGGCTCCCCAACTTTGAGTTTCCAGTTGGTAGTTAAAAAACATGCTTGCCCTAGATGAGCTTAGCAATCTAATCTTTGTACTCAGTTCCAGAAAGACATTAACCAGACTTCTCTGTTCTGCTTCAGAAATCAGATAACAGAATAGCATCAAGAATACCCTGTGGCCCAGTGAATCAGTGACTTCCTCCTCAAACTACAAAAGTTTGAAGAGTCATGAAGACCCTGCTCATAAGAGCTTGCACTTCAGCATCTAAATCTAATCACTGAAACTGAAACAAGATGTGCTTGAGACCCAACACAGGACTGAGAAATTAGCCTGTGCACTCTTCACAAAGATCCAACATCATCCATCACCAGACAAGAATGAATCATGCAGCCATTACGTAGTGTTTGACCCTTACCCCCTTTCCTTTACTTGCAAAAACCCTAACTCACATCCCCACTTCAAACTGGTTTGGGGAAGATTCCTCCATTTCCTTGTCAGTGTACTTGCAATAAATCACCTTCACGTGAGAGACACGTTTCTCCTTTGTTCCACCACATCAGGCAGCACTTCTATTGCAAAGAGCCGTGTCTGCAGTTTTGCAATGAGAAACTGAACATAGAAAAAGAAAATAGTAGCTATATATGACAATAGAATTCTGAGCTATAACCATTTGCAGCAACCAGCACTGGAAGTCAAACCATAACCCCATAGCCACAGGCCAGGACTTGGTCAACAACCACAATTTTCCTATTTTTTGCTGCCCACTCTCTCTTCCCCATTCAGAGCACACCTGAACCCTCCATCGCCCCACATCCCCTTTTTATTATAAAACTTTCCCACTGGCCTGCCTGCCTGTGAGTCTGCCAAACAAAAGCAAGGGTTGGTGGCTGACTCACAACAAACAGTTTCTGTTTGTTTTCATTTGGGTGGTCTTCGTTCATTTTCACACTAGCAAGAAAATAGAGAAAGGGAGCATGTGTTTGAGTCTTCATCTGGCTTTCAGTAGTATCTCTCTCTCTCTCTCTCTCTGTCTCCTGCTTTCATTTATGTTTATAAAATATACAGCTAATGTAGGAGGAAAGAATCTGTGGTTTATATTCTATAGCTAAATAATTTGTTAATTTTATACAATACCAATTACAGTCTGTTTTAACTGATAAAAGTATTAATGCATTTTTAAATAACAAAATGACTAGTAATCATATTTGGAACAGATTAATTATCAAAAAAGTCGCTATTATGCAAAAGACCAGAGAAGCCCTGCTCAAAAACAAGAACTGTTTAGGATTATTCCAAACACAGAGAAATTGTGTACACCTGGATGTCAAACGCTATCTCTTTTTTGAAAAGATAAAAAATAAATCCCCGTAACCAAGAAGTTAGGTGTTTTGGTTTGCTAAAGTTGCCAGAATGCAGTATACTAGAAATGGATTGGCTTTTATAAAAAGGATTTATTAAGCTACAAGCTGCAATTCTAAGGCTATGAAAATGTCCAAATTAAGGTACCAACAAGAGGATATCTTCTCAGAGGAAAGGCAGCTGGCATCTGGAATCCCTCCGTCAGCTGGGAAGGCATGTGGCTGGCATCTGCCAGTCCGTGCTCCTGGTTCATTGCTTTCAGTTTCTGATTCCAGTGGTTTTCCCTCTATAAGCATCTGTGGGTCCTTTCTTAGCTTCTCTGGGGCAAACTCTGGGTTTCATTTCTTAGCTTAGCATCTCCCAGGGTGTTTCTGTCTGTATCTCCAAACGCCTGTGTCCTCTCTAAAATGTCCCTCTCTTACAGGACTCCAGTAAGCAGATTAAGACCCACCTTGAATGGGTGGGGGTCACATCTCCATGGAAATAACCTAAACAAAAGATCCCATGCAAATAGGTCTGCATCCACAAGATGGGATTAAAAGAGCATGGTTTAACTAGGGTTCATAACAGTTTCAAACCAGCACATTAAGATTTACCAAATGATTATGATTACTAAATCATATATATATGATTTAGCTTTTATTTTTTTACTTTCTTGTGTATTAGAAGACAGAGGGAAATACCTGAAATTGCTCATCTGTTATTCATCTGCCTTGATCTGTGATAATGATTGTATAATACATAGCCTTTGTGATTGTAAAAACCTGTGACTGACCTCCCCCCACTTGTACCCCCTTATCCTGTTTTTCAACTTTAGAGCCTTATGATCACTAGAGACAGCAGCCCCTAACCTTCATTAATTAAGGAACTTGATTAATGAACTCAGGACTAATCCACCCCAATTCCAAAACCATCTTTCTAGACAGAGCTGGATCTAGCCAAACTTGACCCAAATGACATGCACAGTAGTTTAAACTTTAACCTATACTTCATTATAATACTAAAATATTCACCCACCATCACATTAAGGCTGTAATTTCATCACATGCATTCTGTGACTAAGCATATAATCAATCTGCACATGCTCAATAATTAGGTCATCTCTAACCTGGCCATTTTGAACCATTGTGCTCATTATTCAAAACCTGTCCATCTTTTGATACTATAAAACTATCAGAGTTACTGCAATTCAGGGAGAAAGGCTTTTTAGGCCAATAGAGCATCTGATCTCCTGCTTCACACTTAGCAATAAACTCTTTCTCTCTGAAGCCCCCGTGTCTCAGGAATTGGTCATTTGAGCACATCAGGCAGAGAACTCATCACTTTTGATTGACATTAATCTCTGGGATTTACAAAATAATTATACTGGTGGACATAATTAAATAAAGCAAGTCCAGTATTGACTCCTTCATTGCCTTGTTACTTTTAGCTGTATTATTGTTCTCTTTCCTCCATTAACTCCAACTGTATATATCGGATATTAACAATTTGAGAGTTATCCTTTGTATTATTGTTGCAAAAACAAATCAGAAAGGAAAGAAAAATAGATCTCAACTATAGGTTTCCTAAGCTGTTTAATTAAAACTCAAGCTTCTGTTTAATCATCCAGATTTTCCCATTGTGTAAATCATGCCCTAGATTCAGGGAAGTCTTGGTTCACTATGGATCTTTCATTGTTCTCATCTGATGACTAATATACTATGCCTAGAAATAAACAGAGAAAATGAATGTATGGGTTATGTGTGTTCCAAAGACCCTTATTCCTATTGTTTCTACATCCTCCTGTAAACATTTTTAATTCCACTTCTTAAAAATTTATGGAAGTCGGGCGGGCCGCGGTGGCTCAGCGGGCAAGAGTGCTTGCCTGCTATGCCGGAGGACCTCGGTTCGATTCCCGGCCCCAGCCCATGTAAAAAAAAAAAAACAAACAAACAAACAAAATATAATAAAAACAAGAAAATGTTTAAAGATGTTTCCCTTTCTTCCTCCCTTCCTTCCTTCTATCCTTCCTTCCTTCTCTGTCTTTCCTTCCCTTCCTCCCTCTCTCTAAAAAAAAAAAAAAAAAAAAATTTATGGAAGTAAAATATGTGGGAAATAGACTGTTTTAGTTTGATAAGGCTGCCAGAATGCAATACACCAGAAATGGGATAACTTTCATTTAGTTTATTTAGTTACAAATCTACATTTCTTTGGAGAAAAAGGCAGTTAGCTTTCATCTGAGTTCAGGGACAAGGTAATATCTGCTCGCTCACCTTCCCTCCCAGTTCCTGGGTTCAAATAGCTTTTCCTGGGGTGATTCATTTCTGGATCTCTAAATGTCTGGGTCTGAGCTGCTCTGAGCTCTTAGCTGAGGTGGGCTGGGTTGCTGCTGAGCTCTGGTGGGCTGTATTGAGTTCCGCGGAGCTGTGTTGAGCTCTGCTTCTAAGCCTCCATCTTATTAAATTAAATGTCACTCATTGCAGAAGGCACTCCCGTTAACCAACCACAGATGTAATCAGCCATAGCTGAATTTCACATGCTGATGATTTAAGTCCACAGAAACAGAACAATAGGGCACCCCCAACTGGCCAAATTGACAGCTGAACCTATCACATACACTTACTTCCATTTATGATAAAATATACATCTTAACATTAATCATTAAAAAACGGATAGATTTTGAAGCTAAGAACAATTCTGGAATAGGTTTACTCTGTGAAATGTAATAGTCATTATTTTGTCATACAATTCTCAAGAAAAATTTCTATTATTTATGTTTAGATGTTTTACCAGTTATATATGGTATCCAGCTTCTAAGACAGCCTCCCAAGATCTCTACCTTCTGGTATTCACTTTTTTGTAACATTTGTACAAGGATTGGTCTCTGCAATGAACAACATGTGGCAGAAGTGTTGTTAAGTTATAAAAGTCACTGCAGTTTCTGTCTTGGTTGTTCTCTCTTTTTTTCTCTTTCTCTCTCTCTCCTCTCTCTGTCTCTGTCTCTGTCTCTCTATCTCTCTCATTATTTGCTCTGGGAGAAGCCTGCTGCCATGTAGGAGTAGCACTATGGAGAGTTCCATAGAGCAAGAAAAGGAGGTGTTTTGTGTGAGCTTTCTTGGAAGAGGGTCCTCGAGCCCCAGTCAAGGTCACTATAACCTTGGCCAACATCTTAACTGCAACATCATGAGAGATCCTGAGCTACAACCACTCCCAGATTCTTGCTCCTGAGAAACTGTGTGAGATAAATATGTGTATTGCTTTATGCCACTAAGTTTTATGGTTATTTATTATGCAGTAATAGATAATTACTATGTATGGGGATAAAATATACATTATTGGAAAATACAAGATAATAATTAAGCCAACATGACCCACCTAAAAATTTGCTTATCTTCAAAAGAAATTCTATTTCTGTCCAAGAGCAGGACAATTTTAAACAAAACTACTAAATGAATTGGTATATATAAAGCATTTGGAACATGGTTCTGTATAGCATAGTTAAGTCCTATATAAGTGACAGATATCTTGAAGATGATATTGATGGTGATGATTTACTACAAAAAGAAACAATGCTTGTAGGTGGTTTGGAGCGCTGTGTACCTGACACCAATCAACAGCAGTGGGTTCTCTGCCCAATGGGCTGAAATGACCAATTCCTGAGACAAAGAGACAGTTTATTGCTAGGCCTGAAGCAGGAGATCAAATGGCCTGTCAGCCTAAAAATCTGTCTCCCTGAACTGCAGTAACTCTGATAGTTTTACAGTATCAGAAGATGAGCAGGTTTTAGGATAATGAGCACAATGGTTCATGATGGCCAGGTTAGAGAGGATCTAATTATTGAGCATGTGCAGACTGATTACATGCTTAGTCACAGAATGTATGTAAGAAAATGGCAGCCTTAATATAACGATGGACATTTTAGTTTGCTAATGCCACTGGAATGCAAGATACCAGAAATGGAATGGCTTTTATTATGGGGACTTATTAATTTACAAGTTTACAGTTCCAAAGCCATAAAAATGCCCAAACTAAGGCATCCAGAGAAGGAAGCCTCGACTCAAGAAAGGCTTCGGATCATCTCTGTCAGCTAGGAAGGCTCAGCCCCTGTGGATCCTTCTGGCTTCCAGCTTGTTTAGCATCTCATGGAAAGGCACATGGCAACATCTCTGATGGGCTCTGCATCTACAAACATACATGTCTATGTGTCTGCTCATTCTGTCGAAACTTCAAGCATCCCCAAATGCCTGCATCTATGTTGCTTCTGTGCTCTCTCCAAAATGTTTCCCCTTTGAAAGGACTCCAGTAAACTAATCAAGATCCACCTTAAATGGGTGAGTCACATCTCCATCGAATCAAAAGGTCACACAGGCAACTTGAAGTGTCACATCTCCATGGAAACAATCCAATTAAAATTTCCACCCTAAACAATAGGTCAGGCCCCACAAGACTGGATTCGGGAAGAACATAGCTTTTCTGGGGTACATAACAATTTCAAACTGCCACAACTGGTGTGATTTAGTATTAGAATGAGGTATGGGTTGACTTATAAGTTAAAGTTTAAGCTAATTGCACATGTCAAGCGAGTCAATTTTCGTTGGCTCCAGCTCTGTTAACCAAGATAGCTTTGGAATTGGGGTGGGTTAGTTCTGAGCTGATTCAAAGGCCTTCATTAATAAACATTAGGGGCTGTCTTTCGTGCTCATAGGACTTTAAAGTTGAAAAACAAAATGAGGGGATATAGGTGGGGCAGTCTCAAGGTTTTTACAATCACAAGATAAATGCTGTATAGTTATACAATCATTATCAGAGATCAAGGCAGCTGGACTACAGTTCAAAAATTTCAGATACTTCCCTCTGTCTATTCTAATACATTAGAAAGTAGAAAGAAATATCTATATAATGCTTCAGTAATCATAATCATTTGTAGAATCCTAACTTCTCAGTTCCAAACTCCAGAAAAACATGTTCTTAAACTGAATCCATCCCTATGGGTAGGAACCCATTGAAAAGAGGACTTTCTGATGAGGTTGCTTCAGTTAGGCTGTAGCCCACCTTAATCAGGATGGGTATTAATTCTTTTTCTGGAGTCCTTTATAAGCAGAATGAAATTCAGACAGAGAGAAAGCTATGGGAAATAATGAAGAGAAGGGAGAGTCCAGGAGAGGTTGCCAGGTGACAGAGGAGCTTAGGACCAAGAATCACAGTCAGCTGGCCCTAGAAGGCTGTAGTCTTCAGGGAGAAAGCAATCCCTTGATGATGCCTTGATTTGGACTTTTCCCTGGCCTCAAAATCTTGAGCCATTAAATTCCAATTGTTCAAGCCATCCCTTTAAATGGTATTTTCTATTTAATGAAAAATTTGTCAGAGTTTTTCATGAAGACACCCTGAAAATTCTCACAATCTGACAGTAAGACCATTTCATACGTTTTGTGGCTGTATAAATTGATACCCACCCACCCTAACTATCAGAAGAGTCATCTGGAATCAGAAGATGAAAGCTGCAGCCTGTGCCATCCATCCTAAATGGCTACCACAAAACCATTCACTGAGAATGGGGTGACCCGAACCAGGCTCAGAATGGAATCAACATCCCTTAAAACAACAAAGTCAGAGCTGTCGATTCATATATTGTAGGGTCAACTTCAGATTAATAGGAAGGATATGCTATCTAATAAGTGATTGGAATGTGTTTGCAGATGGAATTGTCTCTTGGATAGGTAGGTTAGAAATTCCACTTAAAACTAGACTCGTGCTCCCACTGTCTCTTCAGTTCCCACTTTCCTCCCATCATCTTCCTCATCAGGCCAGAGACTATGTCCTATTTGATTTTAGCAGATGCCCAAGGAATTTTCCTACCGTTAAAAATAAAAAATTTCCATGGGATGTGCGTAAATAAAATAAAAGAAAATCTTTCAATGAACTACCCTTCTTTTTTTTTTTTTTTTGCCATTTGCTGCTGATTGCAGTGGTTTTTCCTTAAAAGTCTTTAATTTTATTCAGAAAAGCTAGAATTTCAACTCAGAGCTTCAAAAATGGCCATTGCAGAAACAGGAGCTATGAAAAGGGGATGTTTCAAGCTGCAACAGCTTACACTGATGAGCCTTTTGAGATAGCAGGTGTTTGATTCAGCAGGGTCCTAATGCCAGGAACACATTTACATTCAAATTAAACTGAACATAAATAGAAGTTATTTCTTGAAAATAGGAACCACCACTTAGGCAAAATTTGAATTAAATTTTTATACTTAAAACACCCATATTGGCTATACTAATAAGGATGCTGAAAATTGACTCAATGTTTTTCACTTTTGAGTCCCACTATGTATTTACCCTTCCATTAACTTTCCCATCATTTACTTTGAATTCTAATGTAAAACCCAAAAGTGAATACTGATATACAAAATAAATGGTGACTACATACTTAATTTTCATAATTTTTTTAAGGCAAGAAGACATAAATTTCTACTGCAGAAGCAAAACCCTTCTCCTAACACACCTCTCCACAAGCAGCTGCCAACAACACTTCCACTGAAACAGGTTTTTCTTAATGTAAAACTCGATTGTCATTTTTAGTGCTTATTCTACCTTATCTCTTTGCAACACTGACTCTGTGACCCACTCTTTCCTAGAAACCATGTTTCTCTTTCAGCTACATTGCCTGTGCTCTCTCCTCTTTCTCCACTTATATTTTTCATCTGTTAGAGTTCAGCCTATTTAGCTGGCTTTTCTTTTCTTTGTCACCCTTAATTTGAGCATTCCTAGAGTTCAGTGCCTGGCTGATATCTCTTTCCAACCCACATGACTTTGCTGCAAAATCTCACTCCACAACTTTGACTACCATTTTTGCTGATCACGTCCGCATTTGTACTTTCCAGGTGAGTCTAATTAGTTCCTATGCACCAGTCTCCACTTCTTGCCCAGCAGATTTCTGGGGTTATTATCATTCAAGGGATATCTGCTGCACATTTATAACTTGACATCTGACAAGAACTTAAATTCAGAATATTAAACACCAAGCTCATTTTCATGAGATTGTATTAGTAATATTATGCTGTCTGTCACCCAACTGCCAAATATTGGAGTCTCTGAGTCTCTTCTCTTCCTATATATTCCATATACAAATCCATTATAGTACTCTACTGGCTAGGGTTTCTTTAATTTGTTTCCTTGTTTTGGCATTGCAACTTCCTTGGTTTGGATCTTCATCATTTCTTATAAGATTCCTGTATTCACTTCCTATCCAGAGCACCTAACTCCAGCTGTGCATCTACATTAGGCAAAATAAAGGCCATCCAAAGATGTCTATATCCTAATTCTACAACATGTGGATTTTACACGGTAAAGGGATTTTGCAGATGTGGTTAAGATTATGGGCTGAGAAGGGAGAGTATTCTGCATGAACTGGTAAACCCAATCTAATCACCCAAGTCCTTAAAAGCAATGATCTTTCCTAGCTGTAGTGAGAGAAAGAAGGGTCAGACAGCTGCCACTTTATTATTATCTTGGAAGAAGGAGGAAGTGGTCATAAGCCAAGGAATATGGCTTCTAGAATGAAGCTGGAAAGGGCAAGGAAATAGATTCTGCCCTAGAGCCTTCAGAAAGAAATGCAGTCCTGCCAACACCTTGAGTTTAGCCCAGGGAAACCGAAGTCCAATTTCTGAACTACGGAAGTGTACCATAATAAATTTGCATTGTTTTAAGTCACTAAATGTGTGATAATTTTATATGGCAGCATAGAAAATGAATATGGTATCTCTATGATTAAATCTTTACCTCACTATCAAAGTGTCTTTAAAATGCCAATATGCTCATGAAGGCATGTGATTTAATTCTCTATGCTGCATAACCAATTACCACAATTTAGGAATGTATGTGTGTGAAGATTTCTCAATATTTATTCATTCACAGTTTCCATGGACCAGGAGTCCAGGAACAGCTTAACTGGGTCCAGTACTCAAGGTGTTGACTGGGATTGTGACATCTAAAGCTTGTGTTCATCTTCCTAAACTCACTGGTTGTTGACAAAAACTCAGTTCCTTGTAGTTGTTGGAATGAGGCTGTGAGGACTCAGGGCCCAGGGTCCAACCCCAACTCCATTAGGAGAACAAGTCACTGCACACAGTCACCTACATGACCCGGACAGGCATTAAAGGTCAACAGACCCCCTCAGAGGGCAAAAAATGTCATTACGACTCCCCTCCCCTAAGCTGCTCTCTTGGCACTCCTCTCTCTCTCTCTTTTGCCAGGAACACTGACTTCTATTTTCCAACTGGCCACCATGGGGAAGCATCTTCTCCTGTTCATAGGTCCCTAATTAAACTCATGGGTCACTCCCCACCAGCTGTGTTCCTTGGTTTGGGGACTAAGTTGGTTTGGAACAGAAGCCCTCAGCTCCTAGAAGTCGCCAGTAGGTCCCTACCAGGAACATTTTCCACAACATTGCAGTTTGCTTTTCCAAGGCCAGCAGGAAAGCATGTGCTGTGGCTTCTCTATCCCATGACCTCGAGACATTTTTTTTTAAAAATAATTTTTATTGAGAAATCTTCACACACATACATTCCATACATGGTGTGCAATCAGTGGCTCGCAATATCATCACATAGCTGTGCATTCATCACCATGATCATTTTTAAGAACATTTGCATCACTCCAGAAAAAGAAAAAGAAAAAAGAACAAACTCATACATATCATGCCACTTACCACTCCCTCTCATTGACCGCTAGTATTTCCAGCTGCCCAATTTATTCTATCCTTTGTCCCCCACTATTATTTATCTATTTTTATGCATTTTTTTATTCATCTGTCCATACCCTGGATAAAAGGAGCATCAGACACAAGGTTTTCACAGTCACACAGTCAAGACTTTTTTTTTTAATGGGCACACCTGATTGAGTCAGGCCCAACTCAATAATCTCCCTTTTGATGATCACAAAGTCAACTGATGAGGAACCTTAATTAGATTTGCAAAATCCTTCACTTTGCTATATATAATCATGGCAGTGACATCCCACCCAATTTGCCACATTCTATTAGTTAGAAGCCAATTATAGGCCCTACCCTCTCTCAACTGGAGGGGATTTTATAACAGTTGAATATAAAAAAATCAGGGCTGGACTCTATCATGAGGGCATTTGGGGAATTCGAGGACTGCCAATAAATGGTTCTGGCAATGCATTAGCATAGAGATACTATAAATATGCCATACTTTATTTACTTCATGCACCATATTACCAACTGCATTAGCTACTCATCTCCCAAAGCTATACAAGAACACAGGTGATTGTGTAGCATCCATATTTCTTAGACTTTAAATGGCCTGAGGTCAGGGAACATATTTTACATGTTTTCATATTCCAAGTTTATAGCTTATGATGTCTGGCACATAGTAGAAGTTCAATGAATATTTATTGAATAAATAAGGAGTCTATTAACTTTAAGGTATTTTTAAATTAATTTTAAATACTTGAGCATAAATAGTGTGATAGTTGATAAATAGTTCCCCCTATGGGCAATTAGATAAAATATGAAATACTCTTATCAGGTCTATGGCTCCAGGGTAGTTAGTTAGCATTTAAAATACTCTTACCAGAGGTAGCTTCTACAAAGGCTTCAATTATCTTTGTTTATCAGTAGCACTAAAGGATATAGATTACCAGAAGGATTTAGATATTGTGTTTCACTGGCGGAATGAGTGGATATTTAAATTGACTAGAAACACTTTTTAGGCCCCTGACCCTGCTAAGAACATGTAACTAACATGTTCAAGTTACAGCTAACAAACCCAGCAGCCCATCTTCTAGCATAGGGCTCTGTTCAGTTGCCTATTCAGAAACTTACAGAGAATTCTGGATGGCAGACCTCAGCTCCTTGGGTAGAACCTGAGACAGCTAAAGCCCACAGCCAGCATCTTCTTTCACCACTTGCTGTAAGTTCCTAAGGAAGTCATTCTATAGAAAAGGTGAGCAGAGCTGCTCTAGAATATTGTTGCATCTACCTCAGGTGAATTTTTCATACAGGAGGATTATTAGAGAGTCCAAAAGGACTGAGAGCTGGACTTGACTGAGCTTACAAGAGCAACATGGGTGCTTGCTTTTGTGCCCAATCTCTAAAATCTGCTTTTCTGCATGCAGAATTTGGTCTGAGCCACATTGCATTTTAATAAACACCCCAGTGGTAACATGGTGGAGAGACCTACAGCCATCATCTACCACCAATCATCAAAAGCTACTGATACATGCAGAAGGGAATATAGTAAATGTACACTACCGTGTTGGCTTAGATAAGCTCACAAATCCCATCTGAAAATATTCTGGTTTGTCATAGTAAAAAGAGTACTCCTTAAGACTCTGCCAGTCTTAGATGATTTCATGAGGATGGTCTATTTGTGAACTTGCCCACTTGAGTTCTGGATGAAAACTATCACTGATTTTTAATTATTTAGTCAAGGGGTATTTTTTAAGTTTCTTTTCTGTAATAGATACTCAAACTCTGTCCTTGTTCTCAGTTTTCAATCGAATGCTAAGCAAACATGTAAGCAATTAAAAACTCTAAGGTTACTCTTCTGATGGAAGTATATACCTCAAAATGGTAAAACATAAAATGTGAGAGATGATAATAATTATAACACCGGTATGACCATTTTACTGAAATTAGAAAAAAACACGTTTACTGTGAATTCTAGGAAGTTTTACATTTCCATTAAAAACTTTCATTTGTCTTGAAAAGAAAGTAAGACTAATATCTCATCTCAGAGAAAATAAGGCTAATAGCACAGAGAGATGATTCAGCAATTTAGAAAACAGTTTAGGGTACAGAAAACGATCACCCATTTTTCAGCTTCCACTTTTCTTGTGTTTTAAGATTTAATCATTATTGCCAGCTTCAATGAAGAAACTACAACAGCATTTTGGTTTTTACTGACAGACCAAACCGTGTCCCAAGTCTTTCATGTAAAGTATTTGTCTTTGAAATATAATTTCTAATAAACATAAAGCACACCCAATCCCCTCACTATGCTTTAACATCAGAAAGTCTAGGCAGAACACCCATTTCTTATAACAAAGAAACCAAATTGATAACACAATCTAATCTCAATTTTCCTCCTCTGAAATGCAGATGAAGTTCAAAGGAGTCTGCAGAAGACTTCTTAACCTCAGGATCAAACTACATGTTGAAATGCTCAGAGACCTCTTAACAGGGAGCCACTCACCCCACCTGACCCTCAACTGGTAAGCAGGTAAGCCTGGTTGGTAAGTATTGGGGGGTCCCATCTATCAGTCTTCACAGAGTTTCTCTTCTTTGTGGTATCCCTGACTCTCTTCAAAGTTCTCCCTATGGTATCAGGGATTTCCCAAGTGGGAAAGTTTAATGCTTCCATATGTTTTCTCCAGCCCCTCACGGGACTTTGTGATGCTTTTTAATCATCTAACATACTCTGGAATGTATCTGGGTATTATATTAAGTTATTTAGAATTTCAAGACCTTATTCCCAATTCTAGGGTCCATGTGTTTAGGTTGTTTAACCGAACTAGCCAGATAAGTTAAGTTAGATTATGTGCTTCAGCAAAGTTAGGTTTTAAACAAAATAAACCTCTCTTCCTTTGGTCTCAGACAGTAGGTGAAGTTCTAAAATACAAGCAATTATATCCTTTACCTTGTATTCTGATTTACCTTGGTTCCAACCAGATCAGCTTCATTCTTATCTCTAATTGAAGGCTGATCTTTTTTTGGGGGAGGGGGGGGAGCTTCTTTAGCAGTTGTTGTATGTAGCACTGCTCACTTTTAAAGCTGCAGAACCCCCGCTCTGAGCCCTCGGTGTCACACAGGTACCCAAAGTTCCAGGAAAATACCAGGTAATTCACATACAGCACAGCATCTCAGAATTTAGAAATAACTCTTAAGGCTCAGAAATAAATGTGACTGCTCAAAGAGCTTACAATCTAAGTCCCAATTTTCTCATGCATATTTTCTAAAGCAGACAATAAATATTTATCTTTTCTTATTTCTGGCTTATTTTGTTCAACATAATGTCCTCATGGTTCATTCAGTCGTTAGCATGACTTTTTTTTATTCTTAACTTTTTTATTGCATAGTATAACATATATGCAAAGCAAAGAAAGAAAAAAGCAATCGTTTTCAAAGCACTCTTCAAAAAGTAGTTACAGGACAGATCCCAGAGTTTGTCATGGGCTACCATACAATCCTCTCATATTCTTCCTTCTATCTGCTCCATAATATAGGAGGCTAGAGGGCTTAAATTTTTTTTTATCATCACAATAGACTTTTTTCCTTCTTTTTTTGTGAAAAATATCATATACACAAAAAAGCTATAAATGTCAAAGCACAACACCATAGTTAGTTGTAGAACATATTTCAAAGTTTGACATGGGTTACAATTCCACAATTTTAGGTTTTTACCTCTAGCTGTTCTAAAATACTGGAGACTGAAAGAAATATCAATTTAATGATTCAGCATTCATATTCATTTGTCAAGTCCTATCTTCTCCGTATAACTCCACCATCACCTTTGATCCTTCCATCCCTCTCTTTAGGGATGTTTGGGCTATGGCAATTCTAAATTTTTCATATTGGAAGGGTCTGTCACTAATATGGGGTAGGGTGTTGGAACTATCTGATGTTCTGGAGAGGCTGGGCTAGGTTTCAGGGCTTATCTGGACCAGGGAACCGTCTGGAGGGTGTAGGTTTCTGGAAAGTTACTCTAGTGCCTGGAACCCTTGTGGAATCTTATATATTGCCCTAGGTGTTCTTTAGGATTGGCTGGAATGGTCCTGGTTGGGGGTTGGCAGGTTATTATAGGTAGCAAGGTCTACCTGAAGCTTGAGTAAGAACAACCCCCCAAGTAGCCTCTCGACTCTATTTGAACTCTGCCATTGATACTTCTTTTTGCCCTTTTGGTCAGGATGGAATTGTTGATCCCACAGTATCAGGTCTGAATTCATCCCTGGGAGTCATCGCCCATGCTGACAGGGAGACTTTCATCCCTGGATGTCATGCTCCATGTAGGGGGGAGGGCAATGATTTCACTTGCAGAGTTGGGCTTAGAGAGACCAAGGTCACATCTGAGCAACAGCAGAGGTCCTCCAGAAGTTACTCTCAGGCAGGCCTATAGGTAGTCTAAGCTTCTACACTACCACATAAACTTCACAAGAGTAAACCTCATGATTGAGGGCATGGCCTATTGATTTGGGTGTTCCTAAAGTTTGACCCAGTATCAGGGGATGCCCTAATGCTAATGTTTAATAGTTCCATATTCTTTCTCCCCTCCCTCAGGAGACTTTGCCAATACTTTTTGATTATCTGCTTAATATAATGTAGGATGTTTCCAGGCATTACAATAATTTCTACAGGATTAAAGGATGTCCTTCTTATTCTGGGCTCCCTGTGTTTCAATTGTTCAAATGAGCTATACAGATAGATTGAATTAGATTATGCACTACAGAAAATTTCAGTTTCAGACCAAATAAACCTTTCTTCCGTCGGTCTCAAAGAATATATGTGGTTCTAAAATATGGACACTGTCTTCCTTACCCCTATGTTCTGAATTACTTTAACCCCAGCCTGTTCGGTTTTGTTCTTATCTCTAAATATCAGGTTATATATATTAAACAGCCCATCAAAATCCAGAGATAATAACCACCTCTCCGGACTTAATGTGTAGCATGACTTTTAGTTGGCTTGTCATGTGTTTGTTTTGCTGTTACCTGTTTTGTATCTGTGGATTTATGTCCAGACTCTCTTCCAGATTGAATGAGAACTTCTTTGCCCTTGTGGAACAGGAAGAAATGACAGAAACTTGAACCTTTGCCACTATCCCCTTGTAAGAAATACTCACAAGATGCCGTTTCTTAAGAATAAGAAAATATCCCATGAAAGAGAGAGGATTTGATATCTGGGTAAATTTTTAAAATGTGTAATATAGTCCTATAGTTAGAAAATGCTTAGTATAGTCTTCAGTAGCTAAAATACTGTTTGTTATAATCACTTCACTCAAGCAGCCTGAAATTATTTTAAGCATAAAAAGCCCTTGGTAAAATATTTTGCTGTGGGTCGAATCTCAACAAAAGGTAAACTTACTCTCTGCTCCCAGGAACCCTCCCTTGCTCTGCTTGCAGGAATGAAACATCATCTAAACCCATTTCAGCACGTTCCTCCTGTGGAAGGACAGAACCAAAGATCTGAAGGATCCACAAAGTGAGAAGGGCCTACCAGATAGCAGGGGATGGTGACCAAAGCAAAATGAAGCAAGTGACTGTTACTCAATTTTAATGAATCCTGTTATTTTGCTTAGTTTTGAATATCTTCTTCTGCTTCTTCTGGATCTTTTCTGCTTTTTTGTCTGTTTGGGGCTATAAAAGTCCGAACCACCCTTTCCATTCTGAACTGGTCTTCGAAAGTTTTTTTTCCTCCAGATCCTTGATGATGCATCTTCACTAAATTCACCTTCTCACCAAGATAAAGAGACTCGTTTCTCTGTTTGATGAGAGATGAGCAGGCCTGACTATTTAAGACCATGTTTTCTGATGGTAGCAACAACTGTAAATGAGTATAGAAAAAGGGTTTTTTTGTAAAGATTAAATGATCTATTTGTAAAATATTTAAAACAGTGCCTTAACACTTAGCAAGGCCTCACTTATCAAATATTATAACTATATTCCTTATAAACATATTTTTCACCAAGAATATCAAGAGTGCTATTTAATATAGCATATGAACACTGCAACCACTCTGTCCTGGGTAGCTATTATTATCCCCTCAACACAGTGAAGGAAATGAAACTTCAAAAGTCTAAATGTCCAAGTTATCCAAAACCACTCTCAGAATTTTATGGTTGAATATGAAGCAGAAGTAGAAGTGCTGAATCTGGGAAATATGATCCATTTATAATATCACAAAATGGAGGGAAGAACAGAAGATTGGATTGTAACTTGGAGCACATTTTTTAAAAGTATTCTTTTTCAGAAACAAAAGCATAATAAGGCAATTTGCAGTCAGCGTTCTATCATAGATACCAAATCATACTCTTGGAAAACTTGAGGGTAATTGACGTTTTATTCATTTTTAAATACCTGGAGCCATAACTTTAACCTACCTTATAAAACAAATGGGGCTTTTTATTTTCACATTAGGATATTTTTAAAAGGTAAGTGTGAAGTAGTTATAAATATGCAAAGATTCCAATGGATAAGACAAACATCTCAGTAAATAACTTAATTGAGCTGTGAATATTTAGTGATTGAAATCCGATTACTTCATGGCCTAATTTGTGTACTGCTTGACTGCTCTGCAGTTTCAGGCAATTTAACAATGTAGACAGGGTATGAAAATGGAATGTTAAACAGTGACTGAGGCACTCGAAGTAAAATCTCTGGGTGGTGTTCATTTCTGTAAGCAGGTCTCTGGGTGGTCTCTGGGTGGAATGCAGGTTCTATCCAAAGGCTCCAAGTTGGCAGAATATATTAAAAAAGTCATGAGAGACACCAATTCTTACCGCCCCCCCCAACATCTTTGGATAATTAGTTACTGTCCTTTTTAATTTTGGCTCATGAAGATTACTAGCATAGACATAAAATCACCCTCACTCCTGCAAAATACAGTTCTCTCTATGATGGCCAATAAGTAAGGTCGGTAGTTTGGGGGACAAACTTATTCCTTCAGAAGACAGGCAGGGCACAGGCTCTTCTGAGGGATATTTTGCTACCTTAAAATCTGTGTAAATGGGCTTCTAATGTCTTGCAGAGTTGTATACCCAGAGACACTGAGCCTTAAAAATTTCATAGTAAGTTTGGCCAATACGGAGTGCAAATGCGGACACTGCACACCAAAGAGTAATTTTTTTCCCCAGTATGCCTTTTCACAAGCACTTCCTAGATTATTGCTTCTGTCCACAGTTCATTTAATTCTGTCTTTAAAATAAAACCTTGGGGCAGTGTGATGGTGGCTCAGTGGCAGAATTCTCACCTGCATGCAGGAAACCCAGGTTCGATTCCCAGTGTCTGCCCATGCAAAAAATAAAATAAAATAAAACTTTAAGTTCTGCCCGTCTCCAACCCCAGCACTCTGGGTTACTGCAGCACTCCCAGTTTGCTTGCATCAATCCCATCCCTCCATTCCATTCTTCTCACAGGAGCCAAATGATATCTTTAAAAACTGATCTTGTTACTGCCCCCTCAAAACCTGTCAATGTCTTCTCAGACAGGATAAAATACAAAACCTCTACCATGACTCCAGAGTCCTGCTCTCACTGCTGCCCAGTCCTCAGGCTCATGCTCATCTTGATTTAAAGCAGTATATCCAAAATATTGTTAGTTCAACATGTAATCAGCATTAATTAGTATTAATAAGATAATTAATATCTCGTTTGTCATATGCATTCTTCAAAATCTATATCAGCATTTCTCAGTTTGGATGGCCATCTGTGCTCAGTAGCCACATGTGGTTTGTGGCTCTCATGTTGGACGGCACACTTCGGGGACCCAATCAGTTCATTTCAAGAAGAAAGTAGGCTGTTAAATAAGTGGTTTCTTTCACAAATCAGAAAACATTTTGATAGAGTAAAAATAAAACCTAAGAAGTAAAATCTTTCCTCCTATCTAATATATACCAATCTAAATTATTCTACATCAATATAAATTATAATTAGCTATCTAATAAATTCTAATACCTTAAATTTAATATTTGTTACTTTCTTAGTATTAGCTTTTCACTCTAAAATGATCACATAAATGTTGCAAGAAATCATGAAGTTTCAAAATAATTAAATCAAACTAAATGTGTCTATCAATAAATAAGTATTCTATTACAATCATTTTTGGCTTTTATAATCAAATTAATGTAACAATAAGCACAATTACAAATTTTTAATTATGGTAACAAATGTGGTTTAAATGTAAGAGCTAATAGCGTCTATCTTGAATATATTATAGCATTGCTATTAAGGGAACTTGAAATGAATTTGAACACTTTCTCATTTTTAATTTCAATAATTTTAAAAGACTGAAAATGACTAAAATTGATCTCAATGTGAGCAAAATTACACTCAATTTGTTCTTCCCTGAATTAACTTTGTTTCTGGTTGATTATGTTCTTAAAGATTTGATATCACTGAGGACTAAGCAATGGTCCAGACGCGAAAGGCCATTTAAAGTAAGAGGCTCTAGATGGTCATTTAGACTTATTAAAAAATTAGTTCTGAAACCTGGCATCTGAATTTTGGTGATCGTTTGGCAACAGCTGATTGGTCATCTGTTTCTACAGCCGAAACAAACGCTCAACATCAATCAGTGGTCACAGGCACAGTCAAAAATGAGGGTTTAATATTCTTCACCTAAGCCATCTCTATCTCACATCTAGAATTAACACAAATCATTATATTCTGGAATAAGGGATCATTTCTCATTAATATGCAGTATCAAAAAAAATAAGATATGCCAAAACCCCTTCAAAAGAAAAATCTTCCTGATCTACAGATTCCATTGTCATCCAAGGGCATATAAGAACTTCTATTTAGTTTCACCTTAGAACTCAGCCTAGCATTTTAACATCTTCTATTACTCTTCTTTTAGGAGCAACCAACCACAAAATGGACTCACCTTAGTCCATCGTCGTGGATTCACAGGGTAAAAATGAAATAATGTCAGCAAATTACTGGGAAAGAAGCAACTTTTAAGAGTTTGGCAGCCCCAGGTTTCTAATTTCCAACATGCTTTATCTCCAACCTGGTTATCTTTTTCTTGAGTTCTTGGTGAAAGCAAGGTTTCCCTGTCTTTCAGAGGTAACTTCATGTTTCAGGTAGAAACTGCTCCTAAAAACTACCCGGCACTCCAAGCTGCTAATTCCCACTTTCATAATTATAATGCAGAATCTCATAACATCATCTGACCCTTGGATCCCTCTTGTCGCTGTCCTAGTTCCTGCTGCTTGATTTTAATATCCCTCCAGGTTTTAGACTCTTACCTCTTCAGACCCTGTCTCTAGATGCCTTTTCCATATCCATCTCCCTTTTTAGTTAAGATAGCCCTAAACTCTTTGCCTGTGATCATTCTTTCAACTTTCAACAAGCTTCTGGGGCTTTAAAATAATGATATTCCCCAAATCAGTATTTTTCTATATATACATATGAAGAAACCTGATAACTTATAAAATAGGTGTTTGGTTTTTCTTCCAAATGTGCAGAAGAAAAATGTTTCCAGTACCTAAAAAGCAGTACTTTTCAAGTCCAGCTGACCATAAGAATCACAACTAGTGCCTGGGTCCTACCTCAGAGATTCTAATTTAAATGGCCTGGAATGTGGTCAGGCATCAGTATTTTAAAAGTGATTACAATGTGCATTTAAGAATAAATCCCCCCTTTAAAGTCTCAGATTGTAGAGCTCTGCCTGAATATAAAGAGCAGCCCTAAGTGAGTGTATTAATACTAGCTTGGGCACTGTGGAGAGAGAGAAGGAGAGCTGAGAACAGATGTTGTGAGTCGGACTTGGATAACGGAAGGGAACTGACGATAGACAATGAAGTCAGGAACCAGAGTATGTTGGTGATGGCATGTGTTCTCAAACTCAAAGGCCACTGGTGTGCAATTAGAAACTCAGAATTAGAAACAGATTTAGTAGCACAAATACTTTAAAGAAGTACTTTATTCTAACTAGCAGAGAGTAAACTGAAATAATGGGTATAGGCCAACAGCAATAAAAACATTAACTTTTTTAAGATGGTAAAGAGAGACAATAAACCAACTCTTAGAAAGAAAATCAACATTAATGTACAAACAATTTAATAAAATATTAAAAACCTTCTACAGACCCCATGATTCTCTCTGTTTGCCTTTATTTTATCTCCTGCCTCCCAGCATCTCTGAGAAATATTATCCCCACTTCTTCACTCTACCTCAAACACCTACTCAGTGCAAGCAGCCTTCCTTCCCAAGATTCTGAAATCACCCTCATCGATATCACCAGTGACCTATTTATTACCAGTTCCCATGAATCTCTTTCAGGAACCTCAAGGGGACTCTCAAATAGTTCTTGACAGCCTGACTGCTCTTTTTTTAATTCCTCTCTTCCCATGGTTTCTGTATCAGTTCTATTCTTCTGGTTACCCACCTATATCTTGGAATGCCTTATTATCTTTTCCTTTAACACTTAATTACCCCATTATTTTTCCAGTGCATCTGACTTTGGCCCCATCTCGCACAATACACTTCACCCAGGCATTTCCATCAACTCCTGTGGTTTCAACTACTCTCAACAGGCTGACAATTCACACATCTCTGTCTTCTGCCCAGACGTCTCATCCAAACTCGAGAACTTGCATATCCTGTCATATTTTTCATGGGCACACGACATTCAATACTAGAAACTGAATTTATGATTCCCTTTGTTGTCCTAGGCAAATTCTGGACAGTTTTCCTCTCTCTTTTCTTTGTAATATATTTTTATAATTTACTAACCTTGCTCCACAGAGTATGGTCTAAGGACAAAAAGCTTTGGCATCACCAGGGAGTTTCTTGGAAATGCAGAATCTCAAGCTCACTTCAGTTCCATCGACTCAGAATCTGCATTCTTTGCAAGACCCTCGAGTTATTCATGTGCACAGTAAGGTCTGAGAGTCCTGCTTTACCCTTCACACTTTTAAACTGCTCAGAATCAACCACAGCTCTCCATTTCTGCTGCTACTGTTGTATTCTAGAGCATGAGTTCTCAAACAAGCTGCACGTTAGAATCACTTGGGGAATTTTGTTTAAATACTGTTGCCAGGTTTTATCCCACAGAGATTCTGTTTTACTTATTCTAGAGTGAAGCCCAGAGATGAGTAATTTTGAAAAGCCCTTCAAGTTGTTTTAATATGTAGATAGCATTGCAAACTACCAATCTAGATCATAATTATCTTTCAACTAGACTATTATAATAGTCTCCAAACTGGTATCTGAGTTTTCAGTCTATGCAATCCTCCTTAATCCTAGCAGAGTGATCTTTCTTAAAAATCTGCTTGAAATCTTTCCGTGACTAATGTTGACTCCAGCATTAAGCCCATATAGTGAAGCATGGCATACACAGCCCGCCAGGAGCTGCCTCCTGCTTACTGATCCAAGGCTACTTCTCACCATAACCTCTCCACCCTTTGTGCTCTGCATCTTCTCCAAACTGAACTGTTTGAATTTCACCAAATGGACCATGGAGTTTTATGACTCTGTTTTTGCTCTTAAGGTCCCTCTATCTGTACTGCCTTTCTGGTCCTGATGATGAATATCCATTCTGAATACTGAGTTTAAGTAGCACATTGTGTTCTGTCTGTCCTGGCCCAGTCTTCTTTCACAGTGGTAGAACTAACCACTCCATCCTTTCACCACCGCTTTACCTAAGCGCATGCCTCCATACTCTGTTTTAGTTACCATGCTGGTTTGAAATTGTTATGTACCCCCAGAAAAGCCCTGTTCATCTAATTCCATCTTGTGGGGGCAGACCTATTGTTGGTTGAGAATTTTTTGACGAGGTTGTTTCCATGAAGATGTGACCCTGCCCGTTCAAGGTGGGTCTTTATCCTTTTACCGGCATCTATAAAGACAATAAAAGGCAGAAAACAGACAGAGAGTGAAGAGCCAACACAGAGAGCAGGGAGATGGAACCAAGTGACAGATATTTGGAGATGTTAAGCTAAGAGATAAAACCCAGAGCTGCCCTGGAGAAGCTAAGTGACTTAAAGACCCTTAGAGAGAAAGCCACTGGAATCAAAGCTGTTTGAAACCAGAAGCCAGGAGAGAAGGACAGCAGATGTCGCCAGATGCCTTCCCACGTGATAGAGAAACCCCAGATGCTGTCGGCCTCAGAGTCAAGGTATCTTTCTCCGGGTGCCTCAGTTTGGACATTTTCATGGCCTTGCCAATCCATTTCTGGTATATTGCATTCTGGCAGCTTTAGCAAACTGAAACCGTCATACTGTAGTTATTTATTTTTCTGCATGCCTCCTTCAATTAATCTGTACACTTGGGGAAAGAACTATATTTAACTCACTTCTGTCTCTCAGAGCTTTGTATATAGTTGAGACCCAATAAGTGCACATGGAATGCATAAAAAAAGGAATAAAATTGAATTGATACCTATATTTTTCTTGTTTTAAATTAAGAGGGTTTTGCTGAATTAGTTAAGTTGGATTTTAAATTTGGATGCAGATAGAGGTCGGGTGTGACACAATGGGAAAATAAGGCCATAATGCACGAGAAAAGATAGCTTGTTACTCACAAGTCACAGAGAGAGAAGGGCACCATGAGGGGTCTACAGGAAGTGTGATCAGCTTGGATGGCTCAACCAGCAAGTGGGAAGCATAACAGCACAGGAGAGCAGGAGGGATCTTCAGGAGTGGAGGTTAGTAGGTTCACTGCAGGAGTTGAGGTTTGGTTACTTTAAAGCAAATGCACATGAAAAGGGAAAGGTACTGAGGGTCTGAGGGTGTTGGGGCTGGTTAGCTTATAGTTTGGGACCAGATCTGGATTTTAGGTGAGGTCAGTAGGTGGTGCAGATTTGGGCTCTGGGGGAATTTATGCCCCAGGACTGGAAAGTTGCTTCTTAATTAAGCCACAGAGCAGTGGCAATACAAGTGGCTTAGCTAAAGTAAGGTGGATTCCAAGGCAGTACATAAAAACTTTTTGATAGTTATAACAAGGTGCTTTAGTGTCCAAGGCTACTCAAGCAAATACAATGAAATGGGTTGGATTAAACAATGGGAATTTATTCACTCACAGTTTTGAGGCTGGAAAAGAATAAAAACTCAAGGTGTCATCAGATAATGCTCTCTTCCTGAAAACCATGACATTCTGTAACTGGTTGTTGGTGATTCTTGATGTATAGCTTGTCACATGGCAGAATACATGGCAGTGTCTCCAGGTTTTTCCCTTCTCTTCTGGATTCCATTGATGTTCAGCTTCTTGCTTCCTGTGGCTTTCTGTCTCTCTCTATCTGACTTTCATTTCACTTATACAGGACTCTAGTAATAGGATTAAGCCTGATCCTGATTGAGGTGGGCCCCATCTTAACTGAAGGAACCTAATCAAAAGGTCCTACTTACAATGGACTCATGCCCACAAGAATGGATTGGATTTCAGAACATATTTTTCTGGGGTACACACAGCTTCAAGCCACCACACTTTATTCTGGTTTCTTTGTGTCCAGGAGTTCAGCTCTCAGCTTATCCCTTCCCTTTTGCATCTTACTTTAGGCTGCAAGGAGAAATTAGGCTGGACTGTCCTCATTTAGCTTGGAATTCTCCTCAGTTAAATATCCAAGTTCATCACATCCAAGTTTTGTCTTCTATCCAGTATCAGAACTCAATTTCACCAAGTTTTCTGTCACTTTTAAAGCAAGGATTGCCTTTCCTCCAATTTCCAACAACACATTCATCATTTCCTTCTAAAGCCCCATCAGAAATACCTTTAGCATCCATATTTCTACCAATAGTCTCTTCAAAGCAATCTAGGCATTTTCTATCAAGTGCCTCACAATTCCTCTAGCCTCTCCCCATTACCCAACTCCAAAGCCATTTCTACATTTTGGTATTTGCAATAGCAGCACCTCCTCTCCTGGTACCAAAATCTGTATGAGTGAGGGTTCTCTAGGGAAACAAAACCAACATATATAATGTAAATATTATGAGATCTTTATAGGAATTGGCTCACATGATTGTGGGAATAGGCAAGGCCAAATTCCACAGGGCTGGCCAGAAGCTGGGGACTCAGATGCTTTTCGATGAATTCCCTAGAAGAAGCTGGCTGGCAGAAATGGAAATTCTCCCTACTGAAATCATCACTTCTCCCTTTTAAGGCCTTCAGCAGATTGGTTGAAACTTTTCTCAGTGTTGAAGGCAATCTCCTCAGCTGACCAGAGATGTAATTAGCCAGAAATACAATCAATTTACAGGTGATTTCAATCCATGAAATAGCCTCACAGTAACAATCAAGCTTCCTTGACCAAACTGTACACCGTAACATGGCCAGGTTGACACATGAACTTAGCCATCACCCAAGGGTATACTCCACAATGTAAAAATGAAAGTAAAATATACTATTTGACATTGTTTTCAATTTTGATAGTAGGTAAAAAATTTCTATTTTTCTCATTTAACTTTCCCCTAAGAAATTTATCTGCTATGACTTCCTGACTCGAAGATATGCCACCAATCGTTAGATGGAAGCTATCAGAAGTAGAACTTGGAGGAATTAAAATCTTAATCTTTTTTAAAACAAGGAACTGAGGTAGCATAAGAAAAATTTGTTATATTCATTTATTAAATATTGACCAAGTACATTCTGTCTGTATGTTAAGCACAATGGAAGCTACTATAAAGGCATTAATATATCGGAAAAATAAAGCATGCACATGATAATGGTAACTAATATTTATATAATAATTACCCTATGCCTTTATTAATCCACTTAACCCTCATGTCAACTCTGTAAGGTAGAAATGACTAAAATCTTTGAACTATAAATGAGAACAGTGAGGTTCAGACACTTCCTAAAGGTTGCCTAGCCAGCAAGAAGGGAAAGTATGATGCAAGCCAGGTGTCACTAACTCCCAAGGTCCCTCTCTTAACTACTGCCCTCTACTAACACTTCCAAATCCAAAGACGATTGCTAAATGTCAGCTGAGTCGTGCAGATCATTAGTGATAAAATAATTCCCCAATCTCACAGTCAGGAAAGAAGCTAATTATCTTAAAAAGATAAAAATTCAGTCATTTTGTGATGTTGTAGACTTAGATATTCAGAAACATCTGGTTGATTCACTGAACTTTTACTTTTCATCCAGATGGCTTATCATTATAAATGCCATAACAGAAGCACAACCAAACATGAACCGTTCAAGTCTTTCTAAATGGACCTCAAAACACTCATTGTTCTTCTGGATATATAATGTTGATTTTGATATACTACCATCTTTTGGGAGATTCCTCATAATTAAAAACATATGTCACAACATAATATGGCTACAAAGCTAGAGAATAGAAAGTTGTGTTGATTAGGAATGTTAAGACTTATTTTTTTCTAAAGAATCTAGGTGAGAAACACCACTAGTGTTTCAGTCACTTACTCCAGAATGAAGAGATACTGTTGATACAAAGAAGGATGCCCTGATCTAAAGACAATAAGATCCACACAGCCCCGGGCCCAGGTACTGAAGGCAGAGCACAGCGAGGGAGAAGGAATAGAACTGAATAGCAATAGCCACTAGGCAAATAACAGACAGGAAAGCTCCAGGATTAAGAACTTTCTTTTTCCAAAAATGTTACATATGGCATGTGTGTGGACTATATAAAGCCTAGAGCAGCGTGGTTTAGGAAAGCTGTCCATTGACTGTTATTTCAGGGGAATCTATTCCTGGCTAAGATATCTTAGAACAGGGGTGCTAGAATTAAACTTCTGCTCAAGAATTTTCTAAGGAGCCAGAATCTTCTTTTCTTAGAACACTTCCCCTCACCCTACTCTACTACCCTGGCAGTCCCATTCTAAAATAAGTGTTTTGGTTCTTTCTTAAGCTTTTTGACTAATAGATACCATTTTATTCATACTTCTATATATTTTTGTATAAGCCAATCATTTTCCGAAATATGTTATTTGTATGTTTCTAAATATTTCCCCATTGTACATTGATTTTCAGTATCTATCAAGCTAATTAAATTAATCATTTAATGGTATTGCTAACCAGTTTACCACTGCAAATGGGGAAAACAGGAATTTGATCAAACTCAAAATGATACAGAAAGAAGGCTCCCACATTAGTTAAATCACATCAACAGAATTATTTCATGCATATGTTTTATGTTATCCACCTGAATAAATGTGAAATGATTAAGTAGCAAAATCCTAGCAACATTTAACCATACTACAACCATAAAGATTTTTGTTTGTTTAGTAATTGGGGTTACCTATTTTATATATGAAAATTATTATTCTCTGTTGTTAAGATGGGAAATTAATAATGGGTGAAGAAAGAGGGGAGAAAGGGGAAAAGGATAAAAGGTAGGATAGAAGGGGTAGAAATGATCCACACTGCCAACTTGTAGGAGTCATCTTCCCAAAGCATGTGTCCTAGAATAGAATCACATCTCCAGGACTGACATACATCCATTCATTATTCAGCTGGAGCTATGAACATACTGTTACTGGAGAGTCAGTTCCTTTAAAGTTGAACTTGGAGTAATTACAGTGAATGGTCTGTAGATGTAATAGTCTTGATCAAAGAAAGAGGGCAGTGGGTCGGGAGAAGGGGGTGCAGGGAGAGGCACATGAGAACTCCTGGCAGTGCAGAATCAGGTGAAAGATGAAAGTTCATAGAGGACCAGCATAGAAATAGATCCTTTAGCAACATCTAAATAAAGCTTTCGACAGTTGCTTAAATTGGAGGTATTGGAGTTAAGATCAAACGGTCTCCTCATGTAGCTATGGTATCTTGATTATAATTTAAGTGCACTGATGTTTACTTTAGCTCAACTATTTAATAAGTGGTGTATAATTCAACCATATAGCTCAAGTTATTCCCAATTAATTCTTTTTGTTTTCTCTTCCCTAATTGAAATTTGCATAAAGATAACGGTAGATTTACATATAGTTATGAGAAACGACACAAAGAGTTCTTGGTGCACTTTTCCCAGTTTTCCCCAATGGTAACATTTTGCAAAACTGTAGTATAATATCATAACCAGGATATTAACAGCGATTCAGTCTGCCAGTATTATACAAATGTCCCCCAATTTACTTGTACTCATTTTTGTGTGTGTGCTATAGTTAATGGAGCGTGTGTATATACAGTGTATGACTTCTGTGGATTTGTGTATCTCCCACCACACTCAAAGTATTGAACAGTTCCACCACCCTAAGGATCCCTCAGATTGCCCTTTTATAACCTCATCCTCCTCTCCGCTCCCCTACCCTCATCCCTAATCACTAATCTGATCTCCATTTCTTACATTTTATCATTTCAAAAATGTTATACAAATAAAATAATTATAGTATGTAACCCTTTGGGACTGGCTTTTTTATGCTCAGCATAATTTGCTGGGTATTCATTCAGGTTGTTGTATATATTAGTAGTTCATTCCTTTTTTATTGCTGAGTAGTATTCCACTATAGGTATATACCACAGTTGTATATACCATTGAATGCTATGGATATTCATATATGGGATTTTGTGTAAAATAAGCCTCCCAGTGCTCTGCTACCAGTGCTCAAGAGTACACTTGCTGGAGCATATGGTAATTTTGTATTTAGTTTTAAAAGTAACTGCCAAATGTTTTCAGCTGTACCGTTTTTTATTCCCACTAGGAATGTATAAACGATCCAGTTGCTCTGGATCCTAGCCAACATTTCATGTTTCATTTATTTATGTATTTAAGCCATTCATAGTTGTGTAGTGATATCTCATTCAACACCATTTCATAAGTTTATTTGTTTCATCTTTGTTGAAATATCTGTTAACTTCTTTCACCCATTTTCGAAATGCGTTTTTTTTTTTTACTTTCAGTTTTGGGTGTTCTTTATATATTCTCAGTACTAGCCCTTTTTGGAGATGTGGCTTACAGATGTTTTCCTCCAGGCTCTAGCTTGTCTAATTCACATAGGCTTTCACAAAGCAAAAGTTTTTATTTTGATGAGGTTCAGTACATCTCTTTTTTCTTTTTATGGATTGTGGTTTTGGTGTCAAGTCAGAACTTGTTATCTAGCCCAAGATCCTTAAGATTTTCTCTGAAGATTTTTCCTAAAAGTTTTATAACTTGAAGTTTTAAACCTCAGTCTATAATTCATTTTGAATTAATTTTGGTATAAAGTATGCATTTTAGGTCAAGGCCCCTTTTCTTTGCCTATGGTCGTCCAGTTGTTCCTGCACCATTTATTTAAAAAGGCTATCTTTTCTCCATTGAATCAGTTTTCCACTTTTGTCCAAAATCAGTTGGGCATATTTGTGGGGTTATGTTTCTGGGTCTTCTATTCTTTTCTGACTCACATTGTCTTGATTATAGTAGCTACATAGTGATATTTAATATTGATTAATTCCTCATACTTGATTTTTCTTTGTCAAGATTTTTTTTTTTTTTTTTTTTGCTGTGGTCTGTGTTTTTCCACAGAAATTTTAAAATAATCTTTTCTATGGCTACTAAAAACCTTGCTGGGATTTTGATAGGAACTGCATCAAACCTAATGTTAAAAAAAAGAAAGCCAAGTGAAGAACTAGCTTTGCTATTACTAAAAACTGATATTTAAAGCAGACTACGGACAAGCACAGGCATCTTGATGAATGTATACCTGTTTCATTCATTACATTCAAATATGGTCAGGTTTTATCTCAAGAATATTGGTCACAATGTCATACCCCAGGTAATTGAGTAACCAGTGTTTTTTGTTTTCATGTAGACCTGAAACGTAAGCAAGATGAACTTTGCTGCTCTCTTTCAAACACACTTTAATAAGTATGAGGCATGTGAAAATGGAATGGTAGCACTTGCCTGTGTTCATACTCTGGTAGAACTAAGACTAGCTTGCAATTATCTGTCCTCTTACAGCTTTGCAGAAGGAGCTGGCATCTCAGCCAACAGTCATTTACTTCACACTGATAAATTTTAAGCTTTTGTTCAAATTCATCATAATTCAAATCAGATAATAGAGCGCTATGTGAGGCTTCCTTTAGAAAAATCAAATGGATTGTAAAGAGGAGTTGCTGTGATGCTTGGCAGAATCTTGGAAACTTCTGGGTCATTTTCTGCATGTTCTTTGTGAAGAACCATCCACACGAAGCAGCTGGAGCTCCAAAAGGACGTTTGACTGATAAATTGACTTGATTGATTAAAATTTGATTACATACTGGAAGCACACTTAGTTCAAGTTAAGTATGTTAATATATATCCATTGAAATAAAGACCCAATTGCTTCTTTGTTATTCATTAGTGAATCTTAAGGACGTCAACAAAACATTAATGAAGAAAAAATATTGCCTTGCATAATTCATTTGGAAAAATTAATTAATTGTTGTATTAAGGGCAGCTTGTTCCACAAAGTAATTACCGAGGCTTTGATGGAGGATTACTTTATGTTATTTATTTAGCAAGCTGTTGTTTACCTCTTTCACTTTATATTGATTTGTTATGCATATGGTTTCTTTTTCTTCTACAGAAGGAAATTAAGCATAATTTGAAATGATGATTGTAACTATCTGCTTATAATTGATAAAATGACTGGATTTTTATATGCTGTTTCCTAAATTCAACACGTACTACAAAGATAGAAGACTTAATTAATGGTAATATTTTATCCAACTAGATTTTTAATGCAGTAATAATTGGCAAATAATGTACTTAGTTTTGTAGGTAACTGGAAGACAGAAATGGGATAAAATAAACTTCAGCAAGTTAGCAACATACATTTTCCTTTGATTAAGCAAAGCCCTGGTTTGTTAATATTTTAACATAAAAATGCCAGAAATGAACATTTAATATGAAAATTACAATGTTTAATGTCTTCTTAAATGCAATGTCAAGGGTTGTATGAACGAGAAATTAAACATGAAACTGAATCAGCCATTTAAAATTCTAATTTTCTTTCAGCTTTTTTTTCCTTTATAACTTTGATCTACATATCAAATCTCATATTTATTTATGTGAATTGGAAATGATAGTAGAAAAATGTCTGGTAAGTATATGCTGACCAATGACTTTAATTGATTTGACAATATGATGGTAAATAGTACTATTATTAACTTAATCCTTAATATAACATTCATTCCAATTAATTTTTCCATTAGACACAACTCTGAGAGAGCATAGAATTTGATTTAAATTATAAACAAGTGATCAAAAGCTTATCCTCCTTCTTTTAGGAGATAATCCATTATCTGCTGTGAATAAATGAAAGTATTTGTACATTGAATTGCCTCAAAGAGACTTTCATTCCATTACAGGATAGATTATTCTGCAGATAATAGCAAGACCACTTGCAAAATAGCAGTGTGCTTCACTAGCATAAAAAAAAGATAAAACCTGAAGTAGTGGCATCCCAAAATAAATCAGCCCAGCTCTCTGCTGATCATCTTTAACTTTTTCATTACCACATGGATATGATGGATATTTTTCAAAGCCTAGTTTAGACAAACTGTTCAGAAAGGAATGAATTCCCCTGATCAAATGAATATTAAGATGAAAATAAATGTCTTTCCCCCTCCCTGCATGAAGCTATTTAAGAATAAGAGACAATTTCTCAGAACCGTTACGTCCTCTCAGGATTTTCTCCTTCATACATTATGCAGCAACTTCTAAAAACTCAACATATCTCTCAGGACTGGGAGATGGAGGAAATAAATGAAGGAATGCCACTGAACGTCATTCTTTCTGGAGGCAGAAGGCATATGTCTGCTTGCGTCTCTTTCTTTTCTTTATTCTTCCTCCAAAAGCAGGGAGCTCAAACCATTTATTCAAACTTTTAGATTCCTCCACTGAGTCATTTCTCAAGTCACCACAGGATGGCAGTATAGAACGATAAATCAAAACTGATCGCTTAATTCAAAATCACACAGCAGAGGTTATTAATCAGACTTGAATCTTTCCCTGCCTAACACATGGAACAGGTAGCATATGTTTTCATGGGTAAAGTGTGTGTGAGTGTGTGTGTGTGTGTGTGTGTGTGTGTGCGCGTGATATTTAGTCCCACCTGTCTATCGTTTCAATGACACCTCACCAGATAATTTCTCAATTCAGTCCAGTAGAAAAATGTGACCAAAATCTGTCTTTAATGCTATAGCATCTTGTAGGGCCTCAGCATTATCAATCTTAAACATGAATTTGTGTCAGAGAAAACATAAAAGTTCTGTCCATGGCAGCTTTAGAATTTATTTTCTAGAAATCAATACAGTTTCTCATCCCTGGTCCGGTTTTTCTCTCTCATAAAGAACAAAGGAAAATGTGCAATAATCTATTATTATACCAAGTTATTGTGGCTCAATAGCCAACTTTTTTAATATGCCTGTTATCCAGTTCCAAACAGGATGCAATTGGTCTTCAACTATCCAGTGAATTTTAGACATTTATAAAATTTTAAAAGAACAATTAAAAAATACTTCAGGATTAGGGCCCCAAGTTTTTGTCACTTTATATGTATTTCCTATTTTGTCACATGACTAAAATTACTTTGAACGGTAACATTTGTCATGCTTCGAACTGTTCACTTAAAATAGAATTTCCTCCAGGGTGTTTGTGGTGTGATATTCCCCAAGGACATGTTTCATAAAAGAGAATTCATTTAGGAAATTCTTCATAATAGCCCTTTTGAAGAGACATAATCTACATCCACGTAGAATGGCTCTGAAAAGGCCTATATAAAAGAATTTATTTTATTTTCAATAAAACCACACTCCTAAATCTTGCTATTAACACGCATTGGGAAATGTTGATTAAGAACAAGCCAATGAAAATTAAGATTATCTCTCAAAAATATACAGAACACAATAAATGCTGACTGACTATCCCATCCACTTGGGTGCAAACCCAGAAGATATGATCACCTGTAAAAACCCTATCAAATTCCAAAACTCCTAAAAGAGAAATCTTTAATCTTAATTCTAAAATTAATCATGTATCTTAAATGATGTAAATCACTCAACTTATCTAAAATAATTTTGTATGAGTGCGAAGATTGCACACCCTGTAACTACAATTTGGATCTATGTGAAAACGATCAGGCATACCAGTATATATTGCCATCTACTGGCCACTTCTTAAATCGCAGTTTGAAATCTCAAATCAGCCGCCATTCGATTTAACAGCGTCGTGAGGTCACTAGAAATAGAAATGTCTAGAAATATGATTCTAGAGCAGATCATCACTCATCACTGGACTCTGACTAATTCATGATCATTCAAATATGATTCTAGTTTAATTTGCAATTATCACTTTCTTTAGTAAATTTAATTGATTTTCACTTCATTTATCTATTTTTTTCTAAATTTACTGAGTACATCTAAGTACAACTAATAGTTCACTTGTATTTCTAGGGGAGTGAATATTATACTGCTTTTGATCTCCCTGCTCGTTCGTATATATTTCCCCTTGACTCTTCATGGGCATTTATTTTACAAATTTACCAATCACTTCAAATTACTGATAGTCATATTGTCTTTCAAAAAATAGTTATAGGGTGGGCCACAGTAGCTCAGTGGCAGAGTTCTCACCTGCCATGCCGGAGACCTGGGTTCGATTCTCAGTGTGCAAAAAAAAAAAAAATAGTTATACTATATCAGCAGATTGCAGCTATCAAATTAAGTTGATGCTCAGATCCTCATGTAACAGAATGTGCCTTCTTTAAGTCCTAAAAATCATTGCCATGTCATTTACTCATGTTATTTTAAAGATGCCTACTTTGTATTTTGGTTTGTACTGCCCCATGGGGCTTATAGTCTAGTTGTGGAAAAAAAAACGTCAAACGAAACAATTGCATGTGAAATATATTTCACTGGCGTTGTAACCTAAGAATGAGCTCTATCCATTCCACCGTCCTTTAGAATCTGGGAGAAAATGGGATTTTACATGTCCACTCATCTGTGCTTCTCCCTAACCCTGCTAGTCACAGCCTATACCCCCCAACCCTCTCCATGCAGTGTGGTGCTGCTGTCCCTACAAAGGACTCAGTAAATGTAGGGTGGCAGGCTTTTTCTTCTAGTCTGCACCTTTGTTCCTCAGAATTTCAAAACAAAAGATGAAATAGGTGTATGAGACAGTACTGTGCATTTGGGAATGCATGCTAAAGAGATACAACTGTGCATTAACCATTCTCATAGCCAAAATCTACACACACACACACACACAAACACAAAGCACTAGGAGTTAGAACCTTCTGAGCACTTCCCCCTGGGGTGCACCCACATACCCAGCCGTGCTGCCCTGAGGTCCAGCCCCTCTCAGATAACCCCTGACACTTCAGTCCTTCATATAAACCTCTGTTCTGCTTTAGGGAAATCCCATACTCCCTCAGAGATTGATTGTCTTTAAGACCCTTTAGCAGCCCAACCAGAAACCATTAACCCTCCAAACAGTTCAGAGGGGACTCTGGCCCCTCAAGCAAGTCCTTTTGGAGATTGCTAGTGAGATATTCAGACACATCTCATTCTTCCTAGCTACCAATCCAACTGAAAACCACTGTTGAATCTTGTGCATGCATATCTCTCTCTCTCTCTCTCTCTCTCACGCAAACACACACACACACACACACACACATACACACACACAAATTCATTCTCAAGGGTAGCACAGCTTAAACTCACCATAAGAAAATAATACATTTTCCTAAAACTACTAGATGCTCACAGTAGAGGCTGAATTGTAGGGGTACCAAAGAGTAGTGGGAGTTCCCTTTTGTTCTTTTCTTTTTTAAGTCTATGCACAGGCCCTCTTGCATATGTGTTTTAGTTTCCTAATGCAGCCATAAGAAAATACCACAAACTGGGGGGTTTAAAACAACAGAAATTCATTATCTCACATTTCTGGAAAGAGTTATTCCTTTAGAAAGAAAAATATATGAAATCTCAAAACACAGAGATAAAGGATCTTAAACATGAGGCTAATGTAACTAGTACTTTAAATTGTATTTAAAAAAGAGAGACAGGACGGTGCAATGGTGGCTCAGTGGCAGAATTTTCGCTTGCTATCCATGCCGGAGACCCAGGTTCGATTCCTGGTGCCTGCCCATGTAAAAAAAAAAGAAAAAGGGAGAGAGAAAGACAGGTTTTCTTTCTTGTAAACTGATAATAAATAGCCTATGGCTTGAAAGAAAATGTAAGTGATATTTGAAGTGCATATTAAAACATTTAAATATAAAGATATTTGCCAACTCTACAGGGGCATTAAGCATAGCATTGTAAAATTTTTATATAAATATTGCCTAAATCATAAAGCATTTTTTTTTTTTTTTTTAAAGGAAAGACAGAGAGAAGGAAGGAAGGATAGAAGGAAGGAAGAGAGGAAGAAAGGGAAACATCTTTTTTAAACATTTTCTTGTTTTATTGTATTTTGTTTCTCCGTTTTCGTTACATGGGCTGGGGCCGGGAATCGAACCGAGGTCCTCCGGCATAGCAGGCAAGCACTTTGCCCGCTGAGCCACCGCGGCCCGCCCTATAAAGCATTTTATAAATAATTTCTGTGGCCAGTTGCTATCATTGAGCCTGAGTCATTAGAATTGAACATCTCACTTGTGGTTCAAAAGGAAATAAAGCTAACCTTCTTGCATTAAACAATGTACTCTTTGACTGTTTTATTCCGTAGTCCATCTTGCCACCATAAAATGACAGAAGGTGGGGAGAAAAGTAGCAAACAATTGAAATCATTTGAGTAATTATGCACTCTATAGTGTCTTCTTTAGGCAAACAATTGTATCCCCTTCATAACTCTGTATATCTTGTTCTGTAACTTACTACATGTATTGTATCTTCCAGAAACGCAACTCGCAGTATTACTGATGAAAGATATTCTTGGTTTTGATTTTTTAAAAAGTAAATGACTTCCATGTTCCATGTTTAAGAATGATATTGTTGTTGGTTTTCAATATGTGTTATTGTTCATATTAATAGTATATCCCTCTACTTCTATGTTAAATTAGCTGTTATTTGTAAAGCATCCCAGATTTTATCAAATGCCTTTTAAGAATTATCTTTTTTTTTTTTTTTACTCAGTCTATTGTTTTCTTAGTTTATTAATAGCTTGCTTGAATCCTTGGGATAGAACCTGTGCTGGTTTGAAAGGATTATGTACTCTAGAAAAGCCATGGTTTAATCCTGATCCAATTTTATGGGCAAAAAACCCTTTCTCTTAATCCCTATTCAGTAATGTAGGTTGGAATCTTTCGATTAGGTTATCTCCATGGAGATGTGAGATGCCCAATTGTGGATATTAACCTTTGATTAGAGGGAAATGTGACTCTACCCATTCCAGGTCATTCTTGCTTAGTTTACTGGAATCCTTTAAAAGAGGAAACACTTTTTGGAAAAAACAAGAGAGCCACAAGAGCCCATGCAGACAGAGACCTTTGGAGATGAAGAAAGAAAACGCGAGGGAGCTTCATGAAACAAGATGCCTGGAGAGGAAGCTAGCAGATGTCGCCATGTTTGTCATGTGCCCTTCCAGCTGAGAGAGAGAAACTTCATCAGCCTTTCTTGAGTGAAGGTAACCTCTTGTGCTTTAATTTGGACATTTTTATAGACTTGCTTCAATTGGGATATTTTCATGGTCTTAGAACTGTAAACTTGCAACTTAATAAATTACCCTTTTTAAAAGCCATCTTAGTTCTGGTATATTGCATTCCAGCAGCTAGCAAACTACAACAGACCCAAAGTATGACTCTGAGGCTTGAACTTAGTTGCCTTATTTGCAAAGTGGGATACCATGGGAAAATGTGGTCAAATATTGGGATCATCACCTTCTGCTTATTATACCTATGGGCCTTCAAATCTTCTCTGCCTTAATTAGATTAGAGTAATGGAGCAGTATTTATGAAATAATATATACATACACATATATACAAATAGTATATATATAAATACATATATATTACGATTATTAAAAAATTTAAAATTTTTAAAATTTTAAGTAAATTTAAAATTTAAATATGTTAAAAATATGAAATAGAAAAGGGCAAGGACAGAGATAGACTAAGTATGCTAATTTTTTTCATCTGTAATATCTGAGACTGAAAGGGTAGCTTGCAAAGAGGGTAATTCAAGTAACATAAGTCTAGCATATTTAAAAGACAAAAACTGTGAGAGATAATATAATTGTCTAAAATTGTATGGTAGAGGAAACGTTAGGAAAGAGTGAAGAGACAAAATGCTAATTTTATCATCACCAAACCTTTCTTTAGTAACCATAAATTGAGAAGCCCTAGTACACTTACTAAAAAGTAAATAGTAAAATGCTTACATCAAAAGACAAAATCAAATTTTCTATTGTGTACAAGAGAAAAAAAGAACTAGAGAAAAAAACTAAATTAGCAGGTGTATTGAATAGATATATGTCAAAATAAATAAATATGGCATCTAATTTAGAAATGTCCATAGAATAATCATGAAAATTGGCCAGAACTAGGAAATAAAGAAAATGTTAGTAAATTTCAATAAAATAGAAACAGTACAGAAAACTTAATACAAAACTCTTAGTAGTGAATGTAGAAAATAAAGACCTCATCAGTTAGAAATTTAAAAGCCTTTCTCTTAAAAAAAAACTCTTGAATTGAAGAAGACATATATTTCCAGATGTTCTACAAAATTCTAAATAACGAAAAACACTATATAAGGGAAACCTTACATACATATCAAAAAATTTGGCAATCAAATAAAGCAGTGATCAGATAAAAATTAATATCTTTAAGAATTTTTATCAAAGACAAAAATGAAAAAAAACAGAAATAAACTTCCTAAAGAAAAAAATGTTTAAAAAGATAAAATGAATAGAAAGAAAGAAGAAGGAAGGGATTCAGGAAGTAAAAATCAGTAACATATGATTTAGAAAACAAATAATGGAACTAATAATTCAAGCACTAACTTATCTAAGAAACCTTTTAAAAGAGGTTGGGGGAAAGCAAAACCATGCAAATAAATTATAAGTGAGAATAATAAAAAAATCATGGGAAAGTTTAGAAGAGACTACTTTGTCCAACCCAATGTAAATAAATTTAAAAACCTAATGCAGGGTTGCAAGGGTAGCCCAGTGGTATAATTCCACCTGCCATGCAGAAGGGCTAGAAGATATTAGAGCACAAGTTGAGTATAAAAACAACCATCTAAAGTCTCTGGAAATGGTCTTAATGGCATGCTGCAAATGAAGAAGCATTTGTTCCAGAAAATCCACTTAACTTGGTAAGAACAGTGAGAATCTATGGAATTTGAATGTCTACTCACTCTTTCTTCTCCACCCTACCCCCCCCCACCCCCCAGCCCCCAGCACAGCATGATGGAAACTCTGCTCCAGGTGGATGTATCCAAGAACCCACAGTCCCCACTCTAGTTCCAGGGCTGTGGTATCTTCCAGGAAGTACAAGAATCAACATTTCTTATCTTGTGCCCCAGCTACCTGTTGAAGAGGCTAAGTTCCAAGGAATTCAGCTGACAGATGGAGGCTTCCCTCTTCCACCTAGCCCCTACAAATGGGGTGGAGATAAAAAGCTAACTTTTCTTCAGATCCAATGGTGGCTAGTCAGCAGTGGAATAAATTATTCAAAGTGCTCAAAGAAATCAAACTGTAAACCAAGAATCCAGCAAATCTATTTTTCAAGAATGAATGCAAAATAAAGATATTCCCCAAATGGCATGAATATAGTGTAATTGTAGGACATTGAGAGACGAAGAGGGTCTTCATTTGAGATGGTGTTGTGCTCTCCAACCCCACAGAAACCTCCTTACCTAGCCCACTCAAGAAATCACGTCTCATTCAATGATGAGATTGCTAATGGGATTTATGCGTCTCAGAGAGGCAAAAAATTAACTGCATGGGAAACGTCAAGGAATGCTTTAGGCTAATAAAATAAATTTTATAAAGAATCACTATAGGGCATAAACCATACCATGTAGAGCATTATTTAAAACAGAGCACCCTAACCCAGAGAGGTGATTGCCAAATCTGTTTGTTGTTGGTTTGGGTTTTTGCGCAAACAGAAAAAAAGATGCCAAGTGCTGATATAGGTTAGGATGCAAAAATGTACCTGTTGCTTCATGGCTGCCACTGTGTTTTCCATAATGTCTAGAGATTAAGGTCACTCTGTATGGGAGCTGCTATGGTAGCATACAGATGAGGGAATCTAGGAAGGGATCCATCTGGGAATTTAAACCAAGCTCTGACTTTAGATCTAGTAATGAACAAAAAAGAACACTGACATTTCCTGAACGCTTGCTCTGTGCGAGGCAACGTGCTAAGTATTTTACGTGTAATGCTCCCTTTAACTTGCAGTGCAACTCAATGAAGTAGATAAGGAGTCATAGCTCAGACCTCCTCTCTGATTAAAACCACCAATGAGATCTTACCTTAGAGTAAAATCTCTGACAATTAAGATATCTATGACAAGAGCTATTCGCCACTTCCCCCAAATCAAATTGCATTGCAAAGCTGCGTTTAAAGCTTGTTAAATCCCTGTACAAAATCTTAGTCCAGACATTATACCAACTTCCTGCTTAATATTGCCCCAAATAAAATAATACATTTAGTACTATTAAAATTATTGATCATTTTTGCTTCAAGGGTTGTAAGGAAATTCATAAAATACACAGCCTCCCTTTGAAGAAAATTCCTCCATTGATTCTCCAAATGCAGATTCTGAAACTGCTCAGACTTGATAAAAATAAGCCATCTCACTACCAGAGGGATGAAATGAATGTGGATAGTATCTACATGCTTAGCAAATATTATTTTAGGTAGAAAAGAAAAGGGCAGTTAAAAAAAAAACTACTTAGATTGGACTCTATCCTAAAATCTTAGCCTCATTTATTTAACAGAATAAAATGCACGATATCCCAAAACTGGAAATTTCACCTAATGTGAAATTTAATATCATTATTTATTTATTATCAACAAATAATTACTTATTATCCACAAATAATTCCTTGTTATTAATAATTTATTATCTATAAATATTATTAATAAATAAGAGTTCATTTATTATAATAAATAATTTATTTTAAATTATTTTGAAAATATGTTAATTTCTCACTTAAACTCTCCCAAGTACACATATCTGATTTATGTTTGATATAAGAAGCAAAAACACTTATAAATAAATACCTTTTCACTACACATGGATTGCACTGAGCTTGTATGGCCTGTGAAATAAAGCACTTGGTTTTAAACAGGGAAGAGCGGGGAGAAAAGTGGGAGTTAAATATGAATACAGGTACAGCTGAATAATAGAATTTATTATTAATCACTGTCTCACACCCTGTCCTGTTTGATGACAATAAGATTATCCAAAACATGTTATTGTGACACAAAAATAAACTCAGAGGTTTACAATTAAGATAGGTAAAATAAGTGCTGTACTAAACCAATTTAAATTAAATTGCTAAATTTAAATTTCTTGAGATCTTTGCCTTAACCTGAATAATTATCAAACAGATTGTCCTGTTTGTTGTTTAAGCTCCTTGGATAATAAATATTTAGATAGTTTATCTTTCTTTCCAACATAAAGATTTTACAATGTAAATGTAGGAATGTTGGTGCAGAGATGAATAGAAAACCTAGATTGTAGATATGTGGAAGACAAAATTTACTTAATTAATATCCTATGTGGTGAACATAGGGCAATATTAGTAAGTACACGTGGGTTCTGTTTAAGAGGCGTGCTTTCCAAACATTGTAGTAAGAGAGGACTGACTTGGGGTTGAGAGATTGAAATAGTCAAATGTAGTGAAAGCTGCCCGGAGGACAAACTTCAGATCTGAAATCGGATCTGGCTCAAGACTACAAAGATGGTTCCCACGGTTAGAAGAGAAACAAGATGCCAAATGCTATCGGTCACTTCGGCTTTTCGTGGATTCATGCCGTTTTCTGTCACCTCTGTGGTATACCAGTCACTCCATGGGGCCCTCCATAAGGAAATGCAGACGAGGGGATCTGCCAAATGACAAAGCTAGGCTGCAAATTCAGTTTTAACTCAGGAGCCAGTAAAAATAAGACTGATTTTTTTGAAAGAAGAGGAGGAGAAAAGGAGATGAGAGGAAAGAGGAAGAAGAGAAGGAAGAGGGAGGAGAAGAAAATATTGTATATGTACTAACTTATTTAATCTATTGTATAGTATTGTATTATAGCTCATATAAGACCTTTGCTCAAAATCCTTCAGTGGATTCTTCCCTTATTCAGAATAAAATCCAAAGCCATTATCATGCCACAAAACTCTAAAGGTTCTGGCATTCCAGTGTGACCCCCTCACCTACCACTTTTCCTGCCATTTACTCAAGTTCAGCTGAACTAGCTGTATTAATGTACTAATGTATTGGCATCAAACATGCCAAGCAAAATCCTACATCGAGGCCTTTGCAGTAGCTCTTTCCTCTATCCAGAATGTTTTTCCCCAACCCCGTAACCACAGGCTTGCTCACTCACCTCTTCCAAGTTTCTACTCAAAGAACAGTTTTTTGTAAGAACTTCTTGGACAATTCTCGATAAAATAAAAATCTCCGATCATTCTCTATGCCCCTTATCTTGCTTTCTTCTTCTTCACCTGGTTTATTGTGGCATACCATATTATACATAAACTTGCACGTGTTGTTTTCTTGTACATGTGTTTTTATCTATCATTCACCCATTCTTGACAAGTTGCTATATTTTTTTACTATGCTTTTCACTGCTATTTCTTTAGCATCTAGAACTGTGCTTGCCTTGTGATAGTTGATCCAGAATGTTTTTCAATGACTCAGTGACTGAATGAATGAATGAAGAGCCTTATTTTAGCACAGCTATTAAGCACAGGAAGATTCACTGGCTTACACACACTGCTTGGAAAATTAGTTATATACTTTCCCCATGCTGAGCCAAAGACTTTGATATAACTTTTCAGAATTTAAAGTGCATCCAAATTTGATGCATATGTTTTGCACATGTGCACACGCCTGTGTGCATGTGTTGTTTTCTTATCCTTTTTGGATCATTGTTCTAATGTCTTATCCTCATCTATCAAGATAGGAGTCTTATTCTATCATTACATGTTTGGTTTGCATGTTGGTGTGTAGAGCACAGAGAAGCAGTTAGTCTAATTAAGAAAACAGTAAAAAAAAAAAAAAAAAAAAGAAGAAGAAAGAAATAGTAAAAAAAAAAAGGAGGGGTGGGAGGACCCTAGATCTGAAGATTCAGGAGCAGAAATCTTTTATTTGATCCCCAATTACATGAAGTTACATAAGCTCTCTGAAACTCAGATGCAATTCATGAATAGAATGGTAGGGGACAACCCACATTTTAACCTAATAAAAATATTTATTTTATTTTTACCCCAAGCTAAATAGGGGTGGGGGGTGGAGTGGGGAGCATGTCAAGATCAAGACAAATTAAGTTACGAAAAACATAAAGATGCATTATCTACATCTGAATTTATGATCTGGGATATTACTTATAGCCTACGTTAACACATACATAGAATAGAATTCCCTCTAAATCATATTTGATCTTTCATACGTCAAGAGAATAAGCTGAGGGCGGGCCGCGGTGGCTCAGCGGGCAAGAGTGCTTGCCTGCCATGCCGGAGGACCCCGGTTCGATTCCCGGCCCCAGCCCATGTAAAAAACAAACAAACAAACAAAATATAATAAAATAAGAAAATGTTTAAAAGATGTTTCCCTTTCTTCCTCCCTTCCTTCCTTCCATCCTTCCTTCCTTCTCTGTCTTTCTTTCCTTCCCTTCCTCCCTCTCTCTTTAAAAAAAAAAAAAAAAAAAAAAAAAAAAAGAGAATAAGCTGAGTGTGTCTTCCTTTTGAAGAATACAATATTTGGAGAAATGGAGTGAGAAAGATATAGATGCTTAACTCTGAGACACCACGGTCATCATGAACAGGTCTATACCTCTCCGCCAAGCTAGAGTCACAGAAGAAAAATGGGACAATAATTTGATTCCCATAGAATTCTTACTTTTTCTTTTCTCCTTGCTTTGGTTTTCTCCATCTGTACCTAATATGCTTAGGCTATTTTCTTGTATTTCCCCATGTTTTCTTGTGCCTACTTTAATTTTCCCCAAGCAAACATATTATTTTATGTCTACTTTAACTTTTCTGTGATGATTCATAGTAAAGGAAAAAAAAGAGTACTCAGAAAAGTGTCAAGGTATTAGGAATTTCTGTGAAATTTCCCTTTAACTAGGAACTTGTTGTATCATGTCAGGGAAACTTGCCTAGTTTACAAGCCATAATTTCAATGTCTCAGCACAGTTCTACAACCAGTAATGCAATTTAACTACATGGACTCTGATTAAAGAAGTAGAGGAAGTGAATTTATTGAGGTTAAAATTAAATTCTACCTTTTAATAAAATGCATTTTTTAAGTATTTACATCACACAACATACATTTACTTTATTTTGAAAAGAAAGCAAGATCAATGTAAATTATGTGAAAACTCAGTAACGAATGTTCAGGTTCCCTCTGGAATCATACTCCATCTATTAGCTTGTCTCATGGTAAACAGTTGCTCATGACGTCCAAACTTCACAGCTTCCTTCCACTATGGTAGCATTGTGCACAGGAGGTAAAGAGTTTAGACGATGTAGGTTGCAGGTGTTCCTGCCAACTTCTAGCTCCTTTTTAAATTGGCTTCTGGAGCTCTTTCTACCTTTGAGTCATCTGTTATACCATACTTCTCTGGCACCACACACGTGTTTGCTCAGCCCAGGTGCTGCTGCTGTTTGCTTTGAAGCACTCAGGAGTTCTGAGTCACCAAAGGGTATGGCCCCCACACCCTTTGCAGATACTTGTAAAGGAGCCACGGACACTGGAAGCCAGAGGCGAAGGCAGGACACCCAGCCGCTCCCATGTCGAAGAATCACGTGGAATTCAAAAGAACAGCCAAAAAAAGCAACGAGTTTATCTTAAAGGAAAATGGTTCTTACCCCTCTTTCAATTAAATTTTCAATTGTTAATTTGTGGAACTAGTACGTAAGAATCTCAGTACCACTTCTCAGACTTGCAGAGGTCTGGCTTATCTTTTTCTAGTATTCCATTTCTATTTAAATTTCTCACTGAACCAGAGCACTAGAAAATTAATCTCAGTCATTATGGGATTTTATCATCACTCTTTTCTTCTGGGGTTGAATGTAAGGTCCACCTGCTCCTGTGGGGTACCAAGGGATGCAGGGAAGAGATAGTATCTGGATCTTAGCCGACATGGTCACTGAGTCACACAGGTGGGCACTGAGTTGCTTACTCTGATCGCCGTCACCTGGGCATCCTCAGGCTGGCATCTCTAAATGCTGACTCCACGGCATGCCTGCAGAGCCAGTAGCGAACATGAAAGGACTTGTTCCATAAATGGGACCAGGACTGGGGAGCCAGAGCAAATTAGACTACAGAAAGAAAGGAGAGCATGTTGCAGACTTTCCTTGTATATTTCAAGTAGATGTTATTGTGCAACAATGACTGTCTGCCTTCTACCACCAGGGCTGCGTTACGTGGACTCTCTGCTTCCCCGGGGATGATGCTGTGCATTTAGTAGACATAATTTCTCAGCAGATATGATGCTGCCATCGTTTTGATTAATTTAGTTTTGAGCAGTCCAAGCAGGGACTTCCTGGAAATGTTCAATGGTGTTACACAGCAATTATGCTGAAAATTGAAATTTTCAGTAGAGTCTACACTCAAGAATAGACTCATTTCAGACAGCATGCTGACTGGCATAAAGATAGGAAGACAGATGATATCATTCATTTAGATAGTGCAGATCTGAACAGAGGATGAAGCATGTTTTCAGCCCGTGGTTTCAATTCTTTAGAAGATTTTCCTCAGCATTTTTTAGTATAAAAATTATAAGTAGAATTATGCCCATGTTGATAAATTTCTATCCAGAAAATACTTTCCAATTCAAATTACTCATTTCGATTTCCCAAATTCTCCCATAGCAGAGTTAAACTGTCTCCAGTTTTCTATTTTTATTTCATTAAAATATTTTAGTACGAGTATATCATTTTTGCTTATATGTTGCAATACATAATTGATTATGTATTGCTTTTTTTTTTTTTTTTTTTGACATGGGCAGGCTCCAGGAATTGAACCTGGGTCTCCAGCATGGCACGCGAGAACTCGGCCACTGAGCCACCAGTGCACTACCCAATCAATTGGCTTTTATGTCAAATTTTACCAATTATAACATTTGTACTGCAGATTTCTATGTGACCATTTCTGTGGCCAATTTTGGTAGCTCTAAACGTTGCCAAGAAGATGATAACTATTAGTATGTGCTATTACACTTTGTCAGATTTTTTTGCTTTGGTTATTTTATTTGATATCTATAACCTAATATTCATTTTGAAATTGATAAGACTGACAGCTGTATTTGCTTCTCAGTAAATTCTGAGCAAGTTCTTTCAAGTACTCTAGAATTTCCTTTCAAAAGTAAAGGACAAAGAAAGTTCTCAGGTTCAAACCTGTGAACCAAATTAAATTGTAGAGTAGAGAAGCCTGCAAATTCACTCTGGACCCCATTCGTTTAAGTTGCTGCCCTCTCAAGTTTTTTCAAGTGCAGCTAGCCATCATCTTAATACAGGAGCCAAAAAGACAGTTAGGGCTTAGATGTTTGTTGCATAAAACTAACAAAGAAAATATATATGAACCATAATTTCATTGTCAGAAAAAAATAAAAAACACGTGGTCTTTCTTCTATACAAACATAAGCTTTTGTTCTCTAGAAAGAGATTTAAAGTATAATTTCACTATGTACCTAACAAAGTTTTTGCTATGTGTACAGGCAATATTCTTTGAGCTTCACATACATCAGTACTTTTATTTCATCCCAACAACTCTAGGAGGTAGGAATTATTATTCTGTTTTTAAAATGAGGACCCTAAGGCTTAGAGAGGGGGGGAAATAGCCTTTCCAAGGTCACCCAGCTAGTAGTGGCAGCACAGGATACAAACCCAAGCTGCTTGCTCTAGAGTCCAACCCTTATAACCCAATATTTAACCAAATCAATATTGCAGGACACTTGATAACTTACCAATGTTTTGCTATTTTGCGATTACAAACAAAAATTCACTAAACACCCTTGAATCCAAATATTTATAGACATACGATGGTCACAATAAATTTCCTGGAATTGGAATTCTGGTTTTCATTATATTAAAATTTAAGACTTTTGATAGTTAATAACATTTTGAAATGCCCACCATACACAAGGGAAAAGAATAACTGCACAGCACATAGCAGCAGCTCTTTCAGTTGTATCATCTGTGACTAAATTTTGGAGGTCATAAATCCTATAATTGGCAGAACCAAGATTTGCTTATTGCTTTAACAAAAAAAAAAAACAGTAATTATTTCCCTTGACTACACTGTTCCTCCAAGTAAGCAGCCTGCATCAGTGTAGTATATTGGGAACACTCTTTAATCACAACTACTCTCTAATACCCAATTAATACTCTTTAATCACAACTACTGTTACCCAATCAAAATCCAATGCATATATCCTTAGAAAAGCTATGCCCCAAAATAGTGATCTCTCCCCATCAAAATGGTTTAATTCATATTGATAATAATAACAATTTGATAACGACCCATTCTCTAAAATACTCCCCAGTAATGCAACTAAGACATTATTGAGGACCTATTTCCATGGAGGCCTTAAGCACAATTTTGCAACATGATCACCTTGGAATAATTTACTCTGTAAATACATCTTGGGCAAGAGGCCAAGTGTTGGGGATTGAATCATGTTCCCCACAAAAGGCGTGTTCTGTTGTAACCCCTGGTCCTGTTGGTGTGAGCCCATTTGTAGTAGGACCTTAGAAGATGGTATTAGGTAGGTGTGCCCAAACTAAAGCCTTAACCCAATATGGCTGCAGGCCTTAGAAGCAAGGGAAACTGGTCATGGAAAGAGAAGCCACAGGGAGCAGCCAGAAGCTGAAAGTTAACGGAATGTGGAAGACAAAGGAGAAGCTGCCACCATGCTAACTTCCATATGAGGGAAAGGCCAAGGAACCCTAAAGATGGCTGGTCAGCTAAGCCATGAACCAATAAATATAAAACACTAAGTGAAAGTTGTTTTATTACATCCTATATCCGTGAATATTATTTTACACATTCCATTTTTGCCAAGTTTCCTTAAAAGCAAAATAACTTCTTTTAATAGCAAAATTAAAGCCTCTGCTAAAAACATTATGCCATTGAATTTTAAAAAGTTAACAACCTTTAAAAACAAATGTCATTGAATTTTTAAAAGTTAACAGCTTCTTTCCTTATAAAAAATAAGAAAAAAAATCTGTACATTTACATTAAAAATTCAAGACCATTCATTTGAAAAAAAGGAAAACGTTAACAAAAGCATTTACTTACACATTAAAATAGCCTTTCACCTTATACATATAAGGAAAGAAGAATATTAAGTGGTCAACTGGTTATATTACAATAAAAACTTTAAAAAGAAAAATTACTCAGGGCTAATAACCTGTATTTCGGGGGCAAATTAGAACAAGAAAAATGTAGAATCAATTTTAGATAGCATGTTTAATGGAAGATTTTCTCAGTGCCGAGAGCTAAGGAATAATAAGAAGGAACAATAAGGAACATTCCCTATGAAAGCCTTTTTTATTTGTTCTGCACAACCAGTTTAGGCCTGTCCTGTAAATGCCTTTAATTCAGTATGTAGTCAGCTCTTCCTCCTTTCCACACTCCAAATAAGGTGACACATGGAGAAAGGGCTGACTGGAACTTCACCAAGATTAAATGGCAGCTGCCAGTGGCCTAGGGGAAAAAGGAAAAGGCAGGGCTGGGCCAAGGAAAAACTATGAAGCACTCAATGTGGCTTTCCCTCCCACTGAAGTCCCTTTGTTGGCCCTTCTCAGCAATTCAAGCTTGTTTCTACCTTAAAACAAGCCCACTAGGGCTTACCCTCTCCCATAGTGCTCTGTGTTGCAAAATTCACTCTCTAACTTTTTCTTTCGTGTAATTGCAATTCCTATTTCTTTCATTATTTAAAAAGTCCCCATAAGAAAGCTGTCTGATAAAAATCAATTCACTCTGAAGGGCGACTGACAGCTTGCCATTGCAACCCAAGTTGCATTGTCTATATCTGAAGTATATCTAAGTTGCAATGTCTATAACATTGTCTATATCTGAAGTTGCTACAGACATTTTGGAAGAGAGATAAAAGGAGAGGGGCCCAATCAAGTGCTGGATTTCCTTGAATCACATCAATGCCACTTTAGAACAGAGCAGTGCATAAGGAAATGAAATATTTGTACTCCCTAGGGCAAATATTTAGATTAAAACCCAGGGTGTGCGGTGATGAGTTTGGGTCTTAGGGCAGACATTCCCCACTCTATCCCCTCAATAAAATTTGCCACCCACTCCCACCCACACCCCCCTTCCCCACAGCTCCCTTTATCCTCTAAAATCCCACTGAGAGAATGTGGTTATTTGGTTCTAAATATAAAAGATGTTGGTAGACAGAAGGGAGAAAGAAAATGGTGATAGCACATTTCATTTCACCAGGGATATGTTTTTAAAATACATTTTTAGTATTAGCTCCCAAGAATAACACTTTATCTCTGGAAACCTGGCCGCCAGAAAGCAGAAAGCTCTATATCTGTGACAGCTATTCTTCAGCCAGCTTCTGAATTGTGGATGCAGAAATCTTTAGATTGGCTTTAGAGCAAATTTACTGTTTCACCAAGATCCCTCTTTCCTCCCCACTGACACCAGAAAACCTTTTTCACCGTACAATGTCTGAAACATATTACACCCGTGTACATGAACGATTTCTTGATAGGCTCATTCATAATGCAGCTTACAACCAAGCATTAGAAGCTTTCTCCTTTTTAAACCTTGGGTTCTTATTATCGGAAAAACCAGACCCCAGCCTCATTATAAATTACCATCTTTTTATCGCTTTGATTGCATTTTATTTTAAGATGTCGTATTGATCAATAGCTTTGATAGCCTCAATCAAACTGTATTCCCATAGAAAATTGTCATTCCATGGGCTGGCTCAACAAAGTGTCTACAGATTCAAATGAAGACTTTGGGGAGAGGTGCCCAATTCTCCAAAGCTGAATAAAAAATCACGTTAATTTAGTCTAAATTGTTTCTCTTGTAAAATTTCTTCAAATAGTGATGCTTAAAATTTCTTGACTATTTTTAACCTATTAGAATTTTGAATACAACAATGTGATATCAACTTTATCATAATGGTAGGTATTCATTATTTTAAATTTAAAAATAAATGTTTCCTGGTGTTCTCCAAGGTCATCCAGAAGCTCTACAAGTGAGGACATTTGAAAGGCACTAAATTTAAGCACATTTTTGAAGATATTTAATCACACCTTGGTGTTACACTTCTCTGTGTCCTTTTATTTACAGCATTTTGTAATATTCATCTGCTTTCATCAAGAGTGATATATTTTATTTGAAGATGGTAATAATGGAAATGCATGCATATCCCTCATTGCTACTCATAACTGAAGTTTGCTTCTTCAGACAATATTGTCACAACCACAACCCATCTAATTGTAGAAGAGCCTAACTGCAGATGACCAATGTTGAGAGAAAATAAGACCCATGAGCACTAAACTTGCAAATGACAATATGAAATCATAGTACTCCATCAAGAGAAGAAAAGCGCTTTTTCCTCAGTATAATTGTCATTCCCGGAAAGTTATCAGTATAGTAATCCTGAAGCTCAGAAAAATATGTTAAGACTGTAGCTACAACATCAATAGAAGAGTTTTAGTATTTTCTATCAAGCAAAATTAAAAATAAGGCAATAACTGTCTATACGGTAAATACAGTTTTGGCTCTTAAAAATAAGGAAACCTAGTTATATTCCTCAATAATCCTTGTAAGCCATAAATGCACTTAAAATCATAAAAACAATACTTTTTTTTGTCTACTCTTTTCTGCCAATTTGTATTTGTGGCCACATATTTTTGAGAATTTACTAGGGTTAACAAAAGAGGTAAGACTGTTTTTTACAATCAGAAAGAAAATGAAATTCTAGTCATCATTGTCAGGAGCTACAGGCTAAGAGCTACTGATTCTTTAGAGCTAAAAATTCCAACATAATTTACCGCAATGTTTGATATAATCCTATTCCACTTAAATCTAAATTTGGAATAAGAAGAGAATTTTTAGCCCACATAGCTGTTTTATTATATTCTAATAAGCAGAGCTTAACTAACTGTTGGACTAATACTTACCCAACATATTTATTTATAAAGAAAATATCAGTATTGGGCAGCAGGTCCTTTATAGACTTTGATTTCAATATTACAGTATGAGATTTGCTAGTTGTTTATATACGCAGCAATAAAGGCAAAATCTCTTTTAACATTTTGTACATCTTGCAAAAAATTAGGAGCAAATTGCTTCCAATATGCAAATGGTAAATAGCATACTTCAAAATTTAGAAAAATCCATTTGCTAGTATATTGAACTTGAATTTCAAAATATCCCTTTGGAAATGTCCAAAATGTCTGGCAAAGACATAATTGTAGCACAGCAACATTATCTCTTTATACATGTTTCTGCTAATGCAGTAAATTTGGGTTCCAAATTATTTAAAAAGTCAAGTCCCTCTTCTTCCTGTTTTTCACTGCAGCAACCTACAGACCCAGCTGGAGAGCCTCTTCCTTCGTAGTTATACGTGAGGACATAATCTTGAGATTGCGTACAGTCTTCATTCCGTTTACACGCATGCAATTTCTGTAAATGGGAAAAATGGATTGTATTATTGGTTTAAACACAATAAAATGTATGAACATAAAATATATTTTTTTATTTACCTTTTAGGTTTAATTTTTAACCCGTGTGTCCTCTAATGGGTTCCTACATACAAAAAATGCACATGATTGGTCTCTATCACAACCATATCATAAAGTAAGTATATTTAACATTCTTAGCAATCCATACACATTAACTATTAGGCATACAAATGTCAAGTTCCAGGACATTTCAGTTATTGTTAAATGTTTATTGATAAATGTTCTAGTTAGAAGTAGGCCTAGTCCACACAATGAAGACCAGACGTGTATTGTTAGGGTTTTGAGATTGGATGTCCCACAGTCCCCATTTTGAGTCATAGCTCTGGGTTTACTAATAACTCTATGACTGAACAAGTTACTAAATATCTTTAGACCTCCCTTTTCTCACATCTAAAACGGAATACAGACAGTGACTATCTTACAGAATTATTTTGGAAATTAAACAGTGAAATAACGATGCATGAAAAACACCCTTATTATGCCCAGCACAAAGTAAACATACAGTAAATGTTAACTCATATTGCTGTCACATTTTTTTACTATTAATACGCAATACTAACACAGTTATAAAGTAAGAATTATTGCATTGGCTTGAAAATCAGAATCCCAAGAGAATCAAAACATGAGAAAATATATCGATGCACACCAAAAAAAAAAAAAAAATCAGTGAAATTCAATTTTTAAAACAATTGACACGCATGGCCCTGCAGGAACTGGGCATTCAGAATGCACAGGCCAACCATGCAGCACCATTCAGCCACTTCTGCCTCCACTGCTGTCATTGACCTGTCTGCCAACTTGTCAAACTCAGGTGTGTCCTCCTTTCCCCCCTGTGTACCCACTCCTTTTCTAAACTGCAGCTTACGTGAATGGCTTGCATTATCAAAGGTCTTTCTTCAAGATCTTTTCTAGCCTCACATGCATTTCCTGATGTGCATCCTGAAGAACACAATTAAGAACATTTCCTAAGCTTCTCTTCTCAAGCTTACACAAGTACTGACTGTCCCGTAAAGGAATGAACATTGGAATTGGACAAAAAAAGTACATATGGATATTTGATAAGTTGTAGCCATAGCACAGAATAGTGGTTGTTTGCATTCAGAGTTTCTGGCCTACTGTTTACCAGCGTCCTCTGATAAAGAGATGAAAACCTTAGTACAGACAGGGTGTTCAATCCAGTGGTTCTCTACCCTAGTTATATAGGAATCACCTAAGGAGCTTTTTTTAAAAAAAAAAAAAAAGTGCCAGACCAGCTGAATCCCAACTTTCAGGGGGGAGCACATGCAATCATATTTCTTAAAGGCATTCCAGGAAGTTTGATATGCCATTAGGTTTGAGAATCCTTTATTCAATCCCTCTTTTCATTCATATTCTTGCCTTCTTCTGATTAACATTTTATAGTTGCATGGTACTTTATATATTAAGATATTTCATATAGATCATATTACTTAATCTCAATCTTTTAATTGTACATTGATGTTTGTGTATTCACCGAGAAATGCAGATTTGATTTAGGGAGTTTCGTGATTGTGAGGAATTATAATTTTTTTCATATTCTTCTATATTAAAAGGGTTCATGAGTAAACACAAACCTAAGCATAAACCGTAACTTTTAGTGAGCAATAATGAGAAGCTTCCAATATGAAAGAATTTTAGAAAGTAAGTGAAATCTGACAGATGAAATAAAATCTCTTTTAAATTAAATAATGTAACAAACTCAAAGAGCAGGAAAAGCAATGACAGAGAGGAGACGTGGAAAACTGGTTTCTGAAAATCATACGCAATTTTAAATTTTTGATTGGTCGTCACACTTGAGCATTTACATTTTAGAATCAAAACACTGAGATGAACTCACTTCACCGAGACGAGACTGAGTGAAATTATGCCACTCCGAGTAAGTGCTTCTGCAGTTGTCCATCTCCACGTGTCCTCCCCGGCAGGAATCCAGGGTGTGATGGTGTCCTGCCCCCTGGCAGGATTCCAAAGTCTGGTGTCCTCCTTTTACCATTTCAATGGTTTCCTGCCCTCCATTTTTGACTCCTGATCCTATGGTGCCACAAAAGCCCGAGCTAGAATTGTTGACAGTCTGGGTCAAACATCCATTGGCAGAACACTGAAATAAAATAAAACTACTTGTATAGAGAGGAAAGATTCCAGGTAAATTCAAGAAAGAGAGAGAGAGATCATTTATTTGACCTTTTATTCATTCACACATTCAACAGATATTTATCAGTTTCCAACCATGTGTTTAGTCTAGAGATGCAAAGATGCATTAATACATAATCCCTGAGTAGCTTCAAGAAACTCATATTCCAATAAGGCAGAAAAAAAAAAAACAGATAACTATTAAAAAAAAAAACTGTGATTATTCTGATATGAGGTTAAGAATAGAATGCTATAGAACTACAGAGGAAAACTTTACATTTCAAACACAGAAAAGGCTCATGGAAATTTGACCATGGGCTGTAGGCACAATTATATGATGATACTGTGAACCAGGGATTGTATACTTCGGATGGTTTCTATGCTGTGTGAATATATCTCAATAAAATTGCATTAAACATAAAAATAAATAAAAGGTAAGTGGAGTAGACAGGGAAAAGTCTTAAGGACTGAAGACCAAAAGGAGTGTGAGGAAAAAGATGTTGCCCACATGAGTGTTTGGAGTCCAAGGCAAATGTGGAACTCAGGAGAACTTCAGTGGGTTGTGAACGGCAGGAGCAGAGAGTTCAAAGAGAGAGAGATGAAGCTGAAGAGGTTATAAGAGGTGAGAGGAGATACAGACACCATGCTAATAGTATTAGACTTCATGAAAATTACAGAGACCCAATGAAGGATTTTAAAAACAGTGGTGAAATATAATTTTTCACATATTTCCTAATGCTTATATGCATAAATACATTTATAAAATATCATTCTGGGCATTAATGTGGAAGACAGATACAAAGGAGACAAGTTCAGTGTCATGGAGCTCTGAGGGGGCACTGAGTTGTTCTAGGTGAGAAATGACAAGGCCCTAAGCAAAGGAAGAAGCAGTGCTCACTGAAAGAAGTGGAGAGACAATATAGAGCTTACTGGTGGCTAGATGGGTCAGAAAGTTTTCCTGTGTATTCTGCTGGGGTAACTAGGGAAATGGTACAAGTCACTGAAGTAAGGAGGAAGGACATGCTTGTGGGGGTGAGGAGGGTAAACGATTCAATTTTGTACATAGTGAGTTTGAGAACCATTCAAGAATATTAAGACATGAATATGTAAATCTGGAGCTCGGTTGAGAGGACTGGGCTGGAGACATAATTCTGGGTGTCACTACCATAGTGGTAGGTGGAGTCATGGGAACAGGGAAGGTCACCAGGGCAATCTGTGGACTAAGGGAAAAGGCTGAGGAGAAAACCACCAGAAATATCAAGTGTTAGGGGTGGATAAAGCAAATAGGACCGTGACAGGATTGATGTGGAAGGGACACTGGGATAATAGGGGGACCCAAAAAGGCATGACTCTGAAGCTTTGCAAAAAGAGGGCCATGATTAAGGGGGTGTTGGCGATCGTGTATAAAAAAATCCAAGTAGGATAAGAACTGAGTTCACATAAAGTAAGCACTCACGGGAGTCAAGTAACAGAGTGGTCATAGGTGGTCTTTGTCAGAAGAATTTCCAAGAAGTTCCGAGGGTGAAATAAAGACAGTGAAGTCAATGCACATTTTTCTTTCAAGAAATTCAGTTTCAAAGAAAAAGAGAAATGGAGGAGAACAAAGGGTCAAGGGAACGTTTTCAAATGAAAAAGGACTGATTAAATATTAATTCATAGCAACCCTCATCAGGGTCATAGGTAAAGGTTTAACGGCAACCTCATGACAGTTACTTATGTCATGGCATTGCTTATGTTATGACATAACAGTTACTTTTATGACAAGAACCTCCAATATCATCTTGTTATCAGTTTGAATATTTTAATATTTAATATGCAGAGCCTCTAACAATACTGGAAGTAAATTTACAAGTTCAGATGACTTGCTGAGCCTGAACTATACAAAAGTAACGCTTACTATCTTATTGCCTTAGCAGAAGATATCAGAAAAGGGAACTGAAAAATAACCATTTGGTGGCAGCACTATGAAACAATTCTGTTGCAGTTGCTGCTATAGCAAAATTCTATTACTACCAATAATAGTAATAAGAATAATTTCATGACTTACCAAATTCCCTTGATAGGATAACTGGTCATAATAAATATGTTTAGACATCATATTTCTAAGCTAATGAAAGAAGACTTGAAAAAAAAAACTAAAATTCAGGTTCATCCCATAGTGTTCTTGGTTACACTCTATCCTTTATTCCTACTAGCCCACCTCCTTTTGTTCCACCCCAAAATTAATTTTTGTAGGATATCAACCACTCCTCATTCATATCAGTGATTACCAGTTTTACTCCCAGTCCTGACTTTTCATCCAATCTGGAAATGCACTGAATGCCTTGTAATTTGAACTCAGGTCAAAAACTGAAGTTTATCACCTTGACTCATTGTTGTAAAATAAGTTATATTTATACTATGAAATTTTGTTATATTTTAAAAATATGTCTAAAGTTATGTTATGGCACAAATGAATAAGCCAAGCCCTTTTTAGAAAGTATTCCTAACGGAGAACAGGTGAGATATGTGGGTGTGATATGGTGAAGAGGCCAATCCATACCATCAGTTCTAGCATACCATGGCAGAGAACTAATACTAAGAATAATTCTATCACTCCATCCTCAGATATAAAATAAAAACATACTATAAGCCAAGGACCATCAAGTTTCCAAAACTATTTTCTAACTAAAGACATAATCAGAGTTCCACATATATAAGTGTCAGGCAAATGTGGGTGATGATTTTTGCATGGTGGTAGGGAGGACGTGGAAGAGAGAGAAGAGAAAACAGCAGATAAGAAATGCAACATCACTCGGAGGTATGAAAAGGGCAGGGAGGTAGATACTGTTCCTGGCTATAGCCTCTTTTGCCCTAACTCCACTTATTGTCTCTCAAAGCCAGTTAGCCAACAACCTTCACATTTCTAGCTTTAAAATGTTTCTTATTCATCCTTACCTTAATAGTCCAATAACCATTATCCTTGTAGAATTATTTCCTGTTTAATCAATAGATCTTAATGCATTATCTCCCCTATCCCTAATGCCTTTCTATTCTCTTTGACCATCCTCTTGGTTCAGCCTCACACTGCACACATCACTCTCCAGAAAAGCCTTGCCTGGCTCTCCTTTACCAAGAGAATAAATCAAAAATCCTTAGCATGGCATGTGAAAATCCAGTTCCCACTCCCCTCCTTCTATATCCTCTCGCCCCAATGCCTAACATAAGTTTCAGACCCCTATTACAATACATAATTTCTTCCATTCCAAACAAGTTATTTACAGCTTGTTAAATAATCCATAACCTGTTATCTCCTTTCCTACTCTTCAGGATATTTCCCTCCTCTTTACCTATTCACACCATTTCTTCACACTCAAAACCTTCTTATGCTTTAGGTTAATGAACAAGCTCTACCTCTTGCACAAGGCCTTCCTGTCCCATCCAGATGACTTGAGTATATTTGAACTCCAAGAGTGCTCTATATTGGTGCTAAGGGTTAACTGACAACTTCCTATTTATCTTTTCTATAAAGTAGAACACATTTCCTGTAAATAAATTGAAGCTTCTTGGAGGGGAAAACATGCCTTGTAAGTAGTGCTTCTTACAAAACAAGCACCTTAGCACGTAGTACCTAAGAGCTTCCCTAGAAATATAGAAGGAAAGAGAATGGCAGCAATTTTATTTATTCCAATTCTGTCCCCTCCTGCTTCTTCTTCTTTTTTTTTTACATTTATCTCTTTATATTTTCTTATTTTATCTTGAGAATTTTTAGCTAGGTTTTTTTTTCTATTATAAATGATCAAAGACTTAAAAAAACAATTTCTGGAAATACAAATTTTAGAGAGTCGCCAAAAGATTATTACAATAAACTTACAACCTCAAAGAATAGTTTTTGAAATCAAAGCACCAGAGAGTGAAAAAAAAGGTAATCAAAACAATGAATCTGGCTTAAGAAGTTTAACAAATACTGATAGAAAAAAAATTTATGTCTATAATACATGACCCAATTAAAAACACAAATTAATTCCTAGAATTCAAAAAAACTTCAGGAAGAAGAGTTAAAAATTATGGGAGATTCTCACAGATAAATACACATTTTTGAAAAATACTTACCACCCTGTCATCTCCAGGTGCTTCTGTATTTGATATAATTAAGTTTTGCTGAGCTAGATCTTCAGGAAAAGATTTTCCTTTTCTGGCACCAGCAACACTACATACTAAAGTTAACAATATACCTGAGTTTAAAAAAAAAAATTAGTTTAACATACATAGACTAAAGTAATCACCCTTTATTTCTTACAAATTAACGTTCACAGGAAGAAAATGAATCACTAAGCATGTTTCCCCATTAATTATTCTTGGTCTTTCTTAAGAAATGATTTAGCATAGATTTTAAAATTAGAAGGAATCATTTGTATAATTTTATTATATCTCTCTAATTCAGAGTTTGAATTCTGCTTATAATGTTAAAGTATTCACAATTTTAAATATTTTAAAGAGGTTTACTGATTTCCAAAAGGAACACATAACAAAACACATACGTCTTGCCTATATGAACAATAACAAAAGACATTTTTTCCAGAATAGACTATTTTCATGTATCTCAATCAAACCTACCTTGAAGCCTTTCTTCATCAAGATTGTGGGAGATTGAAAATATATGATAATAAAACCAACAATATTAATAACAGCTACAGCAGCAACCATTCCTTACAATGGTCTCCAAGACCCTACACTGGGGAGGGATTGGCAAACCATGGCACCAGATTTGAACTTCCACAGGGTTTTCTACAGTCTGCAAGCTAAGAATGTTTTTATATTTTTAAAATGTTGAAAAAAATCAAAGGAAGAATAGTAGCTCAAGATGTGAAAAGTATATAAAATTCAAATCTCAGTGTCCATAAAGTTTTATTGGACACAGCCATACCCACCATTTACATAACTATGCTGCTTTCTCCCTACAAGGACAGAGTTGGTCAGATATAATTGAGAACACCTGGTCTGCAAAGCTTAAAATATTAACTATCTGGTTCTTTGCCAAAAAAATGTGCAGATGTCTGCCTGCTCTATGTGACCCCTTGTGATCTTTCTGGTTCCATTTCCTAATCCTGTCCCTATCATCCACTCCCTCTAGCCGCACTGAGCTCCCTGTCATTCCTTGGTCCCCCAAATACCTTCCACAAGGCTTTTGCACTGGCTGGCCCCTCTGACCGAAAGCTCTTCCCTCAGGGAGTCCAGATGCATGACTCTCATCTCTTCTAAAAATTAGCAAAGATCATCTTTTCAGTCAGGGCTTCCTAATTAAATGTTGAAAATAGCACCAAACCAGCACCAACCTCTTCCCTCTCACCTTCCCTCTGCACCTTACAACAACTGCTGCTCCAAAATATTTTGCTCTAGTGTGTGTTGTGTTTGCCTAAATATCAGTTAACCTACTTACTAGTTTACTACTACAAAGGCAGAGTCGTCTATTTGTTTACAAATGAATTCTAAGCTTAGCTTTTGGCATATAGTAGGCAGTCAATATATATTTCTTTTGTTGAGTTGATGAATTACAATGAACATTTATTAGAAGCTCACACTATTCTAAGGATGTCACATGTATGAACTCGTTTCATACTTCGTGCTACCCCATAAAGCAGGCTACCATAATTATCCACATTTACAGATGAAAAACCTGAAGCACAGTTCAGTAAGTTGCCCTGCATCATATGGTGTGCAAGAGACCAAGCTAGGGTGCACATCCAAAAGGCCAAGCTCCAGAGTCTAGGCTCTTAACCACTACTCTTATCAGAGAACAAATTAGAAACAACTAATCTAGCCTGGAGGATTGGATGGAAATACATAGATAAGGAAAACAAACGTGTATTCTTGAGAACAACACAACTGGCATGAAGGTTAACAGAACTCAAAACTGGAAAGACATCCAAGAAAAGATATAGCTACAATCTGAACATCTCCCATATATGTGACTGAATGGTGAGCAGAAGGCTCATTCAGCCCTACAAGGAGTAGCACGGGGACCAAGAAATAAAACTATACAATTGACTTGGTTCAATCTCAGGAATTTTCAGCAGTTCCAAGTACACAATCTTTTATCTCCAGAAGGATCTAGTTTTCTCTCAGAAAATGTTCAATCAAAATTCAGATAATAATACAAAAGGAATTTTGTAAATGGAACTCAAATCTAATGGATGACTGGACAAGATTAATTTTATTCTATGTTTTAACTTCAAGTAAGTAAAGGGACTTACACAAGAGTAATGCTGTACCCAGTAATATTGCAAGGATCGCCCACTTTCCAAGTCTTATTTCTCCAATGGTCCTTGAAGCTGGCATACATTTACTTGGATGAGCACAATCACACAGAGTAACATTCAGGGTTTTTGTAGCAGATAGACCTGCTCTATCTTTCACAGTTATAGGAACCTCATATACTTTAAATTCTGCATTTTTCCGATATGAAAGACGGGCAGCTGTATCTGAAAGAAAATTTTAAAATGTTATTTTTCATGATCTTTATTCCCCCTTAGCATGTGTTTCACCACATTTGTTTTAAAGGTAGTCTTCTCAAAGAACTATCTGCCACTTGGAAATGAATAAAATGAAGAACTACCTTCAACATTTTCAAGCACTAATATTATTTTACATGGGTTGTCTTCTCTAATTTTTCTTTTTTAGAAGAGAGACAAAAATAATTTGAAATGGTCTTTAGGATCATACTGTGTCTATGGTTGGATCCCCCTATTCCCTCTCCCTCCCCAAGACCGTTAAGCTGAGTCTATCCTCAGCCTTAGTCACGTTTCATTCACTGATAGTAGTTTAGCAGCCTCTGGTTTTCCCTGCCATGCAAGGAAATTTCATCAGTTTCACTTTTGTAAGACATAATAAATCTGGACGTGGGACTGCCTTACTTGTACACTCCCAGTGTACACCTGCTGACACCTACAGATTGACAAAGGTCAATCTTCTAGGCCTGTCCCATAAAGCCATTTGCAACTGGATTCCACCTTCCTTGCACCAAACTCCTGGTATTCCTGCTAAAACTTTTAGTTCTAACAATAGATCTACTTGTTCCTGTAGTATAATTCTTCTTTTACGTTAGGAATGTATCATCTACTGATTGAACAAATATTTATTAAACAATTAGTACCTGCTAAGCAGTGGGTGAGGTGCAAAGACAGTGGTAAACAGGAGGTAATAATACAACATGAGAAGGGATGGCATCACAAAAGTCCAGCTGCATGAAAGAGCGTGGCACAACTATAAATCAGTAGAGTGAGGTGTGGCTAAAATATGTACTAAAATATATACTACCATCCCAAGTCCCAGCTCCCCAGAAACCACTATCACAGGAGTTTGCACCTGAAGGTTCAATTTCCCACCTGTGGTGGTTTGGGACTGTATGTAATCCAGAAAAATATGTTCTTAAACTTAATCCATTCCTGTGAGTGTGAACCTATTGTAAGTAGGGCCTTTTGATGAGGTTACTTCAGTTAAGGTGGGACCCAACCCATTCATGGTGGACCTTAATCCTATTTACTGGAATCCTTTATAAGTGGAATGAAATTCAGACAGATAGAGAGCCAGAGAAAGCAGAGGTTGAGTATCACTGGAACCTGGAAGCGAAGGGAGAGGTCAGGAGAGAACACCATGTGTACTGCCTTGTGACAAAGGAGCAAAGGACCAAGGATCACTGGCAACCAGCCCTAGAATGCCAGCCTTCGGGGAGAAAGCATCCATTTGATGATACCTTGATTTGGATTCCTCTTAGCCTCAAAACTGTGAGCCAATAAATGCCCATTGTTTAAGCTAACCAACTGCATGGTATTTGCTTGAGCAGCCAAGGAAACTAAAACAGCACCTTCCCGGGACACTGCAGAATGCTTATCCCATACATCCAAATCCCTCACTTACAGAGTCTGCTAACCAAACAATTTAAACTGCACACTTTCCTCTTCACTTCACTGGAGTTACTAAAATAACAAATATGCCTCAGGGATAAGCTGCCCAATATACATATATTTTTTGTAGGTGCCTGGTCCAGGAATCTGAATCCGGGCCTCCCGCATGGAAGGCGAGCATTCTACCACTGCACCGCCCATGCACCCTGCCCAATACATTTTTTATTTATTTATTTATTTTCTGCCCAATACTTTTACAAAGCTTCTTCTGTGGTTGATGTAAATGTTCATTTTGCCTTCATAAAAATTGTATCTTTTATTTTTTAGCACATTCCCATGCAATATTTGTAAAAGGTTAAGCTAGCCTTCTAAAATGTGTTCATTTAGAGTAATATAAAATGTGTTCTGTGAGTAATAAAAAGAACTGTTGCTGCTGATACCAGAATTATTAAATAATAATAAATGCCTGAATGGCCAAATCTCTTATCTCCTTGGGTTCCTTCTGATGCAGACATTAATGAGAAGTAAAGTGGCTACACAAAGATAGTCTATCCCTGGCTAAACATTCAAACCACCTAAGGAGATTTTACTTTATACTTTGTGTAAGTAAACAACTAGACTCAGTCTCTAATTATTCTTATTATTGTATGATAATAATTTACATAATATTTCAGAATATATAAATCATTATTTTTGATGAAATACCATTAACTTTGGCGACAGTCCATATTCTATTGATTTCTGGAGAAGGGTTTGCCAAGCTGAAATGAAATGGAGGGCCATTCATAGATTCATCAGGATCAACAGCAGAAATTTCAGTAGATGCCATCTTTGGTGTGCAAATTATTAGATCATTTTGAAGTATTTTTGGTGCATTATCATTTACATCTTCAATGCTAACTGCAAGTGTTCCAGTACATGATCTACCAACTAGAAATAAAAAGGGTTTATTATAATTTTAAAGTGACTTTATACTTTATTAAGAAAAATATCAATCAGATTCCGTATATGATACATGGCCATTTCAAAACTAAGCTCTGATTATTAGAGAATATGGTAAATAAGATAAGTGGATAAATGAATTCTGTGAGTAATACAAAAGGATTATTGCTGCCGATATCAGAACTATTTAATAATAACAAATGTCTGAATGTCCAATTCTTTTATCTCTTTGGGTTCCTTCTGATGCAGACATTAATGAGAAGTAAAGTGGCTACGCAAAGGTATTCTATCCCTGGCTAAATATTCAAACCACCTACGGAGATTTAAAAAAAATTTTTTTTGAATGATGCTCAGGCTCCATCCAAAGGGTCTGAGCCACTTATTCTAAGGCAGTGGCTAGACATGGGTATTTCCTAAAGCTCCCCAGACGATTTTACTATTAAGCCAGGGCTGAGAAACACTGGGTTATTTTAAGGAACAAAATTCAAGGGAAGAATTATGTCTACACTAATAATCAGTGGGACTAGGTAAAGGGTCAGTTTCAAGTGACACAAAGAGATCTTCCAGAGACCATTTGATCCAGTCTTAGACTTAAATTTCACCTAAGTCCTTTAACATCTAAAGATCTGTAAGTACAAGAATATGTCAGACACGTCTCCTTGTCCCCAAGCAGCTTCACCTTGCCAGATGAATAAGAGAAATACAGAGTCTTTAAACTAATTTCAAGGAACCCCATATACTTATCTACTGCACAAGACTAATCATGAATAAGTGAAAAACACAGATTAAAGTGATTTCAAAGACAAAAAAAGTAAGATTACCAATTAATCATGCTAATAGAAGTTAGCTTTTAAGCATTAAATGACCTTGTTCCCCTTCCTTCTTCACTTGCACTGCATTTCATACTATTGCTATTTGGTTTTAGAATAGTTATTTTGTTAAGTACTGGGTTGATTTGTATTTTCCTCACTTGATTTTAAGGGGGGTGGGTGTAGAGGCTGAACTATTAAATTCTAATTCATAGTGGGTCATTTGATGCCAGGGCATCAAAGTAGCTGGGTCTTGGTTTATCCATTTAAAAAAAAAAAGAACAGGAATAAGTTAGGAGATATCCAAATATGGCTCTAATTTTCTATTCTTTCTTCTTTCTATTTTAAAATGTGAATTTTGGAAGCACTTGAAATAAAAAAATTAATATTCGATAATTATTTAAATTAAATGTTTGCTTCCATTCATCTAAAAGGTGAACAATGTAAGCAACCTCATTATTCAAACATGATGAGGAATCCAAATATTGCTAATTTTAGACAAGAAAATACAAACTAAACAACTTCACAGTATTTAATAATATGAAAATGGAGACAGACTTCAGAAATAAGAATAGTTTTATACGAAATAGAGCCAAGTGTTTGAAAAGAAAAGGAACTTATGATAAGTCACTCACACTCACAAATGCTTTTCAACTAAGAGATAAACAGGTAAATATGCTACATGACAGACATTTTCTTGAAGAGAGAATGTCATGTATTGAAACAATTCTGGACTCAGTCGTCTATCACTTAACCTCTCTGGTTTTAACATGCATTTTTCTTAAAATGGGAGCAACACCTTGTGAGGTTATTGTGAAATTCAAGACAGAAAATGTGTAAAGATAAGTGAAAACACAATACAAGTATAGGATACTGTTACTGGCTAACAATTACATTTTGCAATACAAGAAATCAAAATATGACCATTTATTCTTAGAAAAATAATTGTGTCATTAGGAAGAAAGGAACAATGTAGACAAAGTTATATTACCAATAATCAAGCCCTATCAGGATATCCTAAGAAGTAAATATTAATCCTATTTTATCCAAAAGGCATTTCTTCTTAAAGAAAGTAGCTCACTCTGCATTGAAGTTTATCCTCCAATTCCTTTATGAAATATCAAATTTTTTTTTTACCTTGGTCTATTGCCAGAACCGTAACATTATATGAGCTGCTTTGAGGAGCTGCTGCTTCCCTGTCCAGGATTTTGGAAGTCTTGACTGACCCTGAATTTTCATCAATGGTGATCCACCCTTTAGGATCATGTAATTTTTTATACCTGATAATAAAAGAGAAAAATAGTCCTTAGCATTAGAAAATGTATTAAGTGTCCAAATTATTATGAAAGTATTAATTTGTACTTATCGATTTCTGTGTACCTTAAACCACTGCTACTTTTGGTGTCCGGGTCATATGCATTATAGTTGTTAATCTTTGTCCCCACCAATGTATTTTCTTTGATCCACATGTGCTGGACGGAAGGGCTGCAGTCTGGCCCTTCATCCTGATCCTTTACGTAAACTGTAACCAACGCTCTGTTCATGGTTATTAAACCAGTTGCAACATCGCGAGTAAACGGAGCTTCATTGCATACTCCAATTTCCAGGATCACTTGTTGGTTTTCTTCATAATTCAGTGGCTTTAGAGTCAAGCATACGAAGATAAGAATCAATGGAAAATACATCTGGTATTTCAAATAACCAAGTGAACTTCTGTTGATATGAACAAGACTGCATAAATTCTATGTTCGTATTTTGCCAACGTTAAGCTTTTATCCCTCGCTAAAGTGAAAGGTGACCCTGTACTAAACCTTTAACAACAATGGTCCAGACGCCGCTGGTGGTTTTATGGAGCTGTGGAGAAACAAAAAGTTCCTGGACTATTAACATAAAATATCCTCAACCTGGAAATAAGGCAAAACTTTGATCCATGCTCAGCTACAAAATTTTAATGAAAGTTGGATTTTTGACAACTTGATAATTATATTTTAACATTATTGTTTCTGTGTTTCTCTGTCCTGAGTACAGTCTCCTACCCAATTAAATTCTCCAGTGAAAACACAGAAGCGCTAGAGAAATATGATGTGCTTAGTGATAATCATCATCAAATACAGAGTGCTGCTCTAAGCAGTGATGATAACTCACTGAGGCCTCCTACGTTTTTGAGCTTGGCACTACTATTATCACAACCTCCGATTTATAAAGTAGGGCTCAAGCAGAGAAAGGTAAACCAATGTTCCCAAGCCCAAACCATATGAGTTGGTATTTGAAACTAGGTAGTGTGGCCTAAGTTCATTTCCTTAGCCACCATATTCCTTCTACTATACTAGGCTGGCTAACTGGCTCACCAGACTCTAAAAAATTTACAAATAAATCTGGATAATTATAGAATTTTAAGACAGCAAATCGAGCAAACCCCATAAAGCACTATTTTGCTTTGTCCTATAAGTTCAAACACTTTGATTCTTTCTCTTATGAAAACAATTAAGCACTTTCTGAACATTGGACACATTCAAAACTGAAGAGTAAAACCTAGGTTTTAAACTCTTCCTCACATTCAGTATTATCAGGCTGAGATGCTCATCCATGAGACTAGTGAGAAGTCAAGAGAATTTCTCAATTTTCGAATCCACAAAAAGTATGTGAATCTCTTCTTACGTTTTCAGGAATATCGCAGAAACCAGAGTCAAGAGGGGAAAAAAATATTAATATCTATTTATTTGATGTTGTTGAGTGCTGTCTCACAAATTATATATTGGTGTGATCATGCAGAGAGTCAGAGTATCTGTTTGAAATGAGAAATGGATGGAAATTTAGGAACAGCTGCTGCACTAAAGACGGTGCAGTTATTTGTTCAAAAGCCACTTGCTAAAGCCAAATATTCTCTGCGCAATTTTCAAAAGTTTAGGCTGGATAGTTCCTTCATGGTTTTAAACTCTGCAAGAGTAGAAACCTGGTATATGAAATCTCATTGATTAATGAAGGAATGTGGACTACTACTTCAGTATACCTTTGTGTTTCATCTCTTAAAAAAGAATGGAAATTAACAACTTTCTAGAAAATGTATTGCTGTGGAGATGGAACTGAAAACCTTCCATACTGAAAATGACCAGGAACATCATCATCTTCAATCAAGGCCAAACACCCGCTGCTGCTAATGAAAAGGAAAGGAAACACTGAGACTGAAGGACTCATCTGAAGGAGTCATCCAACAGCTGTATCAGCGCATGCTCTATGATTACAGAGAAGTTATTTATTATAGAAAAGTATAACACTAGTCCCAAGAATATGGTATAAGTATTAGAATTATAAGAATTATATCCTATAGTTTACTTGCTTTCACTTTCAGTATTATATTTGAGTAGCCTGGGAGGCAGAGAGGATTATTCCCATTTTACAGATAACAGAGAGGCTATTCTAAGATCATACACCTATATACAGCTATTAAACATAATGTCTAAGAGCACATGCTAGAAATCAAAATTCTTGCTTTAAATCCTGTCTCCACTACATCCTAGCTGCGGGATTTTGGGCAAGCCTCTTAATCTCTCTAAGGCTAAGTTTTCTCTGTCCAATGAGGATAATGAGTCCTTATCTCACTAGCATTTAACATAGCAAAAAAGTGCTTTACACTGTAGCACAATGATCTCTCAAGCTGCCACACAGACAAGTGGAGGGAATCACTGACACAAAAATTGGAGACACCAAATAACAAGACAATGTTTAGAAAAAGCTTTGTTTAGCTAAAAGAAGTACACATGAACAATTCTTGCTTTAACTTATTATTTCACATTTAAGATATAAAGGAATCAATAAAGGGCACCCCTATCCTGAGTTTAATTCTAACAAGGAAGAAATCAAGAATTGGAAAGAGAAACATGCTCTTAGAGAAAACAGGATTGTTTTTGCTTGCAGAAAAGCAAGAACTGAATTAATTATAAGTTCAATAAGAGAAGACCACCTTGGGGATCTAGAGTCATGGCTGTATCAAGCCAAGTCAACCAGAAGGAGAATTAAGGGAACTTGACGCATAGAGACCAAGTCGGAAGTAGAGAACCACTGGAGATTACGAGAAAGGAAGGGCTCTAGGTAAGGGTGATCAGGCCGACCTGGGTTTGACCCCTGCCTTTATCACCTACTAGTTGTGTGACCTGGGGAAAGTCACTTCATTTTTCTGACTCAGTCTCTTCATCTGAAAATGGAAATAATGATAGCAGCAACCATATGGTTGTTTTTAATACATTGGTTTTTATACTGTTTTAGAACATGGGAAAAGAAGAAAAATAAATTTTTTTTAGGCCACAACATAAAATTGATAGTAAAAATTCAGCAGAGATTGTACACAGTCAACCAATTAACTTGTATGGTTGTTTCAACTGATTCTTTGGATGGTCTTTGCATCCAAGGGTGATTGTACAAAAAAACAAATATACATAAATCATTAGCTTTCATGTATTCAAACAACAATCAGTTAGAAAATATAATAAAAGGGCTCATTTAAATAGTAAATGAAAGGTCTATGAATAAACTTACTATGGAACATACATTATATAAATGAAAAAAATTTTAAATACTTGGAAAAAAAGAAATAGCATGTTACACTCTTCAACAGAAACATTTAATATAAGAAAAACACTCATTCTCCCCAACTTCATCTACAAATTTCAAATGAACCAAACAAAATCATGGAAAATACTTTTTAACTTAAAAGCTCATTCGAAAGCTCATATGGTAAACAAACCAGCAAGCTACCCATCAAAACAAAATCCCAAAGTAATCATAGTACCAGGTAAGGTTTCAGGGTGAAACAACACAAAGTCTAAAACATATATTAAACATTTTATATTCTTATAGAGCAGAAATAATGAAATAGTGCATATTTGCTTATTAATAAATAGTAAATCAATGGAACAAAAGGAAATGTCAAGAATATACTCAAATGCTTATCTAACTTGTGATGTAACAAAGGGAATATCTCAAATCTGTACAGGAAAATATGTTACTCAATGAATTGTGTTGGCACAAAGAGAAAAAACTAAATTGCCTTCATACTCTATACTTTTCACTACGATAAATCCCAAATGGATCAAAGGTTTAAATGAATAAACCTTTAAATGCATAATGAACCCATAATAAACTACATGAAATTCTGAGTGCATTCTTTTATAATAGCAATCTCCTTATCATGACACAATCTCCATAACCATAAAAGAGAACAATTGGTGTATTTTGCCTTTGACCACGCAATCCACACCTCCTGCTACTCCCTCCAAAAATAAAACTTGGAAAGTCAAAAAACACCACAGCCTGACTTCAAAACAATAAAAACTCCTATACATACATAAGAACAACAAAACACAGAAAATAGCTAAAGGATATGATCAAACAGCTAAATAAAGAACTTTAAATACATAAAAATATGTTGTCTCTTAGTAATAAGATAAATGCTCAATTATACTGAAATTCTTTTTTTTACTATTAGGTCAAATATCAAAATTTGACAATAACATGTTGGCAAGAATTTGGAGAGTAGGCACGGAGACGCATTTCTGGTGAGAACGTAAACAGGCATCACCTTTATGGAAGACAATAGGCAATAAATGTTACATTAAAGAAAAAGCCATATCCTTGACCAAGCAATTCTACTTCTAAAAATTTATCCTATATTAAAATTGCACATTGTATAATTATATACAACATGGTTATTCATTGTAGCCTATTCTGACATAAAAAAAGATTAGAATTTACATTTTAAATTTCCACTTATACGATACTAGTTTAAAAATATTTTATATCCATACCATGGATTTTACACAGCTGTAAAAAATTAGTAAATTACTTCTGTACTAATATGTAATGACTTCAGAGGTTAAATTTTTGAATGAAGAAAAAGTGCAGAACAGAGACTATATAAAATACCCATTATATGGCTTACATTTCCAGAGATATGGAACTGGTTAAAAATATATATAGTGTGTCCATACCTTGAAAAATACAGATATAATATGTAATGATTTCAAAGTTATATTAAGTGAGGAAAAGTGTATTTGTTCAAAAATTAATCAAGTAAAAAGACTACTTACTTAAACATGTTTGTATATAAATGAAATATCTTAAAAAAATACATAAGATACTGAAATATATATTAATTAATGGTAGGAGAACTGATTGGCTGGTGTTCCAGGGTGAAAGGGAGTTTTACTATATACTTTTGGTTTATTTTGAATTTTGAACTTTCTGAACGTTGCTTATTCAGAACTTAACAAAAAATAAATAATACATTTGCCAATAAATTTCATAATATAATCTATTGGCATTCAAAACAATTAAATGAGATATGTCATTTGGCACAACGGCTGACATTCAGTAAATAATAAATGTCAGTCATGGTCAATTTCGGTTTAATATCAAGGTATGAGAATAAGAATATAATTGGATTTCGTAAGGTAGTTTGAAGACAAATCGCCATGTGAGTTTGATGGATTTGGTGTGAAATAATGAAAAAATTAATGACTTTGGAGTTACTCAGATCAGTTTTGTAGTCCAGGGTAGCTAATTACTGGATGTTTGACTTTGAGGAAGTTTTTTTACCTCCATCAGCCTCGGTTAATTTCATTGTAAAATGGGGAAAATAATAATACCTTACCCTAAAGGGGATGAAACAATGATGTATTTCAAATGAAGTGCATGATATTATCCCCTATGGCAAAAAACGTATAGTACATGGCAATTACATTCAATTTCTAAAAACACTAAAAGGATTTGAAAGATGTAAGAAGGAGGACGTAATTATTAATATAAGTGCAATTATCTTATGTTTATACACATTTTACTGGGGCGGGGGAAAGTGTCTGTATTCTTTCCTATGTGAAAATAAATAGAGCAAGCGCAAAACAGTAAAGTAGCACTAAGTACTCTTTGGGGAATCCTGACATGGTGCCCAGATGCGGCTCACTAGAAATCAAACAGATATTCATCAGTCACTTAGGAATGAGAAATATTCCAGGATGTAGGCTACATCTTTTATGCAAGAATTTTTTTTCTTAATATCTCTGTAATTAGTACTCCTTAAAAAAAAGACACACTGAATATATTTACATGTACATACTGTCTATTCTTTGCTTCAGAGTATCTTTTTTTTTGAGGTTTATTAGAGATAATTTTGTATTGGTTAAAAATAAACAACAAAAAATTAATTCCTAATATTACTTAAATATTCTCTCTCAATAAGATAAAGCCATTGAGATAAAATAATAATGATGATGAGGGTTCTCCAAGATGGGTCTTGAGTAAAGGCCTTAAGACAATGAGAGGGACAGAAGGGGTAGGCTTCTGACCACAGAGTAGAAAGGAAGCACCCTAGAGGTCTGAGCAGGGTCTCTGACTTGTGCTACACTGCACCTGGCATGGTCTATCTATTTAAGACCCAAGCACTACTTTGACTTATTTCCAGAAAGAAGCCAAGGGCCAGGAAGGGTGTCCATGGGAAACCTTTTTCTGTGCATGTGTTGTCAATCAGATCAATTTTCAGGAGAATCCCTGTGCTATGTATGCATCCAGCCCTGGAAACTATAGTAGATGCGCAATGGCCCTTTTCAAAAGAATTATACACCACAGCCTCTCAGCCACCTGACTTTACCTGCCCAATCTTAATATGTAATTTCTGGAAACTTTTACAGAGTGAATAATTACAATTAGATAAGTTAATGTGCCAAAGATGCACCATATTATTATTGACAGATAGGCCCCCTTTATTCAATGATTGACCTCTACATTTGCCACGGGACAAATTTCCTCCTTGTTCCGAGCTAGGAATATAAAAAACAAATAGGGAGCCTTCTGTCCTCATAATCTGAGCCACAGACAGTGCCACCAATCAAACAATATATAGAACAAAAAATGAGTTATTTCACTGCTATCTGCTATGATACTTTATTTCCTCCCAACATCACCTTTAAAATGATCAGAGATAAGCATGCCTATATTCAAGAGAAGAAGTGAGATTGAACATCATGTAAGGAATAGTTAGCGGAATTGAGAGTATTTGTCCCAGAAAAGGTAAGTTTTAAATGGGCATAGCAACCTTTTCAAAAGAAATATACACGTTTTGCAGCATAAAAAGTAGAACCAAGACCAATGGCCCAGATTATAAGGTGAAAAGCATTAGGCACAGTAAAAGTAAAACGGTCTGAAAATCGGAGCTCTCCAAATACTGGATAAGCTTCCAATAGAGATATGGAGATCCTTGTAATTGAAAAATTTCAAGCATAATCTAGGTGACTAGTAACTAGCAATAAAAGTATAGACAGTAGGCACTAGATAGGAGCAGCTGGACCCAATAGATTTTAAGTTCTCTTCCAACTTGCAGAGTCTCTGATCTGAAATTATTTCAGTGATAAAACTATTAGTTGGCTAAAATGAGTTGACTTACAAAATTGTCGATTATTTATTGCTACCATACCTTAACAACATAGAGAACTCCTTCATTAGTTTTTTTGTCTGTACTGATTTTGAAATGTCCATTTTCATTGCCTTTTAAAATTGTATAATTGGCTCTCCAGTTGGCAGTGTTAATTAAATCCTTATCTTCTACAGATACTCGTAAGATTTCCACATTGAATGTATTTTCCTCTACTGTCGCTTTATACTGAAAGAGAAAGACCTCATTACAAACTTTATAAACAGAACTTTTTCGAGGAAAGTAAAATCATTCTTCCACTTCAAAAGTACTTGTTCTTATAATTTCCACAGGGATTATTTTAAAAACAATACACTAAAAATAGTATTGTTTCATTAAGTGTCATGTTTTTGGAGAGGGGGTGGTGCATGGTCCGGGAATTGAACCTGGGTCTCCAGCACGAAAGGCGAGCATTCTACCACTGAACCACTAAGGGTCACTTTTTAAATGAAGGAATAATGTTAAACCAAATGAAAACTCTACTTTTACTGGCCCTTAATGAGAAGGAGGTAATGTAAATACTTTTATATGTAACTAAAAGAGAATTACATATCAGCTATTTAAACTTTAATACTATATACTCAATTCAAAGTGGGATATTTTATTAAATCAGATTAAATAACAAAGTAGAAGTAGAATTTGATATTCGGTACTTACAGCATTTTGTCTGAAAGTGGGTGCATTGTCATTAGAATCTTGTACTGTTATTTCACAAATAGCTGTAGTCATCAATCCAAAAAATTGACCATCCATGTCTTGTACTTTCATTGTTAGGGTATACTTGTCTACAGCCTGAAAACAAAGCAAATATTTAGTTAGTCTTAAAAACATTTAGTCTTGTACCATTTGTTTAGATACATAAATGAAACCCCAATTGTACACTCTACTATTTTGCATATCCATGCTTTTATTCAATTTACATATTGTATATACTCGAAGAAATTTTAGGCAGAGATGAAGCCAACAAAGTAGGCAGAAGTTAAGTTACAAAGAGCTATGTAGAGAATTTAGACTTATGCTTGAACATAATTTATACTTATGCTTTGACATGAATGAAAATTTTCATAAGAGAGAGAACTTTTAACTTCATTTTGGAAATGTTCTCTCACTATATAAGGACTTTTTCCCATCATTTTAAGAAGCTAGATGAGGTAGAAGATGTGAAAAGAGGTCCCTGTAGATCTTCCAAGAACCCCACATACCTTTATTGAGCTTAAATATAATATTGTTAAATTTCCATGATCTCACTAAAGGATCTCTATCTCTTATCAATTAAAACTACAAAACTGAACACATTTTTATTCTTCCTACTGTGCGCAGTCAGTTTTCTTTGTAAATGCAGTACAATAAACAAATTATTGAATAATCTAAAACAAAAGGTAACAGTGAAAGTTTGAATGGGAGTCACAGAGAGTTGTAGAAAGACTATTCTCAAAGAAAGGTTAAACAAAATTGGAGTGAGATGGGCAACCAGTTAATATGTCCTGTAAGAGTCTAAGTCCTATCTAAGAGAGTAGGAATGCAGACACGGAGAAGGGACGATAGGAAAGTTACATGAGAGTAGGACTTGATAATATAGATCATATACCCTAGTTAAGAGAGAAGAAGAATTTGAGAATGCTGCTCAGGTGATCTACTTAGATAAGGTAGAAAGACCAATAACGGAAATACAGAGAGAGACAGATTCTCTGAGAAAGTGATCCCTAGCAAGGTTGCAAGAAGAAGTGAAAACAATGAGTTTTGTTTTGTATATGTTGAATTTTATGCATCTATGGGGAATCAAGAAGAGCGGTCCAGAAGCCGTCTGGATATATGGCCTCTTACTTAATAGAGAAATCATACCAGACCTGGGAAATACATAGATGGTGGCTGAAATTATGAATCAGATTATCCAAGAGAAATTGCAGAATGAGAAGAGCTGTGAATATAATTCCAAGGAGCACTGGTATTTCAATGGGGAAATAAGAAGATTGAGCAAAGGACACTAAAAAAGAAAAATTGAAGAAGTAGAAGTACCAGAAATCCAAGGGAAGAAAGACTCTGGATAAGTGCTAGCAACAGACAGGAATTTAAAAGTAGCTGCAGGGGTTGGCAATTAGGTCTCTGATGACTTCTGCAAATGGAGTTTTGATGGTGTGATGAGGAGGAAATGAAGTCATTAGGTGTTTGCCTTTCTCTTTTATCTTCTTATTTTTTAGCCACTTCTTTCTTTCTTCTCCATTTTCTGCTTCCCTACATTCCTTTTGCTTGACCTGCCTCCCGCAATGGAAACCAGCATTGCCACCCTGAAATGCTCCTTCCACAGCCTCCTAGACTGCCTGCTACCCTGTCATTTCTTCCCCTTAATTCAGTGTTTCCTCTTCCTTGATCATTTCTTCACTTCCTGTGGTGTTCCCCCCAACAACCTCAGTGCAGTAATTTAATCTTGGCAAGTCAAAAAATCTTTCTGATCATCAATTTCTCCTCTAGAGAATGGATATAACACCTATTTAGTCAAACAAAGAAATAATAAAAACCAAATAAAATTATGCATAAGAAATTTGAACATAAAGTACTATAGGCATGACAATATGCCAGTATTATTATTCAATAGCGTCATATATTTTTCATAATCCATCAGTTTTATCTCATCTAAACATTTCCTGATAAAGCACATATCCATAATAACTGGATAGGAATTACAGTATGATATATATTCATAGAACAAGCAAAACTGACTCACATGAGAATTGAAGCCATTACCGGGCTGGAACCCACCAGCCACTCGCAAGATAAAATCTGTCCAATAATAACAATACTCATAAGACTGACCTTTTAATTTACTTTCTCACCCCTTGTGGAACCAGCTAATCTATTTTTATTCCTTGGTGGTTCTTCTTTCATAAGTAAAAAGAAATAACATAAAAATGGGGAAAATGCCAGAAATTCTTATTGTCTTATGCCTAAAATAAAATTAGATACTATTAATCTACAACATACAAAATTCCAGTAAATTGGTGAAGGAAGTTTTTTGACCCCCCAAATGATATCCTATAGAATGTGAAAGCTACCTCTCTGTTCAGAGAATGAGCGGCTGTGGTGATGACACCTGTGCTGGGATGCACAGAAAAGAACCCAGGTGATCTTGGTTTCTGCTCCAAAATGCTGTACTTCAGGCGTGTATGCATTGTTTCTGGTTCATCTAAGTCAGTGGCACAAACCACCCCCACTGTAGTACCTACATATTAAAAGAATAGTATTTAATTTCCAGTATTGCAAAATATGCTTAGAAATTTTCACTGTAACTATGCTTTACAAATTTAAGAACGATGCCAGAAATCTAATTTAAAATCCATTTACTACCAGAAGTATTGTATATTTAAATAATACTGATAAAGATGCCTGCAAATATATAATAGAAAACACTTTGAGGCTTAGAATCAAGTTATAACTTATTTTGCTAGAGTTAAATCTATTTGATAGCAAAAACTAAAAAAAAATATTTAGAGGGCAATCAAGAATAATTCTAACGCATTTATTTTTCAAGGTTTTGAAATACAAACCTACCTGGAAGAACAGACCATGTCCACTTTTGCATAACTCACATTTTTTTAAGCTGGACTTCTGATCAATAGCTAAATAAAGGTTGATTTCAGGTTCAATTTTATGGATGGTCAAGTGACCTTTGGTAGCCCCAGACTCTCTTTTCTATTATCTTTTTTGCTGACCCATAATTTGCCTCATTTCCTATTACCAGCTTTTATCCACTGTCCCCAGCCCCACTGAATTATCAGGGAAGGATTTCATACTATTTACCATTCGGGATGAATTTAAGTCAACTCTTTTTTCAGTGAGAGCTATTAATACATGGCATCCATGTGGAATGTAGTAATAATGCCCTGGTAAAGAATTTCAGGTATCAAAGCGTACACAGGGTGGCACTCTTACAGGGTAAGGATAATGTTTCAATGCTTATGAAAACGTAGTGCATAGACCCAAAGCATCTATAGCCCTGTATGTAAGGCTAGCTCAAGGAATAATGTATATACACCTACATACACACATACCATAACACATGCATATGCATTGAAATTCTGTATTTGAAGGAAATAAAAGAAGAGTAAAACTCTTAGTGCAAGGAAATATTAGTTTCAAATATTTTTGTCATTAAAATGTACCCTTAGAGCTAAAGAACATTCACTGTAGACAATGTTCAATCGCATGTTAATTAATGAGAAGATTCTATCAGCAGATCAATATGAATTAATAATCTTATTACCGTAAGAAAATAAATGATATTTATTTCCTCATAGGAAACACGTTTGTAAACTTTGTAAGGCATAATAGTTTCCTTTTGCAATTTCATTGACCAAAAAGTTGTAAGCACTATTTTAATTCTCTGGATTTAGAACTGCTTTAGTTATTATGGAATAGAATCTTTCTGAAACCTTGAGTTGAAAATTTCTTCCCATGAGTGCTCTACTTCACTGTTAATTGAGCACTCTTTGTCAAACCCTCCGCGTGTGAGTTATGGCAAACACAAGGAGCACTCTTCAAGTTCAGAGTATCACAGCCTCAACTGGCCTCACAGGCATCAAAGTGTTTGCTCTTGATTCTTCCCTGGAGAGAAAAGACTCCCCAACAAAGAGTCTGAAATTAATCATCCCTTTCTGTAAAGAGAAAATATAATCATAAAATTGTGAACCTGAAAATATCATAGCGCATCTAATGTCATGAACTCATTTTACACATAGGGGAACTCAAAGGGACTTGCACAATTTCCCACAGTGAATTAATAACAGATACTAAGTCAAAACTAGTTTCCCTAGTCCCCAAACCAATGATTTTTATTTTTTTAATTGTAGATTGTGAGTAATAAAGAAGCCAACACCTATCAAATCAAATTTTCAAAGTGAAATACAAAAGGGAATAGCAGATATAACAATACAGTAAAGACCGAAGTAACAATTAGAAACTTTACTAGGCAAGTAAGCAAAGTCAGCATTTATGACAGATTCACAGTTCTTTCAACTTTATAGTGAGTGGGAGTCTTCATACTGCAAGTCTCAGAAGCCATCCTGAATGCCATACTTATGGGCCAACTAAACTGAAATACTTTGGTTTTCCACATGAGAGCAAGCGTTTGAGATGAAAAGCATGCAAATCAAATCCCTCTGAAGGTATTCCCAGCATTCATTGTCAATAGGAAGGAGTAGTGAAGAAGTAATTTTAAGAGAAGAGACAATATAAATGAGAGCTTAAAAAAGGGGGGGGTATACTCAGTGAATGTTCTTCATATAAATCAATCAATGAAACCGAATAAAAATATCCATACTGATTTTAGCTTTCTTGCACATCTATACTGCAGATCCTCTCTTGAAGATGAAGCTAATGACAAACTGCATACCAAGAAAACACAATAAATATATAAAGCAAATATGACACAATGTTTGAATAACTGTTAGCTCTTTTCATATTGCACTGATATCATATTGACAATACTTAAAGCTCCGGTAATACCTGGTCAATTAAATACTGAACATATTTTCTTGTGAATAGATAGTTGTCAGTATTATCTCAGAATGCTCTCACCATGAGAATAAAAGACTCACTGTCTCAAAAAATGTACCCAAATATATACAACATAATACATTTTGTTCTTCAAAGTAACCTTACCCATTTTACTGCTCTCTGGAACTTCAAAATAATATATTTTTTCTGTGAAAATAGGATAGTTGTCATTTTCATCTTCCACTGTGATGGGCAGTAGTAGAGGCAGATCTGCTGAATACCCATCTGCAGTTGATGCATAGGCAATCAACTATAAAAATAAGAAAAAGCAAGTGAAATAGACCATTAATGTAAGATTCTAATAAGAGAAAATAAGATATTTTATCTACTACCTACTTCAAAAATCTGTTCAATAATGAGCCACTTCAAAGATTTTTACTCAATGCATTTTCAAAGCATCATAGCATCAAATGGAGAAACACTTTATATTAACTACAACAAAGTAGCATCCAGTATTTTGTAGGGACAGCTACACTTCAAATAAAACTTAGAGTCCTGCAGAGTCAGGGGTGACTCAGGACACTAGACTGAGATATCAAATGTGAACATAGAGACTTAGATTATAGATATTATTCTTCCAATATTCAGAAAATTATAATGAGGAGAAAAATGAAACTCACTGCAATGAGAAAAGTCCCAGAAAATTATCTAAATAAAGCAACGATTCCCAATCTTGAGCCTACCAACCCCTTTTATTGCTTTACCCCATAGATCACATTTTTGTAAGAGCTTTTCTAACAAAATACTTTAACAACTTCCCCCTTGTTAATTAACAAAAGGCAAGGTAATATCAGATAGAATGTATTTTTATTCAGCATTGGATTATATACTTAGTTGAAAGTTTTCTAACCAATAGCAAAGAAATGTCATATGGTGGACATAGCTCAACATTTACATACCTAGCATCTTTTCTCTCTTCTGCTAGGAACTGAATTCCTCTTTCCTATGGAGAATCATCCCCCCTTCATGACAGGGATGGCCACATGACCCCACAGTATTTACCATATGATGCTGAAAATTCTGAGTTATTCCCCATTGAACTTATCCATATCTGGGACGTTGCTTATTATTCTTTATTTGCATCTGGTTTGTTCTCAAACATGGTCAGAGAATAATACATGTGGAGGGAAGAAAAAAAGCAGAGCAGAAAGGAAAATAGGGCCCTTCCAATTACTTGGAGGCACAGCCTGGAGAAAGGAAAAGAATTTATACTCAAGTATAATTAGACCTCTTTGCTTGATTTCAGGCTTACCTAGCAGAACTTAAGAAAACAGTAGATCTAGTACTCCAAAGTACTATATTCTCTACTTTTCTTTAAGTTTAAAATAAACTCTACAAAGAGAGAGGGTAAAGGAGACAAGAAAGAATAGATGGAGCAAGTATCAGAAGAAACATAGCTTAATAATTTAAAGTTTATATAAATAAAACTCTTACATCAAAAACATCATATTGCTCACGATCTACAGCCTGGGTACAAAACAGATTTCCAGTTTCTTTTTCTATATAAAATAAGTTTAAAGGTTCTTGGTCAACTCCGCGTCCACTGATTGAGTAGAAGACAGTATAGTTCTGGGCTGCATCAGACTGAACCTAATAGGCAAAGACATGTATGCAACAAAATTAAAGTTCAATCCAGTGGAAAATGCTATTTAAAAAAAAAAGTAGATGGCATGTTTACATTTTTCTATCTTAACAAGGTTATTTCAATAAAATCATAATAACCTCTGTCACCTCACCACCACACAAATTGAAAAATGGATAAAGAGAAGTAACAGGCATTTGGCCAAAGAATTTTTTAAACTGCTAAAATTAAAAAAAAAACAAACAATGTTCAACACAAATAGTAACCAAAGAAGACGCAATTAAAAATGATGAGGCATAATTTTCCATCTATTGATTGGCAAAGATGTAAAAGAACCACATTCACTGTTGGCAAACAGGTTCTCTGGTGAAGGGAATGCCAATTGTAATGAGCCTTATGGAGGGGAAGCAAGAAAAAAAAAAGGGTTTTGATAATAAATGAAGGCCCTTTCTGGCAGAGGAAACACAAAATGCAAAGTAACCCAATGTGGTATGGGTTTGAAGTGTTCAAAAAGCAACAAGGCAGCCACTGAGTTTGGAGCCAAGTGACCAAGGAAGAAGGAAGTAGGTGATGGGGGCCTGTTATGTAGGTGATTAATTCCAAGGACATCGGCTTTTCCTTAGTCAGATGGGAAGCCACTGGAGAGTTTAAATAGGAGTAGCACGACTTGATTTACATATATATTTTTAATTGTTTAATTTTTTTAAATACCAAAAAAAAAAAACACCTAACAAACGCAAACATTCCTATTTTTGATCATTCCGTTCTACATATATAATTAGTAATTCACAATATCATCACATAGTTGCATATTCATCATCATGATCATTTCTTGGAACATTTGCATCTATTCAGAAAAAGAAATAAAACAAAAACTGAAAAAAAATGTATACATACCATACCCCTTACCCCACCCTTTCATTGATCACTAGCATTTCAAACTAAATTTATTTTAACATTTGTTCCCCCTATTTATTTTTATTTCATATGTTCTACTTGTTTGTTGATAAGGTAGATAAGAGGAGCATCAGACCCAAGGTTTTCACAATCACACAGTCACATTGTGAAAGCTATATCATTATACAATCATCTTCAAGAAACATGGCTACTGGCACACAGCTCTACATTTTCAGCCTCTCCATTACCATCTTGACTAACAAGGTGATATCTACTTAATGCGTAAGAATAACCTCCAGAATAACCTCTCGACTCTGTTTGGAATCTCTCAGCCATTGACACTTTGTCTCATTTCACTCTTCCTCCTTTTGGTCGAGACTGTTTTCTCAATCCCTTGATGCTGAGTCTCGGCTCATTCTAGGGTTTTTCTCAATCCCTTGATGCTGAGTCTCAGCTCATTCTAGTATTTCTGTCCCACATTTCCAGGAAGGTCCACACCCCTGGGAGTCATGTCCCATGTAGACAAGGAAAGGGTGGTGAGCTTGATTGTGGTGTTGGCTGGAGAGAGAGGCCACATCTGAGCAATGAAAGAGGTTCTCTTGGGGGTGACTCTTAGGCCTAATTTTAAGTAGGCTTGACCTATTCTTTGTGGGGTTAAGTTTCATATGAACAAACCCAAGTCTGGGGGCTCAGCCTGTAGCTTTGGTTGTCCACACTGCTTGTGAGAATATCAAGAATTCAACTTGGGGAAGTTGAATTTTCCCCCATTCTCACCATTCCCTGAAGGGGACTTTGCAAATACTTTTTATTCACTGTTCAAATCACTCTGGGATTTATCGGGGCATCACTCTGGACAAACCAACAAAATCTCATGTCTTACTCAAGGTTCCATGTACTTATGGCATTCAATTAAGCTGTCTACATAAGTTATATTAGGAAATGCACTAGTCAAAATATAAATTTTGTACCGAATAAACATTTTTTGCTTTAGTCTCACACATAAGTTGAAATTTTAAAATATTAATTACCATCTATTTTCAGCACCCTGCAGTAATGACATTCCTTTGTTCTTCTTCATGCAAAAACATTTTTTAAATTTGTACATTTAGTCACTATCATTATACACTCTAGGCATTCCTAGATAATATCATTTCAGTCTTTATCATCTATCTTTCTGATTTCATTTGTGCCCCAGCTCTTCTTCCTCTATCATCCTCACATTCAGCTTCATTCAGTGTTTTAACATAATTGTATTACAGTTAGGTAGTATTGTGCTGTCCATTTCTGAGTTTTTACTATCAGTCCTGTTGCACAATCAGTATCCCCTTCAGCTCCAATTACCCAATATCTTATCCTATTTCTATCTCCTGATGGTCTCTGTTGCCAACAAAATTCTCCAAGTTTATTCATTAATGTCAGTTCATTTGATTTATATTTTAAAGAACAATATCTGCAGTTTTGTTAAGACTAGACTTGGATAAGTAGGGAAGGAGAAAAGCAAGGACAACATATAGAAAGTTACTGTAGTACTCCAGAGTGGGGAAGATGATTTGTTAGAGTAGCACAGTAGGTAAGACTGGCATGGTAGGTAAGAGTGGAGAGAAGAGGATATAGACTTAGATTCTGGATATAAATGCAAAGTACAGCCAAAGGGTATTCTGATGGGTTGAATGTGCAGTATAAAGAAATAAAATCAAAGATGATAATACATCAGAGGGTGCTAGTATCTCCTAATACCTATTCTGTCTATTTTCCTTAGTATTAGAATATTTAGCTGAATTCAAAAGGTTGCCTAGAAGAAAGACAGTTTTCAGTTGCCCTTGCAATTAGGCATAGCCACATGAAAACTTCAGGTCAATGATATGTGAGCAAAAATAATATATGCAAGACATATACTGTGCTCCAGTAGGGGAAGGAGGGTACTCTCCCTTTTGGACACAGTGATGAGCCATCATGAAGCTGGTAGGGTAGGAATGGCCAACCTAAAAAACCAAAGAAACCTGAGTTCTTTGGTGTTTTCTCAAATTAGAATCTCTTTACTAGGACATTTACTTTTATCTGAAATGGATAACCCTTGTTTTGTTTAAGCCATCATTGTTTGGGATCTCAGTAAACTGCAGCTATGCCGATTTCTGATGGGCCAGTATGAAACTACAATGTACCCCAGAAAAGCCATGTTTTAATCCTGGTCCAATTTTATGGGGGTAGCCATTTCTTTTAATCCTGATTCAGTGCCGTAGGGCAGAAACTTTTGATTAGATTATCGCCATGAAGATGTGGCATGTCCATTTGTGACCTTTTGATTAGATAGAGATGTGACTCAATCCATTCAACTTGGGTCTCAATTAGTTTACTGGAGTCCTTTAAAAGGGGAAACATTTCAAAGAAGCCTCAGATGCCGAGGCAGACACAGACATCTGGAAATGGAGATGCAGATTTTGGGGAAGAGTTGCTTCAGAGCTCACAGAGACAAGGATGTTTGGAGATGCTTGGAGTGCCAGCAGAGAGAGCAGATGCCTAGACTTGGGCAGAGCCCAGCAGACATTGCCATGTGCCTACTCATGAGATACAAAACAAGCCAGAACCCAGAGTTGTGTCCTGGAGGAACTAATGAAGGTCCACAGACACTTAGAGAAGAAACCACTGGCATCAGAAGCTGGAAGCAACGGAACCGGGAACAAGAACCAGTAGTTGCCAGCCGTGTGCCTTCCTAGCTGACAGAGATGTTTCGGATAGCATCAGCGTTTCTTGTGTGAAGGTAACCTCTTGTTGGTGCCCTAATTTGGACATTTTCACGGCCCTAGAACTGTAAACTTGCAACTTACTAAATTCCCTCTTTAAAAGCCAATCCATTTCTGTTATATTGCATTCCGGCAGCTTAACAAACTAATACATCTGATAAAGATACAGAAATTAACTACGGGAGGAATGGATGGATATAGTAGATTGAGGTTCAGTATATACTTCACCCTCCTTCTTTAGTGCCCTCTCATAGTAAAGATGCTGTAAAAGATTAAAGCCAGATCAGATAAACAAATAAGCATTTTTCATATTCCAGAATCTCTTAAAGCTTAGAGTTCTGGACTTAGATATGGACAATCAGAAGTACAAGCATGATACTTGGAAAGCAGAAGCAGGATAGATGTTTCATTTCTGCTACTTCTGCTCTTTTGCTGGTATAACACAGCTTAGATGTATTTTCTGTTGATGTCTGCTTTGTTCCTGCAAGGAGTTTCAAAGTTTGAGTAGTTAGTCCCTAACTTCATGGATATCAGCAGTTAGGGTATGGGCTGATCTTTTTGCTGACATTAATGGATATCAATAGTTAGGGTATGGATTGATCTTTTTGCTGACAATAATTGGAGCAGGTGAGATCTTACTCTAGAGCTGTACAAGAAGGAGGAATTTCTTGACCATGGCAGTGGCACTCTGGTCCTAGAATTAGTGGCTTCTCCACCATGGAAAAAGCACATGTCCCTTGGTTGCTGGCTCTATGATGTAGCCTTAAGGATTCATTCTTAAAAGTGTAACCTATAGTTTGTTTCTTCAGCCCTCTCAACAATTCAGCAAATGTTTAAGACACTGTAATAAATCCTTACCCGTTTAAATTATTTAGAATTATACTCTCTACAGCTAAAACCTGACCAAAAAGACCTTAAGGCAGAAAACAAAAAGAATAAGGCAGATGGAGCTGTAGTAACTGAGATGAAGGCCGATTTTAGGAGAAAAATCAAGTGTTCCATTTGCACGTGTTGAGTTTGAAATGTCTATCGCATTTCCAATAGAAATATCAATTAGTCAGGTTGGGCTGGAAATAGAAAGTTTGAAGTCTCCATTATAAAAGTTTGAATGAGTTAATCAAGAGACTGGTAAATAAAAAATCAAAAGGTAAGGTCCAAGGACTGAGCCCTGGAGCAGCACACAGTTTAGAGGCTGCAGAGATGAGGAGGAATCAGCATAGCATACAGGGAAGGAGTGACCTGGGAGATAAGTGGAAACTAGATGAGCAGTATCCTAAGAGCAAAGTGGAAACAAGGATTTCAAGGAAAAGAGAGAGATCAGCTATGTCAAATGTGCATATATCAAGGAGATGAGGACAGAGAAGTAAACCAGTTTAGCAATGTGAAGGTTAAAATAAGCTACAATCAGAGAAAACCTTCTCTACTGAAAGAGGGAAGAGAGAAATGAGACAAAACAAAGCGTCAGCGGCTGAGAGATTTTAAATAACATCAAGAGGTTATGTTACCCTATACGCATTATATAGATATCCCCTTTTTAGTTTAAGGTATATTAGAGAGGCTAGAGGGAAGTGCCTGAAACTGTAGAGCTGTGTTCCAGTAGCCATGTTTCTTGAAGATGACTGTATAATGATATAGCTTTTGCAATGTGACTGTGTGATTGTGAAAACCTTGTGTCTGATGTTCCTTTTATCTATGGTATGGACAGATGAGTAAAAAATATGGATTAAAAATAAATAATGGGGGAAAATATTAACATAAATTGAGTGGATTGAAATACTAGCAATCAATGAAAGGCAGTGGTAAGGGGTATAAGAAAAAAAATAGGGGGAACAAAGTTTAAAATATATTGGGTAGATGGAAATACTAGTGGTCAATGAGAGGGAGGAGTAAGGGGTATTGTAAGTATGTTTTTTTTCTTTTTTCTTTCTTTTTCTGGAATGATGCAAATATTCTAAGAAATGATGATGGTGATTAAAATACAGCTATGTGATGATATTGTGAGCCACTGATTGTACACCAAGTATGGAATGTTCATATGTTAAGAATGTTCATGTTTGTATATTGCTTTGTCAACAAAAGTATTTAAATTTTTTTAAAAATTAGCTACAATTGATAACTCTGCTAATAAGCAACCAGTTTTTAATGAAAAGCAAATAAACAGGATGTCTTGCCAGTGTTTCAAGTACACTATTCATAAAGAAGATAGAAACAGGAGTCTAGCAATAAAGGCAAGAATGCTTGCTAGCGATGCCAGAGGACCCAGGTTTGATTCCCGGTGCCTGCCCATGTAAAAAAAAAAAAGAGTCTAGCAATGGAAAGGATAAAAAATAACTGTGAAAGACTCTGAATGGATGTTTAATAACTTAAATGAGTAGCACACAGGTCACACTGACAGCATTAAATACAATCACAGCAAAAGCAATTTAAGGGGAAGGTGTGGGGTACAATACTATAGCTCAAGTCCTATAACTATTTTCATTTTATATGTACCATTTAGAGCTTTATAAAAAGTAACCATCACGCCACTGCTTTGCTTAAAAAGGTTTCTCTGTGGGGCAGGCCACAGTGGCTCAGCAGGCAGAGTTCTCACCGGCCATGCCGGAGACCTGGGTTCAATTTCCCGTGCCTGCCCATGCAAAAAAAAGAAAAAAAAATGCTTCCTTGTTTTTAGGACAGAGATAAGCTTTCTGGCAGAACACACAGTCCAATATGGTTTGATTCCCACCTACCTTTTCCCCATCATCTCCTTGTTCCAACTCTATCACATCCAGGAATAATAAGCTACCTAGAGCTCCGCTGAGGAGCCATGCTCACTCTCACTCTGCACCTCACCTCTCCCACCAATTATTTACCTGCACAAACTTTTCCTATCCCAAAGGACCCAGCTCAGATGTCAACTCCTATAAGTCCTGGTTGCTTACCCCATCTCATCTCAGGGCCTGGTGCTCATCCTATTTCTTCCCAGATCACCCAACCACATCTCTTTATCATGGCACTCCACTCAATATTGTCCTAGTTTGCCTAATTCTATTTCTCTCCCTAGACTGATAAATTACATGTACCCAAGGCCCATAGCTAAATTTATTTCTATCTCCAGTACCTAGCCCAGTGCCTTCCAATGGAGATAGTAGGTACTCAATAACTGTCTGCCAAATAAATGAATAAATGAAGAAAGATCATTTTAATGGCTACAGAACCTTTCTTGTATTATTAGAATTTTAGTTTTCTTTTTCCTTTTATTCACTTCTATGATACTTTATGAACATCTCCAATCATATCTGTTTATTTGCACGTCTTAAGAGCTGTTAAACCTGAACAAAAGTTAAAGCTCTCGGAATTAATGTACTCCCAAACAGAATGAATGAATGTGAAACTTACTTGTTGAAGATGCAAAGGAAAAGGCCCCAAGGAATTCTCCTGCATCGAACAAGGAATAGGTGCCCATCTTCTCTTGGAACGCCTAAGAACTTTATCTTTAGTATGTCTTTTCCTCAGTACCTGAATTTGGAGAAAGGCAAAAAAAAAAACAAAAAACAAAAAGCCACACACGTAAACAAAAGTGTCACAGTCTATTTTGTTGTAAAAAGCGGAAAACTCATAAGACAGAGGAATCTTCATGCTAAAGTTAAAGACCAGATAAGAAGGTCATTTTGCACTTAAAAAAAAAGTAAGAAATTATGTACTCAGATTTGTAAAGTTTCAGAAATCAGAGATTTGGGTTCGGATACCTTTTTTAACACTGACCCTACTTTCAGGTTAGGAAAATCATCACTGATACTTAGTTTTTCTTGCTCTGCCTAGATAGAGAAAGAAAACACATCCTCTCTTTAAAGATCTATAGATAGCTCTTACCTGATCTGATCTTTCTGTTAAAACCTGCTACTATCAAGCAAATCAGGAAGAAAATCAATGCTCTTTATAATTTGTAATAAAAACATATTTAAATAAAAAGAAAATATGCCCAGAAATATCAATGTAGATTGGATACCTTCTGATGTTCCAAGAGTACACTGATATCTTTTTGAATCTGTTTCTTTGTGTCGGAAAGCAAGATCGTGAAAGATTTTTTCTCATCAGATCGTTCAAGAGTCCTAGTTGCATAGACAGACCCATCATCTAGAACTCTGAAATCAGGGTCACTGGACAGGATAAAGTCTGCAGACTGGAGGCACTCTTTCAAATTAACTGCAAGTAAAAATTTCAAAGTTGTAAAGTAGAAACACAGAACAACCACAGAAAAGTTAAAATAATTTATAAAATCTTCTTCAAAACCATAAAGTAGAATGAAATAAGCCAACCAATTTGCATTTGCTAAAGCTTTTAAGCAATCTTTCTACATTGATTTGGAAAGATAATTTTTCAGATAAAAATAATTCTTAACACTTCTATTAAATAAGGTATTTTTAACCTTTATATGCTTCTAATAAGCTTATGAACATAATTTTCTTACTAGAGAGGTGTGTGCATTGCAATCATGACAAAACGGAGTTACAATGCCTTACACACCTGAATAAACAGAAAACTTTTCCTTAATTCAGTGCGAGTCTTTTCAGACACACTTGTCATTCAGCCAGAATCTTTCAAGCACTTATACATGAACCTAAAGAGGAGTGGAGTGTATGAGTTAGGTAAAACAGTCAACTAAGAAAAGTCCACCCTTGGATTATTCCCTCAGGAACTTTTCTGTACACTTCTCCCCCATGGTTCATGGTTCTTTCCGCGGCCCCAGTTTTCCAGGTCCCCCAACTAAAATTCCGTATCTACATCCCTCCCTGGCAATTATGCTCTCTATAAAAAGGTAGTGAAAGATAGGTATCAAAATGTCCTGTTTTTCATCCCATTCTTCAACTGTCTGCCTTAACAGAAACTAAACTGATAAATTACAACCACTTAGGTAATAACCCTGACCAAAGAAATCATACCTAACCATGTATAGTGTTCTTACTTTAATCCAAATTATTGCAGGTAGAAACCTTTAGCCACAAAGAAATGAAAAATGACACATTTCTTTCATATTCATGTTTTTAACAGATAATAATCTGGTCTATTCTCCTGGTAGAACACCCCTAAGCCATCTTTAGATTCTCTCTCCTTTCTTCCTCTTCACAGGAATACTCTTGACATTTGTTTAATAAAATTAAATGAACCACTTTAACCACAATGGGACACTTCAATAAAAAAGTAAATATGGAATGTCTGGGAAAAAAAATCATGCTTTCCTCCAATACTCCCTGTATCCACATGGAAAGCCATCCTGGGTAGGGCTCCCCAGCTGTTTAGAAAGGTTGAAGTCCCCCAGCTTCTCCACGTGCATAAGTTTGGTTTTGAATGGGATAACTCACTTTGCGGTATTCTCCAATGTAGCTATGGCATTGATAAAACTACTCTTCTGACCCTTTCTTATCCATATTTCTCTAAAACTTTGAATTCTAAAATAATGAAAGTGGGATGTAATGTTTACATAATTTTTAACATTAAAACATAAATGAATGACTACAAAAACACAGATTAGAACATTTGCCCTAGAATCATCTATAGAAGTCAATGGAATTATAAAGAACAGACATGTATATTAAAAATTGGAGCTGAAGGGATACAGACTGTGCAACAGGACTAGATACAAAAACTCAAAAATGGACAGCTCAATAATACCTAACTGTAAAGTAATCACATTAAAACACTGAATGAAGCTGCATCTGAGCTATAGGTTTTTTTGTTTATCTGTTTGTTTGTTTGTTTGTTTGTCTTTTTTTTTAATTTTCTTGAATTGTGTCTACTTAAAAGAAGTTTGTGGCTGAGTTCAAAGGCAAAGATTGGATATTATGCCCTCTTTCCAGTCTTAAGGAAGATGAACTATATTTCTGTTTTCAAAATACTGTCCTGAAATTTCTTACCTCTGCCGATTATTTTATCTGCCTTTAGCTTGGAAGGTACACTAAATATTACATTTTTGCAGGCTTCACAAGCAAAACTGAAGACCTAGAATAAAAAAAGAATATATTAATATATTACAGGATAAGAAACAAAAGCATATGATCTTTCAACAGATGGAGGAATAGCAACTGAAAAATCCAAAACCCATTTATGCTAAAACTCCACCATAAACTAAGAATAGAAGGTAATGTGTTCAATATGATAAAATAACTATGTAAAACCTACAAAACACTCAGACTTAATGGAGAAAGACAAAATGCTTTCTCCTAAAATCAGGAATAAGAGACTGATATCCATTTCTCACAATTTCTAGTCAACAAGGTACTGGAGGTTCTAGCCAAAGTAATTAGACAAGAAAATGAAATAAAAGGCATCTGGACTGAGAAGGAAGAAGTAGAACTGTCTTTATTCACAGCCTGATCTTACATATGGAAAATCCGAAGGGATACACTAAAACTACTAAAATTAATAAATAAGTTCAGCAAGGTTACAGAAAACCATGATTTTGATAGATAGGACACAAAGGAATGATAAACAAAAGAAATGTTGATAAATAGAGCTTACTCAAGATTTTAAGACTTTGCCCTTCAAAGATACCACAAAGAATGTGAAAAGATAATCCCCAGACCAGGAAAAAATATTTGAAAATCTTATAGCAATAAAGGACATATATTCACAATATATAAAGAACTCTTATAACTCAATAATAAAAAGAAAATAACAACTGAAAAAATGAGCAAAGGATTTGAATAAACAAATGGCCAATATATGAAAAGATGCTCAGTACCATCAGACATTAGGAAAACACAAACCAAAACTGCAAAGAGATGTCTACTAAGATTGTGTGGTCAATTGAATTATGTGCCCCAACAAGAAATGAGCTTAATTTCATCCTGCATTCCTGTGAATGTGAACCCATTTGTAAAGAGGATCTTTTAAAGATATTAATTTAAGCAGTGGCCCAAGTAAATCAGTTCGGGCCTTAAAACATATTACTGGAGTCCTTTATAAGCAGAAGAAATTCAGATGTAGTAAATCAAAGAAAGCCACATAGGAAGAAGCCAGAAGTCAGAGGAAATGGGAAGAGAAGCCACATGGAGAGGAAGATTGCCATGTAGCTGGAGGCAGAGATGCTAGCTAAGGAATCCCAATGATTACAGCCAGCACCAGAATGCTACAGACTTCAGGGAGAGAGCACAGTTGTGCAGATGCCTTTATTTTGAAACTGTGCAATAATAAATTGCCAGCGTTTAAGCCAACCCACTGTGTGGTATTTGTCATAGCAGCCTGGTAAACTAACACAGAGGGCTGAAAAAAAAGAAGCACAGAATAACAAGTGATGAGGAAAAACTGGAAACCTCATGCCTTGTAACTGATGCAGCCATTTTGGAAAACAGTTCGACAGCTTCTCAGAAAGGTAAGCATAGACTTACCATATGTGCTACAACTCTGTGCCTGTCCCAAGGAAATAAAAGCATACGTCCACGCAAAGACTTGTACATAAATACTTGTACCACTGTTTTTCACAATAGCCAAAAATGGAAATGTCCGTCAAAAGGTGAGTGGATAAACAAAATTTGTTATAATCTAAACAATGGAACACTACTGGGCAATAAAAAGGAATGAAGTCATGAGAAGATAAAAACATGAACGATCATATTATATGATTCCATTTATACAAAATGTCCAGAAATGGCAACTACACGGAGACAGAGTGGATCAGTGGCTGCCCAGGGCTGGGGGGAGGAATGGGAATTATTTTAAATGACCATGAAGCTTCTTTTAAGGTGATGGAAATGTTTTAATATTAGATTATGGCGATGGTTGTACAACTCTGTAAATAAGTTGAAATTTATCAAATGGTACATTTAACAAGGCTACATTTTATGGTATCTAAATTATATCTCAATCAATCTATTTTTTTAAAGGAAACACTGTGATTGATATAAAAATGATTTTTTCCACACCCACCTCTACGAACTGGCTATGAGAGGATCTTTCAAATCTGCAAATCCTCATTAGTAATTTCAGGAAAATAAAACAAAATAATAGCCTTAAGGAAATATTTCATTTCTTATGTAATTAAATTTAAAAATATTTCTGCACAAATTTAAAATATTTTAACTCATTATAAGTATAAAAAACATTATATGAAAATACATATTATAAATGAAAATTATTATACTAATTTATGCTCTAAAGTTTAATATTTATTGCACTTTTCTAAGAAGCATGCTATTCTTGCTTGAATTATTAAGAGTTAAAAAATAGTAAAAACCAGGGAGAAATAGATCAATGTGATCATAGTACTGTTAATTTAAATTTAAATAATTTAAGTCAGTCAAAAAGTTATAACCAGATTGCTACCTGTGACAATAAAGTAATAAGTTGTTTGGCCTTAAAAAAAAACTTAACTATATCATGCATGCTCAATTGAATAGTGTCATTAAGCATATAGTTATCACCTGGGGGTGAAAAAGAGGTTTTTTCCAAGGATGCACTCATTGGTCCAGTACATTTGAGTTTTAGTGTTGCTACTGTTGAATCCCAAAAGAAAGCCATATCCAATACTTTTTAAATCATATTTTTCAAAAATTTTAATTATAAAATATTTCAGACAAATAAAACTCAATAGAACAGATGTTCATTTACTCATATAGAGTTTTTAAACATTAAATGTTGATTTTTGCTTCATTTTTAAATAAGAAATTACAGATGTGGCTTGAGCTCTATTCCACTTTCCTTTCCTTAGTCCAGGGAGTAATTCTCTGCAAGTTCCCTATTTATTATACAGGCATGTGTCCATAAAAACATATAATGGCACTGTGTGTAGCTTGTGTTTATATGGGTCCTTTTGTAATTTGCTGAGTTTCTTCTTAATTTATTTTTGTCTAATGGTCTTTTGATCTTATATCTGGGAAATGTTGATTTTTATTAGTATTAACTGTTTTCCAATAGATAGTGTTGGATTTTCTATGTACATGATCCAATCACTCACAAAATGACAGCTGGATTTTCTCCCTTCTAGTCCTTAGGATACCTCTTTCATTACTGCTATTATATTTTTTATCTTGCATGCTATCAAAGACCTCCAGTACAATGCTAAAAGGAAGTTATAGAGCATCTTGGTCTTATCTCTGACTTTAAAGAGAGAGAATGCTTTTATCAGTTCACCATTAATTATAGGTTTCTTTCTAGCATTTACTTATTTGGGGTTTTTTTTTGTTTGCTTGTTTGTTTTTGTCAGGTAACTTTTATTTTAGGAAGGTTTGTTTCTTTATAGTCTCATTTGCTAAGAATTTTAAACAATAAATATAATACTCTACTGAATATTATAATACAATAAAAATGGTTATGAAATAACCATATCTATTATTATGTTAAAATACATTAATAGATTTTCTAGTTGGAAACCATTTTTTTCATTCCTGAGATATATCTTATATTAGAAATGATGATTTTTTAGATACATTATTGGTTCGGTTTGCTGCTATTTGTTTTCTTGCATATAGGTCCATAGTGAGATTAGGCTGCTATTTTTCAACTTCACAATAATCCTCATAAAATTAATTAACAAGAGTTCTACCTTTTCTATTCTTTGTGCAAGTTATATAACATAGGGATTATCTGTTCCAAATGACTTTGGAAAAATTCATCTATCCAACAGGGAAAGAACAGTCTCTTTAACATTGGTGCTGGGAAAACTGAATCTCTATTTGCCAAAAAAAGGAAACCCCCATCTCATACCATATACAAAACTCAACTCAAAATAGATCAAAGACCTAATATAAGAGCTAGAACTTTCAAATTCCTAGAGGAGAATGTAAGGAAGCACCTTCAGATCTTGTTTTAGAGAATGATTACACCCAAAGAACAAGCAACAAACTAAAAAATTAGATAAATGAGACCTCATCAAAATTAAAAACATTAGGACCTCAAAGGACTTTATCATGAAAGTAAAACAACCTACACAATGGGAGAAAATATTTGGAAACCACATATTCAAAAAAGGTGTAACCTAGAATATATAAAGCAATCCTTTAAGTCAACAACAAAAAGACAAACAATCCAATTTAAAAATATGCAAAAGACTTAACATTTCTCCAAAGAAGATAAACAAATAGCCAAAAAGCACATGAAAAGATGTCCAAACATCATTAACATTAGGGAAATACAGATCAAAAACCACAATGAGTTACCCACAGAATGGCTACTATTAAAAAAAGAAATAGAAAATCAGAAAATTACAACTATTGGAGAGGATATGGAAAAATAGGAACACTCATTCATTGCTAATGGTGATGTAATGTGGGACAGCCACTGTGGAAGGCAGTTTGGTAGTTCTTCAAAAGAAGTACAGAATCACCATATCGCTGGTCAATACCACTATTTGGTATATACCCAAAAAAAAACCGAAAAGAGGGACTCGAATAGATATTTGCACACGGACGTTCATAACGGCACTATACACAACTACCAAAACATGGAAGCAACCCGTGTCTACCATCTGATGAAAGGATTAAAAATGTGGTATATTATTCAAACCTAAGTAGGAATGAAGTTCTGATACATGTGGCGTCATGGATGGACCTAAAAGACATCATGCTGAATGAGATAAAAGGACACAAAAGGATAAATATATGATCATACTGTATGAAAAAATTAGAATAAGCAGACTCACAGGGTAGGATTCAAGAAGAAAGGTTACCAGGGAATAGGGTGGAGACAAGAAATAAGGAGTTAAAACTTAAAATATACAAAGTTTCTATCTGAGACAACCAAGAAGTTTTGGGAATGGCTGGTGATGACCATCACACCACACAGTCAACATAATTAAAAGCAATGAATTACCTATTTGAATGTGGTTAAAGAGGAAAATTTTAGGTTGTATATATGTTACTAGAATAATTTTTTTTAAAAAAATCACGGAACTGCACAACACAAACCATGAACCCTAAATTCCACAGATTATAGTCAGTAATACAATTGTAAAAATGTGCTTTCACAAATTGTAACAATGTCCTATACCAATGCAAGGTGTTAATAATAGGGTGGGATATGGGAATCTGTATTTTATGGGTGATTGTTCTGGAAACCCACAACTTGTCTAATAATAAAAGGATCTCATTATTTGCAATGGGCAGAACACTGCTGATCTCATGAAAATTAGTTTTCACCAGCCCTGGCAATTTCCCTTACACTAAGAAGAAAAAACATTTTAAGAAACACTCAAAACCTTTCATCCCTAGTGGAATGGTCTAATTTGTTTCTTCTAGCTTATCCCTTCCTTTCTCTTTTTCTTTTTTGAGGTGCGGGTAGGGGGGGAGGGGGGGACAAGGAGAAGTGGTTAGAAACTGTATTTAAGTGTAGTTTAGATTGTGGTTGGGGAAAGAGGTGAGAGGAATACAGAAAGAGAAAAGTGTAAATTGGGCAGATTCCTCAACCACAACCAGTAGGACAACTCAGTGAGAAGGCCAACATGTTAAAATTCTCAGGCTGTGTGTGTGTGCGCGCGCGCGCGCGCGCGCGTGTGTGTGTGTGTGTGTGTGTGTGTGTCTGAGCGTCCTTGCTTTGAAGCGCTCTCTTGTTAAGATGCACATTAAAGTGCACAAAATGAAAGCTGTATTTCTAACATGCTGTGTCACTAAATACTAAAAACTTTGAAGTGGTATAAGTCAGAAAGAAATATAGACACGGGATGATCAAGATGTATTCATTTGCCCATCTGGCTAGAAACTTCAAGTTTAAACTAGGAGTTACCCATGAAGGAAACTATCGTTTTATATACACTTTCCAGCATTCAAACCTCCCCAGATACACCATTTAATTTAAACTTTAGGAAATGTTTTTTAAAAATAATCCTAAATGAATAACTCATAAAAGAGAACTGATGGTATCTCTATTTCGGTTTACAGGCACTGTCTTGCCTTGCCACACCCTATCACCCCAGGCCTTAAAATGGGCAGCTTCCAGTCTTCCACACCCACCACCCACCCCCACCCCCAGCAAATACCGTAAATCTTGGGAACACAGCACCTCAGCAGTTCCTTCTCCGGATTTCCCAGGCCCCTCCGCAGAGAAAAGACAACGCCAAACCTGCGCTTTCCCGAATGTCAAGAAAGTTCGCATCTAACGCAGCTTCAACTTGTAAAAAGTCCTTTCTTCATCTCAGATATGTCTGAGCAGTTGCCAGGCAGGTCGACGCATTTATTTGTACAATTTCTTGTCATAAACTATCCTAGATGTTAAATACCAATATGACATTCACACTTTGCTGATTTAAAGACGGCATAA